>NW_012113141.1:16541203-16596824 GCF_000951035.1 Colobus angolensis palliatus | reverse complement strand
TTCTCAAAAGAAGACATTCATACAGCCAACAGACACATGAAAAAATGCTCATCGTCATTCCTATTTCACATACGAGAAAACAGTCTCGGATGATGTCTAAAACATCTATCTAATACATGGAGGAGCTAGTGGGATACACCCCCACATCTGTATGACTCCTATTCATGCCTACTGTGTATTACATTGCTTTCCCTTAGTATCACAAACCTCCACCTTCTCCTCTGTAAAATGGGAGTATGTGTTTTCTAAAATAATTCAGTTTTAAATAGCATGTATAAAAGCATCTAGTCTACTGCCTGGCATATTTTAGAAGGTTACTTTTTTATTCCATTTACTAAGAATGCTTCTTTCTATTTCACAGTTATTCAAATGAAGTATGGAAAGGCAAACCATCAGAATTCTTAATGGTCTCCTGATAAGTAGTGTTTAACATATACATGTATATGTATGTACATTATATTATGTACATTATATATGTGTGTGTGTATATATAGAGAGAGAGAGAGAAAAAAAAAGAGAGAGAGAGACTTATTTCAAAAAATTGGCCTACATAATTGTGAGGGTTGGAAAGTCCAAAATTCATGGGGTGTGCCGCCATCAAGCTGGCAATCTTCAGGCTAGAATTCACATTTAGAATTTCTTCTTCCTCAAGGATACCTTGTTTTTCCTCCTAAGGCCTTTCAACTCATTAGAATTGGCCCACTCAGGTTGTCAAGGATAATTTTTACTTAAAGATGACTGATTAAAATTGTTAACAATATCTACAAAATACCTTCATTGCAATACCTAGATTCATGTTTGACTAAGTAACTGGGTGCTACAGCTCAGTGAAGTTGACATGTAAGGCTATCCATCACAGTGCTTATTTGCTATACTGTGCAACAGCAAGAAACTTGACTGAATTATTTAATCATATTTGGTAATCAAAGATCCAGCCTATTATTTCTTTGATTATCTCCAGTGACGGTGAAGAAACTGATGGAGGAGAAGCACTTGGCTTTCCCCTATGCCTGTACATTTTTCCTTAAAATTAACTATTGCAGGATTTGTTCTTGTTATTGAATTATTTGCAAAAAGCTCTAAATTCAATATTTTCCTGAGGGCAAACACTTGTTAAATTATTCATAGTGCTACTTTCTAAGAAAAATTAGATTACCTGCTGCCTATACCAGCCAGGAGACTGTAGCACCAAAATGAGAATGTACAATATTATATGTACATTTTTCCTTGATTAATCTAGCCTGTACTTGAAAAAGGGGATAGGATTAACTCTCAAAGCAATTCATGGAGTAAGTTTTCTAGTGATGGAAATTAAGATTTTAGAAAAGTTGATTAGGGAAAGACTTATTGACAGGTTGACATTTGAATAAACATCAGATGGAAATGAGAAAGACCGCCATGCAGACATCTGAGCAAAAGGCATTTCAGGCTAGGTCCCTATGGTAGGAGCATGTCTGGTGTGCTCTGAAAAATATGAGGCAGTAGTATGGCTAGAGGGGAATTAACAAGATTATGGTGGTAATAAACGAGGTAAGAGAGGTAAACAAAAGCTTGATTCATGTAGATGTGCATGTCCTATATTGTTTAATTAGATTATTATTATTATTATTTTACTTTAAGTTTTAGGATACATGTGCAGAATGTGCAGGTTTGTTACATAGGTATACATGTGCCATGGTGATTTGCTGGCCCTATCAACCTGTCATCTAGGTTTTAAGCTCTGTATTCATTAGGTATTTGTCCTAATGCTCTCCCTCCCCTTGCATCCTATCCCCCAACAGGCCCCGATGTGTGATGTTCCCCTGCTGTGTCCATGTGTTCTCACTGTTCAACTCCCACTTCTGAGTGAGAACATGTGGGGTTTTGTTTTCTGTTCCTGTGTTAGTTTGCTGACAGTGATGGTTTCCAGCTTCATCCACATCCGTGCAAAGGACATGAACTCATTCTATTTTATGGCTGCATAGTATTCCATGGTGTATATTTTGTTTATCTATCTAGTCTATCATTGATGGGCATTTGGGTTAGTTCCAAGTCTCCGCTACTGTAAACAGTGCTGCAATAAACATACATGTGCATGTGTCTTTACAGTAGAATGATTTATAAGCCTTTGTGTATATACCCAGTAATGGGATTGCTGGGTCAAAAGATATTTCTGGTTCTAGAATTCAGAAATATCTTCTGGTCCTTGAGGAGTCACCACACTGTCTTCCACAATGGTTGAACTAATTTATACTCCCACCGACAGTGAAAAAGTGTTCCTATTTTTCCACATCCTTGTCAGCGTTGGTTGTTTACTGACTTGTTAATGATTGCCATTCTAACTGGCATGAGATGATATGTCATATGGTTTTGATTTGCATTTCTCTAACGATCAGTGATGATAAGCTTTTTTTCATATGTTTGTTGGCCACATAAATGTCTTCTTTTGAAAAGTGTCTGTTCATATCCTTTGCCTGCTTTTTGATGGGGTTGTTGGGTTTTTTTCTTGTAAATTTGTTTAAGTTCCTTGTAGATTCTGGATATTAGAACTTTGTCAGATGGATAGATTGCAAAAATTTTCTCCCATTCTGTAGGTTGTCTGTTCACTCTGATTATAATCTCTTTTGCTTCTCAGGAGCTCTTTAGTTTAATTAGATCCCACTTGTCAATTTTGGCTTTTGTTGCCCTTGTTTTTGGTGCTTTAGTCATGAAATCTTTGCCCATGCCTATGTCCTGAATGGTATTGCCTAGGTTTTCTTCTAGGATTTTTATGGTTTTAGGTTTTATGTTTAAGTCTTTAATCCATCTGGAGTTAATTTTTCCATAAAGAAGGGGTCCCAGCTTCAGTTTTCTGCATATGGCTAGCCAGTCTTCCCAGCACCATTTATTAAATAGAGAATCTTTTCCCCATTGCTTCTTTTTTTTCAGGTTTGATGAAGATCAGATGGTTGTAGATATGTGATGTTACTTCTGAGGCCTCTGTTCTGTTCTATTGGTCTGTATATCTGTTTTGGTACCAGTATCATGCTGTTTTGGTTATCATAGCCTTGTAGTGTAGTTTGGAGTCAGGTAGTGTGATGTCTCCAACTTTGTTTCTTTTTTTTTTTTTTCTTACTATTGTCTTGGCTATATGGGTTCTTTTTTGTTTCCATATGAAATTTAAAGTAGACTTTATAATTCTGTGAAGAAAATCAATGGTAGTTTGATGGGAATAGCATTGAATCTATAAATTACTTTGTGTAGTGTGGCCATTTTCACAATATTGATTCTTCCTATTCATGAGCATGGAATTTTTTTTTCATTTGTTTGTGTTCTCTTTTATTTCCTTCAGCAGTGGTTTGTAATTCTCTTTGACGAGGTTCTTTATGTCCCTTTAAGTTATATTCCTGCATCATCCTGATACTAAAACCAGGCAGAGATACAACAGAAAAATAAAATTTCAGGCCAATATCCCTGATGAACATTAATGAGAAAATCCTCAATAAAATACTGGCAAACCAAATCCAGCAGCACATCAAAAAGCTTATCCACCATGATCAAGCCGGCTTCATCCCTGGGATGCAAGGCTACTTCAACATACACAAATCAATAAACGTAATCCATCACATAAACAGAACCAATGACAAAAACCACATAATTACTTCAATAGATGCAGAAAAGGCCTTCAATAAAATTCAATGCCCCTTCATGCTAAAACCTCTCGATAAACTAGGTATTGATGGAACATATCTCAAAATAATAAGAGCTGTTTACGTCAAATGCACAGCCAGTACCATACTGAATGGGCAAAAGCTGGAAGCATTCCCTTTGAAAACCAGCACAAGACAAGGATGTCCTGTCTCACCACTCCTATTCAACATAGTATTGGAAGTTCCAGTCAGAGCAATCAGGAAAGAAAAAGAAATAAAATGTATTCAAATAGGAGGAGAGGAAGTCAAACTGTCTGTTCACAGATGACATGATTGTATATTTAGGAAACCCCATCATCTCAGCCCAAAAACTCCTTAAGCTGATAAGCAATTTCAGCAAAGTCTCAGGATACAAAATCAATGTGCAAAACTCACAGGCATTCCTCTATACCAATAACAGACAAACAGAGAGCCAAATCATGAGTGAACTCCCATTCACAATTGCTACCAAGAAAATTAGATTATTTTTAAATAACCCTCTCTTCCCTACTTCCATTGGAGGAAATACATGCTTGCCCCAGTGATGTTGGCTTGGGAATGTGACTGGCATTGCAGCCAAGCCAATGTGCTGCTCACCTCTTCTTCAAAGGAAACTGATGATAGGGGTGAAATTGGACCGAGAGCCCTGACTGCTATCCCTCTGATTCATCACCATGTCCAGCTAGAGACTATGTTTCTACTGTGCTATTACTAGCCAGTGACTGAGCATTGCATGGGCACTGCTGCTGGCACATTTTTATGAAATGCAAGTTCCCTTTCATGAGACTCAAGGATCTGGCATTGTTATATGGCCAAAACTTGCAACTCCACTGCAATCTGAGATTCATCTTATCTTTTCTTCTTCCTTTTCCCTTGTCAGGCTTGCACTGTAACTGCACTGAAAGTTCTTCCTGCCTAATATGGTCTATCCCTTTTGTCTTTCACTGACCTTCTCCCCTTGAATCTTTTGGATATCTAATCCTTTTATAGCATTTGTTTTTGTTATCTAAAATGACAGGCTAGACTTAGTATCATATTGTTGTATTCTACTTCTTCACCTTGCCTTTGACTTGTCATGCAGCATTCATTGGCAATTATAAAGAGTGCAAGAAACAGAATTGGACTCAATCTACATCTTTAACCAAGTGCAAACTGAGCCAAGATGGTCATCATCAAAGCTATGAGCATAAAATACTGTAGTTTTAAGTTGTTGA
The DNA here is from genome assembly GCF_000951035.1 of Colobus angolensis palliatus. Lineage (NCBI taxonomy): Eukaryota > Metazoa > Chordata > Mammalia > Primates > Cercopithecidae > Colobus > Colobus angolensis. The sequence goes on along the minus strand of NW_012113141.1, from coordinate 16,591,963 downwards.
GATTCTTCATAATTTGGTATACAACATGATTACGACAGTAGGTAATGGTTACACATAGTAAAATTTTGTTGATTTTCTAAATTGGATGAAAAATTATTGGGGAGTTTGGAGCACAAGATGCTATGACCTGAATGATCCTATTTTAATAGATTCATTTGTTAATATGTTGATAATAAATGGAAAGAGTTGTATTTCCCTTTTAGAGCAAAAAAGAGAAATCTACTATTTGGCTTCTGAAATAATCCAGTCAAGAGAAAATGGTACTTTTGGCCAAGATGAAGAAAAGTGGTAGAAATCTATCTTTTTCAAAGATGGAAAAGAGAGGACTTATTGATAAGATGATGTTTAGTGTGTCATAAACTGGAGAAAATGATGACACCAAGAATTTTGACCTGAGCAACTGGAATGATTGAAGAGTCTTAACTGAGAGAAGAAACAATCTAAAGCCAGGCTTTAGATGCCACCCAGGATGCCGCATAAGTGGGGATATAGGTCAAACCAACCACATGATCACTGACTGCCACCCAGACAAGAGTCTGGGACCCATGAGTCAGTTGCAATCATCTGTATCTTCATCACACTTTAAACATCATCCCCCATAGTTATTTTCTGGGCCTTATTATCACCAATAAATGCATTATTTTTAGCCTTGAGATTTTTGGTATGTCCTGTTCTAGTAACTATCTCTTATTTTTCAAATTTACTGAATTTTGTATGCTACTTTAAAAATGTTTTAATGTCATCAAGAACTAAAAAATCTTATGCTCCCAACATCATAATGATTTTCCCGCTTATAACATAGGACATCATGCTCTTTTACTAAAAAGACTCTTACTATAAATTTTCCTCAGGAATATTCACTCACCTGGCAAAAATCTCAATCCTGTTTATCTACAATTGCTTTAATCTAAGGCCAGCTTATCTCCCATCCTCATTGCTCCTGCAATTGTCTACTTTATCTACCAAATGACTAGTTTCTGCCTTGCATACTAAGTCTTTTTCATCAGCAGACAATGATGCCTCTACAGATCCATGTGCCTCTTTCTAAGCTAGTATGAAATATTTGTTTCTCTCTGCACCACCCAGGATGCCGCATAAGTGGGGATATAGGTCAAACCAACCACATGACCACTGACTGCCACCCAGACAAGAGTCTGGGACCCATGAGTCCTATGTACCAGAAATCCCTTATCCTCTCATGCACAGACAATGTCAACTGCAGTCTATGGGCTACTGATCCCTCTTGTTCAGGCAACAATGGTCTCCCACTACTATTCCACTGCATCTTTCAGATCAGCTTGTTGCAACACTGATATCTGTGACTGATCACAGATATGAACCCAGAGCTATCATACTGCAGAACAACTTACTGGAACTCCAGCTATTATATCTGTAAAATGGGAAAAATAATATAGCTTCAAAAATTATAAGGATTAATTGACTCATGCACAGAATAAACTCCTTTCTATTTTATTTAATTTAGAAACATTTATGAAGAATTTATTGTGTTTAGATTTCATAGGACACATGACCAATGACTACAGTGATCATGTGAATAATATATCTAGCTTAACATTGGGAAATATGCTGTAATAGACAGATAAATGTAAAACAGAAATAAAATTAACAAATAAAATAGAATATGTAGAGGCAAACGGATATTACAAAATAAGGAACATGTTCTCAAGAAATATCTCATTAAGATGTAATCAGATTCAAATTAACACACGGATACAAATAGCAATTAGTATTCTGTTATTTAATGCAATACAAAAACATCTAAACATCATGGCTACTAGATGAGACTCATGGCAAATATAAAAGTATATATGACCAAAGAATAAAGTAATAAGTCTCATAAAATTAGGGGTTTGTTTATATTGGAGATTCATACCTAAATTGAATTTATTTAAGATATGAAAGTATTATTTAAAATTATAAATGAATCAATATATTTTCTCATTAATATAATATTCGCAGAATTAAAAATAAGTGAAAAATGTATGACTACATCAATATATGCAGAGAAAGCATTTCTTAAAATCAAATTTCAAATTTAAGTAGGAAAAGACTAAAATTTCCTTAGCATTATAATGACTACCTACTAAAAAGTTATAATAGATTTCATGCTTAAATTTGACACTGTAGAACTACTCCACTTTGGAAAACAATTTAGCAAACATCTTAAAATTGAAAATAAACATATCCTAATACCTATGCACAACAATAGTCATTGCTTTTTAATATTATTCAAAGATAAATACAAAGTGGCAAGTTCATATGATAGGTTTCAATGTGTGTCAAACCTCAAAACACAATTCTAGGTAAGGCAAGATATTTAATTGATTATGTTCCAGTTTAATACAAATGTTTCTAGGCTGCATTTCAAAGTAACAATATTGTTACTTAAGTAATTTGAAATTAAGAATCTATGGTTCCCTTACTTTATTTGGAACTATGAGAAATTAATACTGTCTTATACAAATCTGAACACAGAAAAATTAAATATTGCAAATGTGACAGGTCTTCAAAAACTTTTTGACATGTGTAATATTCCACAGCAAAGTTTAGCAAACTTTTTTTCCTAAAGGGCCAGGTAGTAAACAGTTCAGTGTTAGTAAGCCACATATGATCTATATTACACATTTTTCATTGTTATGTTTTTCAACCAGATAACATGTTAAACAAATAAATAAACAAACGTTCTTAGCTCTTTTATACAGATTCAGTGTGAGAACATACAATAACTCTTTAGGCTCCTCAGATAAAGCATTCAACATACTTAGTGACTGTGATTGTCTTATAGGCTTTATTTTTATAAGCAAAACTCCTTCAAGTTCAAAATGGGAGCTATTTATAAGTCAGTCCTCACAGAACACATGTTCAACAATCATAATAATTTCAAATAAATAACCATTGTCCCTTTGTCTGATATGTTATATAAAATGCACTTGATTTCTGAAATTATGATCTGAAAAAATACAACACAAGGTCATAGCATATTAACCACTGCTAAAATAGTTACTTCGCCCCTTTGCAAGTTATCTTTCTACCGCCTTTATTCTCCTCAAAACCTTTTGTCTGCCCAATTTAACAGCACCAATCACTTCCTTACTGGCATTATTACAATGTTTCAATGTCTCTTCTACAATATTTTAACTAAAAAGAGAGAAATAAACATGAACGGTGAGACAAGCTTTGATTTTTGCCCTCCCTTGAAGAACTTACCAGTGAAATCTTGGGATTTGTATTTTCTAAGGTTGTTAAATATTTTGTAAGTACATGTATTTACTTAAATAAAAGAACGGTTATGTAACATAAATACAGAAAAAAGTGTTGGGGATGTATTATTTAAATTATATTCTGCTATTATTTAAATTATATCCTGGAGGTATGCTGGTCCACAGCTTACCTCCAGACCAATAGCAAGATAATTTATTTTCCCATCAGGGAAAGAGACACATATTTAATGCCTACCAAATATTTCAGGAGATTTATATATGGATTCTCACTTGCCCTAATGACAGCTCATGAAATTGGCATTATTAAGGTATACCATATCTGACAGCTGAAGAAACTGAGTTTCCGGGAGGTTAAGTAACTTAACTGAGGCCTCTCTGCCCCAGACTTTTCTCTCTTCTCAACTCAGCATCAGCAAAATGTTCTGCACATAATTGGAGCTATAAAGATGGAGATGAAACTCAGTAGTTTTAGTGCATTGTGGACCGGGAGACAAAGTGCAACTTAAAACTCCATAAAAAATAAGACAAGAATTAAAAAATCACATTCTTCATTATATAAATCTCATATCAAGTCAATCAATAAATAATGCTGCATTACCACTATATTCTAGGACAATGTTAGGCTTCAGCTTGGAGAGGTAAACACTGCCTCTAACTCAAGGAGCATATATACAATCTGGTAAGAAAAAAACTATAAACACAGACAATGGATAATTCAGAGCATGATAAATCAACTTGGTTGGAAATAAAATAAATGTTGTGTGTTCATTTAGGACATTATACAAATTGCTCTCTTAGAATAAAAATTTCACATCACTTGCTCTTTGCTATGTCAATAAATATAGAATTTGAGCAGAGGCAAAGTAAACAAAATGTTTGACGTTCAATTAAATAGTAGAAAATTGTCCCTTTGGAAAGAGTAGAGAATAATGTTGCTATTCAGCCATGTGTTCAGGAAATGTTTAGTATTTGCTGACTTGAGTTATTTTTTCCCCACATCAATGGATTCTCTGATTCTCCAGTATCATCTGGGTATCCACAAATGTAATTCAAATCTGGCCCTAGCTATCCAGAGTTAGAAAAGACCCCACAGGTTAAGGCCTGAGTCCCTCAAGACTGCCCCGACTTCAGATGCAAGTCAAAAATGGGGTTCCCAAGCTACCCACAATTCTGCTGGAACAACTATAAATTCAGGGATTCTCATAATATCCCTTATCAGTGTCAGTGATTTCTAGCGCAGCTCATAGAATTCATACCATTGCCAGTGTATTATAAAAGATACAACTCAAGAACAGCCTGATGGAAGGTGTATTAGTCCGTTTTTGCACTCTATAAGGAACTACTTGAGACTACGTAATTTATGGAGAAAAGAGGTGTAATTGACTCACAGTTCCCGCATGACTGGGGAGCCCTCAGGAAACTTAGAATCATGGCAGAAGCCTAAGGGGAAGCAAGCACCTTCTTCACAAGGTGGCAAGAGAGATGAAGAGTGACCAGGGAACTGCCAAACACTTTTTAAAACATCAGATCTCCTGAGAACTCACTCACTATCAGGAGAACAGCACAGGGGAAACCACTCCCTTGATCCAATTATCTTCCACCAGGCTCATCCTCTGAAATGTGAGGATTACAATTTGAGATGAGATTTGGGTGGGGACCCAGAACCAAACCATATCAACAGGGATGCACAGAGCCAGGTATGGTGTTAGAGGTGTGGAGCTTCCATGCCCTCTCCAGATGCACTCCCTTCCCAGCACTTTCATGTGTTCCCCAACTTGGAAATTCTCCAAACTTCATTGTTTGCGGGTTTTTATGAAAGTTTCATTATGTAGGCATAATTGTTTAAATCACTGGTCACTGGTGATTAAACCAACCTCCAGCCTCTTTTCCCTCTGGAATTTGGGGTGGCAGGGGCTGAAAGTTCCAAACCTCTAACCACGTAGTATGTTCCTCTGGCTACCAGTCCCCATCCTGAAGCTATCTAGGGGCCCACCTAGAGTCACCGCAATAACTCAGTACTAATAACACACAACACTTGTCACTCAGGAAATTTCTGGGGTTTTAGGTTCTCTGTGACAGGAACCAGAGACAAAGATCAAGTATTTTTTATTTATACCACATGACTGAATAGTAAATCTTTAGGTCAACTCTTTATTTACTGTCAAGTTTATTAAACAGTGTAGAAACAGCTAAAGCCTAGAAGACACATTTTTGATAGCTAATGAAAAGAAACTTGCAGTTCTCACAGGGCAGGCAAATGCATTCAGGTTTGAGTTTGAGGATGGGGTGATGTGTCCCTATCTTATATAAGTCAATATGTGTCCAAGCAGATACATATCTTTCTGTGTGGATTTCAAAAGGAAAACTTTTTTGGTTAGTAAGTTTTTGCCTCTTGGCAATTTTCACTGATGGAAAGTTAAAACATTTTTTTGCAATAGAAAGATAAAACATAGAACCGGTAAACCAAGAAGATTTATGTGCTACAATATCCATGTTATTCTGGATAAATCTCTGTACTTTTCTCACTGTGTCTATGATGAATAGAATACAGGTATTTTTTCACATTTTTGTAGACTGCCAAGTTTACCAAATTATAACTGAAAGCATTCTTTCTCTCCATGTTACAAGTACCTAACTGACTAAGTATTTTTCACCTAGAAAAGTGTTTGAGATTTATAGCAAGAGGCTTTTAAGAAAAGAGGTAAACAATTTTAGGATAACTAAATGTCTGTTTTATTGTTTCTCATTATCATTTTTATGGATTTTTTTATAACGTGAATCTCAAATTTTAAAACAGATGGAGCTGCATAATGACTCTAATAAAATTCTTGTTTCACAGGTTCATGGGTTCTCAATTCTATTAAAAATTATCTATCATTTCTAATATAACCTATATCAATATTCAATTTTATATTATCCAAAACATGTAAAAATTTCATAAACTTGTTGAAAGGTATCTTATTATCACATTTGGTGTTCACTAGTTGGAAAGAGGTTACATTTCTAAGAAAAATACGATTCTCTATATTGTGGAAGGAAGGAATCTTGTGCTATGCCTAGGTGTATGCTATGCCTAGATGTATCTAGGCTATGCCCAGGTAAGGATGTCCAAATTCAGGAAAGGAGCCAACTTCAAGCAGGACTGAGAGCCTGAGTTCAGAGACCAAGCTTCTGGATGCTGAGTACTGAATAGTTTAGGCTGCAGGTGGAGTTCAGCAGAAAATAATGAAGGGAAAGAGGTTTAACCATAAAACCAAACAAAATTTTCAGAAGTTTAATTAGAATAGGACCTATCCTAGTAATTGTATGAGCATATTCCAAGGCTGAGACCTAAGACAAGAAAACCCACTAAAAACCTGAGAGAACCAGGTATGTTCAGAGTGAGTTTCAGAAATGAATCTTTCTCAGAGAAGACCTGAAACCCTCACTGACTAAGCTTCTTCATAATTTGAAATAGTATATTGTCACACAAGTCTATAAATTTTACCACATTCAGGAAATAGGATAACCGACACCAAAGTTAGAATAAAGAAAATATTCATCATCCCTTAAAATTCTCTCACATAGATCCTGTGTATTCAAACACTCTCAAGAAGGAAGGTAAAAAAAGAATAAGCCTGTATCCAATAAGATATTGAATCTATAACTTTCTTCTAAGGAATATTCTCTATATATGTGGTCTTACCAAGAAATTTCAAACTTGAAATAATGCTAATATCACACAAACTCTTCTAAAGAAAAGAACCAGGAAAAGTTCTTCAATTAATTGTATGAAGTCGGGCTAACCTTGATAACATTGCAACCAAGGAAAATTGAATGAATTCCCACCCTGAACTACATGTAAACACTACAGAAATATTATTATTCCACCAAGTCCTGTAACAGTACAAAAAACATTTTATATTTATTTCTAAATATTTAATATAATAATTCTAGTAAAATGACTCTATATGACAACCAAGTTAAGTTGATTCTGGTACAGCAAGGTTGATTTAACACTTAAAAGTAAATCACAAAAATTCACTGCATTAACAGGACACATAGAAAATAGCATAAGCTCATTAGCTGATTTAAAAAACCCAATTTTTTTGTTAAAATTCAACACTCATTCATAATGTGAAAACTTAGAAAATAAAGAAATTAGGACTAGAAGAGAACTTTCCTAATCTGGTTTTTTAAAAAAGTATGCACAGACAATATCATCCTTAAGTTCAAAATGTTGAAAACTTTTTTTCTGAGTCCAGAAATAAGGAAGAATATCCATGATATCATGTTAAATCAACATCCTCTTAGAAAATACAGCTAGTACATTAAGACAAGAATTAGAACTAGAACTACTTAAGAACTAAAAAGGAAGAAATAGAAATCATTACTTCTAGACTATACAATTTATTATACAGAGGAAATCCAAAATAATTTATATATACATATAATCTATTACAATTAATTAGTGAATTTAGCATATTTATAGGTTGAAAGTTATATCAAAATCAATTTTATAGTTACAAAAGCAAGAAATAGAAATAATTTTTCAATACTTTGTGCATTATTAAAATGTACTATTATTAAAATTGTGAATTCTGTTTGATATCATCTAGTAATGTTAATAACTACGCCCATCTGTTAATAACTGTGGCAGGGAAATATTGTGGTGTTGAGATTGGAAAGATTAAGTTTCAGAATCATCCAGTGTGTAGTCTGATGACTATTCACAGAGCTCAGTAATAAGAGCCACTGAGTGATCACAGCCCCCATAAGGGTACAGTGATAAAATCAAAATAAGGTGTTGCTACTTCTGTCCTTTCAGTGTGAGTATCCTTGAATACAAAATTTAAAAAGGAAATTAGAATATATGAGTCAGATTATGTGAGGCATCCAAGATTTGGTCCAAGAATAACTTGTACAATTTCTCCTTATCATCTTCAAATGTTACTCTCTGTGAATGTGTGTTCTTTTAATGAAATCAATCACTTGAGCAATTATTACCCCTGGAAGTGAGAAGAGCTGTGTCATCTTTCTGAGTAGTTACAGTGTCAAAGAAAAAACAGTGAGACAGTGGTTAAAGTGGTAAAAACAGATTTTACTCAGCACTATTGCAATGGCAGGGAAGAAATCTCAGTATAGAACCAGACTCAATTCTGAAAAAAGCACGGACAAGTGCAGACTCAGAGCCAAGGAGCAGGGTGAGGGTCAGCAGATAAAAAATTACCAAAAGGAAATCTCATGGGGAAGAGGGATTTTGGCTAAACTCACCTAACATGATTCTTGCCAAAGACAGACCAGAGTGGTCAGACATCACCTGGAGGATGGTAGAGGATGAGAAACGTGATGGGATATCAGGGAAGTAGGGGTAGGGGGGCCCTGGTTAAATTGACTTAGAACAATTTTAGTTAAAATTGGCCAATGTTTACATGAACACAGAAGTCCAAAAGCTGAACCTATTTGAAAAGTTCAAGGGAGTCTGAATTCAAAATACAGGAAAGTATTTTGGTCGACAGGATAGAAGGGTTGCAGTAATAATTAGGACACCCAGTGCAGGTTCCTGGGCTAACCCTGTATCAGCAGCTATTAGGTGACTACAGGTGATTATCTGAGGATTTCATCACCTTAGGTCATAATACATGCCTTGACATATGAAAGCATTTGATTTTGTTTCCCTTGCATTGAAACATGACTATACAATGTGAATATGGAGTACACATTTGTTATTTTATATTATGGCATTTATTTAGAAAAGTATTCTAGATACTTACTAAAAGCAAAAGAAAAAGTCTATTTCATATAATGCCAATTTTGTTCATTGATCCTTTCACTAAACATGAATGGCACATCTATGTGCCAAACACTTTTCTAGGTGCTAGAGATACTACAATGATTAAAACAAGACCAAAAACAAAACAAAACAACAACAACAAAACCCCTCTACCTCTAGGGAACTTAAATTCTAATGGAATTAGAGCTAAGGAACTTAAATTCTAATGGTAGGGGACAGAAAATAAACAAAATAAACACATAATAATTTTAGCATTGGAGCTGGTGATAATCCTACATTATTGTGCAAGCTGTTTCTACAGTTCACTTATGTGAGAACATAGTATTACAGACTGATGCAGACCAACTGAACCTTATGAAAATTCAATCAGTCTGAACTAGAAAAAAACAAAAACATCCCAATTATTGCACAGCCTCATACAGTTTATTTACTTCTGCCAATCATCAGAACTTAGTCACTAGAATCATCAAGGACTTTACAAGCAACACAGATTAATTTTAAAAATGAATTTTATATAGTCAGTACCTAATAATTAAATAAGTTTAAAACCATGGCTGTTTTTCTTTTTTCTTTTTTTGTCCCAACCCTGATTGCTCGAAGCACTGTGTTTCAGGAGCCAGGGTCTTGGTTGAAAACCTTTGCATGATGTGTTTAAAGCTTGACCATTAGCAATTACAAAGACTTATCCATCAGGCCTCACAAGGGAAACTGACCTCCTCTCCCTGCATTAGACTTGCTCACAGCCAGAGTGCTGCAGTCTCAGAAGCCAGCTGTAGGTGAGACCACAGGGCCTTTGGGCTACTCATGCTCTTTGCATGTTAGCATCCTGAGCGTCAGCACCTTTATTCCTAGGTCTCATCACGGGAGGCCTTAAACAGAGGTCCTCTCAAGGTGCCTCTGCTGAGACTGCCTTATGGGAGGGCAGGGGAATCTTGAAGACATCACTCTGACTCAGTACCTAATATTTTTTAAAACCTTCTCTTCTCCCCTTTCCCTCCTTCCTGGCCCCTCATCCATACAACTGCAAGAACTTTTGTTTGGGATTCCTTCAACAGTTAGACAACTCTCTCCTGGTTTTTGATGAGAGAGCCCTAGGAGAAAAATGAAATGGAGGCAGAGTCAGGGGAGTGGGTGCCTTTCCCAGTTTTAGCCTCTTGCTTACACACTCGCGGCAAGTGATGAAAGGCTTCACAGTTACCTTCACTGTGGCTTGTTGTGGCTTTCATTGACCATTCCAATACCTAATAGCCTCTCCAGTTCTGCTGATGCTGACAATGTTCAAGAGTGTGAGGTCAAGGCTCCCTCAAGCAAACAGTAGTATCTTTTCAGTGACCCGCACCTGCCTGAATCAAGTCTTGGGTCAATTGGTCCCAGTATATGAGACTACTCAGGTGGCCCACAAGGGTGGCGTGGAAATCAGCCAGTTACCACTGTCCACCAATCCATGTGGTCTCGGATCTACCTTTACACCTTTATGTCTGCATTGTTTGGATCTAGTGAAAGTTCTCATCCGGGGTTCCTCAAAGTTCAACCCTATCCAAAGCCATACTCTTCTCATTCAGAAGGAGGCTGCAGAAAAAAACAAGTTCAATTACCCAGTACTAGCAATAATAATGAGGAGGTGAGTATCAGAAAAGAGAGAAGTAGTACTGTGCAATACCAGGCTTATAAAATGGCATTTGCTTTGTCTACATCTATACAAACGACCCTAAAGTGTCATCTACTATCACATAGAAGATGAGTGGTGGCTGCAGTGTGCCCTGGGCTTTCAATTGGAAGGGGCTTTGGCACCTCTGGGTCTAGCTCTGTGCTGAGAAATCAAAGCAACCACAGCAAGACTGACAGTTTTATTAATTGCCTAGACCTCAGACAAATTCAAAGATTAGGACGACTGGGGTGGTGATTATCTGGACGTAGATAGTGAATGTTCTATAGTTATTGTTACCAGATTAAGAAAGAATTTCTTAAGGACAGATCGTTGGTTTAAAAGTCAAGCATACCCAAACTAAACTCCCAGCTCTGTCTCTGTGTAACAATGTGACAAAGGCAAATTATTGTTTCATAGCTGCAAGTCTTCATTTCTATAACAAGAAGAATGCACACAGTACCTACCAGGCAGGGTTATTGATGATTAAAGAAGTTCATGTATTTAAAGGTCCTAGTCCCCTAATTGTCACAGAACAGATATTCAACAAGAAAAGGTTACCTTCCCCTCCTCAGAGAAAAGTAGAGATGAGGCTCAAAAAATGACACCCCAAAACAAAAACCTTAGAAGCAGCTTGAGAAGCAAAAGTTTCTCCCTGAGTTCCTCCTGTCCTCCTGCCTCTGGCCCTTCATTCTCCCCTGAGGCTAGTCATGGAAGCCAGAATCTCTCTTCTCCAAGTGGCTCATAGAAAGCAGAACTCCTTTCCCTCAAAGCCAGGCATAAAATCTAAAAATGTTACTCTAATTTTCCCCATGCCTTTCTGTGTAAAACTGGCCAGAAAGAAATGATCTGACCTACCATGTTTGATTGTCATAGGACCCCCATTCCAGAGAGGATCCTGCCCCACCCTCAAAAAGAAGGAATGCTACACAGGGAGGCCAAGAATAATCTAAACAGAGAGGCCTTGCTCGATTTCCCCATTAAGTCTACTTGGATTAGATCATACTCCTTTTGTCCAATCATATTTCTACAGAGTTGTCCATATTTTATGAACCTAAGCAGAAAAATAGGATAATTTCCCTGTATTTTGGGTCTTAATTCTGAAGGCTACCATGTCACATGAAACTATGATCAAATAAATTTGTATGCATTTTCTTTTATTGCTCTGCCTCTGGTCAGTGATTTTTAGTTAACCTTCAGAGGGCGAAGAGAAGTTTTTCCTTGGCCCCTATAATAGATACGGAAGGGCTGGTCATTGGCAGAGGCAGCTGAAGAAGCTCAGTTTATCTGGAAACTCTCGATGGAAATGTACAATCTCCCCTTATCCATGAAGGATACTTGCCAAAACCACCTGCGGATGCCTGAAACCATGGAAAGTACTGCAGTCTCTGTACATTGTGGTTTTCCTATACACACAAAGTTATGATAAGGTTTAATTTATAAATTAGGCACAGTAAGAGATTAACAACATTAATGACAAAATAGCACCAGTAAAGCAATATATTATTCAGAATTTCAGGGATAGAAGACTTATTTTTACTGTAGATCTTAGCAACCCGAACATATGAATTTCTCTTTCCTTATTAAGTTGAGAATTTTCACCTTTTCAATTAAAGGAAACATTTTATACCTTATCTTTGGCATATTCGAATTGTCAACATCATTACTCTTGCGCTTTGAGGCCATTATGGAGTCAAATAAGGGTTACTTAAAACAGGAGCACTGTGATACCATGATAGTCAATCTGACAGATGAGACAGCTACTGCCTCACGGGCACATAGCATATATGAGGAGACTCGGACAAAGAAATGATTCACATCCTGGGTGGGATACTCAGAATACATGGTGCACAATTTTAAATTTATAAACTGCTTATTTATGGAGTTTTCATTTAATATTTTTAAGTGATTGACTACAAAGTGAAACCATAGATGACAGAGAAATACTGTATAAGCTTCACATAGGGATATTGTGTTCTAAATGGGGGACTAAATTGGCTTTGTGGAGTCTCAAGGATCACTCCAACATGGCCAGCTGTGGAAATTATTCTTGGGGAGGTAAATCAAAGTAAAGGATTTATTATGTCATAGGTTGTAGAGATAGAGGCAGCATGTCCCAGGGAGCAGCTCAACCCAGCACGTGGAGAGAGTAAGGACCTGTGACCAAGTGCCTTTCTTGGGGTTAGAGTAGAGTACACAAGCAAAAGGCATGAGAGCATTTTATTGTTGCACTAGAATGTCACTGGGTCACAGTCAAGTGACGGCAAGAAGGAGAATTTGTGGCAGGGACCAGCCTTATAACACTGGTGCAAATGGTTACTTGGCCAAGGTGCTCAACAGTCAGGTCATCAGGATGTTCTGGCATCAAAAAAATATGAAGCTTAAAAAGTTTACAACACGGGGTTCTCCATCACCCCAAAGCAGGAAATGTAGCTGAGATCAGCAGGGATTGAAACAAAAATAGAAAGACGTACTTTATACGAAATAGAACAAAGCATCTCCTCCTTTCCGTCTTTTTTTTTTTTTTTCTGGGGTTGCATAGTCTGTCTGTTTCTCTAAGCTGCTACTTCAATGCATTTCTCTTAGCACTTTTAGTAGAATGAATTTTTCAGCTGCATCAAAATATCTCTTTAATTTACCCACTAAGGAGAGACTCACCAGCCTCTGTAAGAAGTCTGAATTACCTGGTACATCTGATTGATTTCATTTGGATCAGACGCCCATGACTAAACCAATTAATATTAGCCTAGGTAGTTGCACTGTATAACTGTAGGTGCAGCTTTGGCTGTAGTTGCAGACTGCCATGGGGAGAGGACGTGGAAATACTCAGCAAAATGAATACAGTGGAGGTAGGAGGAAAAATAGGCATCTCTACTACAGAAAAATCACCAGTATTTTATTTGCTACTAATGTAATTATGTTAATCATAATTTACATTTTTATTTACATTCTAATTGTAGTTCATTCTCAATGAACTACATACAGTGTGTTGATTATGTGTAATACCCTGAAATAAAAACAAACAACAAAAACAACCAAAACACAAAGGTAAAATTTCTGTATAGGAGCTGTTAACTGGTTAAAGGTTGGGAGTGGGGCTACTTCAAAGTCACATGCATAGTCATGGGCCACATAATGACTTTTCCGTCAATAGAGACCTTGTATATTACAGTGGTCCCATAAGATTCTAATACCCTATATTTACTGTACATTGTCTATGTTTACATATGTTTAGATAAATACTTACTGTTTTCTTACAACTGCCTCAGTATTCAGTGCAGCAAGACGCTGTACACGTTTATAGCCTAGGAGTAACAGACTATCCCATACAACCTAGGGGTACATAGACTGTATCATTTAGGTTTGTGTAAGTAAACCCTTGCACAACAAGGAAATCAACTAATGACTCATTTCTCAGCACATAATCCCTCATTATGTGAAATGTGACTGCATCCTTTTAAAAACTGAGAAAATGCTAAGTGTACATTTAAAGAAAGGATGATTTTCCACCAAAAAAGCAAATTGTAGGTATGTCAAAAACAAACTCAACCTCCATGCAACTCGTTTATTGATGTTGCTGTTAAAGAAAATCACACTGTAAAATGAAGGCCAAAGATAATAATACAGTCATCTTCAGAGGTCTCTACATACCTTCTAGAAAAATAAATATAACTTTGCACGAGCACTCACTTTATCATTTTGTGATTACCTATTTCAACAAATACATATGTGCATGTATATATGTGAAATTAAATTGTATACTTTATAAACTACTCATGCTATACATATAAAAATATTCATTGTGTTTAAAAGCAGGATGTAAAATATTTAAAAATTCATATAATACAGATATGCGTGGATGTGTTGTATAAAATTACATAAAGTTTAATTTCTAAAAAATAAACTTGAACTACAAAATGCAAATGAACTTTCCAGAACAGTACCCTCAATTCAAGGCAGTGCTAAAGAGCTCAAGGTTTCCTCCATGTTATGAGATATTTGAATATTCCCTAGGACATTAAGCATGCATTCTCTTATTATTAGTTAAATAAACTTTTAAATGCTTAATGTTAAAAGTAATCTCATCTTTTCTCTTAATTAGGCTTTCAAGTAATACGTTTTTATTGGATTCGTTTTCTAAAGAACATGCTCTGGGAATTTTTATAAATTCTATTCAATATCTCTTTGCTAACTGTGCTCTGCTCTTAATGGTTTCTTCTGATTTTCATAAAAGTCTTAATTTTATTTTACAAAAGCTTTTCATTAAATTCCTTGTTCATTTAACTTTATTTTTCACATTTAATCATAAATAATTTATAAGTATGCATTATCCACTAATGAAAAGTTGGGCTACCTATCTTACATTTTGGTAGAAAGTGTTTTTATTGTCTTTATTTTGTAACTGTATTATAGTTCCTGTTTTGATCATCTTTTTTTCCTAAACTTTGTTTATAGAACATCTTAGACAATATTACAGCATTCAAAATTTATTTAAATTCTTATGCTGATTCTTAGCTTTATTACATTTTTATCATTCGATATGGCTTTAAAATTTAATTATACTAATTAAGACTTTGTTTATGTCTTAATAAAGAATTGGTGTTGTTGTATTAGGAACTGGACTAAAATAGCCGCAAAAGGTGGATTTATGAGCCACACGGGAATTTGAGTAATAATCTTCTTACGTGAAAATGTAAATATTATCCAGAACCGAGAAAGAAAAAAATCAGCCCTGTTGAGAATCAGATTGTAGCCGACACAGCAGACACAGACAAAGCCGCTGGCAAAGCCAACATAAAATAATACTATTCCTAAAGCCACGCTACAGCTGCAAAATTGCTTCATGAATGTACACAATTCAAAGTTGATCCTCCCATCTCTATTTCAGAATCACCCAGCGTGAGCTCAAACTCCATGAAAATCCCCTTCCTACTGAAATGCACCATGATTCTCTTTGTCCATCCTTCCTTGTCACAGCAACTTAATAAACCCAACTTATTTAACTAAAGGTCTGTTCTTGGTGCTCTTTATTTGATAGATTTATCACTCGTTATTCCACAAAAGCACTGAAATTACATATGATAAAATTATTACAAAACGTAGAAATATAAATAAATCTGAATAGCTACTAACTATTGGTAGGGAAAGAAGGCAGAAAAAATTCTAGGCAGAAAAGGGCAAATCCCTGGCAAAGCCGCACCCTCCAGCCACAAATCCTGAGACCACGGCCCAAAGTGAGAACTTATCCCTGTTTTAGCCAGTTGAATGCTGCCTCTTCCTCAACTACCTGCTACTTGCCCCGCCCTCCATTGTGTGCCTATAAAGGCTCTCTACTCATCCTGAAGGCAGAAAGGAGAAGCAGTTGGATGTCAGGGAATGTGGCTGGACATCAGTGAGAAGCAGCTTGACTTCAGAGGGACAGCTTGCCAGCCTACCTTTGAGAAGAATCCGGCCAGAGACGGCGGGACTTCAGCGGAAGGTTACCTTCCTGCCCCGTCTGGTTTTTAGTTCCTCTTCCGGTGAAGAGCGCCACTTTCATTGGCAATAAAATCCCCCATATTTATAATTCTTCCGTTCATTCTTGTGACCTCATTTCTCCTGGATGCCAGACAAGAGTTCAGGAGCCACGAGTGTGGATACAAAATGCTGTTACACTGACCCGTCGCCCTCGCTGGCAGAGGGCAGCCGCCTCACGTGTAAAGACGAGAGGGCCCACTGAGCTGTTAACACCTTAAGCCCTCCGCAGATGGCAGAGCTAAAAGAGCGCTGTCACACTCCCTCTGGGGCTTCAAGGATTGCGGGCATTCCCCCTAGATGCTGCTGCAGGGCCCACGTGGAGTTTGCTTCTGCCGGTGCCCCAAAACGCTCTCCAAAACGCTCTCCTCAGCTCCTGCACCCACTCACCTGTGCGTTTCCTCCCATGAAGGGTGGAGTGCAATGGGTAGAAGTGAGTGCAGTTAGCTCTTGCTAGCACCGAAGTGGCCAGCTGATTCCAGCACTTGTGCACTCCAGTTCCCGCCTCATTCACTTGCGCGCTCCCTCTCGGGAGGAGTTGAGAGCTGCAGGCTGAGTAAATGAGGCACCCCTTTCGCGAGTCCAGCAAAGGGGTCAGGGAAATATCCTGCTTCGTCTGGGGTCCTGTCTGAGATATGTTGGAAGGGTGAGTAAATGCGGATCTGCTGGATCTGTCCCTTCATTTTTCCCAAGACTTCTTGTCCTCAGGCTTTCCTCTGAGCTATGCCACTTGCAGAGGTCAGGATGCAATCCTGCCACCTCTCTCTTTCTTTCAGGTGAAAGGAATGTTGGCTCTGTTTCCGATGCTGAGGTCTAGCCATCACCTGGGACTAGAATAAAGTGCTGGGGCAACTGAAGGCATCTGGCCGAGACCACTCCCCGGTGTTGCCAGAAGGTGCTTAGACTGGACCCTGTCCCTGATCTCACATTATAGCGTCAGCGAAGACCCCTAGACTTTTCTATGGTACCTTTCCCTTTCTTCATTCGCAGTTTGAAATGTCTCCTATTTCTTCTTTTATAATGTTAAGGGTATTGCTGCAAACTGCAGAAATGTTACTAGGTAGAATGAGCATTTGGCCCAGCCATCAGATATACAATTCGGAACAATGTGATTTTCATCTCTTCTTAGAGGTGCTATCCCCACCCCCACCCCAACAGCCACAGGTGCACAGCACACAGCAGCTTCCCTCCCCTCTCTTCCTGGCTGGGGCACTTGAGCATGTCCACAGCATGCATTTGCCACACCCAGTGGCCATGTGGGGAGGAAAAGAACCACGGCTGCTGTCCAGGCCCCAGAGCAGTCTCGGGCACCAAGGGCCTCATGTGGCCAGTTGGCCAGCATTTCCTGCTTGTCATTCCCTCCCACCACGTGCCCATAAAGTCTTTATTCCCCTGGCTGAGGGGTCCAGTTCAATCCAAATCAGAGGAAGGATGCAGTGAATACAGAAACCCTTTTGCATAGAGCAAGATGTTCTTCCCTTCCTGAAGCTGTTTTCTTCTTACCCCCTTTTCTCTGTAAGAGGGTTCTTTTTCTCCCT
The DNA here is from genome assembly GCF_000951035.1 of Colobus angolensis palliatus. Taxonomy (NCBI): domain Eukaryota; kingdom Metazoa; phylum Chordata; class Mammalia; order Primates; family Cercopithecidae; genus Colobus; species Colobus angolensis. The sequence continues at coordinate 16,574,251 of NW_012113141.1, read as the reverse complement.
CAGCACTCTGCTTATGTTAGGGAAGGAGCAGAGGCATGAGCCCACTGGCTAATAACTGAAAATTTGGCAAGGCCTGCAAGGGGTTTCATCTAAATGAATCCGTGCACCCCCAAGACATCTTTTTGTCCCAAACTCAATTCCAAACTTTAAGTTGAAGCCCTAGAAAGAAAAAACAGATCTAAGGTATCCAAAGAGAGGCAACAGGCACAGTGTCAATGGGCAGAAGTAATTCCTTCTGATTAAGCCCTTGCTTCAAGTAAGGAGACCGTGCTCCATGGCAAAGATAAGGCCCAGGGAACCCAAAGATTGCCAACAGTAGTGGGGACAGAGGCATAGGTGAGCATGGATAATTCCTTTTTCTAGGGCCTCCCTTCTTCATGGGTGCAGGCCACAATGGTTTCCATGGGTGGTGTCCATTTAAGGTCACCAGGACTAGGATATAAAAAGGTAGAAGAGAAAAGGGGCCACCCATTTTCTCTCCCCTTCACAAGCCAAGTTTTCACTGAAAGAAGAAAGGTAATTGAGGGATGCTTATTTCCCTCTCTTTCAGAATGGGCAACCAACTATCTTCACCATTCTCAGTCTATACCCTTCTGAAGTGGATCCTGAATCACTGGGACTGCTTTGACCCTCACATTTTGGAGGAAAAAAGCCTCATAGCCTTTTGCATAAAGTTTTGGCCAAATTATGATCTGCAGGAAGGACTGGCTTGGCCTCAAAAAGGAACCATTCATTTTGATACCATCCTCCAATTGAACCTTTTCTGTAAACATGAGGGCAAATGGTCTGAGGCCCCATATATGCAGGTTTTCTTTACCCTGCATGGTAATCCAAGTTTTTGCCAATAGTATAGGATTGATCCAGCCCCCTTGTTTGCCACCTCAGTAGAGGCTGGAAGGAGTAATCCCAGGGAACTAAATAAACAAATCCCAGATGTAATTCCACCAGGGAAGCCAGCTCTCTCCAACCCTGCTCCTCTGGGTCCACCTTGACCTCCCTATCCAGTTTCTCTCTATTGCTTTCCCCCCGTAGAAATCCTCACCCTAGACAAGTCCCAGTCTCACTCTTGCCCTTCCAACAGATGCCTGGTGAATTTGGCCCTAGTAAGGTCCAAGCTCCCTTCTCTCTACAGGACTTAAAGCAAATTGAGAGGGATCTTGGCAAGTTTTCAAATGACCCTGACAGGTATATAGAGGCTTTCCAGAATTTAACCCAAGTATTTCAACTCTCCTGGAAAGAAGTCATGTTATTTTTTTAAATCAGACCCTGACTAATATTGAGAAGCAGGCTGCCCTGCAAGCAGCAGAGAGATTTAGGAATGAGCTTTGTATCACATATAGTGTCAGGGAAAGGGTCAAACTTTATCCATCTGGAAAAGAAGCAGTACCATTAGATGACCCTAAATGGGATCCCAATGACAAGAATGGAAAATAGAAGAGGAGATACTTTCAGGAGCGCATAATGGAGGGCTTACGTAGGACGAGAACTAACCCTCTCAATTATACCAAGCTATCCATGATAGACCGGGGATTTTATGAGAATCTCATTTCCTTCCTGAAAAGGCAAAGAGAGGCCGTGGTAAAGCACACCTCTTTATCTTCTGATTCAGTTGAGGGACAACTAATCCTACAGGATAAATTTATTTCTCAGGCAGCACCTGATATCAGGAGGAAGCTACAGAAACAGGCCTGGAACCAGGTAGTACTTTAAAGAACCTTGGTCTTTTACAATAGAGATAGGGAGGACTGAGAGAGAGAGGAGACATGGGAAAGAGGCAGAGGCTTTAATGGCCTCAAACAAGCCCACAAACCCCGGAATCCCTGAGATGTGCCTGTTAACTGCTACAGATGTGGTAAGCCAGGGCATTTTAGGAAGGATTGCCCAGGCAGCATTAGGAACCCACCTTGACCCTGTCCAGTCTGCAGTGGGGACCATCGGAATGTGGACTGTTCCTGGGGACACTGGTCACTGGGTCCAGAGCCAATCTCCCAAATGGTCTAGCAGTACTGAGGGGTTCAGGAGCTCCTCTGTCTGGCTTTGGTGATCCAGACCACCATTACCATCCAGGAGCCCTGGGTAGTTCTGTAAACTGAAGTGGAGAAAGTGAATCTCCTTCTGGACCCCAGGGCTAGTCAGTCAGTTCTCCTTTCCAATCCAGGTCCCCTTTCCTCTCTTAGCATGACTGTGAGGAGCATCTCAGAAAGGCCTTTAACCCAATAATTTTCCCAACCCCTTAGCTGTAGGTGGGGAGACCACTTGTTCACCATGCCTTTCTAATTATACCTGAAAGCCCAACTCCTGTGTTGGGCAGGGATATTCTGGCGCTTATGGGGACCACTATCCTGATGGCCCCAGGACAAACTCTTTGTCTCTCCCTAGTGAAGACTGAAGTTTGGGCAATTCAAGGGAAAATTGACTGAGCCACAACCACCATACCAATCCAGATCCAACCTCATTTCCTAACCAGAAACAATATCCACTGAAACCAGAAGTTAGGAAAAGACTAGAAGCCATCATTGATAACTTAAGGTTGCAGGGCTTCCTTAAACCCTGCAGCAGCCCTTTTAATGCCCTGATGTTGGGGGTACAAAAACCTAGTGGGGAATGGAGACTAGTTCAGGACCTCCACCTTGTTAATGAGGCTGGGGTTCCAGTACACGTGGTAGTTCCCAATCTGTATACCCTGCTAGCTCAAATACCTGAGGGGACTGAATGGTTCATAGTCCTGGACCTGATCCCGCTAACCAAACCACCCAGTTAACCTGAATGCTGTTATGTCAGGTATTCCAAGACAGCCCCCACTTGTATGGGCAGGCATTGTCAAGAGACCTCTCCAAGTTCCTTTATCCTCAAGTTAAAGTTTTATAATAAATAAGTCACATTCTCCTCTGCTGCAACTGAAGAAATCCCTCAGAAGGGCAGTAAGTCTCTTGTTAATTTTCTGGCTAACAGAGGATATAAGGTTTCAAAATCTAAAGCTCAGTTCTGTTAGACTTCAGTGAAGTGTCTAGGTCTGGTCTTGTCAGAGTGGACCAGGGCATTGGGTGAACAAAGGATTAAATCTATCTCCTTCCTTTACCTCCTCAAAACCTCCAAGCAATTGAGGGGATTCTTAGGCATTACAGGATTCTGCAGATTATGGATACCTGGGTATGGTGAAATAGCTTGTCCCTTAAATCACCTTGTAAAGGAGACTCAGGAAGCTAAAACGTACTCTCTAATTTGGGAACCTGAGGCTAGAAAGGCCTTTGATGAATGAAAACAAGCCTTGCTTAAAGCACCAGCCCTTAGTCTTCCCATAGGGAAGGTGTTCAACCTTTATGTGTCAGAAAGGAGGGGAATGGCCCTGGGAATTCTAGCCCAGGCCCATGGTCCAACCCAATAGCCCATAGGCTACCTAAGAAAGGAGCTTGATTTGATAGCCAAAGGATGGCCAGCCTGCCTCCGGGCAGTAGCCTTGCTGGTACCAGAGGCTACCAAGTTAATCATGGGGAATAACTTAACCATTTACACTCTGTATAATGTGGCAGGACTACTCTCTTCCAAGGGGCGTCTCTGGCTAATGGAAAACCATCTCCTCAGGTATCAAGCTCTGCTACTAGAGGGATCTGCAGTCTAACTAAGAATGTGCCCTTCCCCCAGTCACCTTCCTCCCAGAGGAAGCTGGGGAGTTTATACATGACTGTGAACAGATAGTAGTACAAACCTCTGTGGCCAGAGAGGACCTCAAGGAAACCCCCTTAGAGAATCCACACTGGATTCTCTTTATAGACAGAAGTTCTTTTGTAGAACAAGGGATCCATAAATCAGGGTATCAATAGTTACTCTGAGTGATATTGTTGGGAATGCATCTCTTTCCTTGGGCACAAGTTCTCAAGTAACCGAGCTAATTGCCCTCACAAGGAAACTTGAATTAAGCAAAGGGAAAGCAGTTAACATTTACATTGATTCTAAGTACACTTTCCTAGTCCTCTATGCCCATCCCATTATCTGGAAAAAGAGAAACTTCATCACGGACAATGGGTCTCCCATCAAATACCATCAGAAAATTGGCAGACTATTATCTTCAGTTTTCATCCCATCGGAAGTGGCAGAAATACATTGTAAAGGCCAACAAAAGGGGACAGATGAAATAGCTGAAGGAAATAGGTTGGCAGACCAAGCAGCTAAGTCAACAGTGAGAGGATCTCAGATTTCTGATCCACTTGAAGCCCCGCTGATCTGAGAGGGGAAATAAAACCTCAATATTCTCCTGCGGAAATAGAATGGGCCACCTCTCAGGAATACATCTTTTAGTCCTTAGGATAGCTACAATCAGAGAACAGCAAGCTTCATCTACCAGCTGCCAACCAATGGAAAGTTCTTAAAAGTCTTCACCAGGCCTTCCACCTAGGTAAAGATAAAACCTATCAATTGGCCCAAAGATTGTTCTCAGGTAAAAACTTGATACAAATGGTTAAACAGGTGGTCAATGCTTGTGAGACCTGCCTTAAAAATAATCTACTCAACCAATGGCTTATTTCCCCAGGAATCCAGAGGACAGGAGGCTACCCAGGGGAAGACTGGCAAATGGATTTTATGCCAAAGTCAAGGGGCATCCAGTACTTCCTAGTATGGATAGATACCTTCACTAACTGGGTAGAAACATTTCCATGTTGAACAGAGAAAGCTTCTGAGGTGATAAAAATACTAGTTGATGAGATAATTCCTTGCTTTGGAGTCCCTAAGTACCTCCAGAGCAATAATGATCCCTCATTCAGGACAGCTGTCACCCAGGGGTCTCAAAGGCACTAGGCATGCAGTACCATCTTCGTTGTGCCTAGAGACCACAATCCTTAGGAAAGGTAGAAAAGACAGATGAGATTATCAAAAGGCACCTCAGAAAACTGTCTCAGGAGACTCATCTCCCCTGAACTACCCTTCTCTCCATAACCCTGCTATGTATCAGAAGCACTCCTTCAAGGCTCTATTTGAGTCTCTTTGAACAATGTATGGATGGCCTTTTCTCACCAATGATTTCTTGCTAAACCAAGAAACCTGTGATTTGATTAAACATACAACTTATTTGGGCCATTTTCAATAGAAATTGAAACAACTTTTGGAGGCCAAGCCCCATGAACTAGGACCATCACTCTTCAACCCCAGGGGAAGTACCGGTAAAGGTACTTCCTCCCCTTTCTACCTCTATAAATCTGGATTGGGAGGGACCTTATACTGTTCTTCTTTCCATTCTTATGGCAGTAAAGGTTACTGGAATAGATTCTTGGATTCATTATAACTGAGTAGAGGCCTAGGAAATTGGCAGAGTTACCTCTGTCAACCCAAAAGAGCATCCAAAGTACCACTGTGAAGAGATTGGGGACCTCAAGCTAAAAAATCACAAAAGATAAGTGTTAATAATTAAGCTCCCATGTATATCCTCTTTATAGCCTTACCTATGCTTGCTGTTTTATCTTCATTCTGTTCTACACCACAGGGTATAATATTGTTTTCTGGATGATTAACATATTTCACTTCTGTTTCTGTAATCTTTGGCACTATAGTCTTTCCTTTTAAGCCCCCCGCCTTTTTTTTGGTATAATACACATACTTGATCTGTGCACACCTAATCTTGTAAAATTTCTTTTTCCTTATCTAGAGACCAACACACTCTAAACATTCAGGCAACTGGAGCCTTGGGCAATGGTTCCATTTTGCTGGGGACTCTTAGGTAGATGTTTGGGAGAAATCTGACTGCTGTCCTCACCAAAACAATGCCTCTTGTCAGCAGGAAGTAGCTAAGATTGGTCATTGTCCGTATTCTAACAGCAGTGAGATGTGCCTCCTCAGGGTGGGGAAATGATAGGAACAGGAGGTGGACAAATTCGGGTCCCTGGTGAAGCCCCACCCTCAAACCAAAAACCCTGAGACATCGGCCCAATGTGAGAGCTTATATCCCTGTTTTCCTGCTTGAATGTTTCTGGCTCACTCCCACCCACCCCCCCAATCTGTGCCTATAAAGATGCCAGACTCAGCCAGCAGAGAAGAGAAGCAGCTGGATGTTGGAGACTATAGCTGGAAGTCAGAGAGAAGCAGCTTAACTTCAGAGAGACAGCTTGACAGCATTACTTCAGAGAAAAGTCTGGCTGGAGATGGCCAGACTTCAGGGGAAGATTACCTTTCCGCCTTGTCCCCTGTTTAGCTCCTCTTCCTGCTGAGAGTCCCTTTCATTTGAAATAAAATTCCCCACATTTATCATCCTTCAGTTTGTTCATGCAACCTCATTTTTCCCAGATGCCAGACAAGAGTTTGGGAGACACGAGTGCAGATACAAAAGACTGTCACACTGACCCTTTCCCCTCGCTGGCAGAGGGCAGCTGCTCACGTGAAAAGGCAGAGGGCCCACTGACCTGTTAATACTTAAGCCATCCGCAGATTGCAGAGCTAAAAGAGCACTGTAACACTGCCTCTGGGGCTTCAAGTGTTGGGGGCACCCCACCTAGAGGCTGCTGCAGGGCCTGCATGGAGTTTGCTCTTGCCGGCACCCAAAAGCACTCGCCCTGGCTCCTGCACCCACTCACCTGTGCGCTCCCTCCTTGAAGGGTGGAGTGCAGTGGATCTGAGTGAGTGCAGTTTGCTCCTGCTGGCACCAAAGTGACTGGCTGGTTCCAGCATTCATGCACTCCAGTTCCCGCCTTGTTTGCTCACACACTCCCTCTGGCAAAAAGCTGAAAGCTGTGGGTTGGGTAAATGAGGCACCCCCTTGCGAGTCCTGCGAAGGAGTCATGGAAAGATCCTATTTCACTATGAAGAAGGATTCCAAGAATCCAACATATTTTAGAAATGTGTATTCTATAACATAATGGTGGGGAAAAAGCTACAGTAAGACAGAGAGTGCATGTCAGTAACTCTCCTTGGTGTTTCCTTTTGGTTTCTTTGAGCTTCATAAAAACTCTGTGTGGCAACAAAGGTGGTGCTGTGTGGCAACAAAGGTGGTCTCTGAGCACAACTTCTTCTTCGTTTATTTCTCTACATCTGAGTCTCTTGCAGTTAACTTTCAGCTGTGCCTTTTACCTTGTGACCTTGTGACTTCAGTTCAATTTTCTCACATTAAAGGGATAATACCTATCTCAAGTGGGTTTTGAAATCAAAAGGAGATTGAAACTTTCAACTTGCTATGCAACAGTGTCCACTATTATTACTTACATTATTCTTATCTAGATTATGTAGATAAAGGAATTAAGGTCCAAAGAGGATGAGAAACCCTCCTGTTTTCTTACTTACCAGCATCATTTGCCTTGGAAAAGTGACTTTCTTTTTTTGACTCTGAAGTGAGAGAATAATCCTGCCTAACCCATAGCATAGTGAGATGAATTACATCGCTGGAGTTGCATGCAATGCATAGGAACTGCCTGGCCACATAACAATTGTTCAATTCATCTTAACAGTTATTGCCAGGCAAGGGCATCTTAGCATCAGATTCTGATTCCAAATCTGGTTCTCTTCTGCTAACCTCTTACCTCACTTTGGAAGTGAATGGGAATAGGTAACATATTAAATTATGAAGTGTCCTATACTGGTAAACATTGAAGGTAAGTTAGTGGCATCTTTGCTGTTGTCACATTTGTTTGGACCCTACTCTATGCATATAAATTTTTAATCTTGTAGAATTCATTTTAGAATCAAAATTTTTTTTATTTAAATAAGACACTTCATAAAAATAAAGCCCCTTAAAGGCAGCCTTTGTGCTCTTCAGAAACTTTGACAGTCTCTGGTTTAGTTGGCTCTGAATATTACTTCTGCTACGATGGAGATGTCTTCACATCTCCTAGCCGGATTTCTCAGCAAATTTCCTGACAGTTCTTCTCCAGTGGTTTTAAGACCTTAGCTAACAGATAGGAGTCAAGTTAAAGTAATCCAACATCAGAAGAAGAAAAATTTTTTTGCCTGTACCAGGCGAATTGTGAGCAGCATAACTGTTAATGAATCATAATATTTATTATGTTTTTGCCTCGTATCAAAGTTCCCTAAACATTCGACGAGTTCTTGTTATCCACATGTAAATTTTACTTAAAAAAAAATCCCACAATTAGGGGTCACTTAAGGTTCCAAGTTTTCCCTCTCACACACATTTTGCTGGTCATCTAGATATTAAGTACAAATCAAACAAAGCTGACTTTGCTTAGACCACATTAAATGAACAGGGAAGCAGGGAGATTCGTGGGAGAGACACCAGAGAGGAGCACTCATTTCAGGCAACTTGGCAAAATAATTTTGGCTGCAATTGCCCTGTAAGTTGCAGATGTTTTAGGTAGTTTTCTTTAACACAATTTTTTTTAGGTAGTTTTGACTACCTAAACAGTAATGACAAACCAGGCCTCAGGTGTTAACACCTGGCTGGAAAGTAATAGAATGAAGTAGACATAATCTATTTCAGTTATTTTCTACTTAAACAATGTATAACTAAAATGCGATGTGACTCTAATATTAACTCCAACCCCACTTCTTTGGGGGACTGTGGGAATTCTGAGCCTGGTGAACCTGAGGGAAATTCCACTATAATAATCATATTTGGGTCTTCACTTTAAAACTGACTCCTCGGTGACTTTTAAGACCACCATGATTGAAGGCCCAATCACCAGGCTTTTCTTTAATGTTTCCCATCGAACATGTCCCTTTACTTCCATATACTTCCAAGATTCTGCCTCCCAAAGGCCCTGACCCATCTTCAGACTGTTTTCTTGTTCTCTGCCTGCCCCCTCAGTCTTACTGAGGAAGTTTTGCAGGCCAGCTGGCCAACTTGAGGCCTGAATGCAGCCTTCAGACCTTCGTGGTATGTTCAATAATGTGTCTAACTCCTCTCTGTGATCTCTTCTCTGAAAGCCACCGCACAGGGCTAGGCCTCCTGCTAGCATTCTCTTCCACCCTCATAATCTGCAGAGGCCCCTGCCATTCTGCATTCCGCAATGATCCATGTCAGGTTTCCCCCTCATACGGAGGTTTCTGAGTCTGACTGCAGACGCCCAAAATTCAAATGAACAATAACTAGGGCTGCTAGATAAAATCGGGATGCCCAGTCAAATTTGAATTTCAGATTTAAAATATTTTCTAAATTATTCACCCTTTAACTAAAAAATTATTAGACATTTATTCAAATTTCAAATGTAACTATATTTTTACTTGCTGAATCTGGCAATCCTAACTATAAAATATTCCACTTTTGATAGCACTAGCTGCTGCTCTCCCAAATTGCCTCTGAGATCTGGAAACTAAGGAAATGAAAGTCTCTTGGTTCTACACAGCAGGTCATTGGGGTTGGCAGAGGTTGAGTCCCTGTTTATGGGCTGCAGCATGGTTTATGAGGAATTCTCATCAACCTTCCTGGATTTTTCTCAGAAAAAAAAAATGTTAATGTATTTGATACCTCTCTGTAAACATCTGCCCCACTGCACAGAATATGTTTACTCTAAACTTATTTCAGTGTACCTTCATACTATCTGTTATGTTCTAAACGTTTATTCCTCCCCCTCCCACATTCGTATATTGAAATCCTAACCTTCAAGGTGATGGTATTGGGTGAAGGTAGAGCCTCTGGGAGGTGATCGAGTCATGAGGGCAGATTCCTCATGAATGGAATTAGGACCCTTATAAAAGATACCAGAGGAAGCTTATTCACCACCATGTGAGGACACAGCAAGAAGGCACCGTCTATGAATCAGGAAATGAGTCCTCACCAGGCATTGAATCTGCCAGTGCTTTGATTTTACATTTCTAGCTTCCAGAACTGCAAGAACTAAATTTCTGTTGTTTATAAGTCACCCAGTGTGCGATGTTTTGTTACAGCAGCCGGAACAGACTATGACACGCTCCAACGTCACCTTCACTTACACACCTTGGAATGTGTAATGTGTTAGGGTCCCATTGTCAATTCTGAACTCACAGGGCAGAGGCGGGGATCGCAGTGAGCACCTCTGACTTGCCTGTCAGCTACCTCAGTTCAGAATAGCTGTAAAATTGGAGGTTTCTTCATTCTGTTGTCATCTCTCCTTGCTGCTCAAAGGTTTGTGTTTGTTTCTTTGTTTGTTTGTTTTGTTTCATTTTCATTTCCTGGAACATGTTGTGTCACTAGCTTCTGTATTTCTATGTATTGGATACACAGTCTAATATAAATTTACTATTTTGTTGTTTCTTACCTTTCTTTTAACCATGATTAAAGTAGAGGATCTCACTCAAACTAATGGCATAATTTCTCAGTCTCACTAATGTGTTCTCTCTGCTACATGTCTTGTCTCTGCTTCATGTCTTCCTCCTCCCCCACTTCTTTCTTCTTTTTCTTCTTCCTCTTTTCTTCCCTCTACTCTTCCTCCTCCATGCAAAAACTAGAAATAGCAGGAAATTCATGGATTTTTCCATAAAATAGATATAAGTGTACATTTTCATTCAATCCTTTACTAAACAAGGCCTTGGGAACATTGCCTGGTCTATGTCTTCCATCTGGAAATGAAGATAGTATCAGCATACAACTCTCACATTACTGTGAAGATTAAATGAGATAATATGTAGATAATTTCTGGTATGTAGTAGTTGCTAAATAAATACTGCTTTCTTTCCTTTCTGACCAGCAACACGTATAATAAATGATATTAGTATATAAAAGTGCTTTGCACACTAATAATGTGAACACAGCTAGGTAGCTCTTGGGCATGCTTGCTCTTTAAGGATATAGTATAGGTTCATGGGAATATTTCCTGGGGTCTCCACTTTCTAGTTCCCGAATCACTTTCCTTCCGATTAGACAGTCTTTTCCCCTACCACTATTGTCTCCTAAGTGCTTTGATTACTGCCATTGTTAAGGCTTAAACAGTATGTGAAGGTCAATAACTTCCTTGGGCCCTCCCATTCTTTTTGTGCTTGGTGTCTAAAAGTTCCTCTCTTCTCCACCTGTTACTCATATCCCTACTTAGAAAACTTTACTTTTTCAGATTTGCCGGTGTGCCTGGTACCTCAACAATTCAGAGATGCAAAAATTAATTTGCCTTTGAGTGCAAACCTGCCTAGTAAGATATTTGTACCAGAAGAAGTGCTCAGTAAGTATATCTAATACATAAATGTATATAAATGGCTATGCCCTATCACTCCATCTAGAATCCTTCAGCATCTTCTTATCACTAAGGGTATAAACAAGTTTCTAACACAGCCTACAAGATCCTGAGTTGTTGGGGCCCTGGGACCTCCCAGCATTACCTTGTACTATTTATTTATTCCATCAGCCAGCTAATAAATATTTCTCAAGCACCTACTGCATGTCAGAAAACGTTTCGGGGCTGGGTGCAGTGGCATACACTTGTATTCCCAGCTACTTGGAGGCTGAGACTGGAGAATCATTTAAGGCTAGGAGTTCAAGACCAGCCTGGGAAACATAATGAGACCCCTTTCTCTTAAACAAGCAAAAACAAAGAAAATGTTTCACAAATTGAATGTAGAAGTATGTGCAGCAGAGAAATCAATTTCCAGATAGATCTTAAACTTAGTGAGGATCGACAAGTATAAAACACACAATTCAATAGCAAATGTAATATGTTAATATTGTAATGTTCTGAAGAAGAATGAAGCAGGAAAGGTGGTGTTTATAATTCTGTTACTCTGAAAGGTACAGGCTTCTGGATCATTTTCTTACTCTCTTTGTAAATGTCATTCTCTTTGCTTGGAATGGCATTTTCCATAAGGCTTTGCCTAGTTTTCTTCTGTTCATCTTGCATTATTTCAACTCCTGTGTAACTTTCTCACATCTTCAGGTAAACCTTCCCTGAGCGTCCACTTGGCCATGCCATGCCTCCTCTCACCCTTCCATGTTGCCAGACGGCAATTCCCAGTGTTCTGTGCTTTCCTTGACTGTGATTGATATTTCCAGAGGACTTTGTTTTTTAGTTTGGAATTATCTGCTCTTTGCTGGATCAGTTATTTAATTTTTGTTCTCACACTGGAATATAAACTTTGTAAGAACAGGGATAGAATCTGTTTTCTCCCCACCTTTATCCTCGAAACCTAGAACAATTTTGCCTGGTGTCAAAACTGCTGTAAGAAATGCTAAAGATGTCCCCCTACTTTCCAGGTAGACTTTTGATATATGGTCATGTGTCATATAATGATATTTTGGTCAACAAAGTACCACATATATGACAGTGGTCCCATAAGATTAAGGTCATGATGTCATATTTTTACTGTGCCTTTTCTATGTTTAGACACATACTTACCATTGTGTTATAATTGCTTACAATATTCAGTACAGTAACATGCTGTTCAGGTTTGTAGCCTAGGAGCAACAGCCTATACCATATAGCCTAAATGTATAGTACTTTATACCACCTAGGTTTGTTTAAGTACACTCTGTCATGTCCACACAATGAAATCACCTAATGATGCATTTCTTATAATCCATTTTTGTCACTGAACACCCCATGACTGTATGTAAGTTATAATCAATAGGGGATCAGAAAATGTCTTTCACTTACTCTGTAGAGACAAGAATTGAGATGAAATAAATATGGCATAGATACTGCAAAATTTTCTAACATGGGAATTTCCTGCAAAATTTTCTTACATGGGAATCAAGTCCTTGACTTTTTAAAATTGTATCCAAATGCCTGAAAAGAGGTATAAATTTACCATCTGGAATTTTTGTCTAGTTGATATAGTTGATGAAGTTTTGTTTTGCTTTACCAAACAACTTTTTCCACCCTGACCTGTGCCCTCTGTGTATTGCTGAAGTTGAAGAATGTATTGTGCCTTCTGCTGCCTTCATTTCCCAGGTCCCAAGTCCTGTCTCCAGAATAAACTCTTTATTTGATGCAAAGACGCTGGGAGCTTGAGTGGTGCTGGCAGACCTGTGATTCATGCAGAGGAGAAATGGCCATCTTTCCCAGGTAGCATAGCAGCTGCCCAGGATGGCGAATCACCCTGATACCATCTGCTTGGCTGACCCACTAATCTGCCAGCCGGTTTTCATGAACACCAGAATTGTTTCCCATTGGAGATTTCTTCAAACATCTCCTACATCAATTAAAGACTAAAGAACAGATGGTGATTTCTTGAGACAGTGAAGGATTTAACTAATTCATTACTCACGTAGGGAACAGTGGCAACAACCAATTCGGCATCATATGCTTTGACTTACTTTTCTTTTAGGTTGTCAATTCCCAGTGTGTTAGGAGATTACAGATTATAGGAATGTAAATGTGCTTCTATGCTTCAAATTGTGAAGATTTATCAGGATGCTTCAGGAAGTCAGCAAGCACAGGTACTGTCAATGTCAGGGCCTTAAATCAATGGAAAGGGAGGTCATCACCATTCAGATACCAAAACAGCACCAAGGACACTCAGCAAAACTGGTAAGCACAATAAAATCTGATAATGTTTGACAAAGCATAGAGCTCTGCCTGGCGCACAGAAGTAGCTCAGCAAACCATAGTTGGCATTATACTGCTAACAACAGAAATTCTAAGAATTTAATAGAAGTTTTATTGACTTGATCATTTTGGCATACTATTAGATAGATGTGTCTATATTCCTCTAAAAATTTTACCATACTCCTAACTATTTTTTGACCCTATCTTGGTGTTCCCTTTGGTTTTCTTCCCTTCACTCTTTACCCATCCCCTCTTTCCTTTACAACCAAAACTCATCAAGAGATAGAATTTGATGAGACATATCATTTACTCTTCATTGTTAGAGCACACTGACTGAGCATTCTTGTGCCAAGTTACTCCTTAAATTGGCCCTTAAAACTAACCAATCACTACTTCTCTTTGACCCAAGTGTAGACTCCTGGTGCAATGGATTCTAGCCAGGTTCACAGGTTTGCCTTATAGAAAGCATGGGCAATCATGTGTAAGGATCACTCTGGCGCACTCTGTTTAGAAGGAGACTGGGGGTACGGAATACATTGAGTTGTATGGACTATTCAATATACTAATAATTCAATTTTCTTTTTCTCTGGAAACTGGTAATAAGGTGCTTTTTATATTGAGTTTAAATCTTTAAAAATCTTTCAATGACCACAAAAGGTTTTGCTCAAGAAGTGGTTGAGTGATGACTTCTTCAGCGCTTAGGGAGCTATTTGGAAAATTTGCAATGGTTTTAAAAGAATCATCCCATCACACGTGTCTCCAGGCCTCTGGGGCCTGGCTGAGCAATGCCAGTTCAGTTTGGAAGTAATTTCATGACTAAGACTGACTTCTGGCAAGGTAACACGATATAAGGAAAATTAGAAAATAGATCGGCCATAGTTCAAATCTGTCAGCAACTAACATGTCACTCCACCTCTCTGAGATAAAGTTTACTCATCTGTGAAAGGAAATTGGTGTACAGTTTATACGAAATAATGTATACAAAGCACTTGGCACAGAAATTGGAGCTATAAATATTAGTTATTGTTCCCCATGAGGCCTATTCCAAACTCACTGAATAGGTCTTCTAGCCTCCCTCTGCTGGTTAGGCAGTGATGGGCAATTTAGATGTTTGTATTTACCTGGTTTACACTTTGAGGATGCTCTGTGGAGATACACATTCACACTTCACTTTGGGAGGCTGGCAGTGCAGTTTCTGCTGGCGGGAAGTCAGCATACTAAGCTGCAAATGAGCAGACGCCAAAGGATCCACGTGATGCATGTATGGAACCCTGGTGGAGCTTGGCATCAGATCTTGGTGATGTCAGTCCTTGGACCAGTCATGATACCTCCCTGTATTAGGACTGTCCGGAGAAACAGAACCAATAGGATACACACACACACACACATACATGCACACACACACACATCCTATACATACACACCCCCTACACACACACACATCCTCTCTCTCTCTTTCTCTGTATGTGTGTGTGTATCTCCAATAGGATATATATAAGATGTGTGCATATGTATATCATATTGTAAAAAGAAGATTTGATATGGTGATATATATATGCACATATGAAGTTGATATAGATATATATAGAAATAACTACATAAAAATTTCCATAACCCCGTAAGCCTACATAATCCCGTGAGCCAATTCTCATAATAAATCTCATACACACACACACACACACACACGCACATAGATATAGATCAGTGGATAAATAAATGTATAGATATAAATATATGGATATATATGAAGGTTATATGTCTGTATCGCTCTATATAAATATTTGTTATGGGAATTGGCTCACATGATTATGGAGGCCAGGAAGTCCCATGATCTGCCATATGCCAGCTAGAAAATAAAAAAAGCCAGTGGTACAATGTAGTCTGCATCTGAAAGCCTGAAAATGAAGGGGAGGGAGGTACTGCTAGTATAAGTCTAGGATTGCATCTGAAGGCCTAAGAACCAGGAGCCCTGGTGTCCAAAGGCAGGAGGAGATGAATATCCCAGCTCAGAGACAAAGTGTGTCCTACCTTTACTGTTTTGTTCTATTCAGGCCTTCAAGGGATTGGATAATGTCCACCCACATTGTGGACTCTGGGTCTTCTTGATTTAGTCTACTGATTCTAATCCCAATCTCTTCAGGAAAACTCTCAGAGACACATAAATCATGTTTTATCAACTATTTGGGCACCCCTTAACCCAGTCAAGTTGGCACACAGGTTAACCATTACACTCCATTGTTGATGCAGTAAAAGTCAGCAAAAAAGTCACAACATGACAGACAGCACGACCTTGGTGATGAATCACTCACTTTCTACCTGCTTGGAGCACTTGCTCCCACTCTGACTCTGATTCCGCAGGCATGGATCTTGCTGATTTGAAACCTATGTCCTGCCTCTGAGTCTTTCCTCTTCAAGATAAATTGCTTACTCAAGTCTTAAGATTCCTGCTGACCCCATCAACCTCTAAATAGTGTAGTTTTAGAGATCAAAACTTCATACAGCATTCCCAAAGATCAGTGCCTGATGTTAAGGCTTTGTTAAAGAGAGGCAGGCTGTTTACACTTTAGCTTATGCAGATGCTAACTCCTATTAGAGGGTTTTTATATACATTCCATGCTATAGTGTTAGCTATGTATAAATAAAATACAAATTAATAGATTTTTGATGATATAGTTTTAAATTTCCTTATTAAAAATACATTTCTTGAAAAAAAGTTAGACTATTTCTTATATGCCTTTGAATTTTTTCATTGGTGCTACCTCAAAGACTAAAACATACTAGGTCCTTGATATATATTTGTTTAATGAGTGTACTTGGTCATTTTACAAATATATAGCTGTTCTTGGTGTTAATAACCACCCCAGAATATTACTTCTACACAATACCATCTGCTTAAATTACGAGGAATTCTGATTACATCTTCCTGGGTCATCTAATATCTTATGTTCATGAAGATTTTAAAGTACTAATTCTGCTCCAAATTTCAGGCTTTCCTACTCTCAACTTCTCTCTGAACTCAAAATTGCAATGCACCCTCATGAATCTGAGAACAATAAGATTGGCCTAACAAAGTAAACAGGAAGAAATAATACAATTTGGATGCAGAATATCATTTAAGAAAAACATAGTAAAAGTTATAGGTAAATATAATTACTACTCATTTGCAAAACTGAATAAAATAGATCTATGGCAACTATTTTAAACAAACAAACAAAAACAAGAAATATAAATGCTCTAAGGAGGAATGAGTAAATCGACATGAAATAAAGATACAGCATTTCCAAATTCCTTTCAAAAAAACACTAAAATTGTAAATGGGATGAAGACAGGGCAAAGTAAGAAAATACAAAACCAGTTTTCTTTTATATCGAGACACAAAATTCTAAATAATAAAATATCAAATATTATCCAGCATTTTGTTTAAAGAACAATGACAAATATGGTTTATTCAGAGAACGCACATATGGTTTGATACTGAGTACCATGTTAATATATCTAATCACAGTTATGGGTTAAAGAACCTAAAATTATTAATGTAATCCCGATCTCAGAACTAAATAAGCATTACGTTAAAAAATACATGACCCTTGAAGATATTGACAGACTTGACTACATACAAATTTAAAACATCCATATATTTTCCTGTAGTAGCCATCAATATCAGTTTGCTGTGTATATTTTTAGGTTTTTTTTTTGTGCAACATACATCTATTCACACATGTACATGCACCTGTAACAAATCTGGTCAATTTTTATGTATTGTTTAGCTTTTACTATCTTACGAAAATTCCCGAACTTTGTTTTTCAAATATAATACACATTTATTATTGCTCAAGAGTCAACAGGCCTGTGGAAAGTAGGGGAAATGCCACTGCTGAACTTATTGAAGCTTTCCTGCATATGAAGGAAACCAGAAGATGTCACCGTAAAATATGTCTTATTGACATAAAAATTACTTTTGAGCTAAAGGCAATTAAGAAGTCTTCTCCCTTTTCTGCCTGAAGACGGAATATAAATTTTCCCTTACTGTAGACAACTCATCAGCTCAGAGGTGGCAACAGAGGAATCTACAAACAAATCTTACCCCATTAGTTTCTTCCCAAGCATTTACGTTCCACAGTTTCCTGCTTTGGGAGGCCCCAAGCTGCTTTTCTTTGTCCTGTCATTTCTCCATTCATTTATTGTTCTTTGTTGACAGTGCTACACAAGCCACCTTTCTCAGTCACTGTTTTGAGTTACCCTCCTTTGAGGGTTCTCCTATGTGATGTGCACTGCACACATTAATAAATGTGTCTGTTTTTCTCCTGTTAATATGTCTTTTGTTACAGGGGTCTCTTCTCACTGCAAATTTATGAGGGTTGAAGAGAAATTGTATTTCCTCCTGGACACATGTTGCAGGATTGCTTGGCTGCAGACTGGTGTAAGATTGTCTTTCTTGTGCTCTACAAAGTTACATTGTAAAAAGGGATCCATAATGAGGGGGTGGAGGACGGGGCGGAGGGGAGGAAGGGCGAGGTTGTGATAATCACAGGCATCTTTTTTTTATACAAGCTAAGTAGCACAAGAGCCAAGTAAAATACTCTATCATATCCATGTATTCTGATAAGATTTTCATGAAATTCAATGTCCATATGAAGAGAAAAATAATGCTTAGTGAGATAGCAAAAGAAATATTTTTGTAAAATAGTAAAAGACACAGAATTCATGCCAATAATCAATAACATTTTTAATGGTAAAATATTTCATGAATTCCTACTAGAATCAATTTAAGACAGGGATGCCCTCTATCACTATTATAGCAGAAACAGGTAGGTGAATAGACTGCTGGAGCATACCCTCTACTTGTCCCTCCTACCTGCATTTTAAGGGCTAATAAACCACGATTTAAATAGATTATCTCCAGTGCTATTTTGATTAAAGAGAGTAAAGGAGATTCCCAAATGGTGAGGTACTAGCCAATAAACAGGAGTGGCTCTTGGGAGTTGGTTCCATTAGCAGAATGAGAATTGGGGAATAATGGTGCCAGTTTTATAGCACTGCCAGCAGTTGCTTCCAATACAAAATGTGTTAATTCTAATGATAGCTTGATTTTCTTATTCAGTATATGGTATTACAGGAAAGATGGAAATTTTATTCTATTGAATATGAAACATCTGACATTACAGTTTATATTATTAAAAATGCAGGTTAAAAAGTCCTACACTGAAGACAAGGTGATTGGTTTGTGTTGATGATGTAAATACAAATCTTGGCAGAGCACAATATTATGGTACAAGCAAAGCTCTTACCTAATTAAGAAACTTTTGGATTGAAAACATATTTGGAATTGGCTATGATACACATATAATTCATAATTTCATCCAAACAAGCTTCAAACTTGTACCAATCCAAATAGGAGTTGTAATTGTAGAAATTTACATGTATTCTATATAGACACATTTAGAGTAACTGTAAAACTTTTCTGATGATACAAATTTGAATATACAAACATATGTGAGCAGTTTAGTACATGATTTCTGTCTTTGCTGCCTATTATCCCTGGGATGTTAAAATTGTTAGAAGCTTTAAAGATCTACTTTGTAAAGCAAACTGAGTTTCTTAAATTGGTACTAAACTAATTTTTTTGGTGAGCCAGCTACACTTTGATAGCAATTTCCTTTAAATCTATTGAAAACATTATTCAAAAAATACTGAAAATAATTGTTGGAAATATAGCTGACAAACTACAATGTATCTCCCTTAAAACACTAAGGAGAAAATGAACACGTGAAACAATGAAAGCTCAAGCAGTTCACAAGATTTTGAAATTCTATCATTAAACATTGTATTAACATAAATCTTTTATTGCATTTCTATTTTAATTGGATTAATTTTTATTTTGTATCATTTAAATGAATTGAGAGTGCTACAATTTTACATGCACTTACATTTGATGAAATATTCAAAATAATTTATATCAACACTGTAATATAATTATTGAGATTGTTGAAGAAAGCAACTCTGAATGGAGGAAAAAAGTAATTGCCTTTCAAAATACTTAGGGGAATGTTTTACATTTACATACGAAAATAAAATTAAAAATACTTTTTGCTTAATGAAATTTCATTTGAACTTACAAGATTTCTCAGCAACTATGTAGGATGTTTTCTCAACTCAAATAATCTTCAGACAGGTTGTTATTAAAGGTGCTGACAATTTTACATTTATTAACGATAAAGTAAAACCTCAATGATTTCAGAAAATTTATTTAAAATTTAATAATAATTATTACAGTAAGGTATTTTTCACAACACATAATTAACATAATATTAAAGATGGATACATCATAAAGTATATGATATACATTATTAAAAGATTTTAACTTTTAATTTTCACTTTTATTGCAAGTTCAGGGGTACATATGCTTGTTTGTTACACAAGTAAAGGTGTCCTTTTGAATATGTCTGCTCATGTTCTTTGCTGATTTTTAAAAACTTTTTTTTAATTGTAAATTTGTTTAAGTTCGTATAGATACTGGATATTAGACCTCTGTCAGATGCATAATTTGCAAATATTTTCTTCCATTCTGTAGGCTGTCTGTTTACTCTGTTAATAGTTTCTTTTGCTGTGCAGAACCTCTTTTGTTTACTTACGTGCCATTTGTCAATTTTTGCTTTTGTTGTGATTGCTTTTGGCATCTTCATCATGAAATCTTTGCCCATTCCTGTGTCCAAAATGGTATTGCCTAGTTTGTCTTCCAGGATTTTTATAGTTTGGGGTTTTACATTTAAGTATTTAATGCATCTTGAGTTGATTTTTGTATATGGTATAAGGAAAGGGTCTTGTTTCAATCTTCTGCATATGCCTAGCCAATTATCCCAGCACCGTTTATTAAATAGGGTATCCTTTCCCCATTGCTTGTTTTTGACAGCTTTTTCAAAGATCAGATGGTTGTAGGTGTGCATCTGCCTGTTATTTTTATTTTTACTTAATCAGTATAAAAATCTTTAAAATATTGCTTTAACTTATAAAGAATTTTATTCTTAAAGATAGCTTTTGAATAGGAATAGAGAATTCCACTAACACAGTAAAGACTAGTTTGCCATTTAATAAATATACATTTCAAGAAACTAAATCATTTAAATTGTTTTCATACTCCCTCTTATTCCTAAAGTACCCTGTTATGGAAGATAAATTGTATGATTATCCTTATTTGGAATGCCACACAGTATAATTAAGAAAAAAATCGAGACAGAGATACATTGCAGTGAAATTTAAACATCCACAATTATACATTTAAAACACCTATCATCTAAATATGGGGGACAAGAAACATATTCTGCGTGCATAAAATGTCACATAGATTTTTGCCACAAAGAAAACAAAATTAAAGGCATTATCAGCAGGTGGGTGACTAATAATAAGAGATGTAAATTAGTAGTTCTAGGAAAGATTTGTAAATTAATGATAATGAAACAACAGTAAAATTTATTTTTTACTTTCAAAATTACAAGGAGAGAAATGAAAAAGTACCATATTTCAGAAAGTGTAAGATTAAAATGTTTTTCACATATCAAAGTTTCTGAAATTTTAGTAAGTGTCATAATTGCTTTAATACAGGAACAAGCCGAAGTGTCAGCTTGGACGTAGCTCTTCATGCTATCATCATATCAGTTTAATTATGTGCATTGTTAATGTTACACATGCAAAGTTAAACTGTTGTTTAAAATGGCTTCTAAATGGATTAACATGATTTTAAGTCTTAATGAAAATATGTCATATACTCAGAAAGTCATAGAAATACAGCATTAGTTTATAAATTGGACATTGTTAAAGCAAATATTCCTCACTGGAAGATTGACGACACTCTCATACGTTCCTGTTTCAAAGCATCAAGCAAAGACTTTACAGCAAATAAGAAAGGAAGCTGACCACTAGCAGAAGAAGCTGTATTACTTTTGTTCCTGAGATGCATGCAGATGATTGACTAATGAAAGATAAGTATGCAACTAAAGCCTGAAAAACTATCAAATCTCTGGAGGTACTGGATGAAATTTTAAATCAAAGAAACATATTAAATGATGAATAAGAGAAGGAACTGTAGAATGTTGTGGAAAACATACAACAGTCACTGTCTTTTACAGAAGACTGTATGGGCTACTGACAAGTTTAATGTTAGAAATGTACAAATATAGGAAAAATGAAAAATTGAGGTTATTTTAATTTTATTAAATTCTAAATATTTTAAATTTTACATTTTTTTCTCCATGACCCCTGAAATATTCAGAATTGTCAATTTTATTATATGAATATATGCAGTTGAATGAGCCAGGGTCCTGGAGGCTACAAACAGATCACTCAGGAGTAATTGGAAAGAATATTTAGAATGTATGTTTTGGAGGTAGGGCCCAAAAGGGACCTTGGTAAATTGGCTTTAAATTCTGAGATAAGGGATTAATGATAAATCTAAAATTATATTTTCCTGAGGAGGTAGAAAAATGTCATTACCAATAAGTGAGACAGTGAGAGATAGAAGAAAGCAGGTTTTGAAGAAAAATCCGAATTTTAGTTTACATCTACTGAATATGAGATGTCTGTTACCTACCCAAATGAGTATGTCATAGGCATCAGATATAGGAATCTCACATTCAGAGGAGCACTTTGAGATGGTGACATAATAATTAGAGTCTTTCTAATTACATTGGTCTTATTGATATATGTACTACTTTCCTTTGGCTCATTTTTAAAATCTTTAATATGTGGACAATAATACATACTTGAGAATATTTTTGTGATGCTTCAGGATATTGATGCATCACAAAAATATTCTCAAGTATGTATTATTGTCCACATATTACAGACTTTAAACCAACAGACTTTAAACCAACTTTAAACCACATAAACAGACTTTAAACCAACAAAGATAAAAAAAAAAAAAAAAGACAAACAAAGGCATTACATTATGGTAAAGAGTTCGATTCAATAAAAAGCTCTAACTATCGTAAATATCTATGCACCCAACACAGGAGCACCCAGATTCATTAAACAAGTTCTCAGCAACATTTGAAGACCCACATATGCAATAAATATTATTATTTTTTAATTCTTCTTCTTTTTTTCTTTCCTTTCCTTTTCTTTTTAAATCAAATCCGGAGCAGGTCTCCTCCACAGTGAAATATATCTTTCTTATAGAAATCTCCAGCCTGGACTGAGAACTCATCCTGCTCCTTAATTAGTGATGCACACCAGGCAAGTTATAATTAAATACATACTCCCCATCACTTGCAGGTTAAGTACGTGGTTCATGGAGTCAAACAGGAGGAGACAATTTATAAATGGTGCTCCCAAGTGTAGTGTGTTTCACCATGGAAATTTATTGCCAGGATGAGATTGCTCCTGGCAACGTAATTATAGGTTAGAAAGAAATGATAGGGCAAACAGCTAACTATAGAGCATATGCCATTACTGGCACAATCGGGGTTGACATCCTGGCAGGTATCTCTACTTGTATGACTGAAGTCCCCTGACCTTGCTGCCACTTTGTCTTGCTCATAAAATTATTTCACCAGATGTAACTGGGTGATTGAATTCTTTCCAGTAAGCAATGACCTTGCTCTTTGAGTAAGGGTCTTAATTTGAGGAAAGTGAGTCCCTAATTTTCAAAAAGTGCATCAAGGAAAAAAACTGTCTTTGGGACCCTCTTCCTATACCTAAAAATTAGAAGTGCTTCAGAGGAGATCCATTCCCCTGTTTCAATTATGTTTAAGAACTAGCAATTGGAGAGGAGAACTGTATATGGCAGGGTATAATTTTCTTTCATCACGTAGGTAGCAGGAACATCAGAAGAGAGGGCAAACTCCATTTCTGACAGTGCAGACTTGCTGAAGAATCTTTGCAATGTCCTAGTGACAATTATAAGAGGAGGAACCATTTAAGACAGTTGCCACGGTCCAATAAAACAGAAGAAAAATTGCCCTAGTCCAATAAAATGGAAGAAAAAATGAACCAAATCCTCATTTTACAATCTTATACTCATAGTGTGCATAATAGCTCTGGAATTTCTAAAGAGGGCCTATTCTGGGTGCTAAGTTGGACCATTAATTACAAATAATATGCCTTTACCTAAAACTCAATGTGACTCAGACTTCATCCAAAACAGAATACCCCTTTCTTTCTAATATGAAGTTTAGATTTTGTACTTATTCAAAGCACAGACAATGATGCTTATGAGCCTTATGAAAGAGCAATGTCAGAATCTAAATCTGCCTCAGGTACTTGACACAATGTAATAATTTTTAATACTAAATAATACCTCTAATAGGGCTAGATTCTGACCCAGAAGAAAGTGTGGAGGTAGTAGTTTTGTGTGTGGTGAACTAGGTGGAATTGAAAATTATAAGAATCTCTTAAATGACATCAGGCTAGCTGTTTAGTGCTCAGTATAAGTGTGATCATGGTCAAATTCCATCAGCTCTCAGAGAACATTCTTCCTGCATGATTCCATTATATCTTTGTGGCACCTCAGCTGACTTCCAGAGGCATTATTTTGATTATGTAACATAATGATGCTTTATTTGTCTGACTTTTAGACCGTCTATAACAATGGCTTATCATGATGACTGGTTCAAATCCACACATATGAATACTAACCTTAAATGTAAATAATCTAAATGTCCCAATTAAAGACACAGAGTGGAAAGCTGGATAAAGAACCAAGACCCATCAGTATGCTGTCTTCAAAAGACTCATCTCACATGCAGTGAGGCACATAGGCTCAAAATAAAGGGGTGGGGGGGAAATTTGCCAAGCAAATGGAACATAGAAAAAAAACAGGGATTGCAGTGCTAGTATCTGACAAAACAAACTTTATACCAACAAAGATCAAAAAAAACAAAAAAGAACATTACATTATGGTAAAGGGTTCCATTAACAAGAAGATCTAACCACCTTAATATATATGCACCCAACAGAGGAGCACCCAAGTTCATAAAATAAGTTTTTAGAGAACTTTGAAGAGACTTAGACTCCCAAATGATGGTAGTGAGAGACTTTAACACCACACTGAAATTAGGCAGATCACTGAGACAGAAAATTCACAAAGATACTCAGAACCTGAACTCAGCACTGAATCAAATGGATCAAATAGATATCTGCATAACCCTCCACCCAAAAACAACAGAATGTACATTCTTATCATCATCATATGGCACTTACTCTAAAATTGACCACAGAATCAGAAGTTAAACACTCCTCAGCAACTGCAAAAGAACTGAAATGATAATGAATAGTCTCTTGGACTACAACAGAATAGAAAATCTAAATCAAGACTAAGATATTTAATTAGATGGAAATTGAATAAGCTGCTCCTCAATGACCTTTAGGTAAATAATAAAATTAAGGCAGAAAACAAGAAGTTTGTTGAAATGAAAGAGAACAAAGATACAACATGCCAGAATCTCTGGGACAGAGATAAGGCAGTGTTAAGAGGGAAATTTATAGCATAAAATGCCCACATTAAAAGTTAGAAAGAGACTGGGCGTAGGGGCTCATGCCTGTAATCCCAGCACTTTGGGTAGCTGAGGTGGGAGGATCACGAGGTCAGGAGATCGAGACCATCTTGACTAACATGGTGAAACCCCATCTCTACTAAAAATACAAAAAATTAACTGGGCATGGTGGTGGGCACGTGTAGTCTCAGCTAGTCAGGAGGCTGAGGCAGGAGAATGGCATGAACCCGGGAGGCAGAGCTTGCAGTGAGCCGAGATCACGCCACTGCACTCCAGCCTGGGTGACTGAGCAAAAGTCTATCTCAAAAAAAAAAAAAAAAG
Organism: Colobus angolensis palliatus; assembly: GCF_000951035.1. Classification (NCBI taxonomy): domain Eukaryota; kingdom Metazoa; phylum Chordata; class Mammalia; order Primates; family Cercopithecidae; genus Colobus; species Colobus angolensis. The sequence continues at coordinate 16,549,059 of NW_012113141.1, read as the reverse complement.
TTAGAAAGATCTAAATTTAACAACCTAACATCACAACTAAAAGAACTAGAGAACCAAGAGGAAACAAATCTCAAAGCTAACAAAAGACAGGAAATAATCAAAATCAGAGCTAAACTGGAGATTGAGACACATAAAACCATTCAAAAGATCAACAAACCCAGCCCGGATTTTTTAAAAGAAATAATAAAATAGACCACAAGCTAGACTAATCAAGAAGAAAACAGAGAAGAATCAAAGAAGCACAATCAGAAATGGCAAAGGGGATACAACCACTGACCCAAACAAATAAAAATAAAGACCAGAGAATATTATGAACACCTCTATGCACATAAACTAGAAAATCTAGAAGGAACGGATAGATTCCTGGACACATACACCCTCCCAAAAATGATCCAGGAAGAAATTAAATCCCTGAACAGACATGTAATGAGATCTGAAATTAAGGCAGTAATACCCTACCAACCAGAAAAAGCCAAGAACAAGAGGGATTCACAGATGCAGTCTACCAGATGTATAAGAGATGTAGGAAGAACATCCTACTTAACTATTTTTAAGTTAAGTTCCATTCCTACTTAAGCTATTCCAAAAACTTGAGAGGACGAGCATCCCCCTAACTCATTCTATGAAGCCAGCATCATCCCGATACCAAAACCTGGCAGATATACAACAATATAAAAAAGAAAACTTCGGGCCAATATCCTTGATGAATAGTTATGCAAAAATTCTCAAAAAATGCTGGCAAACGGAATCCAGCAGTACATCAAAAAGCTAGTCCACCATGATAAAGTAGGCTTTATCCCTAGGATGCAGGTTGGTTCAACATAAACAAATCAATAAATGTGATTCATCACATAAACAGAACTAAATAACTAAATACAAAAAACACATGATTATCTCAATAGATGCAGAAAAGTTTTTCAATAAAACTCAGCATCCATTCACGTTTAAAAAAAAACTCTCAATAAAGTAGATATTGAAGGAACATACCTCGAAATAATAAGGGCTGTCTATGGCAAGCTCACAGCCAACATCATACGGAATGGACAAAATTTGCAAAAGTCCTCTTGAAAACTGACACAAGACAAGAATACCCTCTCCCACCCCTCTTATTCAACATAGTATTGGAAATCCTGGCTAGGACAATCAGACAAGAGAAAGAAATAAAGGGCATCCAGATAAGAAGAGAGAAAGTCAAACTACCCCTGTTTGCAGATGATATGATCCCGTATCTAGAAAACCCCATAGTCTCAGGCAAAAGCTCCTTAAACTGATAACTTCAGCAAAGTCTCAAGATATAAAATCAATGTGCAAAAACCACTAGCATTCCTATACACTACCAACAGTCAAGCTGAGAGCTGAACCAGTAACACAATCCCATTCACAATTGCCACAAAAAGAAGAAAATACCTAGGAATACAGCTAACTAGGAAGGTGAAAGATCTGTACAAGGAGAACTACAAAGCACTGCTCAAAGAAATCAAAGATGAAAAAACAAATGGAAAAACATTCCATGCCCATGACTCGGAAGAATTAACGTCATTAAAATGTCCATATTGCCCAAACAAATTTATAGATTCAATGCTATTCATATTAAACTATCGACATTCATCAATGAACTGGGAAAAACTATTTTAAAATTCAAATGGAACTAATAAAGAGCCCAAATAGCCAAAGCAATAGTAAGAAAAAAGAACAAAGCTGGAGGCGTCACACTACCTGACTGCAAACTATACTACAGAGCTACAGTAACCACAACAGCATGGTACTGGTACAAAAAACAGACACATAGACCAATGAAACATAATACAGAATCCAGAAATACGGCCACACACCTACAACTAGCTGATATTCAACAAACCCAACTAAAACAAGCAATGGGGAAAAGATTTCCTATTCAATAAATGATGCTGGGATAACTAGCAAGTCATATGCACACGATTGAAATTGGACTCCTTCCTTAAACAACTTATTAAAAAAATTAACTTAAGGTGGATTAGACTTAAATGTAAAACCCAAAACTATAAAAACCCTAGAAGACAACTTGACAATATCGTTCAGTACATAGGCATAGGCAAATATTTCATGATGAAGATGCCAAAAACAATTGTAACAAAAACAAAAATTGACAAATTGGATCTAATTAAACTAAAGAGCTTCTGCACAGCAAAATAAACTATCAACAGAGTAAACAGACAACCTACAGAATGGGAGAACATTTTTGCAAACTATGCATTTGACAAAGGTCTAATATTCAGCATACATAAAGAACTGAAAAAATTTGTAAGAAAAAAACAACATCATTAAAAAGTGGGCAAAGGACATAAACAGTTTTCAAAAGAAAACATACTATGCAGCCTACAATTATTTGAAAAAAACTCAACATCACTGATCATTAGAGAAACACAAATCAATACCATGTCACACCAGTCAAAATGACTATTACCTAAAAGTCAATAAATAACAGATGCTGGCAAGGTTGTGGAAAAAAATGAAAACTTATACACTGTTAGTGGGAGTGTAAATTAGTTCAACCACTGTTGAAGACAGTGTGGTGATTCCTCAAAGACCCAAAGACAGAAATACCATTCAACCAAGCAATCCCATTTCTGAATATATACACAAAGGAATGTAGGTTGTTTTATTATAAGGAGAAATGTATGCGTATATTCACTGCAGCATTATTCACAATAGCAAAGACATATAGAATCAATCTGAATGCCCATCAATTACAGACTTCATACAGAAAATGTGGTAAATGTATAACATGGAATACCATGCAGTCATAAAAATAATGGGATTATGTCCTTTACAAGAACATGACAGAGCTGGAGGTCATTATCCTTAGCAAACTAACACAGTAGCAGAAAACCAAACACTGCATGTTCTCACTTATAAATGGGAACTAAATGATGAGAACACATAGACACATAAAGGGGAGCAAGACACACTGGGGCCTATCATGGGGTAAGGGATGGTAAGAGGGAGAGGACCAGGAAAAATAACTGATGGATACTAGGCTTAATACCTCGGTGATGAAATAATTTGAACAACAAACCCCATGGCACAAGTTTACCTATGTATCAAACCTGCACATGTCCCCTGAACTTAAATGTTAAAAAAATATGTATTTTTTATTGAAGACTTCCGATTTTATCTCTGACTTTCCAGGAGCTTAGAACTTGTCATTCCCATACTTGGAAGAAAAAAGCTGGACAAACTGAAAACTAGTGATTTTTATCTTAGACCCATCTGAGAACTGAAGTTTCAGGGCAGATGACTACCCTAAAATCTGGAGAGTTAGGCTTACCCAGAGAGACACAGTTTAGATCTATGTACCTTGAGAAGAAGCTGCTGAAGCCATAACTCCATGTTACAAACACTTAAATGTTAGTTTTAATGAAATCCTGGAAGCTGAATATGAACAAATAAGAGAGTGAGAAACTCCTTGAGGACTATACTCCTAAGAGAGGCCCCATGATTTTGTGGGTTTTACCTCTGGGAATACCACCAGATTCTCACTGTGAAGATCTGAAGAAGATACCCTCCTGGATCTGGAAGGATGAGGAGAAGACTGAGTAATTGTAGTTAAATAAGCCCAGAGCATTCTCCACAACACAGGCCTACTTTTCAGGGGAAAAAACTTCACAGATCTTACCCCACCAGAGGGAAGGACATTTACCCAACTCCAGCCTTCCTATGGCACCTAAGAGGCGACAGGGGAAATACACTTACAAAGGTTACAGCCCAGAAACACAAACATACTAAAGACTGTGTTTAAATTACAAAGTTATAGAACACTTTTTCACCATCCACTTAGCAACCGCCACGGAAGACTCCAGTCTAATAAAGGTTGATTATAACTGAAGAGTTGTCAGGTGCAAATTATGTAAAGAAAATTATTAAGGAAGCTTAAAGATACCAGGGAGACAGTAGCAAGGACACTAGGGGAATTTGAATACTCTAGTTTCTACAGATACAGGAAGCACTAAACATAATCCAGCTCTTAAACAGATTAATGTAAAGCCTCTTACTAACAGCCTATTTATCTCGGTTTCTATTACCTAATACATCTGGCTTTCAACCAAAATTTAGAAAGCATGCTGAAAGTCAAGAAAAAGTAAGCATCAGAACTAAACTTAGATCTGACACAGGTTATTGAGATAATCAGATAGAAAATTTAGAATAATTCTGATTACTATCTTACGGGCTCTAATAAAAAAGACAACATATAGGACGGATGGATAGTATAAACAGAGTAATGGAAGGTTTAAGAAAAGATGAAATGCAAATTCTAGAAATAAAATATACCATACTGTAAATTTAAAACTGTCTTAAATGAGTTCATTATAGGACTGGATACAGTAGAGAAAAAAATCACAGAACTTAATGATGGGTTTACTGGAAACTTCCAAAACATAAATACAATGAGAGAAAACAGTAGGAAAAGAAAAAAGAAAGGAAAGAAAACAAAATATCTGAGAATTGTGAGACCATTATACAGAATGTAACCACATGTGACTGGAAGGATGGAAGGGAATGAAAAAGAGGAAAAAACAAGAAAACAAACAAACAAAAACCAGGAAGAAATAATGGCTGAGAACTTTGCAAAATAAATGACAGAAACCAAACCACAGATCCAAGAAGCTCAGAGAATACCAACTGGGATAAATAACAAAATATCTACACTTAGGCTTATCATATTCAAACTGAAAAACTAAAGATAGAGAAGATTTTTTAAATGAAGCTAGAAGAAGAAAAGTGTCTTACTTATAGAGGAACAAATCTAAGAATTATAGAGGACTTTTCATCAGAAACTATGCTGGCAGAATAGAGTAGAGTAAAATATTTGAAGTGTTGAAAGAAAAAAACTTAGAATTCTATATTCAACAAAATTATCCTTCAAAAGTGAAGATGAACAAGTACATTCTGAGAAAAACAATTCCTGACTAGATTTATTGGCAGCAGAGCTGCACTGAAGAAGAATTAAATAAACTTCTTTAGAGAGAAGAAGAATGATATGTCAAAAACTTGAATCCACATAAAGAGATTAAGAACATTAGAAATGAATACATAAGGTTATAAAAATATTTTATTATTTATAATTGATCTCAAAAATAATAACACCCAAAAATGTATTGAGTGAATATAGTATATGGATAGGTGAAATGAATGACAGCAGTGTCCTAAAGGAAGGAGGAACACATTAAGAGTACATTGATATAAGGGAACTGCGCTATATTTGAAGTGATAAAGTGTTTGTTGAAGCTGGTCTTATATTAGCTATAAATGTCCATTGAAAACTTTTTGACAACTAAATTTTTTTAAAAGCATAATGGATATGCTAAGAGAGTGAATAAAATATAATCATATAAAGTGATGAATGTAAGACAGAGAATGCAGAAAAAATAAGCAGAATAAAGAACATGTGCAATACATGGAAAACAGTTACAAATACAGTAGATATTAATCCAACAATATCAATAACTACTTTAAATGTAAATTGTAAAAATACATTAATTAAAGGGATTGTCAGAATGGACTTTTAAAAAAACAAAAACAACTAAGAACAAATCCTATGATGTTTACAAGAAAATTTAAATATAAAGACCCATATAGGTTAAAAGTAAAGGGATGGAAAAGGACATACTAATCAAAGGAAAGTTGTAATAGGTATATTATTCACACACAAAATAGATTTCAGAACAAAAAAAGACTAGAGTTAAAAAGTGGTATTGTGTGATAATAAAGTGCTCAGTTCTACAGGACTTAACAGTTCTTAATATGTATATACCTAACAAAGAAGCACTGAAATTCATGAAGAAAAAAGTGAAAGAAGTACAAGGAGAATAGGCAAATGTTTTCTCACAGCTGGAGATTTCAGTAATCCTCTTTCAGTAATGATAGTTCAAGCAGCAAAAATTAGTAAGGATATGCTTCACCTAAGCAACACTATCAATCAATATAATTGAATTGATATTTATGGAATACCCTACCAACAATAGCAGAATACACATTTTTTCAAGCTCCCATAGAATATTCACTGAGACAGAGCAGAATCTGAGCTAAAAAATGTTGTGAAATGTTTTATTAGAATAAGATATCTACAAAGTATGCTTACAAAAAACAATGAAATTAAACTAGAAATCAATGACAGAAATGTAGTTGTGAAATGCCCAAATTAAACAGCATGCTTATAAATAAAAAACAGGACAAGGAGTAACCTCAAGGTAAATTTAAATAATATTTTGAGCCAAATGAAAATAACTGTGAAATTTATCAAAATTTGTGGGCTGTTGCAAAAACATTGGCTTAGTAATTAAACGTATTAAATACATATATTAGGAAAAAAGAAAACTATCTAATATCAGAATTCTAAATGTTCATCTTTGGAAACGAAAGAAAGAAGAGCAATTAAAGCATATAGCAAACTGATAAAAAGAAATAACAAATATTAGAACAGAAATCAATAAATTGGCAAACAGGAAAACAATAGAAAACACATCAAAACCAAATATTGACTCTTTGAAAAGACTAAATACAATTGATAAATCTTAAGTCAGGCTAACCAGGAAAAAAGGAAAGAAAAAGCAACTATCAGTGTCACATTTAAAAGGGGCATTATTACTGATTCTGTGAATGTCAAAAGGCTAATAAAGGAATACGATGAAGAATGCTATGCGCACAAATTTGACAATTAGATGAAACAATCCAATTCCTTGAAAGACACAACCTACCAAACTCATTCAAAGACCAATAAATGTCTCAATAGATATATATCTATTTACTGTAATAAATCAATTAATAATAGCCTTCCAAAAAAGAAATCACCAGGCCCAAATGGTTTCACTGGAGATTTCTGTTAAACTTTAAAATAAAGAAGAGGTACTATTTCTCTACAATGTTGTTCAGAAAATAGAAGCAAAGGCAACAGTTTCTAACTCATTTGTTGACATAGTTTACAAGGAACAAGAATTTATTTCCCACAGTTCTGGAGACTGGGAAGTCCAAGATCAAGATGTCAGCATTTGGTGTCTAGGGAAGGCCTTCTTGCTGCGTCTTCACATGGCAGAAGGTAGAAAGGAAAGCGTGGCCAAATATCTGGTGTCTTCTTTTTAAAGCCTTAATCCCACTTATGGGGAAGAGGCCCTCATGTTTGAATAGTGTCTTAAAGGCCCCACCTCTTAATGCTTTTATATTGTCAGCATGTGAGTTTTGGAGGGGGCACATTCAAACCATAGCAGCAGTCAAAATACACAGCAAAATACAACACTGCCATATGATGCAACATGAATTGCACTCTTAGAAATTTACACAAACGATTTGAAAAAGTATGATCACACACAAATTTGTAAATGTGTGTTTATAATAGCTTTATTTATAATTGTCAGAAATGCAAAGCAACCAAGATGTCCTTCAATTGGTGAACTGAAAAACAAAACTGTTGTAAATTCATGTAATAGAATATTATTCAGCAATAAAATGAGATGACGTATGAAGCTACAAAAAGATAAGAGTCAATTTCTTTTTTTGTTTTTCCTAGACAGAGTCTCACTGTGTCACCCATGCTGGAGTGCAGCGGCGTGATCTTGGCTCACTGCAAGCTCTGCCTCTTGGGTTCATGCCATTCTCCTGCCTCAGCCTCCTGAGTAGCTGGGACTACAAGCACCCGCCACCACACCCAGCTAAATTTTTTTGTATTTTTTTATTATTATATTTTAGGTTCTGGGGTATATGTGCACAACGTGCAAGTTTGTTACATAGGTATACATGTGCCATGTTGGTGTGCTACACCCATTAACTCATCATTTACACTAAGTATATCTCCTAATGCTATCCCTCCCCCCTCCCCCCTACCC
>NW_012113141.1:16488236-16540458 GCF_000951035.1 Colobus angolensis palliatus | reverse complement strand
CTGCATAAATGTCTTCTTTTGAGAAGTGTCTGTTCATATCCTTCTCCCACTTTTTGATGGGGTTGTTTGATTTTTTTTCTTGCAAATGTGTTTAAGTTCTTTGTGGATTCTGGATATTAGCCCGTGTCAGATGCGTAGATTTTAAAAATTTTCTCCCATTCTGTAGTTTGCCTGTTCACTCTGATGGTAGTTTCTTTTGTTTTGCAGAAGCTCTTTAGTTTCATTAGCTCTCATCTGTCAATTTTGACTTTTGTTGCCGTTGCTTTTGGTGTTTTAGACATGAAGTCCTTGCCCATGCCTATGTCCTGAATCATATTGCCTGGGTTTTCTTCTAGGGTTTTTATGGTTTTAAGTCTGACATTTAAGTCTCTAATCCATCTTGAATTAATTTGTCTATAAGATGTAAGGAAAGGATTCAGTTTCAGTTTTCTACATATGGCTAGCCAGTTTTCCTGGCACCATTTATTAAATAGGGAATTCTTTCCCCCTTGCTTGTTTTTGTCAGGTTTGTCAAAGATCAGATGGTTGTAGATGTGTGGTGTTACTTCTGAGTGCTCTGTTCTGTTCCATTGGTCTGTATCTCTGTTTTGGTACCATTACTACGCTTTTTTGGTTACTGTAGCCTTGTAGTATAGCTTGAAGTCAGGTAGTGTGATGCCTCCAGCTTTGTTCTTTTGGCTAAGGATTGTCTTGGCAATGCGGGCTCTTTTTTGGTTCCATATGAACTTTAAAGTAGTTTTTTCCAATTCTGTGAAGGAAGTCATTGGTAGCTTGATGGGGATGGCATTTTTTGTATTTTTAGTAGAGATGGGGTTTTACTGTGTTAGCCAGGATGGTCTCAATCACCTGACCTCATGATCCTCCCAATTTGGCCTCCAAAACTGCTGGGATTACAGGCGTGAGCCACCGCATCCGGCCGATAAGGGTCAATCTTTAATATGTATTGCTTAGTGAAAAAAGCCACTTTGAAATAGCTACATATTATATGTTTCCATTTATGTGATCTTTTGGAAGACATAAAACTTTGGATGCAGTAAAATGATCAGTGGTTGCCAGGCATTTGGGGGTTGGAATAAAGATTGAATAGAAGGATCACAGTGAATTTTGTTTTAGGGCAGGGAAGCTGTTCTGCATAATGCTGTAATTGTGAATATATAATCTTTAGCATTTGTAAAATTCCATATAATTTTCTAGTACAAAGTGTGAACCTTAATGTATACAAATTAAACATACGTGTGTGTGTGTGTGTGTATATATAGATAGATAGATAGATAGATAGATAGATAGATAGATATAGAGAGAGAGAGGATCAGGGAGAATGTACTAAAATAGCCTTACTCTACTATCCAATTATGAAGCAACCTCACTGAATGAGATGTATACAGGCAGGCAGGAAGTTGCTGACCTCAGTAACTTTGGAAATGAGAGGAGTTTATAAAACTAAAGTCAAAAGTACACTGCACATAAACCTTGCACTCTAGTTAATAAAGTTGTTTTCTACACATATATGGGTTATAACATTCCTGTATTGGTATACCATGTACTGGAATATAACACTTAAGTAAATAGAGGGATGAAGTCGGAGCCAAGCTTCTCATTATTGCAATGCATGTTTACAGATAAGCAAGAGGAGGAGCCTCGACTAATCCAAATTGTTCATGAAAAAAGTCAAACTCTAAAACATTTAAAGAGGTTTATTCTGAGCCAAATATGAGTGATCATGGCTTGAAGCATAATATCAAGAGGTCCTGAGAACATTTACCCAAGGTGGTTGGGTACAGCTTGGTTTTATACATTTTGGGGAGAAGACATAAGACATCGGTCAATACATATGAGGTATACATTGGATTGATATAAAAAGGCTGGACATTTCAAAGTGGGGACTTTCAAGTCGTAGATGAATTCAAAGATTTCCTGATTGGCAATTGGTTGAAGGAGTTCAGCTTAAGATAAGGAGGATTGTGGAAGCCAAGGTTCTCGCTGTGTAGATGGAGCCTTCAGCTAACAGGCTTCAGATAAAATAGATAGTAAATGTATTTTGTTAGGCTTTAAAAGATGTTAGACTTTTAGTTAAATCTCTCCTGTATCGGGAGAAAATCTGGAAAGGTAAGGCTATTCTTTATAGACTGTAAATTTTCTCCACAGAAGAGAGCTTTGCAGCACCATTTCCCAATAATGTTAATGTTAATACTAGTCGGTTGTACTTGAACTCCAAAAGGAGGAGAGTATAATGAGACATGCCCAATTTCTTTCCTCCTTCTGCCATGACCTGAACTGATTTCTCAGGTTTCTTTGGGTACTCTTGGCTGGAAGGGGGTTCCATTCAGTTGGTTGGGAGGCTTAGAATTTTTGGTTTACAAAGTGGTAAAGGGTTAAAGTTACAAAGATCAGTATGAACTCATGTTTAACTTGTGGGGGCTATAGGCTCTTGGCCCCCTAAAAGTTCACTAAAGAGTCACTGACATGGGGCAGATTGATTTAATAGGAGAAAAAATATCAAATTTACTTGACTTGTATACTCAGGAGCCTTCATAATGAAAACCCAACTTCCCAATGAGTTACAGAAATGCATATATCATTTTGAAGTTACAGAAGGAATAGGGTCTTAGGTTCTGGTAAAATGGGTTATGGAAGGAGGAAAAGAGGCTTGGCTAGCAAAGATGACCATGTTATGTGGATGAAGACTCCCTCAAACAGACTAGGTGGTAAATGTTTCTTTTCAGACTTTTAAAGGTATCAGACTCTCAATTTCTCCTGGATCTGTGGAAAGTCATAGAAAAAAGAGGGTTCATGGCTGCATTAGAGATTTTCTACAGATTCAACTTTTCCCCAGTTAAGACAGCTTTGCAAGACCACTTCTGCCTGCTAGCCAAGCACCAGCCATTTTGAAATGTTATAGAAATACATTTTGGGTTAAAATATTTTAATTTTCTTCAAACTTAATACAGATACAGATGGTTACATATTTTATATATATATATATATATATGAACATGTTAGTATACATATATATATTCCCTTGCTTTATCAATAGAGGGAACTTAGATAAAATGGCACCTCAATAGCAATAAACACACTTGATGCCCATATCTTGGCTTCTAATACAGTTTTTCAGTAAAGGAATCCAAAGATCATTAGATAAATGGCTAATTCTGGCATTGGGGCAGGAAATATACAAGATGAATATTGAGTATTTTATAGTGCCAGAAAGTAAGAAAGTCTTTAAGGAGAAAATAACAATCTATGATAATGATAATTTTTCAAAATGACACAGAAGATAAATTATGGATCTCCCAATAGAAAAGCTAGAGCAATTTGAGCAACAAAATTAGAAAGTAGTATTGGATAAAACCCAAAGTATAAAATACTTATCCATGAGTCCATATTGCTATAAATAAGTGATTGGATGGGTAAAAAAAAAAGAAAAAAGACAAACTTTTCATTCAAGAGAATTCCAAATAATTTATTAAGATACTGCATTCTCCAGAAAATGGAGCCTAACTTCCCCCTCCTGAGTGTGGGCTGTGGTAGTGACATTCTTCCAAAGAGTACAAGACAGAGGGGAGGAAAAAGAAAGTGACTTTACAATGAATAAAACTGACAAACACTATCTCAAGCTAAGCAATCAAGGTTAACGTCAATATCAATAAGCCATGTTGATATGTACTCTAGATATAATGTGATGAAAATGGAACTTTACCTCTGTAGTCTTTCTCACGATAAACCACCACCCTCATCTAATAATGAGATGAGAATCAGACAAATACCAAGAGAAGGACATTCTACACAGTACCTACCAGTATTTTCTCAAAATTTTCAAGTTTATTTAGAAAAAAGAAAGTCTGAGAAACTGTCACAATTTAGAGAAATCTAAAGAGACATGAAAAGTAAATGTATTAATAATGTGATGTCTTGGATGGGGTCCTGGAGTAGAAGAAAGGCATTAGGTAAAAACAAAGGAAACATAAATAAAAGACATTTTAGTTAACAATAAAGTATCAATACTGGTGTATTAATTGTAAGACATATACCATACTAAAGTAAAATGTTAAAATAGGAGAAACTGGGTATAGGGAATATGAAAACTGTCTGTACTACCTTTTCAATTTTTCTGTTGTTTAATGAAGTTTAGCCTAAAGTTGTTCCTTATATATTGTAAGGTCAGCCTAAAGGTTTCTCTGTACATAGTGAATTATAACCTAAATAAAGATGTAAACAGACTACAACCTACTCTTGTGCCAATCACTGAGGTTGGACAATCAAAGGGGGCTAACTGTCCAAATCCTGTTGAAATAAGGCATGCCACGCTGTAACCAATCTGGCTGTTTCTGTATCTCACTTCCATTTTCTGCACAGCACTTTCCTTTTTCTGTCCATAAACCTTCCACTACAAGACTACATTGGAACTCGACTCTGGCTCTGGAGTCTGCCTGATTTGTAAATCGTTCTTTGCTCAGTTAAATACTGTTAAATTTAATTGGCTAAGGTTTTCTTTTAACATTGTAAACCTTAAATTCTTTTTTTTTAAAAAAGTCTATAAGAATGAAATGTAGTCAATTTGCACAGGAATGCAAAAATGTCAAACATTCAAATATTCTAATGTCAAGCAGTTTGTTGTAATTTATGACAGAGGTTTTAAAAAGTATATTCACAATTGATTGCGAGAAGTAGAATACATTATTAGAAATGTTTCCAGATTCAAGGTTTTTTTTTTTTTTAATATCAAAACATAAAGAAGAAACCCTTTTAAAAAGCAGGTTTTGGCCAGGCGTGATGGATCATGCCTTTAATCCCAGCACTGTGGGAAGCTGACATGGGAGGACTTCTTGAGCCTGTAAGTTTGAGACCAGCCTGGGAAACAGCAAAACCCGGTCTCTATTAAAAACATGCAAAAATCATCCAGGTGTGGTGGTGTGTACCTGTAGTCCCAGCTACTTGGGAGGCTGAAGTGGGAGGATGGCTTGAGCGAGCTGTGATCATAACACTGCACTCCAGCCTGGACAACACAGCAAGATCCTCTCTCTCTCAAAAAAAAAAAGGTTGTGAATCCTATGCATTTAAGAGAGAGAAATGAAGATGACCAAGAATAGTTTGTTAAAATAGTTAGTATGTGTGTGTTTAAATATAGATATAGGAAAAGATAAATAAAATAAACCTTTTTTATAATTGAGTCTTTAATTTCCTTATTTGCGTTAAAGCCATGCTTGGTATTTACCTGTCTTGCCTAAGAGTTTGGAGTTCCTATGCTCACCACTAGAAAGTTCCAGAAATGACATGTTGAGAAAGTCTATATAATTACAAAGCTTTTTTGTTGGTAGTGGTGTTGCATTTCCTTGCCTTGCAAGGAGAATTAGAGAAGTTGATGTAGATTCTGCCACTTACCAGCAGCTCAATCCTCATCAACAGTTTCATAGCTGCTAAAAGAGAAAATAGCTTGTACTCTGCTATGCAATAGGCTTGCTCTGAGGATAAAATGAGTATATGTATGTATGTATATGCATAATGTATTTATATTATTAACATAAATGTGTGTGTATACATCATGTGCAACAAGAACTGACTCCATCTTTGAAAGCTCTCTATTTTCTTGAATCTCTAATCTAGTTAGAATGATCTAGATACAGCTTCAACATTATTCAAAGTATTATTCAAATCATAGCATGCTTAGAAAATAGTGCAGAGCTAATAGCCAAGGCTCTTTAACATCAATGTACAAAGCTCCATTTTCTTATGGGCCCTAGGGCCGGAAAACCCTAGGCCATGCCCAAGTGTAACTAAACAGCATCTGGGCACAATTGTGAGCCAGTCTCAGGCTGCCAGGATGCTGAAGCATGCTGCGTAGAAGACTGCATCCTTGAACACCTTGAATTTCTCCCCCTCAGATGTTTTATGAATCCATTCCCTTTGCCTAGAATGCTTCTCTCTACTCATGAGTTACAAATGTAATATCCATTGCTAAACTCCAATTTTTATTCTTTTGTGTTTCTTCCTAAATACTTCACCAAATATACTTATTTATTTTCTAGATTTCGACAGTACTGGCAAAGATCTCACTAATTAGCCCTCATATATGGACTTCAGTTTTCATTTTTCTTCTTTGTAAGTACATAGTTTTAATTCTCCTAACTAAGCAAATCTCATAGAAGGAAGAAAAGTTTGTGTTTATGCATCTTTAGTGGTTCGCATGGCTTATTCTATAACAGAAATGAAAAGTTTTTGGAGAAGTTTATTTTAAATGTAACCTCACTATCTTAAACTTGTAGCTGTGTGTGAGGGATATTTCTGTGAATCCAGGCATCATTACTTAAAAACAGAAATCTATAAACTATGAATTGCATATGTGGACAGCAACTCTGCCTTCCACACTTGCTCCAGTAAATATCGTAACAGGGTGTGTTTTTAAAATCTCTGCCTGCTAAAATCTTATAGTGTAGAAGAGTGATCAAAAGTCTTCACTGTATGACTTTTATCAGAATATGTAATTTTGATTTTCTGGATGAGAGAGGAATCGTATACCAGAACATGTCACAAATTGTGTTAATGTATAAATTCAGGTAGCATAGAGAAAGAGATATTTTACTTGTTGCCCAGAGTCCCCCAAATCTGACAAATGAAGGACATGGCACGTTTACAGATTAAAGTTCTGACAAAATGGAAGGAGCAATATGGGACGTATTTAGAACACGTGTTTATACTTCCATCTATGTTCAAAAAAAAAAAAAAAAAGAAAGAGAAAAAAGTAGGGCAAAGCCATGGCATTCAGGAACCGGAATGTGGAAATCAGCCTTCAATTAGAATGACTATATGAGACATTTTTGTTGAAGTACACAAAAAAAAATCATATTTGCATTTGCAGCATGAAATGTTATTGAAACGAAACCAGATGTTACATTCATATTCAAAGCTGTGAAGTTTTCCTAGCAGTGACAGTGCATTAGCAAACAAAGTAAAATAAACAGTATGATAATGTGGGAATGTTCAGCTTGCTGCCAACAAAGGTGAAACATAATCTCAAAGAAAATCACCCAGAATAAGAAAACCAGGGAGGACTTTTATTGGTATTTAACTGAGGAAATATAGATAGATTGAATATAGGTATGGCTCCAAGGAGAATTTTCCCTAAATTCAATCCAACCAAGATAATCTAAGTCATGTTTTATTTTGTTTTCTGACATGAATGTTCAGAAACCTTTTTCAGTGGCCTGAAACTTTAACTTAGCCCTTAAGAACAAGTAAAATTAAAAAATGCATTTCATAAGCAGAGTTCAAAACATGAAAATACTTTGTTCATATACTGTACCTTGTTGTTTACTAATGTACTATCTGAATATACCTGGGGCAGGAGTCCAGTGGGGAAGATATGGACTTTGGGGTCAGTTCTTAGTTCAAATCATAGTCTAAAATGTGATAGTAAAGTAAAACCAAGTTTCAGTGGTGTTCTTATCCTTAAAATGGAGATAAGAATTACGTTATAGAGGCCGGACACGGTGGCTCACGCCTGTAATCCCAGTACTTTGGGAGGCCGAGACAGGTGGATCATCTGAGGTCAGGAGTTCGAGACCAGCCTAACCAACATGGCAAAAACCCGTCTCTACTAAAAATACAAAAATTAGCTGGGCGTGGTGGCAAGTGCCTATAATCCCAGCTACTCAGGAGGCTGAGGCAGGAGAATCGCTTGAACCCAGGAGGGAGAGGTTGCAGTGAGCCGAGATCGCACCATTGCACTCCAGTCTGGGCAACAAGAGCAAAACTCCATCTAAAAAAAAAAAAAAAAAAAAAGTAGCTTATAGAGCCAGATGCCTGGCATCCAAATGATGCTAAATGCTGATTTGTTTTTATTATTGTTTTCAGTAAAAAATTAGAGCCAAAGAAAAAAATTGCAAGAGAAGTAACTTAGCTGGCAAAGAGATGTAAACACACAAAACCTTTTCACTATCCAGCAAGTTTCTGTGAGGGGTCCATGGTACCCTACTGGGAATGTCTCCTCTGGAACAAGGGCCCAAAACTGGGTTATGGTGTTTTATAATCTGATGCCCTATTTTGTGTGTGTTGTGTTGTATTTGGAAATATTTAGTGGTATTGCACCACAAGATTAGACATTTATTAAACCAGTACTTTAATATTTAAGTTAAAATAAATCACCCTTATACATAAGGTTGGTACATAAATCTGGGGGAGCTTAGTGAGAAGCAAAGCTAAGGGAATTGTTTTGCTCTATGCAGAATTCCTCTCTACTCCTGTGGCTTAGTTATGGTGTCAGCCTTATCATGCCTGGCTCTTACTCCTGCCACTGTTAGCTAAAGTTGTTTCTTAACAAACTCTTCAGTCTTTCATTCAAATAGGCATTTATCTGGCATTCTCCTCCCTCAGTTCAAGTGATATGTAAGGGATTTATTTAAAATCGCTATTTTAATGATCCACACCAAGAATATGATGGTTAGGAAACTTCATGTAAATAATAACATACTGCAACAATATGGAACGTCTAAAATGCCATATGCATAAAAATGACAATTTGCTAATAGGAAATATTTATTGGGTACTTACTAAGTGCTAGGCCCTATTCTAAGTGCTATATTTGTATTAAAATATTTTGTTCTTATAACAACCACATAAAGTAGATATCTCACTTATTTCTATTCTGTAGCTACAGCGTAGAGAAGGTAATGTAAGTGCTATTTACTGAGTTGTGCCACCTGAAAATTTAAATACTGAAGCTCTAAACCTGAATATGACTGCATTTGCAGGTAGGAAATAAGGCCTCTAAAGAGGTGGCTGTCTGCAAGCCAGGAAGAGAGGACTCACCAGAAACTGAATTTGCTGGCACCTTGATTCTGGACTTTTCAGCCTTCAGAAGTATGAGAAAATAAATTTATGTTGTTTAAGCAACCCATTCTATGGTATTCTGTTATGGCAGTCCAAGCTGACTAACACAGTAAATGAAACCCAGGGAGTCTGACTGCAGAACCTGATGTCTTAACCACTGTGTGGTGCTCCAGTCATAGCATAACCCTTCAAAACACCATGGTAGAAAGAGTGTAAATCACAAATCTTCCTTCAATTTTTTCACCTTTCTTAGATGCCTTTTAACTTAAGTAGGGTCATGTAACTAGTTCTGGCAAATTGCCAGTAGGCAGAAATGTGGGACCTTACCTCCAGGCTGAAGTACGGAAGAAACTGGCACATCATCCTTCAGCAACATCTTACCAGTCCCATCAACTGTGAGGGCCACATGTTCCACATGGTGTGGCCACAAGAAGGCAGGCCTCTGCATCAGGGTCTTGAGTGGCTGTGGTGGAGCTTAGACATGTTCCTTCCTTAGACACGGGATACAAAGGAGAGATAAAATGTTGAAAAGTTTTTACCTCAGCATATCCTAGCTTATCCTAAATAAAACACAGTACACTCTCAAAATTGATAAATTTTTTTAGTAAAACATCATGAGTTTTGTTCTGTCTTTCTGTCTACCTATCAGCCAAGTGTATATCTACAAAACAGAATATACATTGCAAATATTCACAGAATATTATCTGACCATAATAAAAATAATAAAATAAAATAAATACATGAATTCAAAAGGAAAATTTCACTGGCTCAGAAAGAAAATCTATTGCAAAACTAAAAACCAAAACTGACAAATTTAATCTTCATCACGTTGCCTGTTAAAGTAAAAACAAATTGAATACAGGACTCTAGCCTAGAATATAAATAGTCTATTCTGGATCTGTTTTCCAGATCTCTAATATTTTCTCATATATTTTTTATCCATATTGTAAAAATTTTCCTACATTTATATATTAAAATACTAATTTGATCTGATACATATTTACTTTCAATCTGTTATTTCATCCTTTTATTGATTTAAAAATTGTATATTTTGATATAAAATTTGTATATATTTTGTAAATTTTAGGAACTGTAATTTTTGCTTTTTGAATCAATCAGTACTTACTTTTCTTCACAGAATATCATTGCATTTTGTGAATATAATAATACTCTTTGTAAATTTTCTGATGATACTAATTAGAAATATTTAAAATTCCATTTGAGTTTATGAGAATTTCTTGTATCCTCCAGTGTCAGGTGATAGTTTGTTCATTTTGGTCCTTCTCAATTTTTTTTTTTTTTTTTGAGACGGAGCCTTGCTCTGTCGCACAGGCTGGAATGCAGTGTCCAGCCTCCCGGGCTCACGCCATTCTCCTGCCTCAGCCTCCTGAGTAGCTGAGATTACAGGCCCCGCCATCACACCTGGCTAGTTTTTTGTATTTTTAGTAGAGACGGGGTTTTACCGTGTTAGCCAGGATGGTCTCGATCTCCTGATGTCATGATCTGCCCGCCTCGGTCTCCCAAAGTGCTGAGATTACAGGCGTGAGCCACCGCGCCCAGCCGGTCCTTCTCTTTTATTGATGTTTTTCTTTAATATCAATTGATTTGATGAGTTTCTTCATTAATCACATATTATTTAATTTCTATCATCTAGAAATTTTTTATTTTCCGTTGCGGTCTTCCATAGATATCTTCTTCTGTTTTTGACACAGTTATGTGTGTGGTTTTTTTTGTTTTTGTTTTTTGTTTTTTTCACATTAACTTTTTCGTGATCCAGTGTGATTCTATGAGAGAGCATTAAACTTGTATGTTCACTTGACCATGTTGATCTGGAGTTCTGCTTTCAACTCCTTTAGGGTAAAATGAATCCTGCTTTGTATCACAGATTTATCCTCAATTGATTGGTGATTCCAGCCCTTTGGTCCAGCCCACAAACTTGGATCACTCAGTCATCATCGTTATCCACTAACTGCTGGACTCTAATGAAAAAGCTCTTACTTGCCCAGTTTATTGCCTCCAAATGTACCAAGATACTTTTCTCTCTGACATTATTGCCTATACATTTGCCTGTAGAACTGAATAAATGCCTAAACAATTAGTGCTAAAGGGCAGCAACTAGAGTTTACATTGAAACTGTTTTATTATCCTTCATTGTGTATAATTCACTGAGAAAAATGACACCTAGATGGTGCCCTTTTCTTGTTTTACAAATATTCATTTCTTCCTGGTGATATAAAAAAGGTTGAAATGAAAGTTTCAGGTTTTCCTGGGGAAAAGAAAGAATGACAATTTTCTTTCTTTTTTTTTTTTTTTTTGAGACGGAGTCTCGCTGTGTCGCCCAGGCTGGAGTGCAGTGGTGTGCTCACTGCAAGCTCCGCCTCCCGGGTTCACGCCATTCTCCCGCCTCAGCCTCCGAGTAGCTGGGACTACAGGCACCCGCCACCTCGCCCGGCTAGTTTTTTGTATTTTTAGTAGAGACGGGGTTTCACCGTGTTAACCAGGATGGTCTCGATCTCCTGACCTCGTGATCCACCCGCCTCGGCCTCCCAAAGTGCTGGGATTACAGGCTTGAGCCACTGCGCCTGGCCAAGAGTGACAATTTTCGATTACTATGCTGCTTATCACAAAAGTAGTTTCATTTGCCTGATGACTTCATTGACTGGTGTCAGGATAATGCCAAATAGAGTGTTTTCCTAGCTTAATGTCACCCACAGAGCGAGACAAAATATTACTTTTCACATGCATTATGAAAATAGTAGCTATTAATTGTGCTGCTCAACTGCAAGCTGATCAAGCTGCAGAAAACAACAAATGTGGCATTTACGATTTAGGAAGCCACTTTTCTCAAATTTCCAGGCATTAATTCACAGCTTAAATATTGGACCTGAGAATATTTACCAAATTCCTTTAAGTCTCCTGATCTACTGAATATTTACTTATTGTTATATCAATCAAGAAAATTCTAAGGAAGTTTGAGACTGAGATTTATTATGGCACTATAACTCTATGTTCTGTTTTTCTACTACAGTTTAATGTTTTAAAAGTTTAAATAAAAATTGGTATTTACTGTTAACAATGACCATACCTATTCATCGACCATTTTCGTCAACACTTAAGTATCAGTGCTTATGCCATATCAGGCACTGTTTTAGGCACCATGAAGCATAAAAATGGTAATTTTAGAATTGTGTGCTTAAGTTTTAAATCAAGACTGGAATTTAAGATACAAAAAGTATAATGGTAAAATTTTCTAGAAAAGTAGATTGGAACTAGATTATGAAGACCTTGAATGCAAGGTTGAGGAATGTAGATATAGAAGGATTCACTGCAGAAATTCCCCAGGAGAGTGGCGGAGCATGTCTATTCTTTAGAAATGTCATAGTGGTCACAATGCAAATGATTGCTTATGTGTGAGAGGGGCCTAGTTCAAGAAGAGCAGACATATAGAATGTGCAGGACTGCATCAAAAGTATAGAGTCCGTAGTGACTGTGAGGATGAAGAGCAGAAAGTACAATCACTAGCATAGAGGCAATGCAGGGTTCCCTTACATGACAATAATGGCATCATTATTGTTATTAATTACCAATAATAGCTGTCTCCTATAGCTAGAACAGGACCTCTTGAGTCATTTAGATGGTCCTGATAGCACGATCATAAATAATCTGGGAGATGACTCAAGCAGTCTGTGGTCCAACCCAAGGTCCTGCATTCTTTATCTTCTTGAAGCTATAATGTGTAAGAGTGACCTGAAGGAGGGTGGGAAAGCAACCAAGTTGGTCCCCAGATGTCATGAAAGGCATGTGTTAGATACCACCTCTCTAAGCCTTTCAAATATCATGATCTTTCATCTTCATACCACATTTCTTTCCAAGGTCAGGAGGGGTCAGTGTGGTAACTCACCATGTGACACAGACTGAGCCTGAGATCTAGAAAGTGACTGGCCATTGATCATCTAACATATCATTGGAGGTGGATGAATCCAACAAGCAATGTAGTTTTTGCAACTGATTATTGACCTGAAACAGGAAGAGATGAATAAATTTTTATTTAAAATCATGGCAGTTTATTTGACCTGTCTCTTGAGAAGTCATTTACATTGGAATTCAACCATCAAACTTCTCAGCTGACACCCTTCAATAATAAGAGGTAGTGTGACATACGACAGATGAAAAGAGATTAATATAGTGGTTATCTTAATAAGAGATCCTACAAATAATTAGTGTGGTAGTAAAAATATATATTTGTAGATCTCAGTTTAAATTTTGAATCTGCTATTATAAGTCAGATGACCTTAGCAAGTTACTGTACCTTTCTAACCTCAGTTTCTTTACTTTCTGTCAGTAAGATATGAATGCCAACATCATATAATTGATTTTATATTAAAATTAAATACTATAAACTTTTATATTAAAATGAAATACTATTGCAAAGTCATTTTATGGGACTCTATTTTCAACTTTTATGTGGAACTGCATTGTATGAAACAGAGCAAAGTAAAACTTAGTAACCATTTTGTAAATTCAGCTGTATGGCATTTTTTTCTTATAATTAAAAAAATTATTAAGGACAAATCTTAACCCATATAGTCTCTAATATATTAACATTTACTGTACTAAATAGTCCATTTTATGGTATGTGCTTTTTATTGACATTTTAGAAAATAAAGTATTTATAAATAAATAACGTAAAATTCCAATAAAATGTTTACAGAATCCGAGAAGTATTCCGGAGGAATTCCAATCTTTTCTAGAATACAATCTTTT
Organism: Colobus angolensis palliatus; assembly: GCF_000951035.1. Lineage (NCBI taxonomy): Eukaryota > Metazoa > Chordata > Mammalia > Primates > Cercopithecidae > Colobus > Colobus angolensis. Next base: position 16,526,868 of record NW_012113141.1, on the reverse strand, counting down.
CTAGAATACAATTTTTAAAAAAACAAACAAGAATGTAATATAATACCTGCACTTCTCATTTTGCAAATGAGAAACACCCTGAGAAAGATTAAATGAACAGAACACATCAGGTCAGTGGCAAAGCTGCAACTTGTTCTCCTCTGCTCTTGGGAACAGACAGAGCTAAGGAACAGGATACTCTTTTTTTTTTTTTTTTTTTTTTTTTTTTTTTTTTTTTAATGTAGGGTCTGGTTGGTTTACCCAGGCTGGAGTGCAGGAGTGTGATCTCAGCTCACTGCAGTCTGCAACTCCTGGCTCAAGTGATCCTCCCACCTTAGCCTCCTAAGTGGCTGGGACTACAGGCACACACCACCAAGCCCAGCTTACTTTAGTAGTTTTTGTAGAGACAGGGTTTCACCACGTTGCCCAGGCTGGTCTGGAATTCCTGGGCTCAGGCAATCTGCCCTCCTCGGCTTCCCAAAGTGCTGGGAGCCACTGAACCTAGCTGTGAACAGGGTACTCTTCTGATCACTAAGACAAACTCCAGGCAGAACCTCCTCTCTGTGTTCAACTTTGCTGTCAGGACTACTCAGTTGTCTTCATTTCATCTTTCTTAGCAAAGCTATGGGGAAAATCATGAATGATGTGAGCAAAACTCATAAATACAGATGTTCCTGAAGGGCAGGGTTTTCAACAGCTTTGTTCACTATTCAATATCCAATGCCTAAAACAGCTCCACTCATTACGGTTTTCTTGTATCTATGGAATACATTCCATACCATGATTGGGACTAGTGAGTGAGCATGACTTCTGTAAAAATAATAATAAAGATAATGATATTAATTAATAAAGATTTACTGTATCACAGGCAATATCCTAAGCATTTTATATATAATAAAATATTTCATCATCTCAGTAGACTTACCAGGTAGGTGTTTTCATCTGCATTTTACAGATAAGAAATTTAAGGAATGCACAGTTTGAATCGTTTTTCAAAGTTTCAAAGCAAATGAATGGCAGAGCCAGTATTCAAACTAGAGAGTCTGGTGCTAGAGTTTGCACTCCAAACCACTCGAAAATGACTATAAGATAAGGTCTGCAGTTCATTTTATTTCTGTGAGTTTATTGTTGCTTCAGAATTATATTATGTTTGAAATTATGTATGGACACCATATCCAGAGGGGAGAGGTGCCAGTCCCTAGAGGAAACTTGGCGAACAAGTCAGAACTGGTACTAGATCTGGGCCAGGGATGACCTAAAGTGTCTGGTTATCTGCCCATGGCGGTTTTAACTGTATTACCACAGATTATTTGGTACTTTTCCCTTGAAGAGGTTGAGCCTTACTGTCCTCAGTTTGAGTGTCGGCTGGACTTGGTGACTCACTTCTAGTGAATAGAATGCAGCACATCTGCTGTCGTCACCTGTGAGCGTAACTTACAGAATGACATGGCTTATGTCTTGGATACCATCTCTGTCCTGATCACTTCCTCTGAAGAAATAAAGCTGCCATTTTGTGAACGGCACTATGCAGAGGCCTACATGGCAAGAAACTGAGGTATGACCACTTGAGTGAGCTTAAAACTCATCCTCCAGTTCTGAATAACTGCAAGCCTGGCCAAGAGCTTGACTATAACCTTGAGAGAGACGCTGAGCCAGAACCATCCATCTAGGCTACTCTTGGACTTCTCCTTCCCTAGAGGAAGAAGGAGATAATAAATGTCTTAAGATGCTATATTTTGGATAAATTTTTGCTTATCTGTAGATAAGTAATATACTGACTTCAGTTATCCAGAGAAGGAACTATAGAATAAAAGTTGACATAAGGCAATATGCTTTCTGATTTTTAACCTTTAATCTTCTTGATATATTTATTTAGTCTATATCATAAAGTGTGAACATTCACTTTTCAGAAGGGGCCTTTATCAAGCTGAGTTATGTAAACACCCGCTGTGGGGGTCTTTACCCATGCCCCATACAGAGCTTGAGATGGGCACCTAAGAAGCACTTTTCCACCCCTTTTTCTTATTGAAAACTCAGAGGCCCAAACTATGCCCATCTTAGTAATTATTTTTCCATTGTGCCGTTAATAAAAGAAAACGTACTTGCTGGTCTGGCAGAAGACTAATTCATAGGAGGAAAAGAAATAAACAAATTAGAGCTGGTAATTCTATTGTGATAAAATGCCTTAATGCTAAAATTACATTGTAAAGTTGGATCATATAATTTCTGGGAAAGACTTTTTAATGTACGTTGCACATTAAAATGCATTTGTATGTGCATTTTAATTTGATGAACGGTGATACCTTCCCATGCAAAATGCCAAGTAGTAGTTGACAAAGAGTTCAATAGGGACTGAAACAAACAAAAGGAAAATATCTGTGTAAATATTTTGATCCCCTATCGGATCATACTAAGGTCATACTTGGAGGAAATTTTTGTTAAAGTACAAAAATTAGTATTTCATGCAAAACCAGACGCCAGGCCTTATGCATTCTGTATATGTAGTCATAGTCAATATATATTTTTTTAATTTTAAGGAAAACAGCCTTCCAAAGCATACTGGAAATTTTAGATCCCAGCTGATGATAGCAGAAAAAAAAGTATTTTCTTTTCTATGTTTCATTTGCCTGTGATGATAGTGACTTGAACTAGAATGATAGTTATGAAGGCTGTGAAAAGTAAAAAGTCACTGGGACCCAGATAGTTTTGTAAATAGAGTTGAGAGGCTCGTGGGTCAGAGGTGGGGTGTGAGACAGATAGAGTGATAAACCATGATCAAAATCTAGGTTTGTCCTGAGGAATGGAACAATCAGTCTCTTATTAACTGTAATTGAGAACACTAGCAGGTTAACAGACAGGTGGTAGTGATGGGCAGTGATTCGGGAGTTTCACTAAGCTAGCATTGCTTATGTACACCTAAGTCTAGATGTCAGGTAGGTAGCTGTATTTAGGAATCTATATTTTAAGAAAGAAGTTGGAATTGAAGACATAAATTTGGGTATTATTAGATTATAGATGTGATAGCCTCCAGAATGGTCTCAAATGTTTCCTGCTTACTTGTATTCACAGCCTTGCTTGGTCCTCTCATTCATTTTCTCGAGTTGGTACATATGACTAATAGAAAATGTCAAGAGAGATGCCATGCCACTTCCAAGGTTAGGTTATTGTATCATCAGGGTTCTCAAGAGAAACAGAGTCAAAAAGATGTATGCATGTGTGTGTGTGTGCGCACATATGTGTGCACACACATGCGTGAGCATACAGAAAGAGAGAGAGATTTATTTTAAGGAATTGGCTTATGTAATTATGGAGACTAGAAAGTCCAAGATCTGCAGTGTAGGCCATCAGTATAGAGACCCAGAAAGAACCATGTCCAAAAGCCATTTGTTGGTAAAATTTGTTCTTGTTCAGGGCAGGTCTGTCTTTTTGTTGTCTTTAAGTCTTCAACTTATTGGATGAGATCAACTCATATAATAGAGGGCAGTTTACTTTACTCAGAGTTCACAGATTAAAATGTTAATCTTATCCAAAAACACTCTTACAGAAAAATCCAGAAAAACAGGTGGCCAAATATCTGGACATTGTGGTCCAGCTAAGCTGACACATAAAGCTATCCATGTCAATTTTAGAAGACATATGGCTTCATTCTTGCTCTCTCTTGGAATACTTATTTTGGGAGAAGACTGCTGGCATGTCATGGGGATACTCAGGCAGCCCTGTGGATTGAGGTGCCAGTGGTAAGAAACAGTTTTCTGCCACATAACTGAGTCTTCTTGGAAGCAAGTCCTTCATAACAGTCCAGCCTTCAGGTGATCTCAGCTGTAGTCAAGAGTTTGATTATAACCACATGAGAGAGCCAGAATAAATTCACTCAGCTAATCTGTTCCTGGATTCCTAACCCTCAGAGAAGGCATAATACATACATTGTTTATTATGTTTAAGCTGCTAAATTTTGGGCAATTTGTTATTTAGCAATAGAAAACTAAAGCAATGTATTTAAAGTCATTGGTCTGGGGTGACCTTCTATAGCATGATTGAACATAGAGAAGCATGGTGTCAGTAAACTTATAGCCATGGCCTGCCTGTGTTTAAGTATGAGGAGTTGGGGGAAGAGAAGATACAGCTGTTAGACGCTGGCAAATTACTGGCATTTAGTTTCCCAGTCCATCAACTAGAGATAAGAGCAGCCTACACTGATATGGGTGAAAATTAATGAAGTCGCATCAGTAATGTACATAATATGGTGTCTGCAACATAATAGAGTCTCAATTGGTGTTATTTTTCCTCTTCCTTATTCCCTACTTGCAGTAGTTCTAGGTTTTCATTCTTATTGACAAGACAGAATCTCAGATGCTTGCATAAGCATTGTGAAGTGTAAAAAATTTTCAGAATATTTTAAAACTAGGTTTATCATATTTTTAAAGACATATTCCTTTCTCTTCAAATTAGTACATTACAAAATCAGTTTTCTAAGGTCAGTAAAATCTTTTTATCAAAATATGCACCTATGCCTGTAGAATTAGAGTAAGTCCACACTTAACATCATTCATAGGTTCTTGGAAAATGCAGGTTTAACAAAATGACTATAGCAGATTCTCTAATATTGTTTCATTCAATATTGTTTTTTGTTATAATTCTGATGAGAAATAAATTGGTTCCATTATACATCGTTTGGCTACAGATGCAGGATCGAAGGATGTATGAATAATGCTACATGGGGATTTCCTGTATATGCCAGAAATATTTGTGAGGAATGGGCATAGTAGGGGCTTACAGAATAATTTAAGTTTTACTTTTAGTGTTTTTCAGGTTTTTCAAAAATTATTTTATATATCTGAATGTTGTGAAAATTTTTCAAGAGTGCATTTTTTTCTGGATATAATATCCTGGGGATATTTTTAAATAATGAGAACTTAGAAAGTATCTGTTCAAAGCTGATGAGTATAAAATGTATTTTCCTCAGAAATTATTTAATGTCACATTTAGAAATACTATGTAGCTGAAATTTGAGATTAGTAATTGAGCATTTGACAACATTCTTCCTTAGTTGACAGTCAAATGCTTTGAAAAAGACTTAACAATCTCTCATTTCATAGCATACTGGAAAAATTAGGCTATTATTGATGGATGCAGAGCACAGGAAAATTATTTATTTTGTTTGCCTCTCTTAGAATTTTGGAATGAAGATTCTATGAAACTGTTTATTACATTGTTGTGAAATAAACATACTGACCAGATCAAAAATTCCATTTTAGACTATGCTGTCTGCATTTCCAAAATTGTAGGTTCAAAATACATTTTTAAATATATTTTTATGTAAGCCTGCATAGAAAAGGAAATGTAACTTTGTCAGGATAATATCCTGTATTAGTCTGTTCCTACACTGCTATAAAGATACTGCCTGAGACTGCGTAATTTATAAAGAAAAGAGATTTAATCGACTCACTCTTCTGCATGGCTGGGGAGGCCTCAGGAAACTTGCAATCATGATGGAAAGCAAAGGGGAAGCAAGGACCTTCTTTACATGGAGACAGGAGAGAGAAGAGCGTGTGGAGGAGGAACTGTCAAACACTTACAAAACCATCAGATCTCATGAGAACTCATGCACTATCATGAGAACAGCATGGGGGAAATTGCCCCCAGGATCCAATCACCTCCCACCAGGTCCCTCCCTCAACACTTGGATATTATGGCCATTACAGTTCTAGATGAGATTTGGGTGGAGACACAGAGCCAAACCATATCACATCCCAAGTTTTAAATGAGAACATGTCTACTAAATGGGCACTGCGCATTTGCATAGATAAAATTTTTGTCTGTAGCCTTTTTAATTAATTCCATTTGACTCTTTACTAGTACTTTGAGCATGTGGAAAATTTATTACAATTATTTACTTTTTGCTTCCCAAAATGTAAGTTTAATTGCTAGAAATAAACGTTTAATGAGAGAAGATCGTGGGGATTTATTCAGTGGTTACTATGTGTCCTAGGTCTGGGAACCTGAACACACACTCAGAGATGAAGATTTATGCTCAATATGTTTATAAAGATTTTCCACAAAATTACTTGTAAGAGGCAGGGAAGGAAGATTGGGCAGAGAATAGATTAAACTGAAGGAATGTAGCAGAGGGATTCTAGAGCTGGATTAGACCTTCATATTTGTTCCACTACCCCTGAATTGAGGAGTCACTGGATACAGACTGCTCCCAAAGAGAGTAATGTAAGCCTGTACATCAGTGGAGTACTGGAACCTGTTTATACTGGCTCAAGAGAGCCAATTATTAAATACCCCAAATTTTGCTATCTAGTTGTTAAACTATTGATTACTTATAGGCCATGGTAGAAACATTTACATAAGGGCTTACTTTTGAACAGCCAGTTTAATCATCAAAATACTAGATGTATCCTTGGTCAAGGTGTTTCCCTTCAGCAAAAGGTAATGTCCAGAGAGATACTCAGGTGTCAGCCATTAGTAGGCAGCAGTCCCAGAAGCTAGAGGAATGAGTATCTCAGTCATGAAAGGAGAGATTAGGGCAGTGGAATATGACATACACTATCATCCATAACATGGGTCACTCGAGTTTGTGTAGTAAGTGCATTCGTCTAAGAAAGGTTCTTCCAGAATCACTTTTCCTTGGGTAACTTAGAAAATGAAAAATTTTTAGCAGGCTTTGCTGTACTTGTTCAGTTACCATAAACATTGGGTAAAGAATTACCAAAAGACTCCTAAATGGATCATCTGGGTACTGAATTTATTCATTCCTACTCCTGTCAGCCCTAGTACCTAGAGATGATCCGGGTGACTCACCCCAGGCCAAATGTTTACTTCTTTCTTTGTCTCTGGTCTCTTAGCACAAAGAACTTGAAGTGAGCAAGAAAAAGCCTGAAAATAAAATTAAAGAGAATTCTATCTCTGGGCCCTGGTGGAAGTGTTACCCCTCTGTGAACAAGAATCTCTAGATCTCCAGAGTCTAAGGTAGTAGAGAATGGAAGCACAAATTTCCTACCTAAGTTATTGTGATTAACCGTAATTACAAGCTGCTACCATTTCTATCTCTGTAGTTTCTGGATATATTTATTCCACCTACTAGAGATTTTACATGCTACTATTTTTAAGCTGGTACCTGACCTGTTTCTTTAAGAAGCTATCCCTTGCTGCATTAGGACAGCAGCTTTGGGGTAGCATCATATGTAATACAACACCCATGATCATATGCCCACCAACATATCTCCTTTGGTAAAAGTTGATCCCTTGGTCTGCTGTGTTGTTATAGACAATTCATTGTTGATGCAGATACCTCAAATATTCTGAATATTCTTAGAATTGTGCTAGCCAAGTCCCTATGGGCAAGAAAGGAAAATTCATATACAGAATATATGTTAATTCCAGTCAAGATGAACAGCTGCTTTCTAAGGTAGAAGAGATCTAATGTAGTAAGATTGCCATTTCTGGTGAATAACATCTTCTTGGGGTATATAGTGTTAGTTTGTGTTGTGGCAAGCTAGACTTTCAGCAGAAGCAGTAGCTAGATCAGTCTTAGTGAATGGAAACACATGCTTTAGGGACCATGCTCAGCTTCCATCTCTGACACCATGGCTACTGCATTTCTGAGTTCATCGTATTAGAAATGGGTGGTAGAGCACATAGGTTGACTGATGCCAAATAATGAGTTACTTGGACTATTGTGTATTTCAATATTCATTCTATTGTTCATGCTTTCTGATAGGCATTAATATACATTAGTTTTCAAACTTTGTGACTACTTTTAATATGATTTGGCTCTGTGTCCCCACCCAAATCTTATGTTTAATTGTAATCCCCAATGCTAGGGGATGGACCTGGTGGGAGGTGTATGTCTCATGGGTGCAGATTTCCCCTTTGCTGTTCTCATGCTAGTGAGTGAGTTCTCAAGAGATCTGATTGTTTAAAAGTGTGTAGCATGCCCCCTTCCCTCTCTCTCTCTCCTGCTGCCATGCGAAGATGTGCCTCCTTCTCCTTCACCTTCCTCCATGATTGCGTTTCCTGATGACTCCCCAGCCATGCTTCCTGTACCACCTGTGGAACTGTGGATCAATTAAACTTCTTTTCTTTATAAATTACCCAGTTTCAGGTAGTTCTTTATAGCAGTGGAAGAACAGAGTAATACAAATTCCATTGGTGCATCCATATGTATCTTTTCCTTATCCCTTTATCATTAATCTTTTAACTATTCTGCTTCTAGGCCCACAGAAAGCCAGCCAATCATTTGCCATTGCTTATTTGTCCATTTGCATTCTTATATTGTACTGCTTCTCCTTTCACACAAAGTGGATTAGCCCTATGTCGGAAACTTAGCCTTTTCCTCCTCTATCAGCTAGTCAAAAGGAATCCCCCCATAGGTATGAATTGAGAGAAAGGTACCAACACAACATAAATAAATGATGTGGAGGTCTGGGCTATCTGCTCATGCAGCTATGCCACCGTACTTATGTTATACTTGGACTTACCACTTCTACATTACAATGAATTGTTGAAGTGGCCCAACCTATGATTTCAAGAGTTTGAAAGACTGAAGCTATGGCCAGATGATCAAATAATGTCCATGGCCAGACCCTCTATCACAATGCAGCAGCAAATTAGTAGCAGCTTGTCAAATGGTGTCTAGTTTCCCACTGCAAGGCAGGAACTTCCATGGAAGTCTAACTTTGATTTTCCTATTGAGGCATTTAATTAATGTGTCCCTCCAGAATATTTTTTGACAGAAGGTGGAAAAGTTAATATATAACTTAGGACAAGACTGTAAGGTACACCATTTTCATCCCACATTGGTATGAATTACTTCTTATTCTTCATTCTCTACAGGTTGGAAATTTAATGCATTTCCTGAATCAAGGGCTACATACCATGTACCTATGATTGTGTTAATCAGTTCTAGTAAAAACATGTTTGGCAAAGTAGTTGTAATTGGAGCTGCTATTTAGTTTTGTTTAGAGTAGTGCATCATTAACTGGAACAATTGATCTGATTTTTGTTAGTGCAAGATAGTGAATTGAATGGGACTATCATGGGGACCACAATTTGTACCACATTTAAATTACTAAAGTTGGAACCAATCTCTGCCTTTTAAGTATATAATATTGTTTCTTAAATCTTATTATTTTGATACAATTTAAAATTCACAGAAGAGCTGCATAAATGATAAGAATTTCCTATTAGGAGTCACCTATTTTACATGACTTTATTAATATCTTATGTAGCCATTTATCAAACTAATAAATTAACATTGGTATAACATCTAAACTGTAGACTTTATTTAGATTTCTCCAGAATGTTAAAATAATGTCCCTTTTGTTTGTTTCAGGACTCAATCCGGCATTCCACATTGCATTTAGGTATTATGTCAGCTTAGCTACAAAAATAAAGACATAAGCAAATAGATAAATAAGCAAAAGCTATTTTTAAAAAGAACAACTCTGGGGAGGTGGAGCAAGATGACAGGATAGAAAACTCTAGCCATCGTCCGCCCTAGCAAGGACACCAAGTTATCAACTATCTACACAGCAAAAACATCTTCATAAGCACCAAAAATCAGGTAAACATTCCTAGTATCTGGTTTTAACTTCATATCACTGAAAGAGGCACTAAAGAGACAGGAAAAACAGTCCTGAATTGCCAACCACCACTCCTACGCCACCCCCCGTCAGCTGTGCAGCAAGGTACAGAGAGCATCTCTGGGCAATGGAGCCAGGGAGTACACAGCAATTGTGAGACATTGAACTCAGTGCTGTCCTGTTAGAGCAGGAAGGAAAACTGGATCAAATTCAGCTGATGCCCACGCAGAGAGGGAGAATTTAAACCAGCCCTAGCCAGAGGGGAATCTTCCATACCAGCAATCCAAACTTGAGTGCCTGCAAACCTCGCCACCGAGAGCCAAAGTGCTCTCATCACCAAGTAAACTTGAAAGGCAGTCTAGGGTATAAGGGCTGCAACTCTTAGGCACGTCCTAGGGCTGAACTAGGCTCAGCCACAGTGGACTAATCGGGCATGCAGCATACTGAGACACCAGCTGGGGAAGCCAAGGGAGTGCTGGCATCACCCCTCCAATAACCTCAGGATGTGCAGCTAATGGCTCCAAAAGAGAACCCTTCCTTCTGCTTGAAGAGGGAAGAGTGGGGAGAACTTTGTCTTGCATCTTGGATACCCTCTCAGTCACATAAGGATAGGGCACTGGTCAGAGTTATGAAGCCCCTATTTCAGGCCCTAGCTCCCAGATGACATTTCTAGGCACACCCTGCGATAGAAAGGAATCTCTTTGCCTTGAAGGAAAGGACCCAATTCTGCTTGCATTAATCACCAGCTAACTAAAGAGCCCTCAGGCTCTGAATAATCAACAGCAATACCCAGGTATTACATTAAGAGCCTTGGTAAGCCTCTGAGACTTGCTGGCTTCATATGAGACTCAGCACATTATCAGCAGTGATAACCATAGGGCAAGACTCGTTCTGCCTGAGAAAAGCAGAACGGAAAGTAAAGGAGACTTTGTCTTATACTTTAGGTACCAATATTGCCACAGTGGGGTAGAGCAACAAGTAGGCTCTTGGGGTCCCCAGCTCCAGGACTTAACTCTTGAATGGCATTTTGAACCTGCCTTGGGCCAGAGGGGAGCCCACTGCCTTGACGGGTGAGTCCCAGGCCAGTCAGCATTCACCACAAGCTGACTTAATAGATCTTAGGCCTTAAGGAAACATTGGTGGTAATCTGGTAGTACTCCTCTTGGCCAGGGGTAGTAGTGGCTACAAAGTGAGGCCCTGTGCCTTTGATAAGGGTAGGGAAGAGTAGCAAGGACTGTATCTTGTGGTTTGAGTGCCAGCACATCCATAATACAATAGCATATCAGGTAGACGTCTAAGGTTTTTGACTGTAGTCTCTGACTCCCAGATAGCACTTCTGAACCCACCCAGGGCCTGGAGCACCTCACCACCATAAAAGGAAGAACACAGTCCTGGTTGGCTTTGCCACCTGCTGATTGTGGAGCCTAGGGGCCCTGAGTGAACATAAGCAGTAGCCAGGGAGTGGTTATAGCAGGCCTTGGATGAGACCCAGTGCTGTGCTGACTTCAGTTCTGACCCAGCAAAGCCATAGTGGTGATGGCCACAGGGGTGCTTGTCATTTCACCTCTAGCTTTAGGTGGCTCAGAATACAGAGAGACACTCTATGTATTTGGGAGAAAATAAGGGAAGACAACAGGAGTCTCTGCCTGATAATCTAGAGAATTCTCTTGGATCTTATCCAAGACTATCAAGGCAGTAACTTTAGGAGTCTGCAAGAACCACTGCATTACTGGGTTTGGGATATCCCCTGAAGCAGAACCAGCACAGATAATAACACCCAAGTCATTTCAGTTATCTCAAAAGCCTTCCCAAGAAGCAAGCTGCAAATAAGTCTAGGCAGTGAAGACCATAACAAATACTTAACTCTTCAATGCTCAGACACCAAAGAACATCTACTAGCATCAACATCATCCTGGAAAACACAGCCTCACCAAATGAACTAAATAAGGTACAAGAAACAATTCCTGGAGAAACAGAGATATGTGACCTTTTTGACAGGGAATTTAAAATAGCTGCATTTAGGAAACTCAGAGAAATTCAAGATAACTAAGAGAAGGAATTCAGAATTCTATCAGACACATTTAACAAACAAATTGACATAATTTAAAAGAATCAAGCAGAAATTTGGAGCTTGAAAATGCAATTGACTTACTGAAGAATGCATCAGAGTCCTTCAATAGTAGAAATGACCAAGCAGAAGAAAGAATTAGTGAGCTTGAACACAGGCTATTTGAAAATACACAGTCAAAGGTGTACGAGGTAGCTCACACCTGTAATTCCAGCAATTTGGGAATCTGAGGCAGGTGGATCAGGAGTTCACGACAAGCCTGGCCAACATGGTGAATCCTCATCTCTACTGAAAATACAAAAATTAGCTGGACATGGTGGCACATACTTGTAATCCCAGCTACTCCGGAGGATGAGGCATGATAATTGCTTGAAGTCAGGAGACAGAGGTTGCAGTGAGCTGAGATCACACCACTGCACTCCAGCCTGGGCAACAGAATGAGACTCTATCAAAAGAAAAGAAAATAAAAGAAAATAGTCAGAGGAGACATAAAGGAATAGAAAACAGTGAGAAAAATGAAACAAATAACATACAATGAAGCTCCAGTACATCTGGCAGCAAACTTTTCAGGGGAGACCTTACAGGCCAGGAAAAAAATGGCATGACATATTTAAAATGCTGAAGGAAAATAAAAATAATAAAAGTTTCACTCTAGAATAGTATATCCAGTGAAAATATCCTTCAGACATGAAGGAGAAATAAAGAGTTTCCCAGGCAAGCACAAGCTGAGGGATTTCATCAAACTGGACCCTTCCTACAAGAAATGCTAAAGGGAGTACTTCAATCAGAAAGCAAAGGACATTAATGAGCAATACGTAATCACTTGAAGGTACAAAACTTACTGGTAATAGTAGGCACACAGAAAAACACAGAATATTGTACCCTGTAACTGTGGTGTGTAAGCAACTTTTATGTTAAGTAGAAACTCTAAATGATGAACCAATCAAAAATAATAACTACAACTACTTTTCAATACATAGTCAATACAAAGATATAAATAGAAACAACAAGATGTTAAAAACAGAGGGAATGAAGTTAAAGAAAATTATGGTTTTTTGTGGGTTTTTTTTTGCTTGTTTGTTTATGCAAATAGTGCTATGTTGTTATCAGGTTACAATAATGGGTTATAAGATCATATTTACAAGCCTCATGGTAACCTCAAACCAAAAAAATAAAAAATACAACTCTACACAAACAATATAAAGCAAGAAACTAAATTATATTGCTAGAGAAAATCATCTCCACTAGAGGAAGACAGGAATGAAAGAAAGAAGGAAAAGAAGACCACAGAACAACGAGAAACCAAATTTTTAAAATGGCAGAAGTAAGTCCTTACATATCAATCATAACATTGAATATAAATGGACTAAACTCTCCAATCAAAACTCATAGACTGGCTGAATGAATAAAAAACAAGACCTTTTAATCTGTTGACTACATGAAACACACAACGTTAGTGTCCATGAGATAATGAATGGATTTTAAAAAGTGTGGTATGTATACACAGTGGAGAACTATTCAGCAATAAAAGAAGAATGAGTTCCAGTCATTTGCAGCAACATGGATGGAACTGGAGATCATCATATTAAGTAAAATAAGCCAGGCATAGAAAGACAAACATTGAATGTTCTCACCTATTTGTGTGATCTAAAAATTAAAACAATTTGACTCATGGCCATAGAGAGTAGAAGGATGGTTACCAGAGGCTATGAAGGATAGTTGCAGGGGTGACAGCAGGTGTTGAGGGATGGAGGTGGGGAAGGTTAATGGGTACAAAAAAATAGAAAGAATTGATAAGATCTACTATTTCACAGCACAACAGGGTGACTATACTCAATAATAATTTAACTATATATTTTAAAATAACTTGAAGAGTATAATCGGATTGGTTGCAACTCAATGAGTATGTTCTCGAGGGGATGAATACCCCATTCTTTATGATGTGTTTATTACACATTGTATGCCTGTAACAAAACATCTCATGTACCCTGTAAATGTATACACCTACTATGAACCCACAAAAGTTAAAAATTACAACTAGTAAAAGGGAAGAAAATTTTAATATACCCTAGGAAAAAGAAAAAATCTGGAAGATTGACATTACTTTATTTCAAAATGAATTATAAATCTGTGGTAATGAAGCAGGTATGTTTTTTCTGCTTATAAATATACAGAAGAATGGAAAATAATAGAGAAAATAATAGAAACAGGCCCATACATATATGTTAAGTCATTTGCAGCATGGGTTCTAAGGTAATTTAATGGAGAAAGGATAGCCAACAAATGGTACTGGAACAACTGAACATATATATGTAAAACGTAAACCTCAGCACAACATAACATTTATCACAACATAAAAATTTAACTTAAAATAGATTTTACAAGGGGACTCCAAAAATTCATGAAGAAATGGAATTAAAATATAAAAAAAGTAAAAATTTTCTTGACATAAGCACAAATTCAAGATATTCTTTTTTACACTATTAACTGAAGAAAAAATGGGTACCCTTCAAAGATTTTTTTAGATTGGGAAACAGAAAGAAGTCAGAAGGAGCCAAATAGGAACTTTAAGGTGGATAACTGATAATTTCATATCAAAACTCTCACAAAATTGACCTTGCTTGGCGAGAGGAATAAACAGGAGCATTGCCATGATGTAAAATGACTCTCTGCTGAAGTTTTCTGGGGAATTTTTCTCCTAAAACTTTGCCTAACTTTCTCAAAACATGCTCATAATAAAGCAGATGTTACCATTCTTTGGTCCTCCAGAAAGTCAACAAGCAAGATACTTTGAGTACCCCCACCAAAAAACAAAAAACAAACAAACAAAAAAAACGGTTACCATGATCTTTGCCCTTGATTGGTCTGTTTTTGCTTCTACTCAGCCACTTCCATCTTTTGGTAGCCATGGCTTTGACTGTGCTTTATCTTCAGGATTGCACTGATAACACCATGTATCATTTCCTGTTAACAATCCTTTAAAGAAATGCCTCAGGATCTTGATCTCACTTCTTTACAATTTTCATGGAAAGCTCAGCTCTTGACTTTAGCTGATCTGGCACAACAGTTTTGGCACCCATCTAGTGGAAAGTTTGCCCCATTTTAATTTTTTAGTCAGAATTTTGTAAGCAGAAACCACTGAGTTGTCTAAGGTGCTGGCTATTGTTTTTGCTGTTAATCATTGTTCTTCTTCGACTAGGGTCAAACAAGATGAATTTTTTTCCTTGCAAATAGATGTCAGCTGTCTGCTTCCATGGGCTCCATCTTTAACCTTGTCTTGTCCCTTATTAAAATAAGTTATACATTTGTAAACTGCTAATTTCTCTGGGCATTGTTCCCATAAATTTTTCATAAAGCATCAGTGAGTCACCATTCTTCCACCCAAGCTTCACCATATATTTGATATTTGTTTTTGTTTCAATTTTAGCAGAATTTATGTTGTGCTGATTGGGTTCTTTTAACTAATGTCTAAAACTTCTTAGTTCCTCAAACTAGATCCTGTTAAGACATTATAAAAAGTTAGTATGAGCTTATTTTTGTATGAAAAAATTTAAAATGCATGCACAGATTTTTTATAAGTCATTTTCTATGAACTTTTGTAAGACCCCTCATTGATCTAAATGTAAAAGATAAAATTATGTAACTTCTAAAAGAAAACTTAAAAGAAAAATTTTGTGCCCTTGGGCTTAGTAAGGATTTCTTAGCTTAAAATTCAAAAGGTGCAAATCATAAAAGAGAAATGGATAAATTGTACTTTAAAATAATATAGAATGTTGGCCTTTTCAAAGACATTGTTAAAAAAAGTGTTAAGATAAGCCAAAAAGTGAGAGAATGTATTTGCAAACAGATATCTGACAAAGGACTTTATCAGAAAGTATATAAAGAACTCTAACAATTTAATAATATGAAAACATACGGTCTAATTTTAAAAATGGACAAAAGATTTCAACAGATACTTCACCAAAGGAGACAAATGGATAGCAAACAAGTACATGAAAAGATGTTCAACATCATTTGTTTTTGGAGAAATATAAATTAAAACCATGTTGATGTACATGCTACAGAATGGCTCAACTTGAAAAAACTGACAATACCAAATGTTGACAAGGACAAGAAACAACTGGAACTCATCTATCACTCTTGGAAATGCAAAACGGTACAGACACTTTGAAAATAGGCAGTTTCTTATGAAGAAAGACATAGTATCAATCAATCTGAAGTCAAGAAAAATGAAAACATTTGACTACATAAAACCTCTACTGGAAAGTTTATAATAGCTTTGTTCATAATAGCCCAAAACAAAAAACAGCTCAAATGTCCATCTACTGGCTAATGGATAAACAGATGATGGTACACCAATGTAATAAAACATGGTTCAAAAAATCGTAGACTACTAACACATGCATAAATATGGATAAATCCCCAAATCAAAAACTTTATACAAAATATTATATAATTGCATTTAGATGACATTCTGGAAAAGACCAAACTATTGGAACAGACATCAGAACTGTGGTTGCTAAGAACCAAGGGGCAAGGAAGTGAATTCACCACAAAACGGAAGAGAAGATTTTTTGAAATGATAGAAATATTCTATATTATTACTGTAATAAAAGTCTTTATATGACTATATATGCTTGTCAACACTCATCAAATTAAAATCAAGCACAAATTTAAATTTTATTCTATAAATTACAACATAATAAGTCTGGCCAAGAAGAAAGAAAAGATGTGGTCATCCCTACTTGTTGATGAGATCCTTTTTCCTTAAAATTTGAATATTTCAAAGAAAGGACTAATACATCTTACGAAAGTAACAATCAGAACACAGCAAAATAGAGTGGTTAAAGGCACACGTTCATTCTGCTTCTCTGCCTCCTGGAGCATAGACAGCCTTTCTTCCAGGTTCTAAGGAAGCTTGCGCTCCTAGAGCCAGCAATTCCACATCATTTGGCAATGGAGGACTTACAAGGGTCTGGTGCCCATTAAGCTGTCTTATTAGTCAAATTTTACACAGCTTCAAGGGTTGTAGGAGAGGTTTATTAAGGTCAAGAATACTTTCTGTTCAGCTTTTGATCCTATTGTCGGATAAAAGTTGCAAAAGTTTCCCCCATCCCTGAAAATGGCAAACATTTCTATCCCTACTACTCCACTGAGAACACTGAGAAAAATCATATTTCTGAATTTCAGTGACAAAAGTCCTGGAGAAGCTGGACTTGATTTAATATTTGTTAACTATTAAATATTTTTAATAGTTAAGAAATATTTAACATATTTAAAATTTTTAATATTTAACAAATATTTAATCAAGTATGGAGCAGTGCTCAAATGTACCTACTGACATTCCAATTTGGTTCATCTTTTAACAAATGTTAAGTCAAAAATCAAAAATGATCTCCCAGGTTAGTGGGACCTCAACTTCTGCCTGCTACTTTTTCTATTCTAGGGGCCATGCCCACAGATGAATAATGATGTGGTAATTTGAAGTTTTAAAGTCAAAGGGCATTTATAAGGCATCATGTAGTTATGGAATTCTGAATGTTTTTGATAAAAGAAAGAAAAAAGGTTAAAGTGAATGGGAATAAAGTAAAATGTGATTGATATGAGATATGAAAGCTTCTGAATGGTAAAGATTGCAAACTCTTGATGTATTGCAGTGATGGCAATGGAGAGAAACTACAGACTTATTGGTCTTATAGAAGAGTTAGTGCCTAAAAAATTGGAGGGAGATCTTTTTGTGGTAAATTTAAGTCTATTTTAACTCAGGAAAATTACATACTGTAGTAACTAAGAGTTTGTGTTTTAGAGAATGACAGACCTTGTTTGAAATCTTAATTCTGCCACTTTCCAGGTAGGTGACCTCAAACAAGTCACATAAGCTCTCCAAATCTCTATTGAATCATCTGAAAATGAGGAAGATGAACATTATCTAATAAGGTAAGTTGAAGAAAGCATAAGAAAATATATGCAAAGCACCTAACATGGTATTGGTTAATAGTAAAGCTTAAGAAATAGAAATCAAATTGTTCTCATTATCATTATCATCATTAAATTTTAGCTACAAATCAGGAAGGATGCAGACACCCAGTTTTCAGACATACACCTGGTGGCACTGAATATTTTTGTTTTTTAATAAGTATGCATAAGTATGTTTGTGGATGTTTGCCTTTATAGGTAAATGTTCATCTACATCACCTAGGATCTACTGAATTAAAAATAAAAACTGTTTATAAGAACAAACAAACATTTGAATATTGAGATTACAGAAAATGAAATGCCTGGACTATAAATACTTTATTCATGGTATATTAAAATCAATATAAATGAGCATGAATGAGTCATTTGTCACACCAATAAATTAAAGAAACACAAAATACAAATATGAACTGTTAAAATAGCTACCAGCAACACTGAATCACAAGAAAATACATTTTCTTTTTATTTCTCACAGTCCTCCATGTAGTCAAACTATTAACCCACAAACTGGTTTTCAAAAAAGAGATTATCAGTAGAAATTAGAGAAAATCTCTAAAGTGTCACGCACGCCCATGTGAAGAGACCACCAAACAGGCTTTGTGCGAGCAATTAAGCTTTTTAATCACCTGGGTGCAGGTGGGCTGAGTCCGAAAAAGGAGTCAAAAGCAAAGGGAGATAGGGGTGGGGCAGTTTTATAGGATTTGGGTAGCTAGTGGAAAATTATAGTCAAAGGGGTTTTTTCTCTTGTGGACAGGGGTGGGGATTACAAGGTGCTTGGTGGGGAGCTTCTGATACTCATTTTCCAGGAGAAGGAATATCCCAAGGTCAGTTGATCAGTTAGAGTGGGGCAGGAACAAATCACAATGGTGGAATGTCATCAGTCAAGGCAGGAACTGGCTATTTTCACCTCTCCTGCAGTACCTCAGTTGCTCCAGGCCATCTGGATGCATACGTGCAGTCTTGGGCTCAGAGGCGTGACATAAATGACCATTTTTTATTTTTTATTTTTATTTTTTTTTCCTTTCACACAATTTAAATTGTATTTAAATTTGGATTCCCATTTGAGATTATGCTTTGAAAATTACTGGACTTCCATAATAGGTATAAGGGGAAACTTTTCAGTTAAAAACTATATTGTAGAATGAAAACATAAGCGAAGCATCTAATTAGATGCCTCCCTAACCCACCACCACTAAACTCCACATATATTCAAAAGGAAATTTTTATATCATCACTAGACGTTTGACGCAAAAACATCAAACATTTGCTCCACATATAACAGAGAGCTATTAGAGGGGTAACTTTAACCAGGGTCTCATTTACACCTCCAACTTGCCAGGAATTAATAGAGGAGATGCGTGGAGAATCTCGGTACAGTTTTTAGTCTTGAGAGGCAAGAGTTAAAGGAGAGGGCAGATGGAAAGAGCACTTGAAGTCCCAGACAGCACTGCTG
Source organism: Colobus angolensis palliatus (assembly GCF_000951035.1). Classification (NCBI taxonomy): domain Eukaryota; kingdom Metazoa; phylum Chordata; class Mammalia; order Primates; family Cercopithecidae; genus Colobus; species Colobus angolensis. The sequence continues at coordinate 16,507,802 of NW_012113141.1, read as the reverse complement.
TGCAGTCACTCAGGTGAGTAGCTCCTTTGGGGCAGCTCCTGTGCACAGTTGGAACAGCCACCTCAGTCACTGGAAGCAGTCCTAAGCTGGGCATTTCTCTCAGGTTGTGGCAGCAGTCGGCCAGAAGGGACGCTGTGATCCTAGTCAAGCAAAAGAGTTAAGTGCAGAAATCAGCAGGCTCAAAGGCTTTTGAACAAGAAAAACCAGAGTGGAGAAGCTGCTCACATATCCTGGCTCCTCAGTATACCATTTCTGGATGCCAGAACCATCCGTGTAAATTTGCATCAGTCTGTCGTTGAGCTTCATGCCTGATCGAAGTATACTATCAGAAAGCAAGCAGTGCTGAGGAAAAAATAAAGAGAAAAGGATATGAATGCACCCAATTTGTGGGCAAATACCTAGCTAATCCGGATGGATGTTCCCTCACTGCAGTAATCATTTAGACAAAAACTGGCTTAAGAAATATATATAATTATATATATATATATATATATGTATCTCTGTGCCTGTATCATATCTATATTTATGTGTATATTTTCATGGAGATATTTATCTCACTATACCTATATACCTAATTGTAAAAATTGAGAGCCTTATTCAGCTTTTGTGTGCTTAATGAGATTTCTGAAACTAAATTTTATTGGAAAAGGATATGAAACACAATTTTAAGACTACTAATAATAGATACATAGACAAACACATATCAGCATTAGACAAGATGCTCCTGGTTGGCATCATAGTGATACACATCCTTCCAGAAGGCAAGCAGCCAGTTCATACAAAGTAAGTAATGCCGTGTGTGTTTATGTGTTTGTGTGTGTGTGTGTATACATACAGAGACCACAATTATTTATTGCCCAAAGCAGTAATTTACGATTACCTGCAAATTGTATTCACATACCTTAACACTGTTTTCTTCTTGAATTATTCCCTGTTGTAGTTCAGAAATTTTTAGGGCAAGAAATGGTTTCACAGTAGGATTTCTTGCATTTAGAATTATTCTTGTAGGGCTACAAGACAGCATTGCCATTACAGCTGGCTTTAGTACATTGTTTAGTTTCTATTTGAAAAGTAGTAAAGGGCAAGTGGCCATACACGTTAGCCACTCTCCACTGCTGTGTCCTCCACGTATGGATTTTCCAAAAGCAAAATGTAAATATGATCAATCCTTTAAAGCAGGGCTGGCAAAACTTTTTTCCTGTGAAGGGCCAGATAGTAAATGCCTTGGGCTCTGTATGCCATATAGCTTCTGTCACAAGTATCAACTCTGCCACTGTAGGGCAAACACTGCCACAGACAGCTTGAGTCAGCAAGAATAAGCATGAATTAGCATGACTATGTGACAAAATCAGGCGGCAGTCCAGATTCATCTCTTGGGCTATAATTTACCGACTCTGACTTAAGAGAATGTATAGTCCTCATGGTCCAAACTAATTTCAAATGAGGACATAAGCATATCTGGTAAATAATTTCCTGTGCTTTTCTTTATGTTGCATGCTTCAGGATTAAACAGTTTGCAGAAGTAAACCAGTTTAATTCAAAGAAGATTAATAATACAGACATCTATTGTGTCTTTCCACCTTGCCAGTCTAGTCAACAGAGCCCAAATTATTTTGCCCAAAAGCCTTTTGCTGTGTGACTCAAATACACCTATACAGCTATCTACATACTAGTTTGGTCTCTTGACCTGGCCCAGTGTTTATGAAGGTATATTCCATAGAAGGAATTCCTGAAAGACATTCAAAACAAAGGTATCCTCTGGTTAAAAAATTAATTAAAAGTGCAAGCTATAGGTCTCTTTTGGATGTGCATTTTTTTTTGTCATATTAAAGGCAGTGAGAAATTCTGCAGTAAGTAAATCTATTTAATCTATTACATGGCACTTTGTGTGTCATATAATAGATGCTCAAGAAATACTATCTGATATTCCGGGAATAAAAGTGAAAAAAATGTAGACAAGGCAAAAAAATCAATGTGGAAATCAAGCTTGAAATATTCTCCCAAGAGTATAACAGGGGAGGAAATGAAAAGCGTCTGGTTAGTACCATTAGCCTCTTTCAAAGTAAATGTGTGTGAATCATCTTTAACTCTGTCATGCAATTTTCTTCTTCACATATTGCCCTCATGTTTATCTAAAGAGACTAGCACTTAAAGATAAGTTAACGAGGAGTTCAAGTATCAAGTGTCAGAAGAATCTTTATGAAAAACACGGAGTTTTTACAACTTATGAGCAGTTTCGAAGGTTTGAAACATGACTGGCCTAGCACCAGGATGAAACTCCCTCAGAGGCACCTACTATTCAGGCCATGGGTGAATGCTTCCAGAGAGGTGAAAGTCCTGCTTAGGAAATCTGAAATTAGCTAAGCTGTAATTGTTCAGAACTTTATTATTCTTGTTTACCAACCCTAGTCAAAAGTATATTGATTCAAATATTCTCTCCAGTTACCTCAGCCTAACCTTACTTTGTAATTCCTTTTTCTCACCCAACAATTTCACCTATCACTTTTAAACTACTGTGTGACAAATACATTCTACCCTTTTTTTTTTTTTTTTTTTTTTTTTGAGAAAGAGTCTTGCTCTGTCAGCCAGGCAGGAGTACAGTGGCATGATCATAGCTCACTACAACTTCTGCCTGCAAAGTTCAAGCTTTGCCAAGTATCTGGGACTACAGGCGCACGCCACCACACCTGGCTATTTTTAAAAATTTTTTGTAGAGACAAAGTTTATCAGTGTTACCCAGGCTGGTTTCGAACTCATGGGCTCAAGAGATTCTCCTGCCTCGGCCTCCCAATGTGCTAGGATTATAGGTGTGAGCCACTGTGCCAGGCCATTTTCTTATATTTTCAATCTCTTCACACAATTTTTCCTCCAACTCCAAGCTTTTAGAAAAGATCTTCCATAGCATTGCTTTTCCTCTCCTGTCCTCTCAAGCAGATTATGTGCATATCACACACCAGAAATCACTCAGGGTGGAGAGGTGAGTTCGGTGTTATGCCATTTTCCTGGCCCTTTCTTTCTTCACACTACATTATACTCTCTATAGCTGGTGGTTCCTGCCAGACTACTAGAGCAGCTGCGGCCTCTCTCTACTGTGGCCATCTATTCACTTCCAGTTCATGTCTCTTGATCTTTTCTCCCTTTGTCCCTGCCCCTCTCAGAGGCTGGAGTAGGTTTACTTCCAGCTGACTCTCACTGAATCATGTAATTTTCCAAAACTAAATCAACATATGATTCTGGGTCTACTGGTGTGTATTTGTTAGTAGAGTGTGGCTCCTTGAGAGTAATTATTATCTTTTTAATGTCATTATTGTGCCCTAATATTTGGCACTATGCCCCCAAATTTTGCCCTATTAAATATTTGTTGAAGAACAGAATGATTATAGGATGCTGCAGGACAAGAAGATCCCAGGCTTCATCTCAAACACATCATTGATGATGTTGATGTTTTTTACTATGATCTTCAGGTCTCCATAAGTTTCTCTAATTGCCAGTAGCTGCTGGGTTTGCTGGGTTTTTGCTCATTTATATATCTCAGAGAGCTCATTATAATCATTTTTTTTTTTTTTTTTTTTTTTTTACTAAATCTCTGGCTCCTGGTTCAAGTTCTATGCTCTATCTAAGGTGAATTATCAGTAATCAGAAGTTAGGATAAGGAAGAATATTTAGGTGGATAACTATCCATTCAGCCTAAGCAGGATATGGAACCAAGTAATCTAGAAATTTTTGCTGCCTCTCATTACTATGGAGAAACCTTCAAATTTACTGCCTACTAACCCCACTTACTTAGAATCATATCATCACATTCCAACCTCAATACTCGAGCTCTGATACCATCAGTACACTAGGTCACTTCACCTTGAATGTATGGGGTATTTTGAGTTTCTATTTTGGTGCTGGATGAATAATCGATGAATGGTCCCATATTAAGAACTTTGGTTCATAAAGACTGTTTGGTGTCTTCCTCAACCTATTATTGCTGGATAGTCCTCCTAAATCCACATAAGTTCTAGGATCACCCAGGCTACTTTCTAGAAACTTCAAACTCTAATGCTATTTTAATTTGCCCCTGCTCTGACCCCCACATCTGCCTCTTCAGTGCTGAGTAATCTTTCTGTAAAGTTACCTAGAGTTCCTACCAAAGCTTACTGTTGATGAAGGCAGCCCGTTGAAACATCATTTCTTCCTAAAGGACCAGAGATTTCAAACTATTTTCTTTTTACTTGAATCTTACCTTGATTCTAATGACCCTGTATTTGGCTGAATATCAGTTAAAATCCTACAGTTGAAAATTGACTCATTTATAATTTTTTCCTAAGCTGCTGTAAGTAAATTTAAATTAATCAAATTAAATCAATTCAAACACTCTTAAACTAAAGCTGTTCAAATAAAGAATCATTATAAAATGGCACAAAAAGCCTAAATTACCCTATAGTCCTATCTCCCCAAATGAAATTTATGTACTAGGAGCACTTACCCTCTCTAAATATATGGCAATACATGTTTCAATTCCCTTGGCCCATTCTTGACCACACTGGGTCTATCCAGTCACTTTTCCTAGAGAACAGTAAGGAAGAAAGTTATGTCTCAGGATTTTTTTTTTTTTCAAGTGAGAAATTTTCACACACACACCCATTCTTACAGATTTGCTCAGCAAATTGTTTGCCACCCACCCATTCCTAATTTAATTTTTGTCATCATTTGAAATATTCTGTTTACAATGCAATCTGCATATGGTAGCTTTTTGCTCTTTACACAGTGTTTGTTGTGCGTAACGTTGAAGCATATATTTTTCTAGCCATATCACATGAGAAAACAATGGGTATACTGAGAAACCATACTTGCTGATGAAATTGTCCCTTTGCACCCCCTGAGTTACAGATCAGCTTTTCCCTCAATCTCTTTATGAATCATTTGTCTCTAACTTATTACATTCGGATGGATTCTCCTCTGGAATTCAATGAACTCAGTCACACATTCACACTCTGTGCTACTACCCAACACATACCTGTTGTTTGATAAAATTCCCCTGAAAAATTTGTTCTCTTATTCCCGAACAGCCAACACACTTACATTCCAGAACAGGCTAGGACATAAATATGCACCACTTATATTCTTAAAGAGCACCACTTATGAAATGAGGGCTTTAAATCATTGTCAAGAGGAAGAAGCTTCTATTTTAAAGCCAAACATTTAACTGCTTACTGTATATAAGCATTCTATGTAGCTTACACGATGACAAAAGCTTTTATAGTAGTGTGTAGAGGTTGGTGTATTTAAAAATCTATTCACTAAAAATGTCCCTGGACAAGTTATAAGAGAGACAGAAAAAAATGAAACAAAAAATCTGATAGGAAGACCTTGGACATATATGGAATGTGGTAAATCTTATACATTGCATCCCAACACAGGAGCAAGGTCAGTGTTTTATATATATAAAGCCACTTTAACTTGAAATTGGGTCTGGTATTGAGTTGTAGCTCTAGCTAATTAATTGTGACTTTGGGAAGGTAATTTAATTGCTTTGACCTGTAAAAGGAGAGATAAGTCTGCAAAAAGTGTGTAACAGAGTTGGTGCAGCTACCAAAAAAAAAAATTCTGTAAACAAATCTAGCTGAGTAGTGAGCACATATCAGATGATCAATCACCATAGGCTTTTCATAGGACATTAACTGCAAGAAGAAAATCCTTCAATATATCTCTTAGAAGACATCCTTATTTGGGAGAGAGTCATTAAAAATGGATAAAATAAGTATATGAGAAACATAAGCAGAGAAACATGAATTTATGAAAATGATGCCTACATATATTTTTCTTAAGCCAGTGTAAACAGAGATAAATTTCCAGTTCTCCCTACAAAATAGTCATCAGCTCAGAAACTGTGGGAGAGTAGATACAGCAAAAAACATGGAACAAGGAAGCTTCACTATATCCTAGATGTAATCTGAACCTCCATCTCCTTACCTGTAATATATTTAACTCACTGTTGTCTTGATTAGGAGTTAAAGGTACTGAGTAATAGGTGATAATGGTTCCAAACCATCAAGTGCTGAACTATGCAAGTTATCACTTAGTCAGTCCATCGACAAGCATTTAGCAACTGCCTCTTCAGAATTTAATTTAAATTCTAGGCTTAGTTCTGTTGAGGATTTAGATGCAAGTGCCACCAAGATAAAGATTCTGTAATTTTAGCATACATTTTCCATTGGGATATATAATTAGTCAAAAGTAATATAAAATGTAAAGCATGTATCAGTCTAGCTAGAACCAGGCCAAACAGCTGACACGTAAGAAGGCGAGTAGTCACTCGAGGCAGAAGTGGGTTGATGTGTCCCCACCCCTGTCAGATGCTTAAATATGAGCTGCTCGTTGTGGGTTATGAATACAATATTTTTTCATATCAATTTTTCCTTGAAAAATTAACACTTTGCCACCTCAATTTTGTGTCTAATCCACACCTCAACCACACTGATCATAATTTTGTATAAACAGCTTCAACTGTCTCAAAATACTTTAACGTTTTTTCTTTTTCCAAATAAAATGAATGCTATTCAGAAGTTCCACACAATCACCTCTATAAAGGGCTAGTGACATTTCTTTCCTATTAAAGTCAGCTATTTGCTGTCGATTTGAGTGACAGCAAAAGAACATCAAGGAATGAGGTAATTTTTGGTCACATTTGCCTCCTTTATAGATCCTAGAGGCAATTTTGTAAGCCTAAGCTAAACGTTTGTTTCAACGCTTTGTAAAAGACCTTACACACCTTCTTCTAATGGCATCAGGCCCTTGAAAGAATTTTTAATCATCTCCTTGAATTCCTACATAACACTCAACAGCAACTTTTAAGGAAACCAAAACCACACAGACAATATTTAAAACAAAACTAGATATCAAGGCATCCCCATGCCCTGCAAAACACACCAATAGCCACAAAATAGACATTATAGCCACTCTATGTGGCAAGACAAAGGAAGCAATGAGAGCGGCCTCTATTGGAACTGAGAACAGAAAAAACTCCAAAGAACCAACAGATGTTCTCTGTGAAACTTAAAGGCGAATTGGAGAACAGCAGCTGAAACTGGAAATAAGTTTTAACTCCATAGAACCAGTGAGTGTGAGGGGCCCAAAGGAAGACGAACTAAAGAACTGGAGCAGCCCATGTCCTAAGAACTCCCCAGAGACACTCTCCAGTGCTCCCTTTTAGTACGGCTCCCTCACTGAGCAGAAACTTTTGGGAGCTGAATCAAAACAGTGCAGGAGAGGATAAGAGAAAGGAAAACATGAGGTCTACACAAAAGTGGGAAAAGGAAATACAACCAAGAAATTCCAGAAATTCAAGGCACAGAAGAGGGAGTTCTACGAAGTTACAAAAGCTTTCTTGAAACTTGCCTCATTCTAAAAAGGTAGATCAGAAAAGTTAATTTCACAGAAAAACACACAAGTCTCACATTATAGACGGAAGTTTATTTCTTTCTCTTGTAAAAGAACAAAGATAACAACAACAGAAAACATACTTGTATTTGAAGCAACAAAAAAGGGTCAAAGTTAAATCTGAATCAAAGTTATTATAAGAAAAAACATGAGAACCAGGAGCTTGAGAGGTGCCCTCTAGCCAATGAGTGCACACTGCAAGATGAGCCCACCAAACAAAGCAAAAATGTAACCTACACTTTCAAAATGAGCTAGAAGACATTGAGAAGATATAAGGCATGAAATAAAAATATGAATCAAAATGAACAAAACTCAGAAATAAGATCACCAAATGCCGGAAAGTATAATAAATATCAGAAATTAGGGCTAAACCAGAAAGAATAAAACACAATTTTTTTGAAAAAGATAATGTCTTAAGAAATGGAAGATGAAAGAGAAAAAATAAATTAAAAAATATGAAGAGATAAAAAGGAATTGAGACAGTGACAGATATTGACAATAAGCAAAAGAGGCTGCCATAGGAAGGGTATGAGTCTCTGAACACAAAACCAAAGCAAGGGAAAAATAACCTTGGCTTAAATTTTTAGAAAAGGAAAAGGAAAGAAATAGAGAAAAAAAATCATCTGAAATCGCACATTAAAAAACTAGCACATACTTGAGACACCTGAGGATATCCACCTAGAAATACGCAATATCAAGGCATGTGCTAATAAGATCACTGGAGTTTTGAAAAATTTCATTTGGACATATAGGAAACAAAGCCTCTGAAATATAAATGAAGTAAAATTAGAGATACAATCAAATTTTCAACAACATTTTATACCAGAAGGAAATAAAGTGACATATTTAAGCTATGTAAAATTATAAAGATGACTTTTAATTTACAAAGAGAGCAGTCTGGCAGCATTATGCAAAAACTCTGAGAACATTGTTGCTATGAGTCCTTCCTCAAGAATCTTCTGGAAAACAAACTTCAAATGACCATATTGACTAAAGATGTATCATCTCAAAAAAAAAAAAAAAATGGTGGTAAGCGTTAGATATAGTTTCCCATAAAATTAAGAACAAAACCAAATACCTTGAGAGGGCACATTTCTAATATATAAATATTAAAAATCACTGTCAACTCTATTCCCCACCAGATACCCTCAAAATCTTAATCTTTTGAAAAACTTCCATTCACCTTCTGTTCCTCCACATCCACGTCAGCAGTGTCTTCCTATAGAGATGTCACCTGTTACAGCTCCCCAGGCTTCAGGATGTAAAAAGAAATGTAACTAAAGAAAACAAAATAAAAAACAAACAAAGCTACAGCTGGCTGAAACTGCAACCAAAATTCCTTTACTCAAGGTCTTCCCATTACAAAGGGAGTATGAGATCAGATTCATTTAGCCTCTTGCTTCCTGGATCATACTAAAGCAATCCACTGGCATGGGTTTCTACGGCAGCTGTACTTCAGAAATGAAAACCATCAATTTTGCCATCTTAGCATTTTTCTAGGCCTTTCAGGTAAATAGCTCAGATACAAATAATCACAGACTGGTGAATTTTCTGTTCTCAACTTTTTAGTATTAAGGAAGACTAATAAGTAAAAATCTATAATCCAGAGGTTAAAATTTATCAACAGTGCTAGTCATGGCAACCTAGAGATAAAACAGAAAACATATGTGAAGTGAAGCCTGGGATTAGTGGCTCACACCTGCAATCCCAGCACTTTGGGAGGCTGAGGTGGAAGGATTCCTTGAACCCAGGAGATGGAGACCAGCCTGGACAAAATAGTGACACTCCGTATACAGACCCTTTCTCTACAAAAAAATTTTAAAAAATCAGTTGGGTGTGGTGGCGTGTGCCTGTAGTCCCAGCTACTCCAGGGGCTGAGGTGGGAGGGTCACCCATCTAGGGTGATTGAGCCCAGGAAGTCAAAGCTGCAGTCAGCCAGGACCTCCCCACTGCACTCTAGTCTGGGTGACAGAGCAAGACCTTGTCTCTAAAAAATAAAATAAAATAAAAAGTAAAGTAAAATAGGACTAAAAATATCACCAGCTCAGAGTTGGCTTCAGTGTTAATTAAGTTAATATCTATTAGTGCTGGAGCAGCACATGTCTTATAATAAGCCAAATAGTGGTGTGTTTTCTATCACTGTTGTCTGTATTTTACATGAGAGAAATAAATTTCTGTCTCGCTTACTGTGATATGAGGCTTTTCTCTTATATTCAACCAAATTTAAACTTAAAAGTTGCCTGATTGCTTCAAGTCTCAGCTCTAGCATTATCTTCTGTGTGAAATGCTTCAACAGAGTGAATTAAACCTCTACTCCAGAAAGTCTCAAGAGTATATTGAAATATCTCCATGAGAGGCTTTAGCATAAATAGACTTTTTGCTTCTTTGTTTCCTTGCATTTATTTAATTTGTTTTATTTGACCCTTGCTCCATGTACATCATCCTTCCTTTGTTACAAATTATCAGCTTATTTTTTTTGTAATCCTGCATTAATCACAGTGCTTGTTTTATCACAGCTATTTGATAAATGTTGATTAAATGAATGAGTGAGTCCATGAAGATATAAATGAAGCTATCTCTAATCATCAAAGGCAATATGTCACTTGAGATACATTAAGGAACATTTTTTTCCTTCTCTGCCTGTCTTATTTCTTTTTGACCTTATGCTTGGAGGGGAGATTCATTGTTGAGTAAGCACCATATACTGAGACGTGTCTGTGGCACGCAAAGCTCACCAGGGGCAGAAGATGGCTCCACACAGAGCAAGTCCAGGATGGCTCATTGCTTCCTGGGGAGACAGAATGATGTTGGCTGTGGCCTTCTGGAGGCTCATACAGTGAGAACCACTGAGAATGAATTTCTGAAAACTCATCATAGCTCTCTGCAGCCTCAAACTCCTGGACTCAAGTGATCCTCCCGCCTCAGCTTCCCAAAGTGATGGGATTACAAGCATGGGTAAGCATTGCTTACTCATGCAATGAATCTCCCCTCCAAGCATAAGGTAAAAAAGAAATACAATAGGCAAAGAAAGAAAAAAATGCCCCTAAATGTATCTCAAGTGATATATTGCATTTTATGATTAGAGAGATCTTCATTTATATTTTCATGGACTCACTCATTCATTCATTTAATCAACATTTATCAAATATCTGTGATAAAACAAGCACTGTGATTAATGCAGGATTACAAAAAAATAAGCTGATAATTTGTAACAAAGGAAGGATGATGTACATGGGGCAAGGGTCAAATAAAACAAATTAAATAAAAAGCAAGGAAACAAAGAAGCAAAAAGTCTATTTATGCTAAAGCCTCTCATGGAGATATTTCAATATACTCTTGAAACTTTCTGGAGTAGAAGTTTAACTCACTCTGTTGAAGCATTTCACACAGAAGATAATGCTAGAGCTGAGACTTGAAGCAATCAGGCAACTTTTAAGTTAAAATTCTGTTGAACATAAGAAAAAAGCCTCATATCACATATGACGGTGCCTGGTCATAGTCCCATTTTAAAGATGAAGAAATTGCCAGCACAGAAAGCTAAGTAACTTGCCAATGGTCACACAATAAATAATGGATGTGGAACATGATCCCTTCCAGTCCGGTTCCGGAGTTAGGAGCTGGACCTCCCACTTCCTCTGCAAAATGTGGTTTTGAGGGAATGAAAGAGACAAACGTGTGACATTTTTATTGAAGTTTCATAAACTCGGCTGCAATATGTGGACATCCTCAGAAATGTGTAATTGAGATCACTGCTCACAGAAAGTAAAGACCACATTTTCTGAGGGTGTGGAACACAATAAAACAGAGGTGGGGGCTTATGTTTGTCCAAATGGTTCCTCATATATGGTATGAAAGGGAAAACAAAATAATTCAGTAAAAGGAACGCAGTGACCCTGTTGCAAAATGTGTACTCTGCCACTAGTACTTATTACATAGAAAATAAAGAGATTTGAAGTTCTATGAAATTGGAAAATTTGGCAGAAATTTTAGGAGTTTCAATACAAAAAATAGCAAGTTAATTGAAAGGGAAGAGGGAAGAGGGGGACAGGGAATTCTCTCCTTCCAAATTCCCACAGTTCAGAAAACAATTGAAGTATCTTTAGAGGAAGTTGCAGGTGCAAATCTGGAAGTTTAACAAGAAGAACAAAGCTACCCCAATAGGAGACAGTTCAAAATTGGAGTTGAATTTGCAGAGGAGAGTCCTGAGTAACAGTCATGCACATGATAAAGACTGTAAATGAAAGAAAGACAAGGGAAAGAGGAAACAGGAAGCAAGGAAGGAGGAGATTTTTATTTTCTATCTTCTCAAATGAGACCCCAGCAAACTAAATTCCCTTAAATGTGCACGCTTAAAAGTGAAAGCCATTCAACATCCACACAGAGAAGCACAGATTTGCTCAGCAAATTGTTTGCCACCCACCCATCCCTAATTTAATTTTCTTTCTAGTGCTGATCTTATTAGCTTCGTGAAAGTGCACATGAGAACATGACACTTTTTCATTAAATGGAGTTTCATAGCACTTAATAAAAATATCTTCTGGCAGAAAATGAAATGGCAAGCTCTATATTTATGTGCTAAATGTCACTTAAATAAGTCAAAAAGAGTACACGCATACTCAAAGATGATGTTTTTGCACAAGTAAAGGCTCATCATGGTATTTTCTACATTTTATATTTTCTTCTGCAAAACGTAAGTAAATCTAAGCAAGTTTTCTTTAGTGGAAGACATAGCTGACCTTCAACAACTAAAGCAGCAGTGAGAAGAGACAGAGAAAAATCCTACATACCAGTTCATGCTACAAAGGTTTAAATGCAGATTACTGTGGTGTACAGATTTCTTCAAGGCTAGATCCCTTGAGATGGGCAAAGACTGCATACCTGCTACTTTCTTCACCTTATGCTTGTGGAAGCTTTGGAGAACTGAGGATGGAGTGCTTGGTGTGCGCAGTAATTCAGAATACTGAGATAAAGATGTAAAGGAGGGAGATTTCCATTCTAGGTCTGGAAAGGGACCTGTCAGCCTACCTGGTTCTAATTGCTTTTTAGGTAAGAAAACTAGGCCTAGAGAAATTAACATACGGAGGCTTATACAGAAAATGGCAAGTTCCTCTGGTTGCTTTATGGTGGTGTAGATGCATATTTATTAACACAGAAATAATTCCAATAAGAGAGTAAGGGGTATGTTCGTGATAATTCTGGAAAGAGATCAATCAAAATGTTTCCCCAAGCCCCTTTGTAGTTTTTAGGTGAATATTTTATCATTTATTGTTCAATTTTGTTTGTTGTTATTTTCTGAAGGTTAGAAACAAATATGCATTACTTGTTTAATGAAAGAAGAAAAAACATATTTGGATATGGTACTCTTCATCGCTTATGAAATTAGTGAAGTTGGAAATGAGTTTAGACTGGCCAACCTGATGAGGCTGCAGTATAAAATATGTGAGAAGCAATTTGTACAATGGGCATTTCATAAGGCTTTTGCTTAGAGCTGTCGTGTTCCACAGGGAGAAGACCAGGTATTAGTGCTTTGTACTAAAAGCATGGTCCCTGAAGTACATGTGGGGCGTTTACCTAGGAGTCTGACTAGAAATGCAGAAGATCTGAAGTGGGCCCTACCCAATCAGAAACTTCATTTTAGCAAACTCTCTACATAATTCCTAAGCACAGTACAGCTTCAGAATCACTATTTTAGACTACATTATAAACCTTTGAAACAGGAAGAGTTCCCTTATCCCCCTCAGAGGGCATGCGACAGGGGAGTGGCTCTCTTCTTTGGAGCATGCAGATGGGCAGGTCGTGGGGAGCATCTTTGGGCTCCTGCTCCAGACTCCACGGCAGCGGCTAGGATTGAGTATTTACAGCTCCCAAAGGCCCAGTGGGCATGTGTTTCAGTGCGCTCTTTCAGCTTTGCTGTCTGCAGGCGGCTTGTGGCTCAATCAGACCCTCTGCCTTATCTCAAGAACAGAGGGTTTTCTGTATCCCGGGGTTCTTGCCCCAATGTACCAGAAAAATTGGATCACACGTGGGCTTGGAGGATGGGTGCAAGATTTTACTGAGTGGAGGAGGCAGTTCTCAGTGAGTTGGATGGGGAGGTCAGCAGGGGGATGGAGTGGGAAGATGGTCTGCCCCTGGAGCTGGGTCGCCCAGCCACCAGACTCTCCTCTGACTGCCCCCACCGAATTCCACATCCTCCCGCTGCCAATGGCCTGCAGGTGTCCGCTGGTGTCTGTGAGTTTCTGTTCCTCTCCACCTCCAGCTGCTTGTGCGTGTTCCTGCTAGGGTCTCTCGGGTTTATATGGGCACAGGATGGGGGGCATGGTGGGCCAGAGTAGTCTTGGAAAATGCAACATTTGGGGATGAAAACAGGAGTGCCTGTCCTCACTTAGGTCCATGTGCACAGGCCTGAGGGTGTAGCCTTGGCCAGGGACCCCACCTTTCTCTACCCAGCACTTCCCTGCCCCTCCCCCATATCACCGTCACTGCATCTAATCACTGATTGAGTTTTGGGAGGATGCATACAGAGCAGAGGCGTATAGAAAAACTGTCTGATACAGAATTGGGAAAGAATAAATGCAGTTGTAGGGGATATGGGTTAGATTTCTATCCCAGCTCAATCTAGATGACTTCTTTAACAGGTTTCTTTCTTTATTTGTAAAAGAGACTAAGGGCTTCTCCATTTTATGAATATTTTGAGCATTAAATGAAGTATATTAAACACACAGCAATATACATGACATGTGAAAGATAAGGTTTCATTCATGCCATTTTCATTTTTCTTACTGTAAAATTTTAGGGTCACGTTTGGTGGTTTTATAGTCCTACTGCATGTAGAGGATATTAAAATACAAGTAAGAAGACATATTATGTGGCTTCAGGCTGCGGCTCCAAATTTATTAAGTGTCTGTAATACTCTGATACAAAGTCTTGTAGAACTCAGACCTTGACAAGAAGGGCTTGGACACTTTCCCTTCCTAAAAAAAGGACGTAATGATGAGGTTTAATTGCAATACAATTAGAGCTTTTGATATCAAATTAATTTTCTTTGATAGTGTTGGTCTTGGCAGAGAATGTAGAATTTATGAAATTAAAGCCCCATGAGCATATGTACAGTCGCTTATAGCTTTTTATGCAAATTGAAATTCCGGCTTCATTTTCCATTGCTGGAATCAAAAATTAAGGATAATAAAGCTTTTTAACTTAGCTAAATTAGTTAAAGGCATTTTATTGTATCAAACCATATTTTATCGAAGGCCATACTTGACAAAGTATCTCCACTTTAAATAATTATTCACAATACATTTACAAAATTTGTTTGTGTAGAAAGATAATCTGGAAGTATGGTTCTCTTACAGTTTTAAAAAATTATTGTGCCTATATCTTACCTGGTACCATTAATGTACTTACTAATCCCACATGGTTTAACTAGCATGAATACTGAAACAAAATCTTATTTTTAATGGTTAATAAAAATATTTTGTATTTAGGCCAATAAAAGCAAGTCTTTTGAAATATAACACTTGCTGCAGAAAAAAAAAAAGAAGCAATGCATTTTTTAACCAATAGAATCAGTGCATTTCCAAAATTCAGATCATTTAATTAAGACATAATATTGTCAGAATAAATATGATTATACATAAAGGCAATAATTAAAATGATAAATATTGACAGCAATAATTCAGTATAATACTGAGATATAAGTTCCTCTCCAGTAGAATAGATATTTGTACTGAGGTTCCCAGTGGGACACTATTTGATGGCAAGTATGAGGACTTTGAGATTTTTTTCTCCTTATAGAATAAGATTTTATATAGATACAATTTTATTTTTTCATTTGATTTCATTTTTCTCTTCTATATTTAAATAGCTAGCACAGTCCACACAGCTCAAAATCCAAAATGTGCAAATGTATACAGTAAATGATTTTGTTCCTACCCTGGCAACACACTAACGAAGGTCTTCTTAAAAGCGTGGTAAAAATAGCGTTTGTGGAACTTTTTAAGTGTGAGGCAGTTCTAAGTTCTAAGTATTTCAAATTAACTAGTTCAGTTAATCCTCTGTACAGCCCTTTAGCCAGCAACTGTAATCTCCCCATTTTACAGATGAGGAAACTGAGGATCTCTTGGGTCAAGTAATTTACTCCTGTCATTACAACTATTAGTGACAGAGTTGAGATTGGAACTCAGGAAATCACAGAGCAATGTCTATGCTCTTGACTACTTAGCTGCTAACTATTAACAGTTTCCTTCCTTTCCTTTCAAACTAATATATGTAAAAGTTAAAAGGCGTACACTTTTATAAACATTGTCATTTCCATGTAACTACATATCCTAAGGTATTCAAAAGCATTGTATAGAGTGCTTCTTTATTCTTTTATGATTCGAGTATTCATTTAAATAGTGTTATTTTATTTTATTTATTGTTACTGTTAGAGGACTGTTGACTCAACCAGTCCTCTTTGGATAAAAATAAATGTCTTTGGCCTTTTCCTATTAAAATTGATGCTGCAATGACTATCCCTGTACATGTGCCGTTTTGCATACATGCAAGTGTAATGGGAGGATAAAATTCCATTTGTAGAAAGGCTAAGTCAAGTGGTTTTAAGTTTCAATTTCAGGCTTATATATTAATGGACCTCATAGAAATTTTACCAGTTTTTACCCTCCACCAACAATGTATTAAGGTTTCTGTTTTCTCATACACTAACCAGAATTATTATAAAACTATTGGTTTCTTGCTGGGATTATAAGTGAAAAAACATATTTTCTTTTAACTTTTAAACCTTAACTTTTCATTTGCAAAATATTTAAGATGTAAAAAGTGTTGCAAAAAAATATTAGAAATTCTGGTATTCCCATCACCAATATTCCTCAAATATTAACGTTTTTATAAACAGGGGACATTTATCAAAATCAGGAAATTAACATTAGTAAAAGACTGTGACTTACATACCTTATCAAAATTTCACAAATTACTCTACAAATGTCCTTTACTGATCTAGGATTAAATTCAAGTTCATACATTCTACTTAGTGGTCCTGATACCTTGAGGTTTTTCTTTAATTTAACTTTTATTTTTATTTATCTTTTATTTCAGGGGTACATGTGCAGATTTGTTATATAAGTAAACTTCTGTCATGACAGATTTTTTCATCAACCAGGTGTTAAGTCTCATTCTCATTAGTTATTTTTCCTGATCCTCTTCCTCCTCCATACTGCACCTTCCAATAGCCCCAGTGTATGTTGTTCCCATCTATGTGTCTATGTGTTCTCACCATTTAGCTCTCACATAAGTGAGAACATGCGGTATTTGGTTTTCTGTTTCTGTGTTAGTTTGCTATGGATAATGGACTCCAGCTCCATCCATGTTCTTGCAAAGTACATAATCTCATTCTTTTTATGGTTACATAGTATTCCATGGTGTATAATTCACATTGTTTTAAATCCAGTCCACCATTGGTGGGCATGTAGGTTGATCCATATCTTTGCTATTGTGAATAGTGCTGCAATGAACATATATGTGCATGTGTCTTTATAATAGAACGATTTATATTCCTTTGGGTGTATGTCTAGCAATGAGATTGTTAATTAGAATGTTTTTTCTGTTTTTAGGTCTTAGAAGAATTGCCACATGGTTTTTCACAATAGTTTAACTAATTTGCACTCCGACCAAGAGTGTATAAGTGTTCCTTTTTCTCCACAACCTCGCCAATGTCTGTTATTTGACTTTTTAATAACAGCCATTCTGAATGGTGTGAGATCGTACACATCTCACTGTGATTTTGATTTGCATTTCTCTAGCGATCCATGATGTTGAGCTTTTTTATTTATTTATTTATTTTTATTTTTGAGACAGAGTTTCACTCTGTTATCCAGGCTGGAGTACAGTGGCATGATCTTGGCTCACTGCAACTTCTGGGTTCAAGTGATTCTCCTGCCTCAGCCTCCTGAGTAGCTGGGATTACAGGCACCCGCCACCACGCACAGCTAATTTTTGTGTTTTTAGTGAAGATGGGGTTTCACCATGTTGACCAGGCTGGTCTCGAACTCCTGACCTCAAGTAATCCACCTGACTTGCCTCCCAAAGTGCTGGGATAACAGGCATGAGCCACTGTGCACAGCCTTGAGCTTTTTAAAATATGACTGATGGCCACACATGTATGTATTCTTTTTCTGTTCATGTCCTTTGCCCACTTTTTAATGTGGTTCTTTGTTTCTTGTAAATTTAAGTTCCTTATAGATGCTTGATAGTAGACCTTTGTCAAATGCATAGTTTGCAAAAATTTTCTCCCATTCTGTGGGTTGTCTGTTCACTCTGTTGATAGTTTACTTTGCTGTGTAGAAGCTCTTTAGATTAATTAGATCCCATTTGCCAATTTTTGCTTTTGTTGCAATTGTTTTTGGTGTCTTCTTCATGAAACCTTTGCTTGTTCCTGTGTTCAGAATGGTATTGCTTAGGTTGTCTTCCAGAGTTTTTAGAGTTTGGGGTTTTTACATTTAAGTCTTTAATTCACCTTGAGTTAATTTTTGTATATGGTGTAAGAAAGAAGTCCAGCCTCAAACTTCTGCGAATGGTTAGCCAGTTATCCCAGCACCATTTATTGAATAGGGAATGCTTTCCCCATTGCTTGTTTTAGTTGGGCTTGTTGAAGATCAGATAGTGGTAGGTGTGTGGTCTTATTCCTGTGTTCTCTATTCTATTCCATTGGTCTGTGTGTCTGTTTTTGTACCGGTACCATGATGTTTTGGTTACCTTAGCCATGTAGTGTAGTTTGAA
Organism: Colobus angolensis palliatus; assembly: GCF_000951035.1. Classification (NCBI taxonomy): domain Eukaryota; kingdom Metazoa; phylum Chordata; class Mammalia; order Primates; family Cercopithecidae; genus Colobus; species Colobus angolensis. The sequence goes on along the minus strand of NW_012113141.1, from coordinate 16,489,601 downwards.
ATTAGGAAGTGTGATGCCTCCAGCTTTGTTCTTCTTACTAAGGATTGTCTTGGCTATTTGGGCTCTTTCATGGTTCCATATAAATTTTTAAATAGTTTTTTTTTTGTTCTAATTCTGTGAAGAATGCCAATGGTAGTTTAATAGGAATAGCATTGAATCTATCAATTGCTTTGGGCAGTATGTCCATTTTAACAATATGGACTCTTCCTATCCATGAGATTGGAATGCTTTTCCATATGTTAGTGTCATCTCTGATTTCTTTGAGCAGTATTTTGCAGTTCTCCTTGTAAAGATCTTTTAACTTCCTTGGTTAGCTATATTCCTAGGTATTTTGTTCGTTTTATGATATTTGTGAATGGGATTGCACTCCTGATTTGGCTCTCAGTTTGACTGTTGTTGGTATATATAAATGTTACTGATTTTTGCACATTGATTTTGTAAACTGGGACTTTGCTGAAGTTGTGTTTGGGGTTTGGGGGCTGAGACTACAGGGTTTTCTAGATATAGGATCATGTCATCTACAAACAGGGATAGTTTGACTTCCTCTCTTCCTATTTGGATGCCTTTACTTCTTTCTCTTGCTTGATTGCATTGGCCAAGACAATAGGAGTGGTAAGAGAGGGCATCCTTATCCTGTGCCAGTTTTCAAGGGAATGCTTCAGTCTTTTCCCGCCACCTCTAAAATGTTACATTAACATTTTTAGAAAGGACTGGCCAGGTATTTTCTATAATGTCTCTAATTTTGGCTTTCTTAATATTTTTTTCATGACTAAATTTCATGGTAAGAATATCACAGAAGTAATGATGTGCTCTTCAGAGTATCACAGGCATATAATGTGGATTTGTTCCATTTCTGATGATGTCAAATTTAATTACTGTCTTCATCTGGTACCTGACAGGATGTTCAACTGTATTGCAGTTTTTCCTTTGTAATTATTGAGTCTCTTCTGAAATACACTTCCAGGCTATGCAAATATTTTTCATCATCTATTCACCCACCACTTTTAGTACATATCAGTGAAGGTAAGTGGTGATTTACTATTTCCATCATTCCTTCAACATTGATTGGATAGAATTATCTTCTAAGGAAGAGTTTCTCCTGCCATCCTATTTATTTATTTATTGCTAACTGATTGATTGACTCATTCATTTATATGGCTCATTCATATGTATATTATTTATTTCGTTGTTCAAATAGTTTCACATTTGACATCTGGGGCCTTCTTCCCAATAGTCTGGGTGGCCTTTTAACAAAGCCACATTGGTTTTGAGGTTTTTTTTTTTTTTTTTTTGCTTATCTTGTATTATCAGTGTGATTAAACCACTTAAATTTTACTTTTAGTGAAACCTTTTAATTTTTGCCCA
>NW_012113141.1:16437770-16485876 GCF_000951035.1 Colobus angolensis palliatus | reverse complement strand
TAATTTTTTTGTGTTTTTAGTAGAGATGGGGTTTCACCATGTTGGCCAGGCTGGTCTTGAACTCCTGACTTAAGGTGATCCACTTGCCTCGCCCTCCCAAAGTGCTGGGATTACAGGCATAAGCCACCGCGCCTGGCCAATACATACTTTTTTTAAAAGGTATATTCATTGTTCAGGAACAACATTTAAGTGTTTATATTAGTTTAAGATCTTAAAGGAAATTTTGACTTACTTTGTTAAATTCCCAAAACACATTTATCGTATTTTTTTGGAGAGATTACACAGCAGAGAATTGCAAGATCATTTGGCAGGTAATTTATTTTTTCCCAAGTTTAATTTTTAAAACCCAGGAATGTTATCTAGCTCATTTTATTCAAAATATGTTTCATGTTTACTAGTAAAAGTACCTTTTGTTTGACTTAGGTGTTTTCATTGAGTCTCCATTTATTTTCTTTTAGATCTTAGCTATTAATACCATAAATATTATTTAACAATTAAGAAAATTTTAAATAAAAAAATTAAATTCCAAACTATAATCACGACATAATAATTTTGTTTTGTTTATTTATTTGAGACAGAGTTGCAAATAAAAAAATTAAATTCCAAACTATAATCATAATAATTTTGTTTTGTTTAGTTTTTTTGCGACAGAGTCTCACTCTGTCACCCAAGATGGAGCGCTATGGCCCCATCTCGGCTCACTGCAACCTCTGCCTCCCAGGTTCAAATGATTCTCCTGCGTCAGTCACGTTAGCTGAGATTACAGGCACCCACCACCACGCCGAGATAATTTTTTTATTTTTAGTAGAGACAGGGTTTCACCATGTTGGCCATGTTGGTCTCAAACTCCCGGCCTCAAGTGATCCACCTATTTTATCCTCTCAAAGTGCTGGAATTACGGCCTGAGCCCCCACGTCCTGCCAATCATAACATCATAATACATTTCATCACTTCACACACACAGATGCACATACATATGTGTAATTGTTTTTATTTGTTACAAATAATTCTTTTATATGGTTTTACAATAAATTTGTTAAATTGATTCCTAGTTAATTGCCATTAGGTTGTTTACAATATTTTGTTATTATGAACAATGTAGCCAGACAGAAATGTTTGTTCACATGTGTGTATGTAAATGTGCATCCACACACATAAACATGTATGTGTGTATGTATTTTATATATGTATGTGTGTGTGTATATATATATATACACTTATATATACCCAGTGCCAACTTAATTTCAAAGACTCATTTCTACAAGAAAAATGCTAATTCTCTGGGCACACTTTTCAACTTCAATCCCATTTTGAATGTCAATAAATAGTGCCACATCGACCTCCAGGAACATTCTATTTTGAAGAAGTGTACAAAATAGGTCTGTTTATAGTGGCCCTGTTTGTTTTGTTTTGTTTTGTTTTTGTTTTTTTGCCATATCTCAGTTTAATCCGTTGGAATGAGGGTGGGTGAGGAAACGGAGTAGAACAGTGGTAAAGATCATGCCTCCATATGGCACTATCTACAGTACACATGGCTTCTACATTTTAAGGTAGGCATTTTTGTGAGGTCTTAGCAAAGTATTTGCAACCATTTGCAACAGGAGGACTTCTTCACAATGCCTCCTGCAATGGAAATGGCCTGCCAAAAATGACTGCATCAAATCAGCCCCATCAAAATGACTTAATTTGTCAATATAAGCAGTCATTATTTTTTGTATTGTCATTATGATTACGGATTTTCTTTCCTGTGTGATGTACTGTGTTTTGAATTTTTCTTCTTTCATCATATATTATTATTATAGTTAGAAAAATGTACAATAGAAAGATTGTAGAGTTTAGAAACACAGGTGAGTAGCCACTGCTCTGCTCTGACCTCTGCATCCTGCTCTCCACCAGTATTCTGAAGGATGAGCTGCTTAATAAACTGCGGGAAAATCTGGCTCTGCTTGTCCTAAATAACTCTGTAAGGTATGTTTTGTGGAGACTTCAAGTTGACTAAGCCTTTGGAGGGATTGTAAAGACTTCAGGTTGATTAAACTGGTACGTAGGTTAGTATTTGTTACTCCCAATTCCCAATGTCTGCAAGCCAGTTGAAATACAGTATTTATAATTTGGTCTGATCTATAACTCAAAAGCTCATTGTCTCAATCACAGAATTTCCCTGCCAGCTCTCAATCTGGACAGAAAGACATTGCTTCAAACTGAGAAGAGGGTCACAGTTCAGCTTCTCTTATAATTGCTCACTCAGGCTCCCCAGAGAGCTTCCAGGATGAAGAGTTTTGAGAAGTGGATGTATGCAACACACATGAAATTTCACTGTGTGGGGAACATTGTAGGTAACATGGAAGTTCAAGGCTGGGCAAGGTGGCTCACGCCTGTAATCTCAGCACTTCGTGAGGCTGAGATGGGAAGATCACTTGAATCCAGGAGTTTGAGACCAGCCGGGGCAACATAGTGAGACCTCATCTCTACAGAAAAATTAAAATATTAGCCAGGCATTGTGGTGCATGCCTGTGGTTCTAACTGCTCAGGAGGCTGGGTTAGCAAGTGGGACAAGTGCTTGAGCCTGGGAGGTTGATCACACCACTTCACTCCAGACTGGGCAACAGAGTGACACTTAATCTCAAAGAAAAAAAGAGAGGGGGAGAGAGAAACAGAAACAAAGAAAAAAGAAACAAAGAAAAAAGAAAAAAAAAAAAGAAAGTTCAAGACATTTTAGGAGATGGTTCAGTGAGAGTCAGAGGGTGTCTTGGGTATTTTGTGGGGCTTGTAATTTACATCCTAGAAAACAACTCGCCTCTCCTGTCTTATATTTACATCCAGCACTGCAGATTAATTTCATGGATGTGCATGTTCCCATCAGGCACAGCCAGAAAAATAACCTGGGCAAATGCTGAGGGAGAGGGATTTATTGGTTCTGAGTTGTGCAAACCAAAGAATGCAAAAGGCTCCTTATGCCTGAGAGTGTCATAATGTCAGGCTGTAACATCTGTGACTACTGCAGTTACTCACCAAAACCCACACATGAAGGAGGGAAAGGCACAAGAATCAAAGAGGAGGGAGAATTTAGCCTTGATAGAGGATATTTGAATTTGCTTCAACTCTGGCTGCCAGCACAGGCCCCTGTGGTAATCCAGGGATGGTGACATATACATGGCCCCTGTAAGCTGACAGGAACCCGCCTTTATAGTCTTACTTCTTATCAGAATTCTGCTCCTTCCACTTTATATGTTTTACCCAACACTTTTCTGAGCATGACAGATTTACGTTTTAGGATTTTTGGTTGTTTGTTTTTTCATGATTATTTTGAGAAATTGACATATACTAATTGTACATATTTTGGGGGTACATGTGACATTTTGATACATTATACAATGTGTAATGATAAAATCAGGGTAATTGGGATATCCTTCATGTCAAACATCTATATTTTCTTCATATTGAGAATAGCAGACATCTTTTCTTCTAGCTCTTTTGAAATATTCAATAAATCATTATGAATTAGCATTTCCTTACTGTACTATCAAAATCTTGAATATATTACTTCTACCTAACTGTATTTTTCTACCCTTTAACCAACTATTTTGCTTCTCAGTTGAGGCATATATGGTTCCTCTACCCAAAATGTCTTTCCCCACCTTGTTATTCTTGAAATACCTCCTCATCTGGGACATACAACATGACAACTGTGATTCCCTAGAACCAGAGCCAGAGGAAAGGAGTGGGTGCATATTCTTTACTAAACGGGTGTACTCTTTTCAAGAAAATCTGTAAGAGAGTGAGGAAAGTGGGAGAGGAGGAAATACTTGAGTAAGGCTGTGGTCTCAGGCAGTCTAGCACATCCTGACCTTCTGGGATCTCTGGATAAGTGGTCTTCACCTGGCACAAGACATTTGGTGTTTTGTATTCTCAGAGCAGTCAGCCTTTGTCTGTAGGATGCCTCATGGGCAAGTTGGAATTCACAGGCTGAGGGAAGTGCTCCAGAGAAAGGGGATAGTTCCAAACCCTGAGCAAAAAATGTTGCAAGCAGATGGCAGATGGGTGCACCAGCCTGGTCCCCAGGCTCTCAGGGGATACCAAAAGCATTTTCTATGTTTTCTCTGATCTGTCACTTGTGCGGCGCCACAACAAGCAGATACAAGAAAAAGTTAATGCGTAAGAGAAAATAAAATCAATCTTGGAAGCAGCTGAGTTTTCTTATTGTTGTGTATAAAGATTTTCAAAGACAGCTACTTGGCCATTACTTGAAAGTACCGATTTACTCACAGAAAAGCTGATTTTTATTTGTGAAAAAATTTAGAATCATGCATATTGTCTTAATTAATATCCTCTGACTAAATGAAATTCTACCTTGTGTAGTGCTTGAGAGACATCTTGGTTACAAAGTAAAAATAAATAATCCATTCACAACAATTTTCAAGAGCCAAATAGTTGTGTTTTCACCAGTTATCTCAAAGCAGTTACTGATAAAATTCAACCGAGATAGAATAGGACAAAAGCAATTCCAATTTTGCTAGATGGTATGCTTTTTTAAAATGGACCTAAGACATCAGACTAAGAGGAGATGAAATATCTTCCTCAAATAAGAAAACAAAATTCAGACTGATTTTCCTGGAATCCGTCCTTGGGTTTCATAATCATATCAACTGCTGAATTGTTTAGAGATATGGTTCAATATCTACTCATGCAGTATCTTCCTCCACATTTTCAAGAAAATTTTTATGAGCTTGGTGAATACTCTCTGTGGTAATAAAGGAACAATATCCTAAAGCAAAGAAAGATCTTAACTCTGTCACTGTCCCAATAGGACAAAGCTTATGTGCTGAGAGCAAACAGCTCGAATCACATAGATAAAAGGAAGCAATGTCAGAATCAGAAAACAAGATTCTTAAGGTGTTATTCATTTAAGTTTTCAGTCTCTGCACATCATTTCCAAATATGCCTTTTTTCACCAGTCTAATAATTAATAGATACTAGGAACAGTGATTTCTTCACTAGATGTACATGCACGGTCTTTTGTTTGCAGAAAATCCCCAGAACCACTGGAAGAAAAATGAGGAAGGGTGGTAACAGCTGCTTTTAGTGAGTTTTTCACCTTTTAAGACTGAAATAGCTTCACATTACATACTTTAAGTATGACTCTGACCATCACTCTCACACACACACACACACACACACACACAAACACACCCACACTCCACTAAATAAATGAAAAGTAATATTTTTGTCACTTTTGGAACTCAATGTCTTCTCAAATTTGGAAAATGCCCTGCAGTCCAACATTTTGGAGAATTCCCTGTGGTAGGTAGTTACCAGTTCTCACTGAAAACTCTTGAGTCACATGTTGTTCCAATCTATATGTCATATCCACACTTCTGGATGGGCCCTTTTCAAACCAGGTTTGTGTCATAGGATCCTTTGAAGAGGCCGCTGTCTTCTGAACCTCAGGTCCTCCTTCCCTTGATCATTGTGTATTTCTTGCCTCTGAAATCTTGACACTTTTTCAAGGAGCTGCCACCAAGAAGCATGTGGCTGTTCCCCACCAGTTTGTACACCCAACGATACTCCCCCGTCACTGCAACTGGAGAATCACTTTCTCCTTGTTTTCACAAAAGGGCTAATGGATTCATGATAAATATCTATCTCTTCAACTAGCATAGATGTTTACAAAAGTAGGAATGCATATTGACTTCAAAGTGCTCTTTCTTCTGCCCTGTAAAATATATACTGAAGTTAAGAATAATTAAAAAATAAAATTGCTGCTTTAAAAAGTGTGCATATAATGAATGAATAGGAAATGGGGTGGAATTAGACTGGGAAGAAAACCTACAGAGGAAAGACACAAATTGATCTTTCACATATATTACCTCGATAGAATATAAAATGTAACAGGCAATTTTGAAAAATAAAAATCACCCATTATCCAATTACCAAAGGAAGAAAGCGTAGCAGTCATTTTGTGTTTTATATCCTTTCAGCCTTTTTTTTTTTTCCTTTTCCCTGCTGGTTTGAGTGCACATTGATGCAACCCCAAATGAAAGCAATTTAGCAAATATCTGTTTAAATTACAAATGTTCATGCTCTTTACCCCAAAATTCTATTACGGCACATTTATTCTGTATTTCAAATAAGTGGAAAGAGAAGTACTACAAGCATCTCCATTGCAATACTTTTTAAAATAAGAACACTTAAAAATAACAATAGATAACCAGTTTCATAAATCATGATACATCTATACAACACAATACTTTGTAGCCATTGAAAAGGAGGAAATTCTTTATGCCCTAAGGAGTGACATTATGACATGAAAGTATCATTTTTATAAACTTGGATTTCAAAGGTGGAGATTGAACAAGAGGAATGTAACTTCTCTGCACATCATTTATCTATCTAAAAATGAAGATGACCATGTTGCCTCCCTCTTAGGATTGTTGCAAGGATTCCATGAATAAATATTTTTAAAGTGCTTAGACTAGGGCATGACACAGAGGCTAGTGCTATGTAAGTATTAGTTACCATCACTATGAGACATGTCGTTAAGTGGCAGGAAAGTTCAAAACAGGGTACATAGTGGGCTTTCGTTTATATAAAAATGAGAAGTACAGGTGCACATTTTTACTTATGCTTGCGTGTAATACATCTAAAAGGTTTTACAGAAGACTATTAACCCTGGTTGTATATGGAGAGGAGAACTGGGCTGGGTACAAAAGAAAAATAAACTTTTCACTGTATATCCTTCCATGCATTTTAAAATCAGGAAGAAGATTAAATTTTTATTCAAAATTAAATAAGATAAAAATATACAAGAAGGCCTTCCCTGCAGCAAGATTTTTAGAGATTTCTATCGATGCTTCTAGTTCTTTTGCTGCTGTTTTTACATTACTATGTCTGGAATTTAATTCTATATATGGTATATATTAGGGAATTTTTTATTTTTCTTAATCTCATCAAATGTTTTTGTTCTAATGGTGAGTGTCTGTTTTATTAAATACCAGTTTGTATCTATCTATCTATCTACTTAAACATATTCACACATAACTCAATATCTAAACACTTTCTCTTTCAATTTTCTATTCCTATTCTATTGCCACACTTGTTCTATTATCATAAGTTTAAAACATATATTAGTATTCTTCCATGAATACTGTTTATTCCAGTTAAAGCCTTTGTTTAATGTTTAAATGATTTTCTCAATTAAAATAACTTTTGAACTAATGTTTTTTGCTATTTGATTTAAAGTTTTTTTTTAAATAAATATGTATGTGAAAACCAACCTTTTTCTAATAGCAAGACATTATATCAAGGAAAAATATTATATGAACTAATAACCTAGATGATAGATGCATTAATATACATATTGTATATGTGTGTATATATTAACATATATATATATATACATTACGTGGATGTAGTGTGTGTGTGTGTGTGTGTGTTTGTGTGTGTGTCTGTATTTGAGGTAAGGTCTCACTCTGTTTCCCAGGCTGGAGTGCAGTGGCGTAATCATGCCTCACTTCAGCTTTGACCTCCCCAGGCTCAAGTGATCCTCCAACCTCAGCCTCTCAGGTAGCTGGGGCTACAAGTGCATGCCACCATGCCCCACCAATTGTGTGTGTGTGTGTGTGTTTCTGTAAAGAGGGAGTTTCACCATATTTCCCAGGCTGGTCTCGAACTCCTGGGCTCAAGCAATCCACCCCCGTTGGCTTCTCAAACTGTTAGGATTACAGGTGTGAGACACCGCACCTATCCAGATATTGTATATTTTAAGTTGAACATTTTAATTAAACTTTTTATTAATTTGAAATAATCACACATTCAGATGTAATTGGAAAGAAAAGATTGATATATTCAGGTTACAAACATTTCAATCAGCCCAATCATCCCAAGGATGCCTCCAAGTTGCACTTTTATACCTGTTGCACACCTACTGCCCTCGCAATCTCATTTCTCCTTAAACTTTGGAAACCACAAATCTGTTCTGAATCTCTATAAATTTCTTATTCCAAGAATGTTATGGAAATGAAATCATATACTATTAGCTTTTAAGCATTTCCTTTTTTTCTTTTTAATTTTTGTGGTAACAGCTGATGTATGTATTTATGGGGTACATTAGATATTTTGATACAGGCATGCAAAATGCAAAATAAGCACATTATGAAGAAAATGGTATCAATTCCCTCAAGCATTGATCCATTGAGTTGCAAACAATTGAATTAAACTCTTCAAGTTATTTTAAAATGTACAGTTATTATTGACAATAGTCACCCTAGTGTGCTACCAAATATAGTAGGCCTTATTCATTCTATTTTTCATACCCGTTGATGATCCTTACAATCCCCTAGAGATTTGTCCAGGCTGTCGTGTGTATCAATAGCTAACTCATTTTTATTAAATAATGTTCCATGATTCAATAGTGAATTCCTTTTTGTTAAGTAATGTTATATGATAAGGATGTACTACAGCTTGTTTAACCCTTCACCTGCAGAAGAACATCTCAGTTGTTTCTAGTGTTTGGCTATTGCAAATAAAGCTGCTATACATCTTCATTTGCAGGCTTTTGTGTGAATAAGAGTCTTCATTTTTCCGGGAGAAATGCCCACGAGTATAATTTCTGGGTCAGATTGTAGTTACAGGTTTAATTATCTTTTAAGAAACTGTCAAGCCAAATATCTTTTTATCCTGCAGCCCTGCTGGACTCATTTATTAGTTCTGAGATTATTTTTTCTTTGGCTTTTGTTCTATTTGTTTAAGATTATTTGTGTTTTTCTCTCTTTTTTTTTTTTGAGATGGAGTTTCACTCTTGTCACCCAGGCTGGAGTGCAGTGGCTTGTTCTCAGCTCACTGCAACGTCCACCTCTCGGGTTCAATCAATTCTCTTGCCTCAGCCTCCTGAGTAGCTGGGATTACAGGCACCCACCATCACGTCCAGCTAATTTTTTTATATTTTTGATAGAGAGAGGGTTTCACCATGTTGGCCAAGCTAGTCTCAAACTCCTGACCTCAGGTGATCTGCCCGCCTAGGTCTCCCAAAGTGCTGGGATTACAGGTGTGAGCCACAGCGCCCAGCCTATTTGTGGTCTTCTATGTAGACAATTATGTTATCTGCAGGTAGGGAAACTTATTTCTTCCTTTCTAAACTGTATGCCTTTATTTCATTTTCTTGCCTTGTTGCATGGGCTACAACTACCAGCACTATGAAGATAAGCATGGTAAGAGCAGACATTCTTGCTTTGTTCTGTCTTAGGTGAAAAGTGTTCATTCTTTCACTATTAACTATAATTTTAGCTGTTTTCTGTACTTTGTCTCAATTAAGTTGAAAAAAAGTCTCTTCATTCTTGTATTACTGAGAGGTTTTTTTAAAATCATAAATGAATGCTGAATGTTGCCAAATGCTTTTTCAGCATCAATATGATCATGTGATTTTAATGATTCTAACCTGTTAAAATGGTGGATTACATTATTGATTTTTTTTTTTTTTGACAGAAGCCTCGCTCTTATCCCCCAGGTTTGGGTAAATGGCTCGATCTCAGCTCACTGCAACCCCTGCCTCCAGGGTTTAAATGATTCTCCTGCCTCTGCTTCCCAAGTAGCTGGGTTTAAGTCACCTATCACCACACTCATCTAATTTTTGTATATTTTAGTAGAGACGGGGTTTCACCATGCTGGTCAGGCTGGTTTTGAACTCCTGACTTCAAGTGATCTGCCTACCTCGGTCTCCCAAAGTGCTGGGATTACAGGCGTGAGCCACTGCACCTGGCCACAATAATTGATTTTTGAATGCCAGCCTTGCACAACTGGAGTAGACCTTACTTCGTCCTCATGCATAATTCTTGTTGTATATTGATAAATTCTATTTGCCAATATTTTGTTCAGGATTTGTGTATCTATACTCACTAAGAAAATGGACTTCTTTTTTTGTACTGAGCTGATCTGGTTTTAGTATAGAGCAATACTACCTTCAGGAAATAAGTTAGAAAGTGTCCCTCCTCCTCTATTTTGTGAAAGAGATTATATTATTGCCATTAATTGAATGTTTGGCAAAAATTTTCCTGTGAAACCATATGTTACTGAAGATTTGTTCCCTTGCAAATTTAAGAATTACCAATTCAAATTAAGTAATAGTAATTTGGATATTCTAATTATGCATTTTATATTGGATGTGTTATGATTATATTTTTTGAGGATTTGGTGCATTCGGTTTATGTTTTCAAGCTTACGTTTTCAGGGTTGATTTAGTGTCTCTTTATTAATTATTTTTATGTAGTCAGGTACTATATTAATATTCTGGTTCCTTTATGATATTAACAATTTATGTCATTTTCGGCTATCTTTCTAGAGGATTGTAGACTTTATTCATCTTTAAAAAACATCCTTTGTTTGCAAGCACAGAAGAAAGGCTATGTGAGGAGCCATACAACTATGGCTGTCAGCCTGGAGTGGTGGCACACACCTGTAATCCCAGTACTTTGGGACACCAAAGTGGGTGGATCACTTGAGGTTGCTTCTAAGATGGCCAAATAGGAACAGCTTCAGTCTGCACCTCCCAGCAAGATTGATGCAGAAGACGGGTGGTTTCTGCATTTCCAAATGAGCTCTGAAGAGAGCAGTGGTTCTCTCAGCCTGGTGTTAAAGCTCTGAAAATGGACAGACTGCCTCCTCAAGTGGATCCCTGACTTCCAGGTAGCCTGACTGGGAGACACCTACCAGTAGGTGATGATAGATACCTCAAATAGGTGGGTGCCCCTCTTGGACAAAGCTTCCAGAGGAAGAATCAGGCAGCAATATTTGCTGTTCTGCAGCCTCTTCTGGTGATTCCCAGGCAAACAGGGTCTGGAGTGGACCTCCAGTAAACTCCAACAGATCTGCAGCTGAGGGATTTGACTGTTAGAAGGAAAACTAACAAACAGAAAGGAGTAGTATCAACATCAACAAAAAGGACATCCACACCAAAACCCCACCTGTAGGTCAACAACATCAAAGACCAAAGGTAGATAAAAACCACAAAGATGGGGAGAAACCAGAGGAAAAATGCTGAAAATTCCAAGAACCAGAACACCTCTTCTCCTCCAAATGATCACAGCTGCTTGCCAACAAGGGAACAAAACTGAATGGAGAATGAATTTGAGGCGTTGACAGAAGTAGGCTTCAGAAGGTCGGTAATAACAAACTTCTCTGAGCTAAAGGAGCATGTTCTAACCCATCACAAAGAAGCTAAAACCTTGAAAACAGGTTAGCCAATTAGCTAACTAGAATAAACAGTGTACAGAAGACCTTAAATAACCTGAGGGAGCTGAAAACTGTGGCACGAGAACTATGTGACACATGCACAAGCTTCAATAGCCGATCTGATCAAGTGGAAGAAACGATATCAGTGATTGAAGATCAAATTAATGAAATAAAATGAGAAGACAAGATTAGAGAAAAAAGAGTAAAAAGAAATGAACAAACCTGCAAGAAATATGGGACTATGTGAAAAGACCCAATATACGTTTGATTGGTGTACCAAAAAGTGACAGGGAGAATGGAATCAAGTTAGAAAACACTCTTCAGGATACTATGCAGGAGAACTTCCCCGACCCAGCAAGGCAGGCCAGCATTCAAATTCAGGAAATACAGAGAATGCCACAAAGATACTCCTTAAGAAAAGCAACCCAAGACACATAATTGTCAGATTCACCAAGGTTGAAATGAAGAAAAAAGTGTTAAGGACAGCCAGAGAGAAAAGTCAGGTTACCCACAAAGGGAAGCTCATCAGACTAACAGAGGATCTCTCGGCAGAAACTCTACAAGCCAGAAGATAGTGGGGGGCCAATATTTAGCATTCTTAAAAGAAAGAATTTTCAAAACAGAATCTCATATCCAGCCAAACTATGCTTCATAAGTGAAGGAGAAATAAAATCCTTTACAGACAAGCAAATGCTGAGAGATTTTGTCACCACTAGGCCTGCCTTACAAGAGCTCCTGAAGGAAGAACTAAACATGGAAAGGAACAATCAGTACCAGCCACTAGAAAAACATGCCAAATTGTAAAGATCATCAATGCTATGAAGAAACTGCATCACTTAAGTGGCAAAATAAACAGATAAATCATAATGACAGGATCAAATTCAAACATAACAATATTAACTTTAAATGTAAATGGGATAAATGCCCCAATTAAAAGACACACACTAGCAAATTGGATAAAGAGTCAAGACCCATCAGTGTGCTGTATTCAGGAGACCCATCTACATGCAAAGACGCACATAGGCTCAAAATAAAGGGATGGAGGAAGATCTACTAACCAAATGGAAAGAAAAAAAAAAGCAGAGGTTGCAATCCTAGTCTCTGATAAAAGAGACTTTAGACCGACAAAGATCAAAAGAGACAAAGAAGGCCACTACATAATGGTAAAAGGATCAATTCACCAAGAAGAGCTAACTATCCTAAATATATATGCACCCAGTACAGGAGAGCCCACATTCATGAAGCAAGTCCTTAGAGACCTACAAAGAGACTTAGACTCCCACACAATAACAATGTGAGACTTTAACACCCCACTGTCAATATTAGACAGATCAATGAGACAGAAAGTTAACAAGGATATCCAGGATTTGAACTCAGCTCTGCACCAAGCTGACCTAATAGACATCTACAGAACTCTCCAACCCAAATCAACAGGATATACATTCTTCTCAGCACCGCATCACACTTATTCGAAAATTAACTATATAATTGGAAGGAAAACACTCCTCAGCAAATTTTAAAGAAAGGAAATCATAACAAATAGTCTCTTAGACCACAGGGCAATCAAATTAGAACTCAGGATTAAGCAGTTCACTGAAAATTGCAAAACTACATGGAAACTGAGCAACCCACTCCTGAATGGCTACTGGGTAAATAATGAAATTAAGGCAGAAATAAACATGCTTTTTGAAACCAATGAAAACAAAGACACAATGTACCAGAATCTCAGGGACTCATTTAAAGCACTGTGTAGAGGGAAATTTATAGCACTAAATGCACACAAGAGAAAGCAGGAAAGATCTAAAATTGATACCCTAACATCACAATGAAAAGAACTGGAGAAGCAAGAGCAAACACATTCACAAGCTAGAAGAAGGCAATAAATAACAAAGATCAGAGCAGAATTGAAGGAGATAGAGACACAAAAAAATCTTTCAAAATATCAGTGAACTCAGGAGCTGGTTTTTTGAAAAGATAACAAAATAGATAGACTGCTAACAAGACTAATAAAGAAGAAAAGAAAGAAGACTCACATAGATGCAATAAAAAAGTGATAAAGGGGTTATTACCTCCAATCCCACAGAAACACAAACTACCATCAGAGAATACTATAAACACCTCTATGTAAATAAACTAGAAAATCTAGAAGAAATGGATAAATTCCTGGACATGTACACCCTCCCAAGACTAAATCAAGAAGAAGATGAATCTCTGAATAGACCAGTAACAGGTTCTGAAATTGAGCCAATAATTAATAGCCTACCAACCAAAAAAAGTCCAGGACCAAACAGATTCACAGACTAATTCTACCAGAAGTACAAAGAGGAACTGGTGCCATTCCTTCTGAAACTATTCCAATCAATAGAAAAAGAGAGAATCTTCCCTAACTCATTTTATGAGGCCAGCATCATCCTGATACCAAAGCCTGGCAGAGACACAACAAAAAAAAGAGAATTTTAGGGTAATAGCCCTGATGAACATCAATGCGATAATCCTCAGTAAAATACTGGCAAACTGAATCCAACAACACATCAAAAAGTTTATCCACCATGATCAAGTGGGCTTCATCCCTGGGATGAAAGGCTGGTTCAACATATGCAAAGTAATAAACGTAATCTATCACATAAACAGAACCAATGACAAAAACCACACGATTATCTCACTAGACACAGAAAAGGCCTTCGACAAAATTCAACAGCCCTTCATACTAAAAACTCTCAATAAACTAGGTATTGATGGAACACATCTCACAATAATAAGAACTATTTATGACAGATCCACAGCCAATATCATACTGAATAGGCAAAAGCAGGAAGTATTCCCTTTGAAAACTGGCACAAGACAAGTATGCCCTCTCTCACCACTCCTATTCAACATAGTATTGGAAGTTCTGGGCAGGGCAATCAGGCAAGAGAAAGAAATAAATGTATTCAGTTAGGAAAAGAGGAAGTCAAGTTGTCTCTCTTTGCAGATGACATGATTGTATATTTTTAAAATTCCATCATCTCAGCCCAAAATCTGCTTAAGCTGCTTAAGCTGATAAGCAAATTCAGCAAAGTTTCAGGATACAAAATCATTGTGCAAAAATCACAAGCATTCCTATACACCAATAATAAACAAATACAGAGTCAAATCGTGAGTGAACTCCCATTCACAATTACTATAAAGAGAATAAAATACCTAGGAATCCAGCTTACAAGAGATGTGAAGGATCTCTTCAGGGAGAACTACAAACCGCTGTTCAACGAAATAAAAGAGGACACAAACAAATGGAAGAACATTCCATGCTCATGGATAGGAAGAATCAACATTGTGAAAATGGTCATACTGCCCAAGATAGTTTATAATTCCAGTGCTATCCCCATCAAGCTACCACTGACTTTCATCACAGAATTGGAAAAACTACTTTAAACTTCATATGAAACCAAAAAGAGCCAGTATAGCCAAGACAATCCTAGGCAAGAAGAACAAAGCTGGAGGCATCACACTACCTGAATTCAAACTGTACTACAAGGCTACCATAACCAAAACAGCATGGTACTTGTACCAACACAGATACATAGACCAACGGAACAGAATGGAAGCCTCAGAAATAGCACCACACATCTTCAACCATCTGATCTTTGACAAACCTGACAAAAGCAAGCAAGGGGGAACAGATTCCCTATTTCATAAATGGTGCTGGGAAAACTGGTTAGCCATATTTAGAAAGGTGAAACTGGATCTCTTCCTTACATTGTATACAGAAATTAACTCAAGATGGATTAAAGACCTAAATGTAAGACCTAACACCATAAAAACCCTAGAAGAAAAACTAGGCAATACCATTCAGGACATAGGCATGAGCAAAGACTTCATGACTAAAACACCAAAAGCAATGGCAAAAGAAGCCAAAGTAGACAAATGGGTTTTAATTAAACTAAAGAGCTTCTGCCCAGCAAAAGAAACTTTCACCAGAGTGAACAGGCAACCTACAGAATGGGAGAACATTTTTGCAATCTACCCATCTGACAAAGAGCTAATGCCCAGAATCTACAAAGAACTTAAACAAATTTACAAGGATAAAAACAAACAACACCATCAAAAAGTGGGTAAAAGGATATGAACAGACACTTCTCAGAAGAAGACATTTATGCAGCCAACAAACATATGAAAAAAAAGCTAACCATCACTGCTCATCAGAGTAATGCAAATCAAAACCACAATGAGATATCATCTCATGACAATTAGAATGTCAATCATTAAAAAGTCAGGAAACAACAGATGCTGGAGATGATGTGGAGAAATAGGAATGTTTTTACACTGTTAGTGGGAGTGTAAATTAGTTCAACCATTGTGGAAGACGGTGTGGCAATTCTTCAAGGATCTAGAACTAGAAATACCATTTGACCCAGCAATCCCATTATTGGGTATATACCCAAAGGATAATAAATCATGCTACTACAAAGACACATGCACACATATGTTTATTGCAGCACTATTCACAATATCAAAGACTTGGAACCAACCCAAATGTCCATCAATGATAGACTGAATTAAGAAAATGTGGCACATATACACCATGGAATACTCTGCAGCCATACAAAAAGATGAGTTCATGTCCTTTGCAGGGATATGGATGAAGCTGGAAACCATAATTCTAAGCAAGCTATCAGAAGGACAGAAAACCAAACACCACATGTTCTCACTCATAGGTGGGAGTTGAATAATCAGAACATATGGACACAGGGCAGAGAACATCACACACCAGGGGGTGGGGGGCTGGGGTAGGGATAGCATTAGGAGAAATACCTAATGTAAATGACAAGTTGATGGGTGCAGCAAGCCAACATAGCATATGTATACCTATGTAACAAACCTGCATGTTGTGTACATGTACTCTAGAACTTAAAGTGTAATTAAAAAAAAAATCCGTTGTTTTATTGATTTCTCTATTGTTTTACTGTTTTAATTTCCTTTATTTCTGTCTTACATTTTTTGTTATTTCCCACCTCTGCTTGCTTTGGTTTTGTTTTCTTTTTCAGGTTCTTGACGTACAAGCTTTAAGACTGAAGCTTGTACATCAAGCTTAATTTAACACTTTTCTGCACATCAAATGTCTGAATTTAGTGCTATAAATTACACTATCATCATTGCTTTATTTGTGCCCCACAAGTCTTTACATGTTGTATTTTTATTTTTTTATAATAAATAATACATTTTTATTTTAAGTAATAAAATACTAAATTGTAATATTTTAAGTAATAAAAATAAAGTAAAATTTCATTTTAAAATTTCTTTGAAACTTCTTCCTTGACCCATGGAATTTTAAAAACTGTGTTTTGTTTTTGCTTTTGTTTTCAAGCATTTGAAGATTTTTCTGTTATCTTTTGTTATTTATTTCTAGTCTAATTTCATTGTGTTTGAATAAAATACTCTGCATGATTTCAATTCTTAAAATTATGTCAAGGTTTGCTGTATGGCTTGGGATATTATCTACCTTGGCATATTTTCCAAAGACACTAGAAAATAAAGTCATTTTTGCTACAGTTTAGCAGTGTTTAATAAATATTGATTAGAGAATTTTTGTCAAAAGTATTGATTCATTTTAGTTTCTTTTGATTTTTTTGGTTTAGCCATTCTATAGTCATTGAGAGGAGTGTGATAAAGTTTCCGTCTATAATTATATGCTTGTCTATTTCTTTTTTCCAATAATATCAGTTTTTACTTCACATATTTGCAGTTCTATTGTTTGGTGAAAACACACTTAAGATTGCTATATCTTCTGGGTGAATTGACTCTTTTATTATTACATAATATCCCACTCTGTCTGACAAATATCAAAGTCTACTTTATCTAATATTAATATAAATAATTTTCTTTAAAGTTTGCATAATATATATTTTTTTCATTGTTCTATTTTAAACCTACCTATATTGTTATATTTCTGAGTTTCTTCAAGATAGCATATATTTAAGTAATAATTTTTATCCCACTGTGGGAATCTTTGTCTTTTAATTTTTATATTTAGACTCTTTACATTTAATGTAATTATCAATATTATTTATGTATATATTTTTGGGTTTTGTTTGTTCTTTAATCTTGTTTTTTCTTTTTTTATTATTCCTGACTCCTTGAGTGTTTTTGAGTGTATGTCTTTGTATAACTAGTTTGCTGTTTGCTCTAGATATTACAATATAGAAGCATAACTTATCACCATCTATTATATTGTCATTTTATCAGTTGAAAGAAAGTATAGAAAATGTATCATCCTTCATACTCAATGGGCTAAAATGAACTTTATCCTTGCTTACTTATAATCTTACTGCTTGGCAAAAGTTCTTTTACATACATGTAGAACTGCATTAGATAGTATTTCTTTACCTGTCAAACATAATTTAGAAACTCAAAAAAAGAAACCTATTTTTTTTGCCCATATTTTTGCTTATCACATAATTTTTTCCTTTCTAATGTTCCAACGTTTCTTCTTTTATGAGTTTTGTTTTCTACTGAAAACTTCCCTTAGGTATATAGGTTTGCTGGCAATACATTTTCTTATTTTTGTTTCAACCAAGAATGTTTTGATTTCCTTCCATTCTTAAATAATATTTTTGATGGAGATAAGTGTCTGCATTGATATGTTTTCTTTGTTCTTAAAAATATTATTATACTTTCTCTGGGCCCTGTGATTTCTAAAGATAAATATGCTATTATTTGAATTATTTTGTCTATATAGGTAAGGTACCATTTTCTCACTGTTTTTAAGACTGTGCGTGTATGTGTTTAAATTTTAGAAAAGTAATTAGGATTGTCAGGAATGTATTTCTTTGGGTTTATCCTGCTTATATTTTGTAAGCTTCTTGATTCTGTGTGCTTAAATTTCTTGCCTAATTTGGAAAGTTTTCTGCTATTTTTCCTAATAGTTTTTCAGTCCTAACCCTTTTCTCTCTTCTTCCAGAACTCAGAAGTGAATTTTAGATATTCTGTTACAATCTCAAGGTCTGTGAGGTGCTCTTGTTTTTTCCAGTCTGTCTTTTTACATTTAGTCAAATTTGGTCATTTTTACTGTACTGTCTTCAGTCCACTGATCCTTTATGCTTTACTCTCTCTCTCTCTCTCTCTCTCTCGTTCTCTCTCTCTCTCTCTCACACACACACACACACATACACACATATTCTGTTGTGTCACGCCCATCCACTCAGTTTTTTATTCTGGTTATTGTATTTCCATTTAAACACCATCCTGGTGGGGTTCTTGGGTCCCTCATTAGAGCTTCATCATGGTGAAAGTCTCCCCACTTGGTTTTTGCTGGCATGGGTGTGGAGGGGCCACAGGTTTTCACAGTTTTTACTAGAGTAGACCAATTATGGTCTAAGAAGAGCTAGGCTGTCGCTTTCCTGCTTCTTTGTGTTTTTTTCCACCTCTTTTGTGCATTGACATTTCTGAGTTGCTGTCTTTTTCAGCTCCAATTCTGGGATATCTGAGACAAAAAAGAAACAGTGAATTCACTGTCATGTCATTTCTGAGGTCCCAAGGTCTTTAGCTGATCTTTCTTCTTCTCCTGAGTTTTCTGATTCTTTTGATATTTGATTTACATATAATGTCTAGGGTTTTAACTGTACTTACCAGCAAAGATGTGGAAATGTATGTCTATACCATCTTGTTGAAAACAAAACTCTCCTATTTTATATTTCTTAAATGTTTTCATTGGTCTGTTTCCTATGGCAAATCTTGAGTGATTCATATTTACATTGCTATTTTGATTCCCACTGTATTACACAACTAATTATTCTAGCCAATAGGAAAAGTATTGACATACAAATTTACAGGATGTATATTTGCCCAACTTACTCAACTTGGACAGTTTTAGTAGGATTTGTTTAATTTTTTCAGATATTCTAGGTAGTTCATCACATTTTCTGTTGATAGAGACATTTACTTTTCTTTGTGACCAATCGATAGTCATGCTTTTTATTTTTATTCTATTTCATTGCAGTGGAGAAACTGCAGCCGAATGTTCAATTATTTTAGTAATTAAAAAATTGTTCCATTGATTTAATCAAACTTTGTGTCAGTTTCCCATCTCCCTTTTATTCCCCAGAGCACATCAATTAGCAGTCAACTGCTGTATTTAGAAAACCAGGCATCCTAATATTTGCACATGCAATGGAATGTTTTTGGTCCTACATTATTAGTTCTCCGTCTTTCAGGACACACATTCTCAACCTCTCTTTTATTCTTGACAACTCTGTAGTCTAGTCCATGAGTCCCCTCTAATAACTTAAATAGCCTGTTGAGTGTACTCTTTTTTTATTATACAAACTTTACAAACTGGTTTTCATCAGGTTTCTGCCAATGCACCCGTCCCCACCCACCAACCAAACCGATATGCTTTCCCTTACTTTGCAGATTCTTTTCGTGGAACATGGTTAATCTATCTTTGGTATGCTGAAATATATATACAAGTACATAGATGTGTGTGTATGCGTGTGTGTGTGTGTGTAACTGGTGACTTTTTATATAAAATAAAATTTTAAAAAATGTACTATAATAGCAGCAACATTGAAAATGAATGTAATAAAATGGGGAGGGTAAGGGTTAAAAATTACCTATTGGGTATAATGTTCAATATTTGAGTGATGGATATGCTAGAAGCCCAATCCCCATCTTTGTGCAATGTACTCATGTAACAAACAATAACATGTATTCCCCGAATCTAAAATAAAAAGAAGGTGAAGAAGAGAAATACACAGAGTATTCCAGTGTCACCAGTAGTAACTCCTATTGCTTATAGCTCTCTACTCCCTGAGCTAATTGATGAGAAGAGATTTGACCAGATAGAGGCACGTGCCCCGAATTCCATTTTAAATTCTGATGAAAAAGGGAAACTTTAGGCTTCTCTCTTCTCACCTGGAGAAAGTACCAGTTTAGCAGGTGGACACCAACTCACTGCAATAGAAACATACATAAAAACATGTATCATGGTTGTTGTACAGAGTTGTCGAGGCTGTTGGGAAGGATTGGTGTTTGTATCACAGCCCAGAAGCTTATAGAGCACTAGTGTCTCCATACCAGAAGCCTCAGCCTTAGTAAATTGGACCTTCATGCCCTCTCGGTGGTGAAAATCAGCAGCAAGCAAGAGAGGTGGAAGGCCATGCCAGAGGCTTGCCTGGAGTGTGTGTGGGGTTGAGGAGGGGGTTGAGACTTAGCTAGGCCTTTCAAGTTGGAACTCTAGGTAGAATAGTGCAGTTATTAAAAGCATGACCTCTGGAACCCAGATTGAAACCACATTACCTATGTGTGACTCATGCTTTTCTCTGTGATTTCTGGCAGGCTAACTAACCTCCTACCTTTAATTTCTCATCTGTAAATGTAGATAGAGTTCCTGTAGGGATTACATGAATTACTCTCTGGAAAGTATGTACAATAGTGTCTGGGCATGTTCAGCAGTTACAGGCATTGACTCTCATTTCTGTGGCATCAGGGCTTCCTGACCGAAGGAAATTTTGAACTTTGCCAGGTAATCAGTTTATTTGCATCTTTTCTTTCCATTTCAATTTGTGCTTTTCAGGAGCCTCGAGCTCATTTTGCTCTCCTCTCTTTCCCTCTCTTCCTGCTCAGACTCCTCATTTTTCCATCCATGCATCCTGCCAATGTTATTTCCTCAATCAGTCTCCCTTCTCTTTACCTTCTGCCGTTGCTCTACTTAAGACTCATCCTTGGTCATCTGAATTACTCCTGTCACTTTCTTTAATCCCGTCTTGTTCAAATGTTCAAATCCCTCTTCCACCGAGCTACAATTCTGACAGAACCCTTCCTCTTTAAATCTTTTCACTGGTCCCCATCAGCTCCGTGATAAAGCCCACACTCCTTTACACAGCACACAAGGCTCGACTGGCTTCTATCTCCTCTCACCTGACTTGTCTCACTCTCTGTGTCCCAGCAACACTGAGATGCTTGTAGTTCCTTGCAAATACCAGACTGTCTTTTGCATCTATATTTTTATCAGGCATCAGTGGCAAAAATAAAATAGACTGTGTGTGTTCACAGACAAGGATGATTATATATATATATATAATTAAGTTGAGGGTACTTTCTTTTTTATTATACTTTAAGTTCTGGGATACACGTGCAGAACGTGCGGTTTTGTTACATGGGTATACACGTGCCATGGTGGTTTGCTGCACCCATCAACCCATCACCTACATTAGTTATTTCTCCTAATGTTACCCCTCCTCTAGCCCCTCAACCCCCAACAGGCCCCAGTGTGTGATGTTCCCCTCCCTATGTCCATGTGTTCTCATTGTTCAACTCCCACTTATGAGTGAGAGCATGTTTGGTCGTCTGTTCTTGTGATAGTTTTCTGAGAAAGATGGTTTCCAGCATTGTCCACGTCCCTGCAAAGGACATGAACTCATCATTTTTTATGGCTACATTGTATTCCATGGTGTGTCTGTGCCACATTTTCTTTGTCGAATCTATCATTGATGGGCATTTGGGTTGGCTCCAAGTCTTTGATATTGTGAATAGTGCCACAATAAACATATGTGTGCATGTGTCTCTATAGTAGCATGATATATAATCCTTTGGGTATATACCAAGTAATGGGGTTGCTGGGTCAAGTGGTATTTCTAGTTCTAAATCCTTGAAGATTCGCCACACTGTCTTCCACAATGGTTGAACTAATTCACACTCCCACCAACAGCGTAAAAGCGTTCCTATTTCTTCACATCCTCTCCAGCACCTGTTGTTTCCTGACATTTTATTGATTGCCATTTTAACTGGCATGAGATGGTATCTCATTGTGGTTTTGATTTGCATTTTTCTAATGACAGGTGATGTTGAACATTTTTTCAGGTTTGTTGGCTGCATAAATGTCTTCTTTTGAGACGTGTCTGTTCATATACTTTGCCCACATTTTGATGGGGTTGTTTTTTCTTGTAAATTTGTTTTTAAGTTCTTTGTAGCTTCTGGATATTAGCCCTGTGTCAGATGGATGGATAGATTGCAAAAATGTTCTCTCATTCTGTTGGTTGCCTGTTCACTCTGATGATAGTTTATTTTGCTGTGCAGAAGCTCTTTAGTTTAATTAAATCCCATTTGTCAATTTTGGCTTTTGTTGCCATTGCTTTTGGTGTTTTAGACGTGAAGTCTTTGCCTATGCCTACGTCCTGAATGGTATTGCCCACGTTTTTTCCTAGGATTTTTATGGTCCTACGTCTTACATTTAAGTCTTTGATCCATCTTGAGTCGATTTTTGTGTAAGGTGTAAGGAAGGAGTCCAGTTTCTGTTTTCTGCATATGGCTAGCCAGTTTTCCCAGCAACATTTATTAAATAGGTAATCATTCCCACATTGCTTGTTTTTGTCAGGTTTGTCAAATATCAGATGGTTGAAGATGTGGTGTGTTATTTCTGAGGGCTCTGTTCTGTTCCATTGGTCTATATATCTGTTTTGGTACTAGTGCCATGCTGTTTTTGTTACTATAGCCTTGTTATATAGTTTGAAGTCAGGTAGTGTGATGTCTCCAGCTTTGTTCTTCTTGCCCAGGATTGTCTTGGCTATGTGGGCTCTTTTTTGGTTCCATATGAAGTTTAAAGTAGTTTTTTTCCAATTCTGTGAAGAAATTCAGCAGTAGCTTGATGGAGATAGCATTGAATCTACAAATTATTTTGGGCAGTATGGCCATTTTCACAACACAGATTATTCCCATCCACGAACATGGCATTTTTTTTTATTCGTTTGTGTCCTCTCTTATTTCCTTGAGTAGTGGTCTGTAGTTCTCCTTGAAGAGGTCCGTAAGAAGTGACCAAATGAAGCATCATCCTCTCCAGAGTACTCAAATCACAGTGTCCCAGCTGGGTTAGTTGGCTTAGCTTGTGGTTCATGAACCTTTGTTTATATTATTGGACTCTAATTATGCCAGATGGAAAAATTTTGCATCATGGGCTTTCCTATACTTTATGCAAGGTCTAGAGTAGATCTTCACTTAAGAGTTAAGCAATAAATGAAACTCGAATGACTAAAGAATCTTAGCCACAACAATGACCAGAACGATATTAGGATATCTCCTTATCCATGAAATACCCATTTCTTTTTCTTTATTTTCTATTTTAATTTCCCAACTCAAAAAAGGAGATTTACTTTTATTCTATAATTTCTCTACCAAGACTCTCTTATGTATTGATTGTTCAGAAATAAGCTATTGATATTTTGCATATGAACAAATGTTCCCACTTCATCAGTGTGTTGAATGAAAATGATGTACATGGCATAAAATAGGTTACATTTTAAAATACCGAAGGCTTAAGGAGAAATCCTATTACAAATTATAGGAAGATGTTTAAATTTATACGTGATTAGAAAAAAGAACATGTAAATGCAATGAGATATTATTTTACTCTAGATAGTTTGACAAAAATTACAGTGCTGGATACTGCCATATGTTGGCAGGTATATAGGGACATAGAACCCTCATGCATGTTCAGTGATCATGAAGTCTGATGCATCCATTCATAGCATAATCAGGTTATGTATTTTACTCAAAGTAAATGACTTCTGGATATATATATATATATCTTTCTGTATATTCTATCTATATCCTATAGATATGAATATTTTAATGAATATGGATAGGGATATTTAATGCACCTTTATTTTCAACGGCAGAAATTTGGAGGTCATATAGGGGTCCATGTGGAGGATGTACCCAACAGAATAACATGCCGTAAGCAATAAAGTCTGTGCACAGGCCCCACTGTGGTTAGACATAAAAGTCAAAGTGCTGGGTGAAAAAGGTAATAAGCAGAATGACATCTATGGCCCAATATCATTTATATACCTCTCTGTGCCTCATTTTCCTCATTCATGAAGCTTGGAAAACAACAGTGCCTATCTTACAGGATTGTTGTGAGAATTACATGAGTCGATGTATGAAAGACACCTGGTAAATTCCTGGGATATAGTAAGTGATCCATAATACTGGTTACTATGCATCTTATTTTTTATTATATAAATTAGCAATATATGCAAACAAAATGCCACTCAACGTTTAACATAATTATATGCTAATAACAAGGTACACATCAAAACCTTCAGATATATTCCTGGTGAGAAATACAGATAAAAAGAAATAAGGATACTTATAACAAGAGATGGTTATGTGTCATGAATCAAGGAGTATGATTAAATCAATAGTCTGCATCTGAGCTCCTTAAAAAGGTTAAAATAAGAAATCTCTAAAATAGTTGCTTCTTGGGAGCATGCAGGTTAATATGACATCAGTTGCAAATTAAATAATGCCAACATAACAGTGCCTTAATCAATAGGAAGTTTTATTGTCTCTCAAAATAGATGTTTGCGGGAGGTAGTCCCAGGGTCTGTTAGGCTCTCAGGGATCTCACCCTTCTTCTCCTAGTCTTCAAAACCCTGACTTTCATACCATGACTTTGCTATGGTATTCACAATAGATGCCATATCTTGGAATCTAAATGGTAGGGAAAGGAGAAGCCTCACTTAGCACATCTCTCTCTTTTATCCAAGAGAAAAAAATTGCAAGAATGTCCCCCACCAGCAGCCGTAATATCACCACAAGTCAAACCCATTAGTCATGATGGATCAGTGGATTATGGCACTGATATGTGGAAAGGGAAATCAAATCTCTGACATCAGAAGCCCCTCTGATGGAAGGATAGCTCTTCCTACAAGGCAGAGGGATTGGAAGTGGTTACTGGATAGTTCACTGAGAGTGTCTAACATGAGAAAATGTGGAGTGTATAAAAAATGGGTTGACCTCATACTATCTGAGTTTAAATCACCACCTTACCACTTCTGGGCCTTCAACCTTAGAGAAATGATTTAACCTTGGTGTGCCTCACTTTCGCTATAGCCAAATAATAATAATAATAACAGTATTTACTTCATATGCACACACTAAATCAATATTAGCTATAATTACTATTTCTTAATAATTGTTTAAGTGACCAAAGGATTTGCAGTCTTCAAGATCTCCATTAGCATCCCGGAATTATTGCTTGCTTGCAGTGGTTATCCTTTTGCATTACTGTTTTTACGTGGGGGTGATTTTGCACCTTAGGAGACATCTGGAAATGTTCAGAGTTTTTGTTTGTCTCCACAATTGTTTGGGGTGGGGGTATATATACCTTGTGCCTATAGTAGCATGAAAAGTCCAGGAATACTAATTAATATTCTACAATGCACAGGATAGACCCCCACAACAAAGATAGACCCCTACAACAAAAAATTAGTCCAAAATGTTAATAGTGCCAAATAGAGAAACCCTTTTATACATGTAACTAATACTCAAAGAGGTCAAAAATGTACATTTTAAAACACTCCTATCAAGCACCGTTTCATCCACAAAATGGAGATAATGATTTCTTCATATAGTAGTGTTGAAAAGATGAAAAACCCAACGTGTGTACAACATGGCAGGTACAGAGGGAGCAAACTGTTGACATCACCTTAGCTCCATTTCTTCAACTCTAAAATGTAATAATAATGCTTCCTTGTAATGTCGCTGTAAGGGTTAAATAAAATTTGCTTAAGTTTCCCAGTACACAGTAGATGACGTATAAGTTGCATTCTTTCTTCCCTTCTCATTAATCTTCAAAAGATAGAACTTTGATCCTTTCAGGTGATTAGGTAATGAAGGAGCTACTGAGAAAAAAAATATATATTTATATATATATATATATATGCAACTTCTAACAAAGCTTGGCTCCCCAGAGTTGGGAAGTTCTTTCATGCAGTTAGCACACAGGACCTCTCATGAATTGCATTAGACCAACCAGGCTGTAGTAAAAATTTGTACATCCAGTTCCAGAGTTACAAGCATGAATTACGAGAAGAAAAAACAGTACTTATCCTTTTTTCCATTTGATTTTTACAAGGTCATTACTTCTTTAATGGCATTTAAGACAATTTGTAGCATGGAAGTTCCACAAGCTTACTGGTCAACTCATTGTAAACACCATTGTGCATATTTACTATAAAACCCCGTATTATTTATGTAATGAGTCTTGGTGATAAAACAGCAACCGATGATTCATTTCTTTTGTGTTACTTCATGCAGTGCACTTCTGAGGTTTGAAATATGGAAAGCATCTTCTTTCAAAAGGAAATATCACCAAGAAGAAAGGCACCATCAGCGTGTAGCCTGAAACCAAATGAGATCCGAGGCTAATAAAAGCTCTGAAGCCTGACCTTGCAGACGTCCCTACACCTTGCACGGCATTCAACCCAGACAAGGCATAATAGCCAACATAAACCATGCTCAAATCCCGTTACTTCTTACAGATTTCAAAATTGCCAGCCAATAAAATGGAAGAGAACCTGTGCATCCACATGTAGGAAATAAAGATAAAAATTGGGTGAAAAATATAGTGGTTAGCACTGGGAGGAGGGGATAGGGAATGGGAGATTCAGGACAAAACACTGGACACCAGCAGTAAAATGGAAGAGAAAAGCTCACTGCGGCCATTCTAATTACCATGGAATCAAGCCAATAGGAGTAGTGAAAGCAGCCTGGGTTTTTAGTGTTTCGTCTTTTTCTGTTTGCACTATGTTTTCTTTGCTTTATATCTTCTGTAAGGATTACAAAGCCAGGCATCCAGTAAAATGAGAAACGTGGAAAACACAGTGAAGTTCCTGGCTCATATTAATTGACAAAATAAATATTAATGGGGTTCTTCCTTCCTCTTTGGTATTGTCTCCTGTGTCAGAGAATTTGCAGATACTGCGGCTATCATCTCCACTAAATAATTAGGCACACTTTTCCTTTAGGGATTTCGTTGTTGTTTTGTGATTTGTTTTACTCGTTGTTCTGCTTTTTAACACTTGAGTTAAATGGCAGACTGAGAAATTTGAAAAGCTGTTTTTATTGTATGCTAGCCTATTTCTTGGCTAAACGTTTCCTTGTGATGTGTCAAATTTCTTCAACATTCTGATTATACTCCTCTCAAATTTTTTCAGATGGTTCAGATTTTCTTAAGAGACAAGTTCAGAAGCAAAAGTAGAATGGTATGGGTAGCCTCGAGCTCACTTTGTAAATTTAATGTGCATTCCCATCTCTTGGAGGTTTTTTGTTTGTTTGTTTGTCTGTTTGTTTTTGAGACGGAGTCCCTCTCTGTCGCCCCGGCTGGAGTGCAGCGGCGCAAGCTCCGCCTCCCGGATTCACGCCATTATCCTGCCTCAGCCTCCTGAGTAGCTGGGACTGCAGGTGCCCACCACCACGCCCGGCTAATTTTTGTATTTTTAGCAGAGACGGGGTTTCACTGTGTTAGCCAGGATGATCTCAATCTCCTGACCTCGTGATCCGCCTGAGGTCTTCTAAGATTCAGATTCTGGTTCTGCAGGTAGGAGGAGGCCTTAGATTCTTTGCTTCTATCAAGATTTTTGTCATGCCAAAGCTACGGGTTAGTCAGCAACTCTGAGTAGCAAGGATGTAAAAATGCAGAATAGAACATGTTATTAAATTCATTATTCTAAGTACTATTCATCTGTCAATGCAGTTTAACACATGATTGTGTTTATTTGCTCAAAACAAACCCATCACCTTTCCTAGACTGAGAGGACAACTGGCTCCATGTCCTGTTGTTAGGAATATAAATTTTTCTGCACAAATAACTAGATCTTGCCGCCTTTCACTGCAGAAGGCAATCCTTGAACCTTTTGCCTGTGGTTTGTGGTCCCCCATGTAACTGTTTCCCTTGCCCTTGGGTCAATTAGTTTTTATTTTAAACCTAAGTTCACTGTCTTTCTGCACGGACCTGCTATCTCTAAGCAATGAGAATAGCATGCAGTGAGGTGCCCTAGAAAGAAACTTAGAAATTACTTGTATTAGTTTGTTTTTGCATTGCTATGAATACCTGAGATTGGGTAACTTATAAAGAAAAGAGGCTTGATTGGATCATGATTCCACAGACTGTACAGGAAACAAGATGCTGGCTCTGCTTAGCTTCTGTGGAGGCCTCAGGAAGTTCAGAATCATGTTGGAAGGCAAAGGGGGAGCCAGCACTTCACATGACCGTCAAAGGGAGGAAGAAAGAGAAGGGGAAAGGCTACACATTTTTAAACAAGCAGATTTTATGAGAACTCACTCACTATCCCGAGAATAGCACCAAAGTTTATGTTGCTAAACCATTCAGGAGAAAAAATTCCCATGATTCAATCACCTCTTACCAGGCTGCACCTCCCACTAGAGAATTAAGGGTTACAATTTGACATGAGATTTAAGCTGGGACACAGACCCAAACCATATCGCTTGTTTTCTTCAACACTCTATACCTTGCCAATGAATGTATTGCCAAGACTGGATGATGGTATCTCCTAAATAACTTGAAGTATTATACGTGCTACAGATCTTAGTTTAAACATTGCTTTCTCCAGAAAGCCTTCCATTTCTTTCCTACACACACACATCTGTAACCACATCTATGCCCAATGAGTTCACTCCTGTACTCAATTCCTTCCATACTTCTCCACTTTTAATCTTAGCATCTTTATGATTAGAGAGGTTTTTGTGTTTTATTTCCCACTATTACCCCTAAGCCCAGTAGAGAGAACAGAGAAAAGGCCTAATAAGAATCTGTCAAATGTTTAATAAATATTGAAGAAAACCCTGTGCTTGATTTAGCATTGTCTGCCTGACTGTCTGCATCTAGGTGAGTTGCACTGATATGAATTTGGAATGAAGCCCTATTTTAGTTGATAATCACTATAACTTTAGTTTGCAATTCTAAATTCTTTTTATGTAAGTGGAGATTATTAGAAATGACTTTAGTTAATATGCAAAATTGTTTTTGAAATAGTGCTTTATCCTGAACAGTGTTAGTAGACAGCATTCATACACAACTTGTTTCACTTATTCCTAACTACAAAAATGAAACAATAATCCACAGCTCAGCATGTTCTAGACTTAAAAAGATTGCACTGATGCCCAGATTTTACTGACAGATGGAGGATGACCTACATCACTCTAGAACCCCTTTATATTCATTCTCACAAAAAAATGCTGCACTTAATGCTGGCACTGGCTGTCACCAGGATAGTCTTGGGCAGACTGGACAGTTGGTCACAACAGTCAATGTTGGCTGAAGCTGAGATCTAGCATCTTCTTTTCACAGCCACCTTGCTCCAAAACTTTTACTGACCAGGTCTGTTAAAGAGACCTGGGAGCAGGGATAGCTCCTGTCTAGACAGAAAGAGGACATTTGACTTACCAGTCTTTCCTAGCCAATATGGACATTCCCACAGATTGATTTCTTGTTACCTTCCCTTGTGCTCGTTGACATCAAGGGCCAGCCATAGCAGAAAGTCATGCTTTTTTTTTTTAAGCTTAACACTGATTTTGTATTATTTATAAAGAACCAGATTCTCTGCTATTTCTGTAATATCAGCCATGGCAGCCATCTGATGGTAATAATTTAACCATCTGCAACTGAAATCATTTGGTAAACTGTTTGCAAAAAATAAACCCTAAAATGAAATGCAAATTGTATTAATTCCGAGGCACATATTTCTCTAATTAATATCGCTCCCTTAGGGAATTATAGGTTCCTTTTAGCAACATTCATTTTACTGAAATCTTCTCTGAAAATGCCGTTTCAAGAATGGAGCATTAAAGTTTTAGATGGAAATAATGTGTTTTCTTCAGAAATGTATCCACAGTAAGTCATCACGTAATGTTGTCAATAGGTTCTTAGAAACTGTGACTTCAAGTGCAATGCCATATAACAAAACCAATTTTAACACATAGGCTCATTAATATCAATAAGATTTAAGTTTCCAGGGCATATTTCTTTCCTTCTTTTTAAGAGATGCTATGTTACCTGGGTTGGAGTGCAGTTGCAATTTACAGACGCCATTATAGCACTCTATAGCCCCAAACTCCTGCTCTCAAATGATCCACTGCCTCAGACTCTCAAACAGCTGGAACTACAGGTATGCAGCACCATGCACAGCTCCCTATGGCCTACTTCTGGCCACAAAACATCATAAAACTCCTAAATAAGACCCAAAACTTTTCCATTATTAAACACTGAAATAAATGTGAGCTATTAGTACATTTAAGAAGGATTAATTAAAACCAAGCCAGATAATTATTTGCTCGATTTTTCATGAATTAGTGAGTGACGGCAGTCTCAGCATAGTCAGTTAAATCAAGGAATTAATGTTTGCAAAGACAACATTGTCAGGAGCATCTCCCACCACCATGCAGTTCAAATGCCATCATGAATACGGTGGGCTCACTGAGCGCTTTGTACTGCATTATTTACAGTCATTCATTTGTATGATTGTGGGAAACTTGATGTTTTATTTGACAACCATTTGTATTCATTTATTTATTCATTTCTTCATAAGCCTTATAATGAAACAATGATGGACGAAACAATGTTATTCAAGGACCTGCTGTATAATGCCTTGCTAATGCCTACAAGATGAAACCCAATATGTTTAGTTTGTCTTTCAAAGGCCTCTTGAGGTAGTCTGAAAATAAGCATCCCAAAGTCTCTTTAGGATCTGCCTGGAAACATTCTCCATTTCTGCCTCATAGGTCAGCAACTGTTCTTCAGACACTACCAGCACTATGTTTTGCACATAGTTGGCATGGCATAAACAAATTTTGAATGGAAAAATAAATGGAGTCAAGTTTATATTGGATTTCCTCTCTACACATAGCATGCTCCCTTTTCCTCTGTATATAAGCACATCTTTTTGACCAGAACATCTCTGACATATTTTAGTTCTATCATGTAATATTTAACAAATTTACTATGACAAATGTTTATATGTATTATCTAGGTTGTGTTTATATAAATACATATTTTGATGATACTTATAGCCACCCATCTAGACTTTAAGCTTCTAGAAGGACGTGTTTACAGTGAGTGCTGGGCAAAGTATTTAGATCCTTACCCCAGAAGTTGCCCAGACAGTGTCAAAATAGCAGATGGTCTTTGATTCTTCCTCTCCCATGCTCTCTTCTGATTCTTGCTCCTCCTCTTTTTCCTTACTTAACACATGTCCCAAACCGGGCCTGAATCTCCACTGGTCAAGGACTATATGCTGAAAACTCATCTCTCTACTCCTATCTTTTCTCTGCTCTATTCTCTAACCCAAATTTCTGTTTAAATATTTAATTGTTCATTAATCTGATTTGACCATTACACATCGTATACATGTATCAAGATACACTGTACCCCATTAATATGTGCAATTATATGTCAATTAAAAATAATAATAAAAGCATAAAAGAATGTTCAACAATTTCTGCAAAAAAATATTAATTGCTGCCAAAATGTTAAAAAAAATTGATTAAATATCAGAGCTCACACCAAGGTTAATGACATACTTGGAAGTATTTTAGTTTTCAAAAGGCAATTGTTAAACCAAATACAAGTCTATATTTTAAAATTTCAAGTAGTTAGAATTGATAGTTTTCAAACAGATGAGGTGGAGGAGTGTGTATTTGTGTGTGTGCATGTGTGTGTGGTGGGGGCATGCTTGCTAGGAACACAAATGCTTCTTTTTTGTCATTATCAATGTCCAAAGCATGAATAGAAATAGAATTAAGAGAAGGGGAGACAGCATAGACCAGTAATGGCTGGTAACAAAGAAAAATCTTAATTGAGTCTTTGATTAACTGGATTTGTAGTGGTAAGTCGTAAGTTTTGCTGTATCTTGCTTTTATTAAAATGTGAGAGATTTAAGAAAACAAAATATTGGGAAGAAGCTCCATTTTATGTTTTTCAGAGTGCTCTACTGAGGTCGGAATAACTTCATTTAATTGCCTACATTTTCTATTATTTCCCAGGTTCTGACAATCGAAATAGATGTCCTAAAAGATGACCCTCAGTCCTTGCAGGGCAGTAACGATGAGACAATGAGATAATGTGGATACAAGTATTTTACAAATTACACTGCACTGTGCAAATCTAAGAAAGACCATTCAGTGTTGAACTATCTCTAAAAATTAGTGTTTCTTTGTAAAATGTTGATATCCTCTTCATGAAATTACCTAATGCAACTAGATGGCACATTTTAAGAATGTTTTAGAGTCAGAGATCAGCCTAAATCATTTTCATTATTTCTTCCACCTCTGATATGTCTTAACATATTGTAATATGAGTGGAGAAATACTATTTCAATAATTACACTCTTGAACATGAAACAAATGTAATTTCTCTATTTTTATTTCTTTCTATTAGCACTCTGAATTCTGTCAAACAATTTACTCTTAAAACTATAAGGTTATGTGGTCTAATCCGGTAGCTCTCCATCAACTTAAGAAAGAACAAATCAGTGTTAGTTCAGTGCTTCTCCATACCCGATCCTTCCTTCTAACTGACCAAGGATCTCCCCCAGCCATCAAGTGGCCATTGCTGCCAGTAACAACAGTGAGAACTACAGCTAGAGGGTTAGTTTCTGGGGCTGGGTACACTGGAGAAAGTTATTGACTGAGAGCTGATACTATATACCATGTTAACTCACAACTAATGTTTTCACCTCACGTGAAATCCTTGGTACTGGTGGAGATGAATGAATAATAGCAGGATCCTCAAGAGCAGATATATTTCCTAAACAGCTGTCTCCACTTTGGGTATCTTCTGATAAATTGAGATGACAGTTCATTATGGCCCAACATAGGATGTCCATTACAGGACTCTTCCCAAGAACCTCAGTTTGTCTCCTATCCAGATGCATATTCAAAAATTTATTCCAACTGGTATGGTGCAGCTACTACTGGCTATCAGAACAGATGCTGGCCAGAAAAGTGGAATAAGGTCTTAGAGGCCCTGGTTATGTCAGTGTCAGCACACTATTCCATGCATGTGGGAAATCCTATCAGAGTGCTGCAAGGGTGGGGACTGGGAAGTGGAAGGCACTCAGAGGCTAGAGCAGCTGCCACTTTCCTGTCAACAACCAGGATTTCTGTTTCAACAGGTAAAGTCATGCTGAGGTATAATGGATAGGTATTCATCCTGCCAATACTCCAGCGGTACTTGGAAAGACTATAGATCCTCAGTCTGAGCAAACATTCACAACTGAAAAACCCATGGGAACTTTTGGTGTTCCCTTACATAGTACTGTAGATAATAGGGGACATGGTCTGAATGGTGGTCTAAGAGATGCAAACATAGGGCAATTACAGCATACCCTTTCTGTCCAATTCCAACTTCTCCATTTACTAGCTTTGCGGCCTTGAGGGAGTTACACAAACTCTCTGTCTCTCCATTCCATTATCAGTAAGGTCAGAATAGTAATTCCACACAAATGGCTTGATGATTGAACTAGTTGATACATATATATATATATAGGAGTTAAGGGGAGGGGGGAGGGATTGCATTGGGGAGTTATACCTGATATAAATGATGAATTGATGGGTGCTGAAGAGTTGATGGATGCAGCACACCAACATGGCACAAGTATACATATGTAACAAACCTGCACGTTATGCACATGTACCCTAGAACTTACAGTATAATAAAAATAAAAAAAAAAAAGGAGTTAGAACAGCACACAGTATAGTACATACTAGGTAAGTGAAAGCTGCTATTGTTACTTATATGTTACCCTCACCCAAAGGGGTAGGCAGTATAAGTAAAACTATTGACCTCATACTTCCTCTGGTAACCAATAATGCAGACCCTCTCATACACATGTATACCTCCAAACTTTAATGGATCTCTCCTCTATTCCTTTTTCTTAGATGAGGAATGTTTTCTTTTTTTATTTTTATTAACTTTTATTTTAACTTCATGAGCACATGTGCAGGTTTGTTAAACAAGTAAACTCACATCATGGAGTTTGTTGTACAGATTATTTTGTCATCTAGATATTAAGCTTAATACCCATTGGTTATTTTTCCTGATCTTCTCCCTCCCACCATGCTTCACCCTCTGATAGGCCCTGGTGTTTGTTGTTCCCTTCTATGGGTCAATGTGTTCTCATTATTTAGCTCTCACATAAGTGAGAACAGGAAGTATTTGGTTTTCTGCCCCTGGGTTAGTTTACTAAGGATAATGACTTCCACTTCATCCATGTCCCTACAAAGGACATGAACTCATTCTTTTATATGGCTACATAGTATACCATGGTATATATGTACCATATTTTCTTTATCCAGTCATTGGCAGGCATTTAGGTTGACTCCATGTCTTTGCTATTGTGAATAGTACTGCAATAAACATATGTATGCTTGTGTTTTTATGATAGAGTGATTTATATTCCTTTGGGTATATACCCAGTAATGAGATTGCTGAGTCAAATGGTAGTTCTGCTCTTAGGCTTCTGAGGAATCACCACATTATTTTTTTACATGTGTGAACTAATTTACACTCCCACCAACAGTGTATAATGGTTCCATTTTCCTCCACAACCTTGCCAGCACCTATTTGGTGACTTTTTTAAATAACCATTTTCATTGGTGTGAGATGATAACTCATTGTGATTTTGATTTGCATTTTTCTAATGTTCAGTGATGTTGAGTTTTTTTTCATACGATTGCTGGCCGCATGTATGTGTTCCTTTGAAAAATGTTCATGTCCTTTGCCCACTTTGTAATAAGGTTGTTTGTTTTCTTGTAAAATTATTTCAGTTCCCTACAGATGCTGGATATTAGACTTTTTTCAGATGCATAGTTTGCAAATATTTTCTCCCATTCTATAGATTGTCTGTTTACTCTGTTGATAGTTTACTTTGTTGTATAGAAGCACTTTAGTTTAACTAGATCCCATTTATCAATTTTTGCTTTTGTCACAATTGCTTTTGGCATCTTTGTCATGAAATCTTTGCCCATGTCCAGAATGGTATTGCCTAGGTTGTATTTCAGGGCCTTTATAGCATTGGGTTTTACATTTAACTCTTTAATCCTTCTTTAGTTGACTTTTTATATGGTATAAGGAAGTGATCCAAGTTAAATCTTCTGCATATGGCTAGCTAACTAGCCCAGCACCATTTATTGAATAGGAAGTCCTTTCCACATTGCTTGTTTTAGTGAGGGTTGTCAAAGATCAGATGGCTATGGGTGTGCAGCCTTATTTGTGGGCTCTCTGTTCTGTTCCAATGGTTTATGTGTCTATTTTTATACCAGTACCATGCTGTTTTGGTTACTGTAACCCTGTAGTATAGTTTCACATTAGGTAGCATGATGCCTCCAACTTTGTTCTTTTTACTTAAAATTGTCTTGGCTATTTGGGCTCTTTTTGGCTTTCATATAAATTTTGAAATAGCTTTTTCCAGTTCTTTGATGAACGTCATTGGTAGTTTGATAGAAATAGCCTTGAATCTATACATTGCTTTAGGCAATATGGCCATTCTAATGATACTGATTCTTCTTATTTGTAAGTGTGGAATATTTTTATATTTGTTTATGTTATCTCTGATTCTTTGAGCAACGTTTTGTAGTTCTCCTTGTAAAAATCATTCACTTCCCTGGTTAAATGTATTCCTATATATTTTATTCTTATTGTAACAATTACGAATGAGATCGTGTTCCTGATTTGGCTCTCAGCTTGACTATTGTTGGTGAATAGGGATGCTAGTGATTTTTGCACATTGATTTTATACCCTGGAATTTTACTGAAGTTGTTTATCAGCTTAAGGAGTTTTTGGGCCTAGATTACAGGGTTGTCTAGACGTAGAATCATGTCATCTGCAAACAGGGATAGTTTGACATCCTCTTTTGCTATTTGGATGCCCTTTATTTCTTTCTCTTGCCTGATTGCTCGGACCAAGACTTCCAATAATACATTGAGTAGGAGTGGTGACACAGGACATCCTTGTCTTCTGTTGATTTTCAAAGGGAATGCCTCTAGCTTTTGCACATTCCTATGATGTTGGCTGTGAGTTTGTCATAGATGGCTCTTATTTTTATGTATGTTTCTTTAATATTTAGTTTATTGAAAGTTTTTAACATGAAGGGGTGTTGAATTTTATTGAAAGTCTTTTCTGTCTCTGTAAAGATAATCATGTGACTTTTGTCTTTAGTTCTGTTTATGTGATGAAACATATGCATTAATCTGTGTATGTTAAACCAGTTTTGCATTCCAGGGATAAAGCCTACTTGATTGTGATGGATTAGCTTTTTGATGTGCTGCTGGATTCAGTTTGCCAGTATTTTGTTGAGGGTTTTTACACTGATGTTCTTTAAGGATATTGGCCTGAAGTTTACTTTTTTTATTTTATCTCTGGCAGGTTTTGGTATAGGGATGATGCTGGCCTTGTAGAATGAATTAGGGAGGAGTCCTTCCTCCTTAATTTTTTAGAATAGTTATAGTGGGAATGGTGCCTGCTCTGGTACCAGAATTTGGCTCTGATTCTTTCTGGTCCTGGGCTTTTTCTTGTTTATAGGGTATTATTTACTGACTCAATTTCAGAACTCATTATTGAGCTGTACGGGTATTCAGTTTCTTCTTCATTCAGTCCTGGGAGAGTCTATGTTTCCAGGAATTTATCCATTTCTTCTAGGTGTTCTAGTTTGTGTGCACAGAGGTGTTCACATGGTTATTTGCCATTCTGTGGGGTCAGTGGTAATATCCCCTT
Organism: Colobus angolensis palliatus; assembly: GCF_000951035.1. Lineage (NCBI taxonomy): Eukaryota > Metazoa > Chordata > Mammalia > Primates > Cercopithecidae > Colobus > Colobus angolensis. Next base: position 16,449,109 of record NW_012113141.1, on the reverse strand, counting down.
TGTCATATCCAATTGTGCTTATTTGGATTTTCTTTCTTTTCTTCTTTATTCATTTAGCTATTGACCTACCTTTTTTATTAATTTTTTTCTATAAACAAACTCCTGGATTCACTGATCTTTTGAATGGATTTTCATGTCTCAATCTCCTTCGTTTCAGCTCCGATTCTGGTTATTTCTTGTCTTTTAATACCTTTGATATTGGTTTGCTCTTGATTCATGGTTCTCTAGTTCTTTTAGTTGTGAGTTTAGGTTGTTAAATTGAGATCTTTCCAATGTTTTGATATGGGTGTTTACTGCTGTAAATTTCGGTCTTAACTTGGCCTTACCAGTGACCCAGAGATTCTGGTATGTTGTATCTTTGTTCTCATTATTAAAAAAAACTTCTTGTTCTCTACTTTAATTTCATTATTTATCCAAAACTCATTCTGGAGCAGGTTATTGAATTTACATGTAACTGTATATTTTTGTGCAGTTTTCTAGTCCTGATTTCTATGTTTATTGCGCTGTAGTCCAAGAGAATTGTTGTTATTTCAGTTCTTTTGCATTTGCTGAGAAGTGTTTTATGTCAGATTGTGTGGTCACTTTTTTAATATGTGCCATGTAGTGATGAGAAGACTGTATATGCTGTTGATTTGGGGTGGAAGTTCTGTAGATGTCTTTCGGGTCCATTTGATCCAGTGCTGGGTTGAAGTCCTGAATGTCTTTGTTAATTGTCTGCCTTGATGGTCCACCTAATACTCCCAGTGGGGTGTTGAATGCTCCCATTCTTATTGTATGGGAGTCTAAGTCTCCTTGAAAGTCTCTAAGAATGTGCTTTATGAATCTGTGTGCTCCTGTGTTGGGTGCATATATATTTATGATAGTTAGGTCTTCTTCTTGAAATAAACCCTTTACCATTATGTAATACCTTTCTTTGTCTTTTTATGATCTTTGTAGATTTAAAGTCTATTCTGTCTGAAATTAGAATTGCAACCCCTCCTTTTTTCCATTTTCCATTTACTTGGTACATTTTTCTCCATCTCCTTGAGCCCATGGGTATCACAGCATGTGAGATGGGTCTCTTGAAGACAGCATACCAATGGGTCTTTATCCATATTGCCACTCTGTCCCCTTTAATTGGGGCATTTAGCCCATTTACATTCAAGGTTAGTATTGATATGTGTTGATTTGATCCTGACATCATGATGTTAGCTGGCTATTTTGGAAACTTGTTTACGTGGTTGCTTTATAGAGTCATTTTTCTGTTTACTTTGGTGTATTTTTGTAGTGACTAGTAATAGTCTTTCTTTTCCATATTTAGTGCTTTCTTCAGTAGCAATTGTAAGGTAGATCTGGTGATAATAAATCCCTTTAGCATTTGCTTGGCTAAAAAGGATCTTATTTATTTTTTGCTTATAAAGCTTACTTTGTCTGGATATAAAAATCTTGGAATTTATTTTCTTTAAGAGTGTCAAATATTATTCCCAATCTCTTATGGCTTGTAGGGTTTCTGCTGAGAAGTCTTCTGTTAGTCTGACAGGTTGCCTTTGTAGGTGACCTGACCTTTCCCTCTAGTTACTTTTATATTTTTTATTTCATTTCGATCTTGGAGAATCTGATAATTACATGTCTTGGGGATTATCTTCTCATGAGGTATCTTACTTAGGTTATCTGCATTTCCTGAATTTTAATGTTGGCCTCCCTAGCTACATTAGGGAAGTTCTCCTGGATGATATCCTAAAATATGTTTTCTGAGTTTCTTTCATTCTCTCCACCTCTTCCAGAGACATCAATGAGTTGTAGATTTCATCTCATTACACAATCCCATATTTCTTGGAGCTTTCATTTGTTCCTTTTTATTCTTTTTGCTCTACTCCTGGCTGACTATCTTATTTTGGAAAGCCAGTCTTCAAGCTCTGAGATTCATTATTCCACTTGATCTATTCTGCTAGTAATACTAGCGATTGCAGTATGAATTTCTGTATATTTTTTCAGCTCTATCAGGTTGGTTATGTTCTTTTCTATACTGGCTATTTTGTCTGTCAGTGCCTTTGTTTTTTATCATGATTCTTAACTTTCTTGCATTGGGTTTCAATGTACTCCTGCATCTTGATGATCTTCATTTCTATCCATATTGTGAATTCTATTTTTGTCATTTCCACCATGGTTCAGAACACCTGCCTCTGTACAGGCATTCACAGCAGCAGTGGACTCAGCATGGCTACAGAGGTCAGCATTGACAACTGTGCATGCAGTCATGATGGTGGTGTTGTTAACACAGGGGCAGGGTGCTGATGGACACAGGTCTGTGTGAGCCCTTTGTGGTTGCTGGAAAGGTAGTGCAGTCATTTGGAGGAAGGAAGGCACTCTGACTTTTTGAGTTGTCAGAGTTCTTGTGCTGGTTCTTTCTCATCTTTGTGAGCTGATATTCCTTCCATGTGTCAAGTTGCTGTCTTTGGATTCTTTTTCTTTTATCCTATTAAATGACCTTGAGGGTTTGATTATGGTACTGGGTAGGTTCAGTCAACTATCTTCATTTCTGGAAGATTTTACGGGCCCAAGACTCAACTGCTAACTCCTGGACGGTGTGCTCTAACTCTAGGGGAGTTGTATTGGACACCAAATTTGTTATTTGACTCCTCATGGTTAGAAACCCACTGCACTGAGGGGGCCAAGGTGCTCTGGGACTGCTGGTCACTACACTCTGATGGTGGTGTCAACCAAAGCACTTCATAAAGCAGCAGCAACATCCATTCTTGTTTTCACTCCCAGCAGCGCAGCAGTGGCAGCACAGTAGGGTGCATGCTCATTGACTGTGCCAGGGTGCCTGCCTCTGTGCAGGCATTCACAGCAGCAGTGGACTAAGCATGGTTACAGGGGTCAGCATTGGCAACTGTGCATGCAGTCATGCTGGTGGTGTTGCTAACACAGGGGCAGGGTGCTGATGGGCACAGGTCTGTGTGAGCCCTTTGTGGTTGCTCAGGGTGGGGGAAGGTCCACGGTTCTCCATGCCTAGTTTCACTCCTGTGGCAGTGTTTGCACAGGAACTGGGTGCTGGTGGGGGTGGGGCTGGTGGGTTCTGTGCCTGATAAGGTTGAGAATGCAATGCCAATAGGGAAGAGAAGGGTGGGTGGAGTGCACTCAGCCAGCAGGAGAGGTAGGGCAGGGTGCATACACATCTGTGTACTGGCAGGCAGAGAAGGCAAAATTTGCCCATGCACTCACAGGCCAGAAAAGTGATGTTGGGGGTGGCTATGGGGTGGGGGGAAACTATAGGAGGTGTCAGAGAGTGGGTGGACTGGTGCTGGAGCTCTCTGCCAGTCAGATATAGTCAGTAGTATAGCAGGAGCTATAATGTGGGCACCTAGGGCACATAAACCTGCACAGCAAGCAGGTATAGCCAGGCTGGGGCTCAAGGAGAGGCCAGCAGACCAAAAGGTGCTCAGGTGGGACTGACCCTGTCTGATGGGCAAGACCACCCTGCAGAGTTCAGGTCCTACAGTTCCCTAAGGGTAAAGTCTCCTCTTGGGTCAAGTTGAGCCTAGGGGGATGGGCATTGCTGGCCATGCTCTGTTACTAGCACTTCTACACTAAACACCTATGGGCTCCACACCTGCTGGTCTGCTAACTGAACACTTCTCTAAGCAGCTCTCCCTGCCAACTCAAGTGTCCGTAGTGGTTGAGGGGTATCCTCCTGCCTGCATTCCAGAGGCCTGTGACAAGAGCTATTTATTTATTTATTTATTTATTTATATTATACTTTAAATTCTAGGGTATATGTGCACAACATGCAGGTTTGTTACATATGTATACATGTGCCATGTTGATATGCTGCACCCATGAACTTGTCATTTACATTAGGTGTATCTCCTAATGCTATCCCTCCCCCTTACCAGTTCAACTCACCCATTCCCCTGGAATCATTTTGGGTCACGAATGAGTCCTGGTGCGTGGTAGCCTCATGCAGGGTTCCCAGCTTCCTCCTGCTTCAGCCCAGCTTCTGTGTTTTCCTTCTGTCCACTCTCAGTGCTTTTCCTCTGAAGATCTGTTAGGGGTACACCAGCCCTCAGTCCCTCAGAGGCAGATGTTCTACTTGGCTGCATCTAGTCAGTCATCTTGCTCGAATCTCCCCTGTATTTCTTTTATTACATATCCATTATTGGCATTTAGTCAAATGATGACAGAAGGGACAAGATACTGTACTGATTTCATTATCTTGCTTTCTTTTAATTCTTGTTTTTATAAATCGATATTGATTATTTTTAGGAGTTTGAGCTAGTCTTTATCTTTCTTTTGGAACAAGGGATTTTAAAAAGTTTTCTCTCATTGTGTTTGTGTGACAACCTAGATGGTCTCCTTCCCACCCCAAGGCTAATTCAGCCTCACCAATTTAGGGGATGATTGCACTAAATGGTGCTTTATCTCCATGAGAAGGGTCTTCTTCATGTAGCTTCTGATGGGCAAGTGTCTGCAGTGAAGCAACATTGTGTGAAAATGTGGCATCAGTTAATACTCCTACTCCTACAAGTGGACATTGTGGCTGCACAGTTCTCTGTCCCACGCTAAAGCAATTTTCTTGGTAGCTTTAAAAGTTCAACTGCTTGGGCTTGTAATTATTTCTTGTCTTCTCCCACCACAAATATTACAGAATATTCATTCTCTCAAATTTTTAAATAATGAAAAAATACCTGGCAAAGACCTGGGATGAAGGAAGAGAGAAGAGATAAGTATGCTGGACTTGGAGACGGTAAGAAAGGATTCACTGATCTACATCAGTAATAACATTCTGAAAGGGTGGGTAGTGAGAGATATATGAGCCCCTAATGTGTCCTCAGGGGACTAACTTATGGGAATCCCCACATAGGTATAATATGAGTTAAAGGCAGATCAATTACAGATAAATAATCTGCTTTTTTGCCTTCTGTGGTCTTAAATATTACTTGTTTAAATATGAATTCTTGCCTGCCATCATCTCGTACATTCAGATGTAAAACCATAAGACAGAGTCAAAGGAATCGGATTTATCTGGTAAGTCTGACTAAGGTATTGGGAGGGAGACAGTTTCACCTTAAGAACATAAGACATGAATACGCTTTGTGACTTTTTTCAGCTGTTACATATATTTCTTCTATTGCATAAAACTACAATACATATTCAGCCTATTGATAGACCAGTTGTTTGTCTTGATGGTCAAAACAGACAATTGACCATATTTCTCTGACCTATCATCCAGCCCCAAATGGACCAATACCTACAACCTCTACACCAGCCATTCTGTGAAACTTAGTATGCTACAATCTGTCAGGCATAGAGTCTTGCATCTTTTGAGTGTCTGTATACCAACATTTTGTTTCTGGATTTGTTACAATGGCCATTCTTTTCTTAGAAGAGCAAAATAAATGTAGTATTTAAGTGATTTTAAAGGATAGGAATAAAAATGTTGGATTTTTGATATAGAACTAATTCTTATTGTAGTTTACTAGATATTTTTCCTAAAAAAGGAATGACTACTATTCTAATCCTAGCCCCGAGAGCCCTGATCTATGAAATGTGGGACTTGGATCAATTTATTACCAATCACCTTCTAGCTTCCAGTTCTATGGTTCTATGCATTATAGTAAAGTTTTAGTTTTATTTGGCAATCAGGAGATAAATTTTCATCTAGCTCAGTACATTGTAAGGATGTTGTAGATACCTAATTTCCCTCCCCACACTATATGGTAAACATATTTCTGGAAAAACATCAATTTTTCAAGATTCAATTTATTCTTAAGTTTCATTAGTATTATTTGCTCTGTATAACAAACCTTGATGCTTTATGTTCAAGCAAAGACTCTTTTGTAGCTATAATACTTTGATGTGGCCTTATGAGAGTATTATAATATTTTTGTTCCACAAGTCTGTAGGAAGATGCAGGAACTCATTGTTTAGGGCTCAATACAGTTTTGGCTGGTAGTTCTCGTTATATAGCAGTGTATTAACTTAACATGTTAATATACAGTTCATAGATTTTAGCTCTCTCTTTCCACTTTATTTATACTATCAATGTCTGCTATGTATTATAATTATGTCCCTAAATCTTAGGATCATAATGCATACCAATTGCTCCACTATACATCAAACCTAGAAATGCCAGTTATAGTTAAACAGGGTTATTGTAGGTTGGAAAACACCTTCCTTAGAGTATTTAGACTGCACAAAATGGAACACTGGGTAATGGTTACTTTCTAAAGCGTTTTGAATTTTTTCTGCTATGATTTACTTAGTTGACATAGCACTTTATAATAATCATCTCTATAAACAAGAGACAGAGAAGGACAGGAAGAGAGGAGAAGAACAAGAAGAAGAAGGAGAAGGAAGAAGAGAAGAAGAAGGAGAAGGAAGAAGAGAAGAAGAATAACAAGAACAAGAACAAGAATACAAAAGTTTCCTTTGAAAAGACAGGAGTTCCTTTTAAAGAGCCAACTAAAAGAGAGCTTAACTAAAACTGATGAGGGATTCTAGGAGCCTTTGAAGGGATTCCACTACCAGGATCTTACCATTGCAGATAAAACAAAACAGGGCTAGACTGTTGAAAGATCTGACATTCAACCCATATGTGGTTACCATGCATGTTAATATATCTTTGCTTAACCAACATTTCATTTATTACTCCACAAATGAATGCTGTACAATGAAATAGCTGGTCTCTTTGCCTACCTTTAAGTTTGTCAGTTGTGTGTGATGCACGCACAATCATCAAACTACCAAGTGGATCAGTGCTAGAATAATTTTCTTACTGTATTTGGTTTTTATGGTACTTTTTGTCTTACCCAAAAGGCTGGGGTGCTTATAATATTAAGAAAATGTTTTGGTTTATTTAACAAACATTTCCTGAGCACCTCCTATGTACCTGGCACTGTCAGGGAATGGAAAAATATGTAGAACATTATTCCTAATGTGAAAATCATGGTGTCAGTGGACGTCAATTATATGTCTCGGATGTGGGATGCCCAGATACTTGCTTAAATGTTATTCTAAGTGTGTCTGTGAGAAAGCCTTTGGAAGAGCATAGTATTTGAATTGGTGAACTGAGTACACCAGATTGCCCTTCCAATGTGGGTGAGCCTCATTCAATGTGTTGGAGGTCTGAATAGAACAAAAGGCTGGGTAAAAAAGAATTATCTCTCCCTTGCCTACCTTTTCACTGGCATATTGATCTTCTCTTACACTCAGACTGAAAATATACCACCAGCTTTCCTGGGGCTCCAACTTGCAGATGTCAGAACATGGACTCACCCTCCATAGTTGTGCTACCCAATTCCTTGTATTAAATTCCTTTATTTGTGTCTCTATTTATCCATCCATCCTACTGGTCTGTTTCTCAAAATAATCTTGACTATTACAAGGGAGAAGCACAGAAGTAAGCAACACAACTCAATCCTATATCAACTGTAAATTACAAGTCACGTGATAGTAGTATGAGCGGAGTGCCTTAGGGGCCCTTAAATGGAAATAAATTCATTGTTTGTGGGGCCAATAAGGGAAAGGTTAATGGAGGAGGTGATATTTAAGCTGGCTCTTTCATGATTTTTCCATGCAGAGAAGTTCACAGTCTAGGCACTGGAAACACCAGGCACAAATTATGGATCATTCACTTTATCCATTTCTTCAAGGAATGGTGAAAGGTTCAGACTGATTGGATTGTACACTGTATACAGAGAAATCAGAAAGGTGCTGGGACATTTGCAAAGTGAAAAGATCATATCATATTCCATAGGAAACAAGACATGTTTGATTCTTGTCAAATTATACTTACCAAGCAAATTGTTTGGTTGCCTAGTTTACCTGTAATGCATGCTCTTCTTGTTACAAGTCCCAGAGAGTTCTATATTCTCCTGCAAAATAATCCTCAACTTTCCTTTATACCACTGTTCCTACACTAGCTCAAACCACTATTACTTTTTATCCGGATAACTGTAAGTATCTTCTAACTCTGCCAACATGTTAATTTCAGTCTGGAGAAACCCTGCACAAAGAACTTAGCTGAGGTCTTCCAGACTTCTGACCTACAAAAACTGAGATAATAAATGTGTGCAGTTTTAAGTCATTAAATTTTTGGTAATTCATTACAATATCAATAAAGTAGTAGTACACTACCATCAGGTTTTACATATGGCACTACACTGTTCAACTTGTGTTTTAAAAACATGGAATTCTCAATGGGGGACACATTCGGGAATACAGAAGCTTGGGCCAATGGTAGTGGGATTTTGAATTAGGGTAGTGGCAGTAAAGATATATTAATAGAAAAGTGGTTGAATTTTAACATTAGGAATTCAGATCTAGGCATGTAATGGAGTAGAAATTCAAGGAGAGTAAAAATGTCATGTCCACAATTAGTCTTAGGTGTCAGGCTTAGGAAACAAGGGATTGCTCTTTTCAGTCACAGAGAAGGGAGCACTCTAGGGGAAACAAGCTGAGAAGGAACTGTCTTCCCCTAACTGTAAATAGTCAAAGAAGTGCTGTCCTCGTGGAAAAAAAAAAAATTATCAGTTTATCTTTGCAAGCATACTTCTCCTGAACTATTCACCCAACATTCTTTATTTTGAACTACAAAAATGTTCCAATGCCTGTGTTATATTTCAACCTCGGAAAATAACAGATTTGCCCTTGGTTCTCTACAAAAATTAGCAAACTCTTTAAACTAATTTACTCACTCAATCCTGAAATACACATCTGCAGACTAATTACTAGAAGAGATTAAATGTACTTTAAAAATATGCAAAATGGCATATTTATTCAGAGAAATTCCCCCAAGCACCTTTACCTGTGGGAAATGTAATGGGAATCAACTCCCCGGTGCTGTTCATCATCCATGGTCCAATTTTCTGAGTTGAACAGTTCAGTGCTCTATCAAAATATGAGACTATTTCACTTGGCTTGAATTCTAATACCATGTGTATGTAATACCTATGTCATATACAATGTCTTATTTGCCTCAGATACTTGGCTTGCTTTTGCCACTCTGTTTGCCCAGTGAAGAGTGCTATAGAGGTAGGAGAGGGCAGAGTTGAAGAGGATGCTCACTGGCATTAGCTTCATTTTAATCATGCCTTCATTTTGTGGCTGTGTGATTTGGGGAAGTAATCTCTGTATACTTCAGTTTGTTAATGTTTACAATGGTAATAAAAATAACTGCTTCAAAAATTTTCCTGTTTAATACTAAATGAGTTAATACATGCCAACCTTTAGCACAGGGTTTATCACCTAAAAAGCATTCGGAAATCTTCTTTTAGCTATCATAAAAAGACTCTAATGAAACCCATTTGATGAACAAATGAAGAAATTAAAATGCAGTTAGGTGAAATGTCTTACACACACTCACCTGAACCCAGGTCTCCTGAATCTTAACCAAGGACAATGGAATACCATGCTGCTGATCATTGCTTTGCTTGTGCTTGAGAGTGGCATGAATCAGAATCACCTGGAGACCTTACTAATATGATCACAGAGTACTGGGCTTGACCCTCTGAGTTTCTGATTCAGTAGGTCTCCAAGAAGTTCCCAGAGAAGGTGATGCAGCTGGTTCAGAGAGCATACTGTGGGAATTGCTAAGCCTATGAAACAAAGATCAGTTAAAAGCCTATTTTGACTTTGTCAATGTCAAGGATTAAATAAATGATTTTAGAAGTGAAACAGATAAGAACCTGACCTATGAGGAGGTGACAGAGAGGGATGAATGTTGAGATCTCAGACAGCTAGGCAATGCTGATGCTATTCATTTAGATAAGAAAACAAAAAAGATAAATGTTTTGGGAGGTGGTTGTGAGCTTCCTTTGAGATGGGCCAAAAGTAAAGTGTCTGAGCCTGGAAAACAGAATGTGCTACATAATCCGTTAGAAATTTGGATCTGAAACTTTGGCAAAAGAACAGAGCTGAAGTTAAAATCTATATTGTATTAGTTTGTTCTCACACTGCTATAAAGATACTACCTGAGACTGAGTAATTTATAAAGATAGGAGGTTTAATTTACTCACAGCTCTTTATGGCTGAGGAAACCTCAGCAAACTTATAATCATAGCAGAAGGTGAAGGGGAAGCAAGACAAGTCTTACATGGCGGCAGGTGGGAGGGAACTCACAGAGTTAAAAACCATCAGATCTCATGAGAACTCCCTCACTTTCATGAGAACAGCATGGGGGAAACTGCCTTCATGATCCAATTACCTCCCTGCAGGTCCCTCCCTCAACACATGAGGACTACAACTGGAAACGAGATTCGGGTGGGGACACAGAGCCAAACGCTATCAGATACATGTACGATCACAGAAGACATGGAAATGAAGGAAACAGTGCGCAGAATTTTAAAAGAAAGATAAGAATGAGAACATCAGTGTTGAATAGGGGAAGAAGGAGTAGAAACAATGAAAAAGACACAGAAATATTTGTGAGAAAGGAGAATTAGGAGAGAGCAGTGGGGAGAATGAGAAGAGAGTTTCAAGACGAGGGTGGTCCTTATTAGCAGAAGCTCACTTAGGATATTGGAAGTATATATTAATATATATATTTCACATATTTCCCATTTCTGCCTCTCTAAGCCAGCAATAAAGTTAGTCTCTCAGGCACAGTTTCTAGAGCATAGGCTCAATTTAAATAAAGCCACATAAAGAAGACATCCAAGTCTCAGAAATGCAGACCCAGAAGTTCCGTTTTTAATGTGACTTAGTGGAAGGTACAGTTTGGGAGTCTAGTGGTCATGTCTGTGATGCCATATCCTGGGTCAGACTAACAGAAAATACAGTCATCTCATAATATACCAGGTAAAGGAGGACTGGAAGAGGTTTCACAACTTTAATTCTGTGAATAAAATTCAATGATTTTTTTTGGTAGTATGCATTTTTATCCTGGATTAAGAAATCTCTGGAAATGTGGGCGACTTCCCAAGTCTGTAAATTAAACAAGAAGATTCAGATATAGTCCTTTATATGTTTTTTTGTAATTTACTTGTAATGACTTTTGATATTTTTCTTATCGAGACAAAAATATTTCTCATTGCTGACTACACATGCCCTAAGTGTACATACAATGAGCTTTGATGTGTATAATACACTTTGTCATTTTGGTTGGTATAGCTTTATAATAAATTTTGAAGTCAGGTAATATGTCTGTTTTATTTTTCCATGAAGGTGTTCTGTCTATTTTAGATGATTTGTGATTCCACATAAATTTTGGAATCAGCTTGATCATTTCTAAAATAAACCCTGCTGGGATTTTGATTGGTATTTCATTTAATTTAAAGATTGATTTTAAGATAATTGACATATCGGGGGGGCGGAGCAAGATGGCCGAATAGGAACAGCTGCAGTCTCCAACTCCCAGC
>NW_012113141.1:16410288-16432136 GCF_000951035.1 Colobus angolensis palliatus | reverse complement strand
AAAATAAATAAATAAATAAATAAATAAATAAATAAAGAAGTGGGGATTAGGACACAGAGACAACCAGAGGGAGGACGATGTGAGGACACCGGGAGGAGAGGACTATCTGGTAGCCATGGAGTGAGGCCTGAGGGTGAACCAGTGATATTTGCACCTTGATCTTGGACTTCCACATCAATGAAAGAAATAAAGGTCTATTGTTTGAGCCAAAAAAAAAAAAAAAAGATAATTGACATATCTATACTATTAGAATATCCAATCCATAAACATGGAGTACCTTGTTATTAAGTTGGGTATTATTTAATTTTTCTCATAACTGTTCTATACTTTTCAGTGTAGTGTTCTTAGACACATTTTGTTAAATTTGTATTTGATGTTTTAGAACATCATTGTAGTTTCAAATTTCTTGATTCATGTTATTTATTCCTAATATATACAAATAAAATTGATTTTATATACAATTAATTTTTGCATATTGACACTCTGCCCTACAATATTACTAAATGCTATTATTAATTTTTGTAGCTTTTTTTTTCTTTTAGATTTCCTGGGATTTCTACATGCACAGTCATGTCACCTACAAATAAAAACAATATTATGTTTTCCTCTCAGACTTTAATACCTTTAGTTTTCTTGCCTGCCTTATTGAACTAGATACAACTTCTGGTACAATGTTGCCTAAGTACCTGTTTTCTTATTATTGATCTTACAAGGAAAGCCTCCCATATGTTATCATTGTGTTAGCTGTAGGCTTTACATAATACTGTTTCAGATTGAAGGAATTGTACTTCAGTTCCTAGCCTCTTGAGAGATTTTATTTTGAAGGAGTCGTGATTTTGTCAGATTTTTTATGCATATAGTTCAATTGTCACGTGACTTTTTAAAACCTATTAATATGGTTAACTACACTAAATGATTTTTTTATGTTAACTGCATTTCTGGGATAAAAACTTTGATTATATCATTTTTGATTACATGCTTTGCATTTTTTATATATTGTATAATCCAATAACCAATTATTTTAAGACTTTTTTTTTTTTTTCAGACACGATCTCATTCTGTTGCCCAAGCTGGAGTGGAGTGGCATGATCTCAGCTCACCGCAGCCTCAACCTCTTGGGCTCAGGTGATTCTCCTACCTCAATCTCCTGAGTAGCTGGGACTATAGGTGCACGTCACCATGCCCAGTTAGTTTTTTCTATTTTTGGTGGAGCCAGGGTTTTGCCATGTTGCCCAGACTGGCCTTGAACTCCTGGACTCAAACAATCCATCTGCCTCAGCCTCCCAAAATGCTGGCATTACACGAGTGAGCCACCTCGCCCAGCCAGCTTTTGTTTTCTTTTAGGTGTAGTCATAAGGGTTATATGTCTGTAATTCTCATTTCCAGTAATGTCTTTGTCTGGTTTTTGTATCATGGATTTACTGCATTCATACAATGAGTTGGCCAGTGTGCTTCCTCCTCTATTTTCTGAAACAGTGTGTGTGGGGTGGGCATTATTTCTTCATTACTGTTTAACACAATTCCCCAGTGAAACCACCTGGTCCTGAAAAAATATTTTTTTTCTGCATGTGTTGGAAGTTATTTTAATTGAAAATTCAATTTCTTCAATAGATTATAGAGCTATTTCTATTTCCTACTTCTAGTCATGTCAGTTTTGATAAGTTGTTTTAAAAAATTCTGTCCATTACATATAACATTTGAACTTATTATCAAAGACTGTTTATAATATCCAATTATTTTCCCTTTTATTCCTGAGAAACAGTAATATCTTTTATTTCCAATAGTGGTAATTTATTGTCTCTTTTTTCCTTCGTCTATCAGCTTTGAATTATTTTCAAGAGCAAACTTCAGTCCATTATCTCAACTGTTTCTATGTTTCTCCTACTTTGTTGATTTCTGCTCTTGTTTTCTATTGTTATTTCCATTCATTTATTTACTGTAATTTTACTTTGCTCTTCTTTTTACACCTTCTTTAGATGGCAGCATAAATCACTGAATTTATATCTTTCTGCTTTTTGAACAGTAATGTTATTTAAAACAGCAATGCTCCCTCTGAGTATCACCCTAGTTGCAGCCTTCGACTTTTGATATACTGCATTTTAATCATCAGTTGGTTCATAATATTTTAACTCCCTTTGCATATTTTAACATAATATTTTTAACTCCTTCTTCTTTGACTCATGGCTTACTTACAAGTGCACTGCTAATGTCCAGATATTTGAAGTTTTATAAAATTTTATTGGTTATATGTTTTCAATTTAAGGTCATTTTGATCATAGCTTTCATTGGATATTATAATTGGATATTTGGATATTATAATTGGATATTTGGATATTATAATTGGATAACTGGATATTATAAACAGTCTTTGATATAAGTTCAAATGTTATATGAAATGGACAGAATTTTTTAAAACAACTTATCAAAACTGACATGACTAGAAGTAGGACATAGAAATAGCTCTATAATCTATTGAAGAAATTGAATTTTCAATTAAAATAACTTCCAACGTATGCAGAAAAAAAGAAAATTTTCAGGACCAGGTGGTTTCACTGGGGAATTGTGTTAAACAGTAATGAAAAAATAATGCCCACCCTACATACACTGTTTCAGAAAATAGAGGAGGAAGCACACTGGCCAACTCATTTCATGAATGCAGTAAATCCAGGATCATGGAATATATTCTTGTGTGATTTTTAATCCTTGAAATGTATTGGAAATTGTTTTATGGCACAGGCTAAAACCTAGGACACCAAAACAATCTGTGTTTTTGTTGGGTACTGTACTTATTAAGTTAGAATGAGTCAAGTGACTTAGAGTGTTGGTTAAGACATCTACATACTTACTGATTTCTTATATACTTGTCCTATCAATTACAGAGAGTAATGTTAAATATTCAATATTATTGTGCATATATTTCCCTATAGTTCTGTTCTTTTTGTTTCATGTATTTGGGGGTTTCAAATAGTTTCACAGATATATAAGATTTTTCTATCTTCTTGGTTACATGATGCTTTTATTATTATGTTGGACTTTATCTCTAGTAATACTCTTCATTTGAAGTCTGCATTTTCTGATATTAATATAGCCTTACAAGCTTTGTCTTATTTAGTTTTTACATAGTATAGTCATACATCACATAATGACATTTCAATCAATAACAGACTGCATAAATGAAAATGGTCACATTAGATTATAATACGGCATTTTTACCATATTTTTTCTATGTTTAGGTACACAAATACCATTGTGTCACAATTGCCTACAATATTCAGTATAGGAAAATGATGTACAGTTTTGTAGCCTAGGTATGTAGTAGGCTATATCATCTAGGTTTGTATAAATTCACTTTATGATGTTTGCAGAATAACAAAATCACCTAAGATCACCTAAAAATGCATTTCTTAAAACATATCCTCATCATTAAGCAACACACCATTGTACTTACTTTCAACTTGCCAGTATCTTTGTATTGTATTTAAGGTGTGTTTCTTGTAAACAATCTGTATTTGGTTATGATGGACTTTAAAAAATAGCCCTCTGAATATGTCCACGAAGATTCCCAGAACCTGTAAGTACCTTACCTTGCATGGCAAAATGAACTTGAATCTGCAATTAAGGATCTCCCGAGGGGGAGAGTAGCCAACCTGGTTTATTTCTACTTGCCCTTTGTTTATCTATTTCTCACTTTCTTGCTTGTCTGGGTGTATCAAGTATTTTATTTACTCTCTTTTATGTCCTTTGTTGCTTGTATGGTTATACATAATATATAGTTTTAATTTTCACGATATCACTTCAAAAATACTCTACTACTTCATAAACAATGTAAGAAATTTACAACGTACTTCCAATTATTCCCCTGCTGCCCTTTCTGCATTTTTCATGCATTTCACTTCTACCTACACTACAAAGCAAACAAGATATTATTTTCTTTTTACTTCTAACCATCAACAATATCTTAAAGACTTTCAGTAAAACATGCATAAAATACCTTTATATTCATTGAATTTTTTTTATTCTTCAGTTGCCTTCATTTCTTTGTCAATAAAGAAGTTTATATCTGTACTCAGATAAAAGGCTCTCAAGAACATCTGTATTATTTCCGGTAATGAAGGTCTTCCAAAGACATATTTGTTTTCAGATTTTATTTTTTCCAATCTAAAAATACTGTTGTCTTCATTCTTGATCAACATCAAGAATGTTTTAACTGGATATTAAATTATAGGTTGAGAATTTTTTTATCTTATCACTTAAATCTGTTGTTCTATTATTTTCTAGTCTCCATGTTTCTAATGAAACATTAGCACTCATTCTTATTATTGTTCCTCCGTATAAAATATACTTTATCTATGGCCTTTATCAAGATTTTTCTCTTTATCTGTGATACCTAGCCTAAGTATAATATTCTTTTCTTTGCATCTATGCTTGAAATCTACTGAGCTTCTTGGACCTCTAAACTGATGTTTTACATTAATTATGCATTGCCACTATCTCTTTGAATATTTTACCATTCTTTTCTCTTTTTCTCCTCCTCAGAATTTAGTAGTAGCGTAATAAAATTGGATATTTCCCACAGATCTGGGAAACTTTATTTCTTCTACTTTTTCTCCATGTTTTAGTTTTGATAATTTCTATTGACTTGCATTCAATTTCACTAATTCTTTTATAGTGAATGCTATTATAATAACTTCATGTTGAATATGAGTTTCATTTTTACTAGAGTGGGGTTCAGTCACCCTTGACACAGTTTCCAATTCTGTACCACACCTAGGTTGCTCAACCTGGTCACTAGATGTAAGCATTTAAAAGGCATCTCCAGGACCTAGCAGACTGCGATCCCACTTTTCCAAGGATTCATTTAAATGGACCATTCAGGCATTTGCCCATAAACTTAAAATGACCCACACCCTATTGACATATATATATCACCAACTGCCCTGTGCTTTTCTCTCTCTCTGCCTGACTCTTCATTCCTGCCTCATGTGACCTTGAAACAAAGGACTGATTTTCTGGCTCATGCCCTTCTTTCCCAGGAGCTGTAAGTAAAAATCGTTGAACTCGTTTCCTATTGTGGTGATGTATTAAATTTGTGCCTTTTGGGGACATGAATGAAGCTGGAAATGATCATCCTCAGCAAACTAACACAGGAACAGAAAACTGAACACTACATGCTCTCACTCATAAATGGGAGCTGAACAATGAGAAGACGTGGACACAGGGCGGGGTACATCACACACTGGGGCCTGTCAGGGGGTGGGGGGAAGGGGAAGGAGAGCATTAGGACAAATACTTAGTGCATGCCGAGCTTAAAACCTAGATGATGGTTTGATAGATGCAGCAAACCACCATGGCACGTGTACACCTATGTAACAAACCTGCATGTTCAGCACATGTATCCCAGAACTTACCAAAAAAAAAAAAAATTGTGCCTTCTATCTGAAGAACTAGGGGCTGTCTCAGGCTGGGTTTTTTGTGGGATGCCAGGGAGACCATGAAATCAGGTTCCCAGTGCCAGAAAAATGATCAGGCAGCCATAAACTGGATGTGGGTCAGACAAGAGCCACAGGGGGCCTCTGACAAAATAAATAAGTTTTCTGTGTGAGTAACCTTCTGGTCATAGTAGGTTGTCCACCAGGTATAAAAGAAGTGTTCGGTGAAAGGCACACTGTAAACACCCCTATCAAACTCCCCTTTACTTCCTGTTAGGGCAAGTTTGCTAACTACTGTGGTACTGCAACCCCAGTTTAGCTGAGGGCTCAACATCTTTCTTCTGCTGTATCTAGTCTCTCGATTAACTTGTAATGAAAATTCCTTATCGTATTTCACTTCTACTTCTTTCATTTGGCCCTGTGTCTCTTTGCTAAAATTCTTCTATATTCTGTTTATTTTCCATAAAATCTTTTGACATTTGATCATGGTAAGCTAAAAGCCACTCTGATAATTCCAAAGTGTGTAGCATTCTGTGCATTGTTATCTTGCCTTTACATGTGTTCTATTTTTTTAATTGAATACTACTGAGCGTTGTTTGCAGAGAATAAAACAAGAGATATTTACATTCAAAAAAGAGCTTGCCTCCTTAGTTAAATTGTGAGTGTGGAGTGTAAAGAACATACATAAAGTCTAGAGTTATACTAAGTTTAGTCTTTGGTTTTGATTTAGCCTTCAAAGTATTCAAATTATTCCATTATATATTAGCTTCTGTTGATTTGAATCATTATTGAATTGTAGGAGTTCATTACTCTTCATCAAGGGCCATCATCAGATAATCAGATATATGTATTTTGCTATTTTGTCCTAGTGTGGTTTAATGGTGTTATTCGATGAAGAGTTGTCAATTTTGATGATGTTTAACATGTGTATGTGTGTGTGTGTATGTGTGTATATACATTTTAACAAATTATACATATTTGTTTTCCTATAGTATTATTATCTTTTCTGTCCTATGAGACTATGGCCCACTTTTTCTTTTTCTTTTTATACTTTAAGTTCTGGGGTACCTGTGCAGAATGTGCATGTTTGTTACATAGGTATACATGTGACATGGTGGTTTGCTGCACCCATCAACCCATCATCTACATTAGGTATTTCTCCTAATGCAATCCCTCCACTAGTCCCCCACCCACCGAGATGCCCCGATGTGTGATGGTCCCCTCCCTGTGTCCATGTGTTCTCATTGTTCGACTCCCATTTATGAGTGAGAACATGCAATGTTTGGTTTTCTGTTCTTGTGTTAGTTTCCTGAGAATGAAGATTTCCAGCTTCATCCACGTCCCTGCAAAGGACATGAACTCATCCTTTTCTGTGGCTGCAGAGTATTCCATGGTGTATATGTGCCACATTTTCTTTATCCAGTCTATCATTGATGGGCATTTGAGTTGTTTCCAAGTCTTTGCTATAGTGAATAGTGCCACAATAAACTTACGTGTGCATTTGTCTTTATACTAGAATGATTTTTAATCCTTTGGGTATATACCCAGTAACGGGATTGCTGGGTCAAATGGTATTTCTACTTCTAGATCCTTGAGGAATAGCCACACTGTCTTCCACAATGGTTGAACTAATTTACACTCCCACCAACGTGTAAAAGCATTCTTATTTCTCCACATCTTCTCCAGCATCAGTTGTTTCCTGACTTTTTAATGATTGCCATTCTAACTGGTGTGAGATGGTATCTCATTGTGGTTTTGATTTGCATTTCTCTGATGAGCAGTGATGATGAACTTTTCTTCATATGTTGGCTGCATAAATGTCTCTTTTGAGAAGTGTCTGTTCATATCCTTAGCCCACTTTTCGATGGGGTTGTTTGTTTTTCTTCTTGTAAATTTAAGTTCTTTGTAGATTCTTGATATTAGAATATAAAATTATTGATATTTTGTCAGAGGGAGAGATTGCAAAAATTTTCTCCCATTCTGTAGGTTGCCTGTTCGCCTGATGATGTTTTCTGTTCCTGTGCATAAGCTCTTTAATTTAACCAGATCCCACTTGTCAATTTTCGCTTTTGTTGCCATTGCTTTTGGTGTTTTAGTCAAGAAGTCTTTGCTCATGCCAATGTCCTGAATGGTATTGCCTAGGTTTTCTTCTAGGGTTTTTATGGTTTTAAGTCTTATATTTAAGTCTTTAATCCATCTTGAGTTAGTCTTTGTAGAAGGTGTAAGGAAGGGATCTAGTTTCAGCTTTCTGCATATGGCTAGCCAGTTTTCTCAACACCATTTATTAAATAGGGAATCCTTTCCCCGTTGCTTGTTTTTGTCAGGTTTGTCAAAGATTAGATGGTTATAGATGAGTGGTTTTATTTCTGAGGCCTCTGTTCTTCTCCATTGGTCTATATCTCTGTTTTGGTACCAGTACCGTGCTGTTTTTGTTACTGTACCCTTGTATTATAGTTTGAAGTCAGGTAGCATGATGTCTCCAGCTTTGTTCTTTTTGCTTAGGATTATCTTGGCTATGTGGGCTCTTTTTTGAGTCCATGTGAAATTTAAATTATTTTTTTCAATGTTTTGAAGAAAGTCAATGGTAGCTTGATTGAGATGGCATTAAATCTATAAATTACTTTGGGCAGTATGGCCATTTTGACAATATTAATTTTTCCTATCCACGAGCATGGAATGTTTTTCCATTTGTTTGTTTCATCTCTTATTTCCTTGCGCAGTGGTTTGTACTTCTCCTTAAAGTGGTCCTTCACATCCCTTGTAAGTTGGATTCCTAGGTATTTTATTCTGTTTGTAGCAATTGCGGATGGGAGTTCACTCATGATTTGGCTCTCTGTGTGTCTGTTCTTGGTGTATAGGAATGCTTGTGATTTTTGCACATTGATTTTCTATCCTGAGACTTTGCTGAAGTTGCTTATCAGCTTAAGCAGATTTTGGGCTGAGATGATGGAGTTTTCTAAATAAACAATCATCTCATCTGCAGACAGAGAAAATTTGACTTCCTCTTTTCCTAAGTGAATAGCCTTTATTTCTTTCTCCTGCCTGATTGCCCTGGCCAGAACTTTCAATACTATGTTGAATAGGAGTGGTGAGAGAGGACATCCTTGTCTTGTACTGGTTTTCAAAGGGAATGCTTCCAGTTTTTGCCCATTCAGTATGATATTGGCTGTGGGTTTGCATAAATAGCTCTTATTATTTTGAGGTATATTCCATCAATACTTAGTTTATTGAGAATTTTTAGCATGAAGGGCTGTTGAATTTTGTCGAAGGCCTTTTCTGCATCTAGATAATATTGTGGTTTTTATCATCGGTTCTGTTTATGTGATGGATTACAATTATTGCTTCGCATATGTTGAACCAGCCTTTCATCCAGGGATGACACCAACTTGATCGTGGTGGATAAGCTTTTCTTTGTGCTGCTGGATTCGGTTTGCCAGTATTTTATTGAAGATTTTTGCATCAATGTTCTTCCAGAATATTGGTATGAAATTTTCGTTTTTTGTTGTGTTTCTGCAGATTTTGGTATCAGGATGATGTTGGCCTCATAAAATGAGTTAGGGAGGATTCCTTCTTTTTCTATTGTTTGGAATAGTTTCAGAACGAATGGTACCAGCTCCTCTTTGTACCTCTGGTAGAATTCAGCTATGAATCCATCTGGTCCCGGACTGTTTTTGGTTGGTAGGCTATTAATTGCTACCTCAATTTCAGAACTTGTTATTGGTCTATTCAGGGATTCAACTTTTTCCTGGTTTAGTCATAGGAGGGTTTATGTGTCCAGGAATGTATCAATTTCTTCTAGATTTTCTAGTTTATTTGTGTAGAGACTCTTTTCTTCTTTATTAGTCTTGTTAGTGGTCTATCTATTTTGTTGATCTTTTCAAAAAACCAGCTCCTGCATTCATTGATTTTTTGAAGGGTTTTTCATGTCTCTGTCTCTTTCAGTTTTGCTCTGATCTTAGTTATTTCTTGTTTTCTGCTAGCTTTTGAATGTGTTTGCTCTTGCTTCTCTAGGTGTTCCAATTGTGATGTTAGGGTGTCTATTTTAGGTCTTTCCTGCTCTCCGTTGTTGGCATTTAGTGCTATAAGTTTCCCCCTACACACTGCTTTAAAAGAGTCCCAGAGATTCTAGTATGTTGTGTCTTTGTTCTCATTGGTTTCAAAGAACATCTTTAATTCTGCCTTCATTTAATTATTTATCCAGTAGTCATTCAGTAGCAGGTTGTTCAGTTTCCATGTAGTCATGCTTTTTTGAATGAGCTTCTTAATCCTGAGTTCTAATTTGATTGCACTGTGGTCTGAGAGAGTTTGTTAGGATTTTCTTTCTTTTGAATTTGCTGAGGAGTGTTTTACTTCCAATTATGTAGTCAATTTTAGAATAAGTGTGATGTGGTGCTGAGAAGAATGTATATTCTGTTGGTTTTGGATGGATAGTTCTGTAGATGTCTATTAGGTCTGCTTGCTGCAGAGCTGAGTTCAAGTCCTGGATATCCTTGTTAACCTTCTGTCTCATTGATTTGTCTAATATTGACAGTGGGTGTTAAAGTCTCCCACTATTATTGTGTGGGAGTGTAAGTCTCTTTGTAGATCTCTAAGTGCTTGCTTTATGAATCTGAGTGCTCCTGTATTTGATGCATATGTATTTAGGACAGTTAACTCTTCTTGTTGAATTGATCCCTTTAACATTACATAATGGCCTTCTTCGTCTCTTTTGATCTTTGTTTGTTTAAAATCTGTTTTATCAGAGACTAGGACTGAAATACCTGCTTTTTTTTTCTCTCTTTCTTTCCATTTGCTTGGTAGATCTTCCCCCATCCCTTTACTTTGAGCCTATGAGTGTCTTTGCACATGAGAATGGTTTCTTGAATACAGCACACCATTGGGTCTTGACTCTATCCAATTGCCAGTCTATGTCTTTTGATTGGGGCATTTAGCCTGTTTACATGTAAGGTTAATATTGTTACATGTGAATTTCTTCCTGCCATTATGATGCTACCTGGTTATTTTGCCCGTTAGTTTATGCAGTTTCTTCATAGCTTCAATGGTCTTTACAATTTAACACGTTTTTGCAGTGGCTGGTACCAGTTGTTCCTTTCCATGTTTAGTGCTTCCTTCAGGAGCTCTGGTAGGGCAGGCTTGGTGCTGACAAAATTTCTCAGCATTTGCTTGTCTGTAAAGGATTTTATTTCTCTTTCACTTATGAAGCTTAGTTTGGCTGGATATGAAATTCTGGGTTGAAAATGCTTTTCTTTAAGAATGTTGAATATCAGTCCCCACTCTCTTCTGGCTTATAGGGTTTCTGCTGAGAGATCTGCTGTTAGTCTGATGGGTTTCCCTTTGTGGGTAACCCCACTTTTCTCTCTGGCTGGCCTTAACATTTTTTCCTTCATTTAAACCTTGGTGAATCTGATAATTATGTGTCCTGTGTTTGCTCTTCTCAAGGAGTATCTTTGTGGTGTTCTCTGTATTTCCTGAATTAGAATGTTTATCTGCCTTGCTAGGTTGGGGAATATCTCTTAGGTAATATCC
The DNA here is from genome assembly GCF_000951035.1 of Colobus angolensis palliatus. Taxonomy (NCBI): domain Eukaryota; kingdom Metazoa; phylum Chordata; class Mammalia; order Primates; family Cercopithecidae; genus Colobus; species Colobus angolensis. Next base: position 16,421,181 of record NW_012113141.1, on the reverse strand, counting down.
TGAAACATGTTTTCCAACTTGGTTCCATTCTCCCCATCACTTTCAGGTACACTAATCAAATGTATATTTGGTCTTTTCACATAATCCCATACTTCTTGCAGGCTTTGTTCATTTATTTTCACTCTTTTTCCTCTAATCGTGTTTCCTCGTTTTATTTCATTGAGTTGATCTTCAATCTCTGATATCCTTTCTTCTGCTTGATCGATTCAGCTATTGATACTTGTGTGTGCTTCACGAAGTTCTCGTGCTGTGTGTTTCAGCTCCATCAGGACATTTATGCTCTTCTCTAAACTGGTTATTCTAGTTAGCAATTCTTCTAACCTTTTTTCAAGGTTCTTAGCTTCCTTCCATTGGGTTAGAACATACTCCTTTAGCTCAGAGGAGTTTGTTATTAGCCCCCTTCTGAAGCTTAGTTATGTCAATTTGTCAAACTCATTTTCCATCCAGTTTTGTCCTATTGCTGACAAGGATTTGTGATCCTTTGGGGGAGAAGAGGCATCCTGATTTTTGGAATTCTCAGCCTTTTTGCAGTGGTTTCTCCCCATCTTCATGGATTTATCTACTTTTGTCTTTGAAGTCAGTGACCTTCAGATGGGGTCTCCAAGTGGACGTCCTTTTTGTTGGTGCTAATACTATTCCTTTCAGTTTGTTAGTTTTCATTCTAACAGGCTCCTCTGCTGCAGGTCTGCTGGAGTTTGTCGGAGGTCCACTGCAGACCATGTTTGTCTGGGTGTCACTGGCAGAGGCTTCAGACCAGCAAAGATTGCTGCTGTTCCTTCTTCTGGAAGCTTCATCCCAGAGAGGCACCCACCAGATGCCAGCCAGAGCTCTTCTGTATGAGGTGTCTGTCAGCCCCTACTTGGAGGTGTCTCCTAGTCAGGATATATGGGGGTCAGGGACCCACTTGAGGAGGCACTCTGTCCCTTATCAGAGCTCACATGCTGTGCTGGTAGATCTGCTGCTCTCTTTACAGCGGCCAGGTAAGGATGTTTAAGTCTGCTGAAGCTGCACCCACAACCAGCCCTTCCCCCAGGTGCTCTGTCCCAGGCAGGTGGAGGTTATATCTGTAAGTCCCTGACTGGGGCTGCTGCCTTTTTTTCAGAGATGCCCTGCCCAGAGAGGAGACATTCTGGCCACAGTGGCCTTGGGGAACTGGGGTAGGCTCCACCCAATTTGAACTTCCTGTGACTTTGTTTACATTGTGAGGGTAAAACAGCCTACTTAAGCCTCAGCAATGGCAGACGTCCCTCCTCTCACCAAGCTCAAATGTCCCAGATCAAGCTCAGACTGCTGCTGTGCTGGCAGTGAGAATTTCAAGCCAGTGGATCTTAGCTTGCTGGGCTCCATGGGGGTGGTACTCGCCAAACCAGAGTACTTGGTTCCCTGACTTCAGCCCCCTTTGCAGGGGAGTGAACGGTTCTGTCTCACTGGCATTCCATGCACCACTGTGGTATGAAAAAAAAAAATCCTGCAGCTAGCTCAGTGTCTGCCCAAACAGCTGTCCAGTTTTGTGCTAGAAACCCAGGCCCTGGTGGTGTAGACACCAGAAGCAATCTCCTGGTCTGAGGGTAGCGAAGACTGTGGGGAAAGTGCAGTATCTGGGCCAGAGTGCAAGGTACAGTCCCTAATGGCTTCCCTTGACTGGGAGAGGGAGTTCCCTGACCCCTTCTACTTCCCAGACAAAGCGACTCCCCACCCTGCTTTGGCTCACCCTCCTTGGGCTGCACCCACTGTCCAATCAATCCCAATGAGAGGAACCGGGTACCTCAGTTGGAAATGCAGAAATCACCTGCCTTCTGTGTCGAACTCACTGGGAGCTGCAGACTAGAGCTGTTCCTATTCAGCCATCTTGCCAGCAACCCCCAATTTTGCCTACTTTAATGTTACAAATATATTGGCCTGAGCTTTCTTCTAGAACTATGTTGTCCAATATGATAGTCACTAGCCACATATGACTGTTTAAATTTTAGCATTAATTAATTACATTTAAATGATATTAAAATTCACTTTCTCAGTAATACTAGACACATTTCAAGAGCTCAGCATCCACAAGTTGGCTAGTAGCTACCATTTTGGACAGTGCAGATATAGAACATTTCAATTATCACAGAAAATTATATTGCATAGTATTGTTCTACAGAGCAGTGTTCAGAGTCGGTGCTTGTATGCATAAGTTGATGTTCTATCTTGAACTTAATTTTGTGTAATAAAGTTAGTGGGTCAAAGTTTAATTTTTATTGCAGTCAGCCATTTTAGCACTATTTGTTGAAAAGACTATTCTCTATTTATTGAATTACTTTTGTATATTTCTAAAAATCAATTGCTCATTTATATGCAGAATTATTTTGCTGTTTTGATCTAGTTTTCTATTCTTATCCTAATACCATTTGGACTTGATTACTATAAATGGAGACTGCACCTTGAATTTAGGTGTGTGTCTCCACTATTTTGTTTTGGCTCTTGATCTTTTACATTACTGTATACTATAACTTTATCAATTTCTTTTGAAAACTCTTTCAGATTGCTAAATTTGAAAATAAATGACATCTTAACAATACTCAGTCTCCTAATTCAAGAACATTTTACATTATTTCATTTATTTAGATCTTCTTTAATATTACTTTGCAATATTTTATGGTTTAAGTGTAAAGATTTTTCAATAAATTTATTCTTGTGTTTTGTAATGTTTTTATGCTATTGTAATGAGTATTTTATAAATTTTATTTTCAATTGTTTGTGGCTTATTTATATAAATGAAATTGAACGTATACCCTGATATCTTGCTAAGCTCCCTCATTAGTTTTAGCAATTGTTTTGCAGGTTCCTTAGTATATCCAACATTACAACAATGCATTCTGCAAATTATAAAGCTTTAGTTTGTTTTATAAATGTTCTATAATTTTTAAAACCTTTTACTGCCTATTGGACTATTTGAAACTCCTAGTAAAAAATACAGAAGCAAAGTGTTATGTTATCTGTAGGTGTTTAATGATACCTTAAATTAGATTGAGTGTTACTTTCCATTTTTAGTTCAAGAATTATTTTTTTCTTTGCATTTCTAGAATTTACCACTCTGGGGTTTGTGTGTATGTGTGTATTCTAGAATCTACTCCATGTGGCAATGTATATCTAGACACATGAGGACACATATGTACCATATATGTGTGTATATATGTATATATAATTCGGCTTTGATTTGCTTATATTTTGACAAGTGTTTATGTAACTTTATAAGGGATAGTTTTCATATTTTTCTTCCTGTAGAATCTTTGTCAAGTTTTATATCACAGTTTTTATACTGGCCTCATTAAATGAGTTCAGAGATATTTTCATATTTTCTATTTTCTGAACCTATTTGTAGAACTTTGGTATTATTTCTTCCTTAGTTGATAAAATTTACCAGTTAATCTTATAATTTTCCTCACATAAAAATTACACAAACAACTTTAAAAATTTTAAATATTTGCTTATTCAGATTCTCTATTTCTTTGATGTTTGCAAATTGTAGTTTTCAAAAGATTTGAACAGTGAATCAAAATTGTTGAATTTATTTATATAAAGTGGATATTTCTTCAAATACCTGTAGCTTTTTGGTGACATACCCTCTTTAACTCCTGATCTGGATAATTAGTGTGCTCTCTTTTTCCTTGATCAATGTGGTAAAAATTTTATTTATCCTATCAAAAATTCTATTGATCTTTACAAAGAACAAGTCTTAGGTTCTTAATGTTCATTATTGTTTTCTATTATGTAAATTGCTCTTATCTGTCACTTTTCTTTCCTTCTACATCAGATTAAATTACTCTGTGTTTTCTAGCTTCTTAAAGCAGATACTTTTATTCTTTATTTTAACATTTTATTTTCTAATATAGGTATTAAAAGCTCTTAGGTAACCTTTAAATACTACAAATTTGAATATGTTGTATTTTTATTCAGTTTAGTGCATTTTTAAATTTTTCTTTTGCTATTTCTCTAACTCATGAGTTATTTATTTGGAAACATTAATTTTTTTAATTAATATATAAGATTTCTACATATGTTATTATTTATGATTTAATTCTACTGTAGTCAATATAAGTCATATAATACCACTTTCCTTCTGGGACTCAAGTTGCATGTATGTCAGTCTGCCTAATATTGTTCCAGTGGTAATTTAGGTTTTCTTATTTTTTAAATTTACTTAACGTCTCTTCAGATTACACATTATTTACACTGATCTCTCTCAAAGTTCACTGACTCTCTTTTGCCACACAATGAAATTCCACTTCAGATTTTATATTTTTCCACTCTAGAGGTTTGTTTTTATTTTAGTTTTCATTTCTTTGTGATTTTCTAACTTTCACCCTTTATGACCACATTTTCCTGTAAGTTCTATAACATATTCATGATGGTTGCTAAAAGTATTTCTCTTTTTCCTGCTAAATTTAACTTTTGAATGTTTTAGAGATTGGTTCCTTTCATTTGATGTTTTTTTCTTGATTATGAAGCATCTTTTTCTGCATCTCATTTCTGTCTGTACGTGTCTAATGATTTATTTTATGCTAAGTATTGAAATACTTTGTTAGAAGTTCTGGATTATCCTATTTCCTTTAAAGAGCATTATGTTGTTATATTCTGGCAGACAGTTGTATCCCTGGTCGATTCTTTTGGTCCTCAAAGGTTTTTTTTGTTTTATGTTAGCACCGTGAGGGTCTTCTTTGTCTTCCTCCACTTAGCAGAAGTTTCCCTCTCCTGGGGTTTCTCCATCTTGCACCACAGTGGGGGAAGTGCAGCCAATCAGAGAACAGGGCAAATAGAGGCTTAACTCTTGAGTTTCTTCTTTCTCAAGAATTATAGGTATAGATTGCCTGCTTCTCAATGCATGAAAATAGTTGTTTCATGTTTTCTTCTGTTTTATAGTGTTTGTGACAGAACTGCAGGTTCGGTACCAGTTACTTTGTGGCTAGAGGTTAAAGTCTTTGCCAAGCGGACATTTGACTTCAAATTATAAAGTTTTCCATTACACATTCCAAGCACTGTGATTATCTGAGCTTTTTCCATGCCTTATATTACACTTGTAATGATCTGTAAAATGTTTCTAAACATTATTTAGGGCTAACTTTTAATATTATCTCACTCATGAATGTATATAACCGAAGAGGAGGCTGGAGTGCAGGATGCCTTGAACATCAGAGAGGACATCAGCAAAGCAAAGGTCACAGAAAACGGGCTTGTAAATGGTGAAAACTCTATCCCTAATGGGACTAGGTCCGAAAATGAAAATCTCAATCAAGAAGAAAGTAAAAGAGCAGTTGAAGACGCCAAAGGATCTTCTTCAGACAGCATTGCTGAAGTTAAGGAGCAGCTCGAGGTGAAGCTGGATGGGGGATCCAGTGGATCAGGAGTTGACTGACGGTCCGTTCACATCACTGTGTTTCCTTGTTAACATTTTTCTTTCTGTAGAGAGGAAGATATGTTTTTGCTGCTTTATATAAAAATTTTTTTTAAGTTATTTTAAAAATCTAGCTTCCCTTTTTGATTAAGATTGCCATCTTGCTTTTAGGCAAAACAAACCAGTTAACAAACAACCAAAAGAAAGGGGGAAGAGGAGCCACACATGGCTCCTATCATTAAACTTTCATTTCCTACATACCAACGTAAGGCATTTCTCTCTTCATATCTTAGGTGAGACCGGTGTTAGACTCCATTATAGGTTGTAAATAGTTCAGATAAAAAGAGGAGAGGGCAGGGCATGGCGGCCCATGCCTGTAATCTTAGCACTTTGTGAGGCCAAGGCAAGCAGATTGCCTGAGCCAAGAGTTCAAGACCAGCCTGGGGAACATGGCAAAACCCCATCTCTACTAAAAATACCAAAAAAAAAAAAAAAAAAAAAAAAAAAAAAAAAAAAAATGTAGAAGAAAAAAATTAAGAATTAGCCAGGTGCGGAGTAGCACATGCCTGTTGTCCCAGCTGTTCAGGAGGCTGAGGCACAAGAATCACTTGAACCCAAGAAGTGGAGGTTGCAGTGAGCAGAGATTGTGCCTTTCTGGAGCAATTTCCATCTGTAAATACGTGGCAGCTCCATATGTCAGGCCCAATGCCCTAGTGGGTCAAGGGTTTATCCTATAGCCCAAATGGTTAAAGCCTGTTTTGGAGCTCTGGAGATTTCTCTTTTACCATTTCTCCATATCCAGGAGCTCCTCTCAGCTCTCAGTTGGTTTCTGACTAGACAAACTGCCTTGAACCCTATCCTTACTTACATTTGGCACTTTCTATCTGTTCTCTGATGTAAGCAAGCATTCTTTCCTAGAAGATCTGTTCAGGATATGAGTATCTACTTGTTATTCCGACTCTTCTCCATATTGGAGGTACGTACTACCTGTCTCTAGTCAGCCATCTTAGTCTCTTCTCCAAATAGTTCACTGCTGTGGGGGAAACCAAAGTAACATGATAAAAGGCTTAGATAAAGGAAGGAGTAAAGCTCTGGGACAGTAACGAAATCTACTATAAGGATACAGATATATCTCAATGTCATGGAATAGCATTAAATTCTATGGGATATCAAGAAAATTAAGGCCATATCAGATTAGGTTATGACATAGATACTGGAACTTTGAAATAGTTCTGAAACAAGATAAAAATGGTAGGCTGTTTTCTCTTTTGTGTAAACATATTTCTTTTTCTTTTTCATTGAAACCAAAATTATACCTTTAAGATGATTAGCAGTTTCTACCTTGGCCTAGTTAAACCTGAAGCCATCATATAAGAATTAAGACTAGGCTTCAGGAAAGACCACATAGATATGCCCTGAGAATACACTGAAAGGAAGAAGGAGTCAGTTAGCCCAGGGTTCTAGCAATCCCCACCAAAGCATCATGTTTTCCAGACCATACCCACTACCAGATTAATACCACTGGATAAAGCACCATGAGGCAGAAGAACTGGGCAACCTCATGCTAATTCCTGACACATAAAATTGTGAGGCATAACATCACAGTTGTTTTCATCCACTAATTCTGTGGGTAAGTTGTTATGCAGCAACAAATAACAAGAGCAGAATTTGGTACCAGGAAATGGGATACTGTTCTAACAGAAAAACAAGACTATGTGACATTGGCTTTGAGACAAGTTGCAGAATCAGAGCTGGAAGACACTCAAAGAGACTTAGTGCAAATTGGAAGGGCCTTATGGAGACTGCTGGGAAATGCTTGAAGAACATAAGGACAATGTTATTGGAGGCTGGAGAAAAAAATAGGGCTATTTTTGTGTTGTGACAGAAGCAACACCATCGCCTATGGGAACATGGAACATGTAAAAGATGCTTCATATACTTCTGAAGTTGATGGAAAAATTTTCCTAGGCAATATACAGAAAGTTTTAACTCACTTTTTTCTAGCTACCTATGAGCAGAGAGATACAAGAAAAAAGAGATAAAGAAGAACTTTTAGTTTTTCAACAGAATTTAGAAAGAATATAGAAAGCCCAGGATGGTCTAACTTGCAAAAGGTTCTCAAGGGAGGATTGGTCTCAAGGCAAAGTTCAAATCAAGCTCAATAAAATTTGATCTCAGGGTAAAAGTAAAGTCAGAGGCATGGCTAAGAGATCTTTATTAAGACCTAAGAAAGATTCCACTTTCTAAGAATATTAATATATATATGCTGTACTAATCCATTCTCACTTTGCTATAAAGAAATACCTGAGACTGGGCAATTTATAAAGAAAAGAAGTTTAATTGGCTCATGGTTCTGCAGGCTGTACAGGAAGCATGGCTGGGGAGGTCTCAGAAAACCTACAATCATGGTGGAAGACGAAGAGGAAACAGGAACATCTTACATGGCCAGAGCAGGAGGAGGACAGTGAGGTGGGGGTGCCATGCACTTTTAAACAACCAGAACTCAGCCAGGCATGGTGGCTCATGCCTGTAATCCCACTACTTTGGAAAGCCAAGGCGGGCAGATCACCTGAGGTCAGGAGTTCGAGACCAGCCTGGCCAACATGGTGAAACCCCATCTCTACTAAAAATATAAAAATTAGTCAGGCATGGTGGTGGTAACCTGTAATCCCAGCTACTGGGAAGGCTGAGGCAGGAGAATTTCTTGAACCCGGGAAGCAGAGGTTGCAGTGTGACTGCACTCCAGCCTGGGTGACAGAGCAAGACTCCATCTTAAACAACAACAACCACAAAAATCAGATCTCATGCAAACTCTACCACAAGAACAGCATCAAACAGGGAAATCTGCCCTGATAATCCAATCACTTCCCAGCAGGCCCCACCCCCAACAATGGGTATTAAAATTTGACTTGAGATTTGTAGGGGGACACAAACCTGAACCATGTTATATGCCTTGAAGATAGTGTCAGTTATAACGAGGGCTTCTAAGAATATTATGCAAAATGTCCCTGCTATGGGTTCAATTGTACTCCTCCCCCCAAATTCATATGTAGCTGTCCTAAACCCTGGTACCTCAGTAAGTGACTTTATTTTGAGATAAGTGCTTCACCAAGTTAAAACAACATCATTAGGGTAGGCCCTAATTCATTATGATTAGCATCCTTATTAAAGGAGAAATTTGGAGATAGATACACAGGAAGAAGACCATGTGAGCATCAGAGCAGTGATGGGGGTGAGGCATCTACAAGCCAAGGAAGCCAAAGATTGCCTGCAAACTACCGGAAACCAGGGAAAGGCAAGGAACAGACTCTTCCTCTCAGCCCTCATAAGGAACTAAGTCTGCTCACACTTTGATCTCAGGTTTCTGGCCTCCAGAACTGTGAGGTAAGTTTCTGTTTTCTAAGCCACCCAGTTTGTGGTACTTTGCCAAGGCAGCCCCAGAAAATTGATATCGGCCTCACAGGGACCCTAGGAATAGGAAACGCTATCTGAGAGATTTGTGAGTATGGTTTTGGAGTAAAGTATAATTTGACAAAAAGGAAGCCAATTTTTTTTTCTTTTTTTGAGATGGAGTCTCACTCTGTCACCCAGTCTGGATTGCAGTGGCGCAGTCTTGGCTCACTACAACCTCTGCCTCCTGGGTTCATGCAACTCTCCTGCCTCAACCTCCTGAGTAGCTAGGATTACAGGCATGCACCACCATGCCTGGCTAATTTTTGTATTTTTGGTAGAGACGGGGTTTTACCATGTTGGCCAAGCTGGTCTTGAACTCCTGACCTCAGGTGATCCACCCACCTCAGTCCCCCAAAGTGCTGGGATTACAGGCATGAGCCACCGTTCCCAGCCCAATAACTTTTTTAAAAATATTACTTAGAATGAAAAGGTTAGAGACAGAACAAACAAAAAGAAGGTAACCCTGGAATACCATGGGCAAGTAAGCCAAGAGGTCTACTCAGCTGCAAGTATCAGCCACTTTTTGTGAAAAAAGATGGCTGACTCACAGGATGGGGACAAAAGCCACAGAGAATGATATCCAGTGAGCAGGACTATGCCCTGGAGAAGAGGTAACAAGATTATGCCTAACTGGGCTTTAGAATTTTATGGATCAGTAACTGCTTTTCTTCCTTTTTAAATAGATTTGTCTATTATAATTATCCAATCTCTGTTACCTCATTGTAAATTTTGACATGTGGGGAGCAGAAAGCATTTTATTTTTTCATATCAAGAGGAACGTATTTTAAGCTGCACTCTGAGAGCCTCGTTTACCTGGACCTAATTTGGATGATGACATTCTGAACTTTGAGTCAATATCAGAATGGGGATAAGCCTCTGAAGCTCTTGGTAAGAGGTGAGTATATTTTGCATGTGCGGAAAACATCCTGGGGGAACCTGAACTAATCAGATAAGTCACAAAGGAGACTGAGTCTTTCGTAAAGAAAGAGACTCAAAACATTGGAGAAATTCTCCTGTTAACCTTGAAGTTGCAAGAGGCTTATGGTATGAAACATGTGGCAAAGAACTGTGAGGCTCTAGTTATTACAAGTAGCCCTCGAAAAGTAATCAACAAGAAAATAGGAAACTTGGTCTTACATCCTCAAAATTCCTATTATGCCTAGAAGTGGATCTTGAGCCTCAAATGAGACCTCACCCTGGCCAACACATTGATTTCAGCCTTATGATACTCTGAGCAGAGAACCACCCTTCTGTGCCCCAATGTCTGACCTACAGATCTGAAAGATACATTTGTGTTGCTTAGGCTTTTATATTTGTAGTAATTTGTTATGTAGCAATAGAAAACTAATAAAGACTTTAATATCAAAATACCTGAAATACATCAGCAGCTTTGCAGGTGTGCAGTGGGCAGAGGCTGGACAAATATCCAGGTGCCTGAGAGAAATTCTCAATTGCCTTGAACAGACTCCTAATAAAAACGGGCATTGAACATGCTGTGAGTAAGTGCTCAGAAGGAAATGAGGGGCATATTATTGGAAAGTGAAGGAAAGAGGGCCCCTTCTTACATAATTTCAGAAAGCTTGGTAAAATTTTGTCCTGCAGTTGACAGCAGAAGTCTAAAGTGATAAATTTAAGTGTACAGCTGAGGAGATTTCCAAGTAAAGTGTTGAAAGTTCTACCTGATTTATTTTATTGCCTCTTATGGTAAAATGTGAGAGGAGAGGCACAAATTGAGGAAATAATTGCTAAACAAAAAGAAAACAGGGATTGATCATTTTGAAAATTCTAAGGCTCTCTAGATAATAAAAAAGCTAGAAGTAAAAAAAAAAAAAGTAAGAAAATTATCGCTCAAAGGATGACATTTAAAAAAGGCTGAATGGGGGGGGGGGCGGAGCAAGATGGCCGAATAGGAACAGCTCCAGTCTCCAGCTCCCATCACAAGCGACACAGAAGACAGGTGATTTCTGCAGTTTCAACTGAGGTACTGGGTTTATCTCACTAGGGAGTGCCAGACAATCGGTGCTGGTCAGCTGTTGCAGCCCGACCAGCGAGAGCTGAAGCAGGGCGAG
>NW_012113141.1:16405999-16406414 GCF_000951035.1 Colobus angolensis palliatus | reverse complement strand
GGTGGAGTACACCCCTGAGAGGAAGCTTCCAAAGCAAGAATCAGACGGGTACACTCACTATTCAGCAGTATTCTATCTTCTGCAGCCTCTGCTGCTGACACCCAGGCAAACAGCGTCTGGAGTGGACCTCAAGCAATCTTAAACAGACTTACAGCTGAGGGTCCTGATTGTTACAAGGAAAATTAACAAACAGGAAGGACACCCACACCAAAACCCCATCAGTACATCACCATCATCAATGACCAGCGGCAGATAAAACCACAAAGATGGGGAAAAAGCAGGACAGAAAAGCGGGAAATTCAAAAAATAAGAGCACATCACCCCTCCAAAGGAACGCAGCTCATCGCCAGCAATGGATCAAAGCTGGACGGAGAATGACTTTGACGAGATGAGAGAAGAAGGCTTCAGACCATCA
>NW_012113141.1:16393671-16399649 GCF_000951035.1 Colobus angolensis palliatus | reverse complement strand
AAAAAGGCTGAATGGTCTGTGTTCTTTTAACTGATGGTCAGTAGTTAGGTGCAACTGGAGAGGAGACAGGAGAAGCTCAGAAAAACATAAGTATATTATATTCACTGGTCCTAGAGAGGGGGTCATTGTATGCCAAGCAGGGGTACATGGGGAACAGCAGGTTTCGGTCAGGTGGAGAAGATAGGAGCAAGGGAAAGTCTCCACCAGTCTCTATTGGGGTTTCTGTGGGAAAGGCAAGGTGAGAAAGAGTAAATAATATAGGATTGCCTAGTCTGAATACTTGCTGTAAACTTTGGGGTATAAGAGGGGTCTCACTTGCCTGATACCTGGCCCTCGGATGTTGAAGGCTGAGGAATATTGCCTCCTGGGTTGTACTGGCCAGGAAGAGGAAACCTGGTTCTGGGTCGGTTAGTTTGCGTAGTGAAGACATGATCCTAGCTGAGCCCTTTGCTGTCTCTGAATAGCTAGCCTTGGGGCTAGAAGTTTCTCCCCAGCAAGAAAGGTTAATTGTCAAAACATCATAATAAGCAGAAAATTAATATAAATGCTACAATGAAGGCATAACTCTATAACCAAAGGCTACAACCAATTCTACAAACAAAAGCTAAAACCTTAGAAAGACCAGAAAAATTCATGGATGTATCTTTTGCCTAGTAGAGTAAAACCCAGTAAAATCCATTAAAGATACCTAATGTTCTTGAGATTTTTTTTTTTTTTTCAGCAGAAATATTGCTAGCTTGAGTGAAAGAGACAAAGAGAATGTGAAACAAAAGGAGACTTTCAGGCTATTAAAATTCTATTGTCAGCAAACAGGTTGCTAAAACTATTTAGTTTCAAACACTTGCTACTTTTCATGAAAAGGAAGGATGACTCAGAAAATGAGAACAAAAGCCCTGAGGGCAGAGCCCGAAGACCCAGGGGTTTCTTCCTAATCTTTAAAGTCTAGTCAAGAAAAATATCAATATTTGTCCAGCTGTATTACAGAACTTCTAGGAACTGTTTACTCCTTTTAACTTTCCATTTTCCCCCCGTTGAACTTGAGTATCTATGACAGTTATCCTATACTGGTTTTGCAATTGTATTTTTGAGATATCAGAGGATGATAACTTGTTTCTTTAGTCTCCCAGGTCTACAGATGGAGAGAAAATATTTCCCAGAACCTGAGCTTAATGGATTCTATCTAGGAGTTTCATCTTCACTTGATTTAGAACACTTGAATGATGAGTTCTGAAATGCTGAGATGACACTCTAATGGTCTAATACTCTTGAGAATCTTTAGAGAGGGGTGGGTGAATGTATTTCTCATTTGGGGAGGATATGAATGATTGGGGGCCATGGGAAGACTGATTATCAAACTGCCAAGGTGGCCCCCATGGTTTCTGCCTCCTCGTGTACAAACTCTGTATAACTTCATCCCCTTGAGTGTGACTGGACTTGTGAATGAATATGTTGGGATGTGTTATGTTGCAATGAAAATGAATACAGCCAGATACCAGCCTGGTTTTTAAAAGGACTAGCAACTTTCCTTTTGCTCTACTCGAGCCCAAAAAGAGAGGATCTCCTGCCATGTAAGATCCATCATGTAAAAGTCTGACTACTATGCTGGGAAGACAAGGTGGAGATGCCCTGAGGCTACATGAAAAGGGGAAGAACCTATTTGAGTCCAGCTTTCCAGGTGTGCCTACCAATGTCCCAGTGATAGCAGTGAAGACTTCTTGGACACTCCAGTTCAGCCTCCAGCTAAATGCCACCAAATAACACTGGTCAATGCTACATAGGGCAGAAGAATTGGCCAGTCATGTTCTGCTAGAATTCCTAACCCAAAACACTATGAGAAAAAATAAAATAGTTTTTGATAAAGTCACTAAATTTGGGAGAAGTTTCTTTTACAGAATGACTACTTTGAAAGGGGTTATTTATAGAAATTTGAGAGTGGTGGGATAACAAGGAATAAAGTCACAGTTGAAACTAGTGAATCCCAGATTTGTAAAACCACTATGCAGAAGAGATGAGGGAAGGCAGAGTTACTATAATCATTTAGGTAGTTGTTTATAGGAGACCAGCTTGAAAGAAGCTCTGATATGGAGGTTAAGGAACATCGTCAATCCATGGAGGAAATCATTGGAATAAAAATTTAGTATGAGTGCAGTGGATCATGCCTGTAATCCCAGCACTTTGGCAGACTGAGGTGGGTGGATCACTTGAGGTCAGAAGTTCAAGACCTGCTTGGCCAACATGATAAAACCCCGTCTCTACTAAAATAGAAAAATTAGCCAAGTGTGGTGGTGCGTAGCTCTTATTCCAGCTACTCGGTAGGCTGAGGCAGGAAAATTGCTTCAATCTGAGAGGTGGAGGTTGCAGTGAGCCGAGATTGCACCACTGTACTCCAGCCTGGGTGACAGAGTAAGACTCCGTCTCAAAAAAAAGAAAAAAAGGCCAGGCGTGGTGGCTCAAGCCTGTAATCCCAGCACTTTGGGAGGCCGAGACGGGCGGATCACGAGGTCAGGAGATCGAGACCATCCTGGCTAATACGGTGAAACCCCGTCTCTACTAAAAAATACAAAAAACTAGCCGGGCGAGATGGTGGGCCCCTGTAGTCCCAGCTACTTGGGAGGCTGAGGCAGGAGAATGGTGTAAACCTGGGGGACGGAGCTTGCAGTGAGCTGAGATCCGGCCACTGCACTCCAGCCTGGGTGACAGAGCAAGACTCCGTCTCAAAAAAAAAAAAAAATCAGACCTTATTCTCCTTTTTCTCTCTGATCTCCTGCATGGCTTCCAATTCATCAAAGATTTCCAGAAAGCACAGTTTATGAAAGTTCCTGGTTATAATTTATACAAGTTAGCCTTCTGGAGCAGAAAGCATGGTGGAGATGAATAGATAGCAGATCTGGTGAAAGACAAGGAATTAGTCATCCCAGCTGTATTTTCTGATGTGATGGTGGTAGTCATAGTGTGTACATGAGACCAAAGGCCAATGAATGCATCTCAGGGACGGAGAATTCTGCTGGCTTTCTTGAGAATCTATTACTTGGAAGATAGGTAAGACGTCTATAAGTAATAATGAGGGAGAAGACAATTTCTAGAGGGAGAGCAGCTGGAAAAGTTACAGAAAAAAATAAGGAAACCAAATTATTTATTGTAGCTCTATCTGGGTAATTAGAGCAGAGCAGAGCAATTAGCAATAGCATTTACCACAACACATCATTACTATTTTTGTTTATTGCTAAACCACTTATTGATAAAATAGGTTAAGTGTCAGTTTTTCAACAATCAACCATATCCCATCTGTTATGTAATTGTTATTTTCAATGTTTGAGCTTCAGCAAATGGAATCATTAAGGGGCACTCTCTTGCACTTGCTCCAGTACTATCCCTCTCTGTTTCATAAATGGTTTAATTGCAAATCAACATCTGTAAAAGGGAAAGAAAGAGCACAGCAGGACACAAGGGGACAAGAAGTTGACACAGTGATCAGAGATCCAGGTAAAGGTTGGGGAATAATTTGTATGTCTGAACACTTCCAGCAAAACAGCACTTGTTCTGGGTTTTTGTTGGGCCTTGTATTCCTGAGATGCTCCAATTACTGAGCAGGATGGCAGGTCCATTGTCACAACTGCTGAGCTCATGAAGCAACACAGATAATATATCTGTAAAATGAATGCTGCAATCACAAATTAATTAGATTCTCTTTCAGAAGATAAAAGTGAGAAAACAATTGCTTTTCTTCACCAGGATACTAATGTGGCAGGAACACAACAGGAGGTACCTAGTTTGTTGAACCACAGGTATGAAAAAATGGATCTGTGTTTGCAAATATTTCGCTTTACAAGCAACTTTCAATAAAAGCCAGTAAAGGCATTACATCCTGCCAGATTTAATAAATGCTTCTGTCTAGTGTTTGTGGTCAGATGGAAGAAAGCATTGGCTTGCTTATCTGCTTATGGGCTATTTTCTGTCATCTTCTTCCAGCTGCTGTGAGTTTCCATTGGCAAGAAGTCAACAATACAGCATGAAGTTATTTGTAGGACAAAACAGCTATAAAAGGCCTGGCCTATTAACACAATGACTATGGTTGCACTCTTAAGAACTAAACTGCGGTTTTGTAGGATTTTTGGTAAATTTTAGCTGACAGCACCAAAAAACCCATGTATTGCACCCAGAGAAAAGTGTTTTATTTATTTTTCTATGCATTTCCTCAGACGTAAACGTTGCTTATTTATCCAGAAACTTCGAACACATTTAAACTCATGCCATTTCTCATTAGAAAGAACAACATGCTTTCATCACTCCCACCACTCTAAGGCAAGAGCAATGTCTCATTTTGTATTAATTTGGAACAACACAGTGACAGATTGATTTCTTTCTTCTGGTAAACAAATTCAACCACAGAGAATACACAATGTACCAAGTGAAAGTTCATTTTCAAATACTTCCACACAAGTTATCCCTCACTTTTCTCCAAAAATGCCTGTTTTCACTTGGTGTGAGTAGAGACAGGTCTGAGCAGCCCTAAAGGCTCGTTTCCACCATCTTCATGGTGTGTATTCAGCTCAGGAGGTCTTGGCCAGCCCCAAAAGTTGATGTTTACATCAACCAATGAGCTCCAGAAATTCCTTGTTTCTAATGAGGCCAGTTATTCCACTGGGGAACTTTCATTGTGTTCTATTATTTTACTAGATACATCAAGCAACCCCTTTCAACTTTTTAAAAAATAGAGAGGTTTAGGGGACAAGTTGCCTCTCCTAGGTCCCTGCCCATGAGATATCAATGACAGAACTAGAAACACTGCTCTTTGGGACCCTCTGCCTATCAGCTTTCCCCAATAAACCTTACTTTAAATTTATATTGTGTAGCATAAGGTGCATGTGTGTCTGCATGAAATATGTCTTTTGTCAAGCATTTTTCATACCATTTGTATGTTCATATCTCATATATACATAAGATATCTATGTACATATATACATGTGTGATTGGTTGACTCCATGGAAACAGAACTCATGAATAAATAGGACTGGTTGTATATACTTTCATGTTATCATGATTTTACATATGGACATACAGTTTTCTCTCTGTATCCATGAAAAATCATTTCAGGACCTGATACAGATACCAAAATTCATGAATGAATACTCAAGTTTCTGATATAAAATGAGGTAGTATTTGCATGTAACCTATACACATTCTCCTGTATCTTTAATTCATTTCTAGATTACTTATAATATTTAATATAATGTAAGTGCTATGTAAATAACTTGTACTATAATATTTGGGAAATAATGACAATTCTGTACATGTTCAGTACAGATGTAATTTTTAATTTTTTCCAAATTTCTGTGTGATTGGTTGACTCCATGGAAACAGAACTCATGAATAAAGAGGACTGGCTGTATATACTTCCATGTTATCATGATTTTTTTTTTTTTCCTTTTTTTTTGAGATGGAGTCTCACTTTGTGGTCCAGGCTGGAGTGCAGTGGCACAATCTCGGCTCACTGCAAGCTCCGCTTCCCGGGTTCAGGCCATTCTCCTGCCTCTGCCTCCGGAGTAGCTGGGACTACAGGCATCCATCACCACGCCCGGCTAATTTTTTTGTACTTTTCGTAGAGACGGGGTTTCACCGTGTTAGGCAGGATGGTCTCGATCTTCTGACCTCGTGATCCGCCCGCCTCGGCCTCCCAAAGTGTTGGGATTACAGGGGTGAGCCACCGCGCCCAGCCTGTTATCATGATTTTATTCTTCATACACGAAAAGTGAAGATAATTTATACTCCTACCAACTATGTATTGGAGTATCCTTTGATATCCACACTAACTGGCACCATGTTATATTTTTTTCCAACCTGATGGGAAAACACACACACATCTTTTTTTACATTTACTTGGTATCATCTGTAGAATTATGATGTTCATAAATTTAGAAAGGAGAACTTTATTTTTCATAAATGGTTGAAGCCTGCAGGGTGGCCATTCTGACAGGCTA
>NW_012113141.1:16391782-16393341 GCF_000951035.1 Colobus angolensis palliatus | reverse complement strand
TGGTCTCGATCTTCTGACCTCGTGATCCGCCCGCCTCGGCCTCCCAAAGTGTTGGGATTACAGGGGTGAGCCACTGCGCCCAGCCTGTTATCATGATTTTATTCTTCATACACGAAACGTGAAGGTAATTTATACTCCTACCAACTATGTATTGGAGTATCCTTTGATATCCACACTAACTGGCACCATGTTATATTTTTTCCAACCTGATGGGAAAACACACACACATCTTTTTTTTACATTTACTTGGTGTCATCTGTAGAATTATGATGTTCATAAATTTAGAAAGGAGAACTTTATTTTTCATAAATGGTTGAAGCCTGCAGGGTGGCCATTCTGACAGGCTAGGAAGCATAACCTTTGGCCAGAAGCCAGAAACAAGACAGTTGGAGGTAGGATCAAAGGGAAAAGAAATTTAAGCTGAGCAGGGTGACTGAATACATATTGAATAAGCTACAGGAGGAGTCATGAGTATTTATGAGATGAGAAACATGTACATTTGTAATTAGCTCCATGCTTCCTCACGGGTCCCATATACAAACAATGGCAGCATTAGCATGATCCGAGGGTGGAGTATTCAGCCCTCTGATGTCAAAATGTAATGTCGAGGACTTGAAAACCCTCACTGCATGTTCTCAGTAGGCTGGCCAGAACCATTCCATGGTCAGTGATCTCTTATCAGACAATAAAGGAGAAGCAATGTCAGATGGTTGGTTAATAGGAGTGGCGGAGTCTTTTGAAAGGGCTGGTTTCTGTTTAGTCCTTAGGGAAGAAAGCCTAATGGCAGTTAATGACGGACAGGGTATAAGGAGGCAGTCTGACTTCACAGCCTGTCATGGATAGGAAGTCAGTTTTCAAGGTTCCCCTAGGGTCCCTTTGGCCAGGAGAAAGACTGTTTAGTCAGTTGGTAGGCTTAGTATCTCACTTTTATTTATCACTGGTAACTAATAAAATTGACCATAGAGCATATTTGGATATATTAATGTTTTATATGAAATTTCTTTTTATGCCTATTGGCGATTTCTTAATTTTAATTTTTTTTAAATGCTATGAGTGAAAATAATATGACTGGAAAATTTTCCCAATAAAATTTAACTAGAGCATTTCTCCCCAGGGAATTGAACTATTAGTATTGTCATTTACTGAATTCCTTTGTGTCAGTAGATATTTCTCTAGTCTATATTGAATTAATTTTATTTACCACTGTTTAAGATTTTTGCATATATGATCGTTAGCAAAATAGGCCTATAATTGTATTTTCTTATATTACTTTTATCCAGGATTACTGGTAAAAGTAATTATACACTTTGGATTTCAAATACAAAAAGTACTTTTTGTACATTTATACTCTAAAGGTACTTTTTGTTTGTAACTCATTTTCCATCTGATATTTTAAAACTGGTTTAAAGCAATAATTATAAATTGAAGTTGCTTGGCACACAATGAACAAAGGTGTAATCTGTGACCGTACATCATAAAGGTGGAGGAGGACAAAAATACATAGGAGCACAATATTTTATATTATGAAAATTATTAGTTTTAATTTAAACTAGATTGCT
>NW_012113141.1:16385269-16385627 GCF_000951035.1 Colobus angolensis palliatus | reverse complement strand
ACAGCAGACAAATGTGCTAAGTCTATGCAGAGTAGCATTTTAAACTGTACGTCTTCTATCAGAGTGAAACACTTGAAAAATATTTATTCTATCCTCAGCTGTGGGTAAGTGAGGAAAAAATATCTAAGTCAAAAATTGTGATGACTCATTGAACCTGACAGAAACCCAAACAAAACCTGTATGGAAGCACAGACTTTAGACCCAGGGCCTCTTTGAGTTTCAGTAGTATCAATGGAAATGAGCTAAACATAAAACCAAAGAAGAAAAAAAAAAACCCAAGCCCTCTGGGGAAACATGTCACCATGGGCAAGAATTAGCAAAAATAACATCTTGCTGAATTGAGCCTGCAAAATCTTGA
>NW_012113141.1:16369640-16384699 GCF_000951035.1 Colobus angolensis palliatus | reverse complement strand
TTTTTTTTTTTTTTTGCGTCTGTTGTGAGAGCAGATTGCTTACAAGTAACAAAAGTACACCTAACCTAAGCAAAAACCAAACCAAACAAAAATGACATATATTGCAAGAATGCTAGAGTGTGTAATGGAACTCAAGGGATTAGCATGTATTTATAGACCTCCACAGGAATTAGAACCAAGAACTGGGAATAGAAAAGGAACCAAAACATCTGCTTTGCCTTCTCTAATTCTCTTCTCACTCACTCTCTCTCTCTATCCCCATTTCTCTCCCTGCCTCTTACTGTCTTTCTCTCCCTCTCTCTTCCTTTCCCACTTTCTCTCCCTTAAACCTCCTGCCCACTTTCTCCAATCCCCTTATATGTCCATGAATGAAGGAGATATGGGAAACCTGAGAGTATTGATTTCGGGGTAGAGTTAGATATACATTTTAGTAAGAAGATGAATTTGCAAATACAGAGTCCATGAATAGTGGTGATTGTATATAATGTGTAAGTTACTCTTCATATATCATGCTTCTTTTTGCTTTGTTTACTCCTTGAATATTGTGAAAGAAAGCCATGAGTATTGATTCATGATTTATTACCATTTTTCTGCCTAATCTGCAGCATGCAATTGCTACATAAACCTTGCGTGTATTGGATGAACCAATATTTTGCCTTCTAAATTTTTCTCCTAAAAAGCAAAATCAGCTGAACATCTAATTCATATATCATCACTCTGAAGTTTAGTTTAACTTTGTTTAGATTAAATTAATTACTTTAGTGATATACATGTCAGAGAAGAAATAAGTTCATATGGAAAATTACCAATTATCTAAAAAATAATAACTATTTTCTATGTTATATCTAAGAAGCATATTTCAACTTACAGTGATTTTCTTATAACTCTTTTTACTGACTAAACTCTCCAAACTGTGATGCATCCATTTAAAGTTTAATTTTATCTTAATTATAATAAATAAATTTTCCTTTAATAATTCTCAAGCCCAAACATTTGATTTAAAAAGTCTCATTGACCACTGTAAATAAACTTTAGTGTGTATTCACTAACTCTTAATAATGACTTCACAAATAGGGTGGGTACTAACAGAAAGGTTTTTGTCATGATACAAATCGATATGTCACTAAATAATAAATATGAAATTATCTAGTAATTATGATCAGGTTTTTCCTAATTTTATTTATTTGTACTCATTGTAATTGGAAAATAATATCATAGAAAGTTTACAAAAGAAGGAAAAAGTCACTCCTGGAGACATAATTACACTTATTTGATATCACAAAAAATATAACATTTCAAAAAAGAATATAAATGGTATTAAAAAGTAATACATTGGCCAGGCATTGTGGCTCATGCCTATGATCTGAGCACTTTGAGAGGCTGAGGCAGGTAGATCACTTGAGGTCAGGCGTTCGACCAGCTTGGCCAACATGGTGAAACCACATCTCTATTAAAAATAAAAAAAAATTATCCAGGCATGGTAGCTTATGCCTGTAGTCCAACTACTTGGGAAGCTCAAGCAGGAGAATCACTTGAACCTGGGAGGTGGAAGTTGCAGTGAGCCAAGATCATGCCACTGCACTTCAGCCTGGGTGACAAAGCAAGACTCTGTCTCAAAAAAAAAAAGTAATATACCACAAGACGCAAATATTTTTTTTTTCAAAATCAACAATCAGTAGTATATTTTATACTAAAATTTAGAAAAAAACACCAAGGAATTCTCATTAAAATTAGTAATATAATGAATTATCATGCTTGCTTTGGCATCACACACACTAAAATGGGATATGATACAGAGAAGATTAGCATGGCTTCTTCACAAGGATGACATGGAAATTCATGAAGAATTCCATATTTTTTGATGCAAAAATCTTCAGTAAAATACTGACAAACCAAATCCAGCAGCACATCAAAAAGCTTATCCATCACAATCAAGTAGGCTTCATCCCTGGGATGCAAGGTTGGTTCAACATATGCAAATCAATACACATAATTCATCACATAAACATAACTAAAGATAAAAACCGCATTATTATCTCAAGAGACATAGAAAAGGCCTTCAATAAAATTCACCATCCCTTTATGTTAAAAACTCTCAATAAACTAGGTACTAAAGGAACACACCTCAAAATAATAAGAGCCATATATGACAAGCACACAGCCTGTATCATACTGAATGGGTGAAAGCTGGAAGCATTCCCTTTGAAAACTGGCACAAGACAAGGATATCAGGGGAAACCCCACACCCGATATTCATTGTGGGTTCTTTTCTATTTCCCTAAGCATTGGCTGGTCTGAGAAATAAAGGGAAAGAGTACAAAAGAGATAAATTTTAAAGCTGGGTGTCCAGGGGAGACATCACATGTCAGGAGGTTCCGTGATACTCCCTGAGTCATAAAACCAGCAAGTTTTTGTTAGCGATTTTCAAAAGGGGAGGGAGTGTACGAATAGGGTTTGGGTCACAGAGATCACATGCTTCACAAGGTAATAAAATATTACAAAGCAAATGGAGGCAGGGCGAGATCACAGGACCACAGGACAGGGCGAAATTAAAATTGCTAATGAAGTTTCGGGCATGCATTGTCATTGACAACATCTTATCAGGAGACAGGGTTTGAGAGCAGACAACAGGTCTGACCAAAATTTATTAGGCGGGAGTTTCCTCATCCTAATAAGCCTGGGAGTGCTACAGGAGACCAGTGCTTATTTCAACCCTTTGCCTTCAACCATAAAAGACAGCTGCTCCCAAAGGGGCCATTTCAGAGGCCTACCCTCAGGGGCTATTCTCTTTCTCAGGGATGTTCCTTGCTAAGAAAAAGAATTCAGCAATATTTCTCCTGTTTACTTTTGAAAGAAAAGAAATCCGGCTCGGTTCCACCTGGCTCACCAGCAGTCAGAGTTTAAGATTATCTCCCTTGTTCCCTGAACATTGCTGTTATCCTGTTATTTTTTCAAGGTGCCCAGATTTCGTATTGTTCAAACACACATGCTCTAAAAAACAATTTGTGCAATTAATGCAATCATCCCAGGGTCCTGAGGTGACATACATCCTCCTCAGCTTACAAAGATGACAGGATTAAGAGATTAAAGACAGACATAGGAAATCACAAGGGTATTGATTGGGGAAGTGATAAGTGTCCATGAAATCTTCACAATTTATGTTCAGAGATTGCAGTAAAGACAGGCATAAGAAATTATAAAAGTATTAATTTGGGGAACTAATAAATGCCCATGAAATCTTCACAATTTATGTTCTTCTGCCATGGCTTCAGCCAGTCTCTCCATTCAGGGTCCCTGACTTCCAACAACAACAAGGATGCCCTCTCTCACCACTCCTATCCAACATAGTATTGGAAGTTCTGGCCAGGGCAATCAGGCAAGAGAAAGAAATAAAGCATATTCAAATTTGAAGAGAGGAAGTCAAATTGTCTTTGTTTGCAGACGATATGATCCTATATTCTAGAAAAACCCATCGTCTCAGCCCAACAGCTTCATAAGCTGATAAGCAACTTCAGCAAAATCTCAGGATACAAAATCAATGTACAAAAATCACTAGCATTCTTATACACTAACAACAGGCAAGCAGAGAGCCAAACCATGAATGAACCCCCATTAAAAATTGTTACAAAGAGAATAAAATACCCAGGAATATAGCTAACAAGGAAAGTGAAGGACCTCTTCAAGAACTACAAACCACTGCTCAAGGAAATAAGAGATGTCACAAACAAATGGAAAAACATGCCAAGCTCATGGAGGGGAAGAATCACTATAATTAAAATGGCCATAATGCCCAAAACAATTTATAGAGTCAATGCTATTTCCATTAAACTACCATTGACATTCTTCAGAATTAGAAAAAAATATTTTAAAATACATATGAAATCAAAACAGAGCCCATATAGCCAAGGCAATCTTAACCAAAAAGAACAAAGCTGGAAAGATCACACTACCTGACTTTAAACTATACTACAAGGCAACAGTAACAAAAACAGCATGGTACTAGTACAAAAACAGACACATAGACCAATGGAACAGAATAGGAAACTCAGAAATAAGACTGCACACCTGCAACTATCTAATCTTTGACAAATCTGACAAAAACAAGCAACAAGGAAAGCATTCCCTATTTAATTAGTAGTTCTGGAAGGACTGGCTAGCCATATGCAGAAAATTGAAACTGTACTCCTTCCTTACACCTTATACAAAAATTAACTCAAAATGGATTAAAAACTTAAATGTAAAACCCAAAACTATAAAAATCCTAGAATAATATCGAGACAGTACCATTAAGGACATAAGGACAGGCACAGATTTCATGATAAAAAAAAAAATGCAATTGCAACAAAAGCAAAAATTGACAAATGGGATCTCATTAAACTAAAAAGCTTCTGCACAGCAAACAAACTATCATTAAAGTGAACAGACAACCTACAGAATGCAAGGATATTTTTGCAATCTATCCATCTGATAAATGTCTAATATCTAGAGTCTACAAGTAATTTAAACAAATTTACAATGAAAAAACAATCAGCCTCATTTAAAAGTGGGAAAAGTACATGATCAGACACTTTTCAAAAGAATACATTCATGTGGCTAACAAACATATGAAAAAAAGTTCAACATCATTGATCATTAGAGAAATGCAAATCAAAACCACAATGAGATGCCACCTCATGCCAGTCAGAATGGCAATTATTTAAAAGGCCCAAAAACAACAAATGCTGGCAAGGTTGTGAAGAAAAGGGAACATTTATAAACTTTTGGTGGAAGTGTAAATTAGTTCAAACATTGTGGAAAAAAGGGGATAATTTCTCAAAGAATTAGAAGCAGAAACATCATTTGACCCAGCAATCCCATTACTGGGTATATACCCAAAGCAATATAAATTATTATATTATAAATATACATATACACATGTTCATTGCAGCACTATTCACAATAGCAAAGACATGGAATCAACCCAAATGTCCATCAGTGACAGACTGGATAAAGAAAATGTGATACATATACACCATAGAATAATATGAAGCCAAAAAAAGGAATAAGATCATGTCCTTTGTGGGGACATGGGTGGAGCTGGAAACCATTATCCTCAGCAATCTAAAGCAGGAACAGAAAATCAAAAGGGCACAAGTTCTCACTTATAAGTGGGAGCTGAATGATGAGAACACATAAACACACACTGGGACCTGTTGGGGTGAGGTAAAGGGAGGGAGAGTATCAGGAAGAATAGCTAATGGATGCTAGACTTAATACCTAGGTTATGGGTTGATGTGTGCAGCAAACCACCATGGTCCACATTTACCTATGTAACAGATCTGCATATCCTGCACATGTACCCCAAAACTTAAAGTTGAAGAAAAAAAATCAAAAAAAGAAATTTTTTAAAAACTTTCAAAATTAGTACAACCTTTAATATTTAAAAATTGCTTAATCAATTAGATCAAAAAGAAACAAAATTATAGCTAAATATCAAATAAATTTATTATTTGTATATTATATTAAAAATACCAACAATTTTATTACTTAATCACATGCATATGTACCTAAAAAAATTAAAGGAATTATTGAAGAGCATCATACTATTAAAAGTATTTACTGTCTAGTTACAAGATAAATATGGAAACAATATTTGTTTAATATATGTTTCTGCAATAACCAGGTAGAATATAAATGGCACTTAGTGAAAGAAATTATAATGTCCGTAACACTAACTAATCATTTTGTGAAATACACATACTGCAAGATGGGTATGTAAACCAAAAATGAAATCCCAAGCCCCCAATCAACTAACAGACCCCCTTTTGGTTAAGGAGATACTGGAGAAGCCTGTAAAACTGAATTCTTGCCTCTGATAGGATGGGAGGTTGGACACATCTCTTTATACTCTCTCTGTCTTGAATTCTCTCTTAAGTTTTGGCACAACCGACAAACATTAACATTAAAATGGAAATCATAAAAATGACCAAACAGACTCTTGGTGACAATAAGATACCAAATTCCAGCCTGACTCTGGTATAACATCACATAACAGATAGCAGACACTGAAGAAAATCAAAATAATTTACCCCAAAATGTATGTTTTGACATATTTTGAAATGGCTTTGCAAAGCTGTCTTTCATGGGGCAAATTTGCATCTGTAGAGAAGCTCCATTAATGCAGCCAGGACTTCTCTTTGGAGGCCTTTCCCAGATCAAGAAGAGATTAAGAGTCTGACACCTGTTAAGGCCTGAAAAGAGATACTTACCATCTGTTCTCTCTGAAGGCTGCTACCTTTGAGGCTTCATCCACGTAACAAGAACCTTGGCCTCCACAACTCCCCTCATCTTAACTCAAGATTTCCTCCTACTGACTTCAAGTCTTCAGACAAAGGTTAACTCTTTCAACCAGTTACCAATGAGAAAATCTGAATTCACCTATGACTTGTATGCCCCCACTTTAAGATGGCCTGCCTTTTTGTGCTGAACCAATGTCTACCTTCCATATATTGATTTACGTCTTTACCTGTAACTTCTGTCTCCCTAAAATAAATAAAACCAAACTATAACCCTACTATGCCTCAGGCACATTTTCTCAAGACCTCTTGAGACTCTTCTCTAGGCCATCATCACTCATATTGACTCAGAATAAATTTATTTAAATTTTTACAGTTTTTTTGAAATAAACAAGTATTATCCAAAAATAAAAACCCATGTAGCTGCACAAAGATAGTCAATTAGTATCAAGAAAGTAGGATAGCAAAATATAGTGAATAAGAGCATGGGCATAGCACCATATTGCCTGAGTTTAAATCCCCACCCTCCCAGTTACCAGCTTGGTGAATTTGGACAAGTTACATGTCCCTGAGCTTTCTTCATTATGAATTCTAGATTTTAATAATACCTAATTCACAAGATTGTATAAGGTTTGAATGTGTTAAATACTCCTAGGCTATAGTAAGTGTGAATAATCTGTGAACATGTCAGTTATTTCTATTGTAGGTCAAACCTGAAAATTTAAATATTTTGCAAACAAAGCTCAAACCTTATACTAACACTAATAATCTAAACTCAAAAGGATTTTTCTTGGAATTAAAATAACTTAAACAATAAAATAAATTGAAGACAAGTATGAATAGTAAAGACAATCTGGAGTATATAGCCAGGTATGTCAATCATACAGGAGTTATTAAATGCAAAGAGGTAAAGCAGTAAGATATTAGAAGCATTAACAGAAATATAATCCTGAACCTTTCTAAAAATATCCATTAAAATAATAGTAATTACAAGTACCACAGGTTTAAGGCTTGATGCATGACATATATTGCAGGAGGCTTTTATCAAGTATTCCTCAACCTAACAAGGCAAGTAATTGATTGCTATCTCATTTCACAGATTACGACACAGGAGAAAGAAACAGGGGCATTACATAACTTTTTAGTAGCTGTGCCTTAAAAAAAACAAGGAAGTATTTTAAGTGTAAAATAGTAGACTTCAATTATGTATTAAACTTTGTACTTTTTTTTGAAATATTTTAAAAGTAATACAAATAAAAGTGGGCACAGTCACACATGTTTGTGTGAAGAGACCACCAGCAGGCTTTGTGTAAGCAGCAAGGCTATTTATTTCACTTGGGTGCAAGTGGGCTGAGTCCAAAAAGAGAGTCAGCAAAGGGAGATAGGGGTGGGACAATTTTATAGGATTTGGGTAGGTAGTGGAAAATTACTGTTAAAGGGGGTTGTTCTCCTGCGGGCAGGGGCAGGGGTCACAAGGTGCTCAGTGGGGAGCTCTGGAAACTTATTGTCCAGGAGAAGGAATGTCACAAGCTAATGTCATCAGTTAAGGCAGGAACCAGCCATTTTCACTTCTTTTGTGGTTCTTCAGTTGCCTCAGGTCATTTGGATGTAAGCTTGGGCTCAGGGGCCTGACATTCCTGTCTTCTCACATTAATAAAAAAAAACAAAACAAAATAGTGGTGAAGTGTTGGGACAGTGAAAATTGTGGAGGTTGGTATGGAGAGGTAATGGGCAATGTCTCTCAGGGCTGCTTCTAGCAGGTTTAGGGGCGGCATGGGAACCTAGAGTTGGAGAGATTAAACTGAAGAAAGATTTTGGGGTGAGGAGTGATATTGTGGGGTTGTTAGAGGGAGCATTTGTCATATAGAATGCTTGGTGATGGCCTGGATGTGTTTTTGTATGAATTGAGAAACTAAACCAAAGACACAAGGTCTGAACAAGAGAAGGAGAAAAACAGGTATTAGAGGACTAAGAAATGGGAGGACCTAGGACATCCAATTAGAGAGTGCCCAAGGGGGTTCAGCATAATTATTTGCTTGATTGGCAAGTCTTTGGGCTCTATCTTTGAGTTTGTTGATGTTGTTATATACCAGGCCAGATTGATTTAGGTAAAAACAACACTCTTCATTTAAAAATGTATGGAGTCTTCCTTTTTCAGCAGTAAGTCGAAGCCTATTTCTATCTTCTTATATTAATAATAATAAAAAAGAGTAGTGAAGTGTTGGTGTCATGAGGGGAACAAGGAAGCTGTTTGGTCTTATTGCAAATTGATTTTGAGGGGTAAGGAAAACTAGTGTACATGTGCATGTCCAATTAATAGGTAGACACATGTATGTGGAGGAGCCACAGAAGAAGAAGAGAACTTTGTGAGGCAAAATTGGAAATGTAAAGTGAAAAGATGAGAGGGAGCACCAAAAGAGGTGTCTTGCATCCAGACTCTTAGGTATTTAGCGAGGGTAGCAGCCATTAGAGGTTGCGATGGGGATTGATGGGGCAACTGAGTAGAGGGGGAGGTTTGATTTTTATGGTGTATGAGAAAGCATATAGTGTCTATGAGTAACCTTTTACTGCTATTCATGGGGCTTGGTATAAGCAAGCAAGAGGAGGGGCTAGGAGGAGAGTCTGAAGAACAAGGGGAAGGTACCAAGGATGGAGTGAAATGCAGGGCAAATGTCTTAAAGAAAATGAGAGGTTCTAGGAGGTGGGCTAGAGGCTTGTAACCCACGTGGAAGAGGTTATAAAAGGATGATAGAATAGAATGAGCTTGTGAGGCTGGAAGGAGGAACTTTCCTTGGTCTAAGAACCATTTGCGTTGAGTGGGGAGGGATTGATAGGTGGAAACTTCACTGGGAGAGTAAGTAGGAGTGACTGATGAGAAGGAGAAAAACTGGTCATGAGGGAGAAAAGTAAGAATACTGGCTACTTCTTTAGCTGTCTTATCAGCATAATTGTTTCTTTGAGCAATGGGGTCTGAGGCTCTTTGATGGTCTTTGCAGTGAATGACTCCAACTTCCTTTGGAAGTAAGGCAGCCTTGAGAAGAGTTTTTGTTAAAGAGGCATTAATGATGGAGGACTCTTGTGTAGTGAGGAAACCTCTTTCAGCCCATATAACAGCATGTTGGTACAGGATATGGAATGCATATTTAAAGTTAGTATATATATTGACATGCAGTCCTTGGGCAAGAGTGAGGGCTCGAGTTAAGGCACTGAGTTCGACTTGCTGGGAGGTAGTGCAGTGGTACAGAGCAGTAGCCTCAATGATAGATGTGGAAGATATTTTAGTATAGCCTGCCTTTGCTGGTAAGTGTCAATTAGGCCTGGTGGAACTGCTATCAATAAACCAAGTGTGATCAGATTGAGGAACAAGAAAGAAGGAAATATGGGGAAATGAAGTGAATGCCAGGTGGATCAGAGAGATATAGTCATGGGACTCAGGTGTGGCATCAGGAAAAATGTGGGGGTCAGCCTCAAATAGTAAGGTCAAGTTGTTTGAACAGAAACGCTACAAGGTGCAGTCCCAGCTCTTGTGTAAGAATTCTGACTGCACAACCCTGCACTTTGGCTGTGTGTAATGAAAAAGGGTTGGGATGAGTTAGGGAAAGCTAGTGTGGGAGCAGCTTCTAGGGCTGTTTTTAAGGAATGGGAAGAGGAGTGGGGAAATGATTTAGAATCTATGGGGTCAGCTAGGTTTCCTTTTGTGAGTTTATGTAATGGTTTAGTCAGGATGGCCAAACCAGGTATCCAAAGGCGAAAGTACCTAACCATGCCTAGGAAGGAAAGGAGTTGTTGCTATGTAGAAGGGGTTGGGGTTTGGAAGATTAACTGGACATGATCAGCAGGGAGAGCACATATGTTTTTATGAAGAATTATGCTGAGATAGGTTACAGATGAGGAAGAAATTTGGTCTTTGGAGGGGGATACGCAAAATCCCTTTGAGAACAGATATTGGAGTAGCAGGCGGGTGTCCTGTTGGGAAGATTTGTAGGAGGGGCTATAAAGTAGAAGGTCATCAAAATATTGAAAAAGGTGAGAAACAGATGGATAGAAAGAAAGTAAATCATGAGAAAGAGCTTGGCTGAAGTAATGAGGGTTGTCCCTGGAGCCTTGCAGCAGTACATACCAGTAAGCTGCTGGGACTGAAGGGTGTCAGGGTCAGTCCAGGTAAAAGAAAAGAGAGGCTGGGATGAGGGGTGCAAGGGAATAATGAAAAAAGCATCTTTAAAATCAAGAACAGAATAGTGAGTTGTGGAGGAAGGTGTTAAGGGCAAAAGAGTGTACAGATTAGACACCACAGGGTGGATAGGCAAAACAATTTGGTTGATAAGGCACAGATCCTGAACTAACCTGTAAGACTTGCCCGGGTCTTGGACAGGTAAATGGGGGAATTGTAAGGAGAGTTTACAGGTTTTAGAAGCCCATGCTGTAGCAGGTGAGAGATAACAGGCTTTAGTCCCCTTCAAGCCTATTGTGGGATGGGATACTGGCATTGAGCAGTAAGGGTGATTAGGTTTTAATGGGATAGTAATGGGCATATGATTGGTTGCCAGGGAGGGAGTAGAGGTGTCCCATACTTGTGGGATAAATTTGGGGGATACAAGAGGAAGATGCAAAGGAGGCTTTGGGTTGGGGAGAAGAGTGACATTGAGATGTGACTGTAGTCCAGTAACAGTCAGGGTAGTGGATAATTTTGTTAAATTGTCTTGACCTAATAAGGGAACTGGGCAGGTGGGTATAACTAAAAAGGAGTGCATAGAAGAATGTTGTCCAAGTTGGCACCAAAGTTGGGTAGTTTTAGGAAGTTTTGAGGTCTGGCCATAAGTACCCACAAAAGTTATGGAGGCAAGAGAAACGGGCCCTTGAAAGGAAGGTAATGTGGAGGGTGTAGCCTCCATATTGATTAAGGGGACGGACTTACCCTCCACTGCAAGAGTTACCCAAAGCATCTGTGATGGTCCTGAAGGCTTCCAAGGTCATCAGGTAGTGTCAGTCATCAGCCACTAAGCCAAGAAGATCTGGGAAGGAGTCAGAGAGCCTTGGGCCAGAGTTCCAGGGACTCTGTGAGTGGCTGCCAGATGAGTTGGACAGTCCAATTTCCAGTGGGGTCCTGTACAGATGGGACATGGCTTAGGAGGAATCCTGGGCTGTGGGCATTCCTTGGCCCAGTGGCCAGATTTCCAGCACTTGAAGCAAGATCCTGTCGGGGGGAGATCCTGGAGGAAGGCCTAACCACTGCAGTTTAGGCGTTTTCAAGTTCTTGCATCCTGGAGATGTGGCTGCGGTTTCTCTTACAGTGGAGGCAAGTAATTGCAACTCAGAAATACGTTGCCACTTGGCTGCCTCTTCTCTATTATTGTACACCTTGAAGGTGAGGTTAATTAAGTCCTGTTGTGGGGTTTGAGGGCCAGAATCTAATTTTAGAGCTTTATTTAATGTTGGGAGCAGATTGGGTAATAAAATGCATACTGAGAATAAGATGGCTTTCTGAACCCTCTGTGTCTAGGACTGTAAGGTGTCTAAGGGTTGTTGCCAAATGGGCCATGAACTGGGCTGGATTTTTACATTTGATGAAAAAGAGCCTAAATGCTAACTGATTTTGAAGAGGTCAGCTAAAGGAAAAGGAGCATTAACCTTGACTATGCCTTCAGCTCCAGCCACCTCTCTAAGAGGAAATTGTTGGGCATGTGGGAGAGGGCTAGTCGTGGAACAAAACTGTAAGCTGGACCAGGTGTGAGGAGAGGAGGTGATAGAAGGATTATAGGGTGGGGGAGCGGAGGCTGAGGAAGAATTTGGACCTGCCTTGGCCTGGCGATGAGCAGCCTGGGGAGGAGGGGAGAGGTCAGATACATTCATAGAAAAGAAGGATTCAAAGGACTCAGAGCTTGGGATGGAGACTGAAGGAACAGACAAGAGAGAAAGAAAAAAGATTTGGGACAAGTTGCATTGAGAGAAGAGACTAGGGAGGGACTGATGTGTAAAAGAATGCCTGGATGTCAGGCACTTCAGTTCATTTGCCCATTTTCCGACAAAATTATCTAGATCTTGTAGGATGGAGAAATCAAAAGTGTCGTTTTCTGGGCCATTTAGAACCATTGTCGAGTTTGTACTGGGGCCTAGCAGTATTGCAGAAGAAAATAAGATGTTCAGATTTTACGTCATGTGTTAATCGAAGGGATTTTTCGTTTTTAAGAACACAGGCTAAGGGAGAAGGGCGAATGGAGGGTGGAAGGTTGCCCATAGTGAAGGAGGCAAGCCCAGAGGAAACAGATGGTAGAGGCATGGAGGATGGTGCTTGCCACCCAGGGGAGATGGTACTTGCCACCAAAGGGAGGTGGTACTTGCCACCAAGGTGAAGGATCAAGACAAGCATCTCCATGGTGATGAGACACCTCTGAAATGTGGGTGAAGAATGAGGCAGGTGTCCCAGCAGTGATTTAGACACCAAGGGATGACTGTCTTCCCGAGTCCGTGACCGGTGCCAGAGTTTTAAGTTTTTGGATAAAATGTGTCTCCTCTGTCTCTACCAGAAAGGGAAAGGAACTGAAATTAAGGAAGGGAGAGATTGAAGGGGGCAGGAATAGCGAGAGAGGTTGGAGAAGAGAGTGGAAAGACCACTTACCCAGTTTGAAATTGGTGAGATGTTCCTTGGGCTGGTTGGTCTGAGGATCCAAGGTCATAGGTGGTGGATATTCTCACAGAGTGAGGGTGAGGACAGGGGACTGGTCTACTGAAGGAGTCCTCCTGTCCCAGGTCTTCAGCACCAAATGTCACATGCATCCGTGTGAGGAGACCACCAACAGGCTTTGTGTGAACAGCAAGGCTGTTTATTTCACTTGGGTTCAAGTGGGCTGAGTCCAAAAAGAGAGTCAGCAAAGGCAGATGGGGTGGGGCAGTTTTATATGAGTTGAGTACATATTCAAAGATTCCAGTTAAAGGGGATTGTTCTCTTGAGGGCGGGGTGGGGGTCACAAGGTGCTCGGTGGGTAGCTCTGGAGACTTATTGTCCAGGAGAAGGAATGTCACAAGGTAATGTCATCAGGTAAGGCAGGAACCAGCTATTTTCACTTCTTTTGTGGTTCTTCAGTTGTCTCAGGCCATCTGGATGCATACATGCAGGCTTGGGCTCAGAGGCCTGGCACGCACCTCTTGAATCAGGCTATGCCCAGAGATTTAGTCAAATAAAGAGCAATGTGTCTCATAAAGCTTTGGCAAAGAATGTCTTTCTCCCTGTAGCTTTTCTTGAGGTCTGTAGGGACATTAGAGAGCAAAATACAATAAATGACATTTTAAATGTTGTCTCTCCATTGTCCGCTCCCCTCTTCCCAGCCTATCTTTCTTCTCCAACTCCCTCACCTCCATTCCTTCTCCCCATTATATACTTTTTACCTGGCATAACTGGGTTCCTCACATCTCTTGATCCAATAGCACCTTTTCATAGAATTAGTAATCCCTTCCCTTCTGTTTGGCCAAATTTCAACCCCCAATTCTGATGAGAAATACAATAGCCTATTTCTTTCCACCAAATACCTATTTATAATATCTTTATTTTTGAAGTAAAATTGTAAACATATTTCTCTGTCGGTATATAATCATCTCTTACATGATGTTTTAGTGGCATAATAACCTTCCATTGTACAGATGCTTACTGCTACATCTAATTCTTAATTGTTGAAAATTTTGATTGTTTCAAATTTTTCACCACTACAAAAACTATGAAACAAACAGCCTTGAAGATAATTATGCTAAAAGTTTGACCATATGCTTAATTATTTCCTTAGGATAAATTTCTAGTAATTGAATTTTTGGTTTGTTGTTTATACATATTGTTAAGACTTTTGATATACATTATCAATTTTGCCTGCAGATAGTTTATACACATTTAAATTCACTCCAGCAGAGGCTGAGTGATAGTAAAAAAAAAAATTATCCCATTGTTATTTTAATTTGCATTTCACAGTAAGGTGTGAAATTGTTTAATAACTTTTCTTTTGCCAAAAATGTAGCCAGTTGTCTTCCTAGCAATTGCTGATTAAACTAGTTGAGCTTAAAATAACAACAATTAACATAGTATGGTATATGCACAGAAACATGAACACACATACACAACACATATATTACTTCCTAAGCACTGAAGGAACACACACAAATATATACATATTTTAAATCACTGACTAATTACTTGGAAAATCAAGTAGGTAGATGCCTGTGATTTTTAATATTATATTAAATGTCAACTTGATTGGATTAAAGGATGGCTCAATGGCTGGTAAAGTATTGTTTCCGGGTATGGCTGTGAAGGTGTTGCCAGAAGAGAAAGACATTTGAGTCAATGGACTGGGAGAGGCAGACCCACCCTCAATGTGAGTGGGCACTATCCAATTGGCTGCCAGAACGGCAAAGACAAAACACGTGGAAGAGGGTGGAATAACTGCTAGCTGGGTATTCTGGCTTCCTTCATTCTCTCTGTGCTGTAGGTTTCCTTCTGCTCCTCCTGCCCTTGGACATCAGACTCCATGTTCTTCAGTTTTTGAACTCTTGGACTTACACCAGTGGTTTGCTGGGGTCTTCCAGGCCTTTGGCCACAGAATGAAGGCTGCACTGTCAGCTTCCCTGGTTTTCAGACTTTCAGACTCTTACTGTGCTCCTACTGGCTACTTTTTTCACCAGCCTATCTCCGTGAGTGACTACCTGATAAACTCCGTTTCATGTATACATATATCCTATTAGTTCTCTCCCTCTGGAGAACCCTAATATAACGTCTAACTCTTAAATGTCAGTATTTACTAC
>NW_012113141.1:16364213-16364720 GCF_000951035.1 Colobus angolensis palliatus | reverse complement strand
GAGTTGGTTACTGAAGCTTGTGCCTTTGTCACGTATTTCTCGTGTCACGGTTTTCATCTCTGTCAGTTTGTTTATGACCTTCTCTGCATTGATTATTCTCGTTATCAATTTTTCCACTCTTTTTTGAAGATTTTTAGTTTCTTTGCACTGGTTACGTAATTCCTCCTTAGCTCTGAGAAGTTTGATGGATTGAAGCCTTCTTGTCTCATCTTGTCAAAGTCATTCTCCGTCTAGCTTTGTTCCATTGCTGGTGATGAGCTGCATTACTTTGCAGGGGGAGATGCACTCTTATTTTTTTAATTTCCAGCTTTTCTGCACTTCTTTTTTCCCATCTTTGTGGTTTAATCTGGGTCTGGTCTTTGATGATGGTGATGTACTGATGGGGTTTTGGTGGGGGTGTCCTTCCTGTTCATTAGTTTTCCTTCTAACAGTCAGGACCCTCAGCTGTAGGTCTGTTGGAGATTGCTTGAGGTCCACTCCAGACGCTGTTTGCCTGGGTGTCAGCAG
>NW_012113141.1:16338055-16360388 GCF_000951035.1 Colobus angolensis palliatus | reverse complement strand
GGAGTTACCCGATTTTCTAGGTGTTGTGTGTCTCAGTTCCCCTGGCTAGGAAAAGGGATTCCCTTCCCCCTACGCTTCCCCTCACCCTGTTTCAGCTCTCACTGGTTGGGCTGCAGCAGCTGACCAGCACTGATTGTCCGGCACTCCCTAGTGAGATGAACCCAGTACCTCAGTTGAAAATGCAGAAATCACCTGTCTTCTGTGTCACTCGCGCTGGGAGCTGGAGACTGGAGCTGTTCCTATTCAGCCATCTTGCTCCGCCCCCCGTGTGTCTCCTTAATAGCATATACATATACAATGTAAGCTGTGGTCAAAAGAGTTTGAAAATTATTGTTATAGATTCTTTGTAGAATTAGATTTGCTAATACAACTAGACAGCTTTGTTTAATACTTGACATAAGGTAAGTATACAATACATATTTTTGAAAGTATGATTATTATTACAAAATATGTATTTGCACACGTATTATAATAAGGGAACATAAGGCTTTTTAGATGAAACTATGCTTTCTGTTTTGTGTTACAAACCTCTTCCACAGGTTTCAGAACTGTCCACTGCTCCTACAAATAGATGATCACTTTTGAATTTAGTGCTATACCACATACCTGTGACAAAGCTCACTCAATAAATAGTTTCTATTTATTGAGTCTTGTTTTTCACTTAGCAGGGCTTATGAGGCTAACTTGTATGCTCCATAATATTCATCTGCTTATGGTGACAAATTGAAGCTGGCCAGTCTCTTTGGTACCAAAAACCTCCAGTTAGAACACAACTATTCACAAGATACAATGTAGCAGAATTATCTTCAATGAAGTCCAGAGCTTTCAGTTTTATGCTAGAAAGAAATTCATAGCTCAAAGAAGGATAAAATATCAGTGTTTTCCTCAAGATGCTTAAATATATCTATATCATAACTATTCCATATTCTCAAGAGAATTATTCCCAGATCTCAACTTTTTCCTTTTAAATCCTATACTTGAAAAACTCATTCTTAATCAAGTTAGGAGTAACTACTATAAGCATTTTGACCTTGAAAAGGGTATGTCTTTCTATTGATATTCCTAATTTGGATTTAAATAAGAGCCTTCATTTTTATATGATTTGATGCTTAATAATGCTTCTTTGCCTAAAAACAAGCTTAAAATATATTAATTCTGCATACTTTGAACATCCATCAGATGATAAATGAATTACAAAAGTTATACTCATTAATCAAAGGCCTGTGGCATGACCAAAACAGGGATAGTGATGATTGGTACATTAGGAAGCACTGGAAAAATGCTCATTATTTCACACCAGGTCATCTTCTCAACCAGAAGTGTGCTGCTGTCTGCACCACTAACCCTCAAGGAGCATCTGAATATAGCTTTGAAAGTCCTGCATGATCAGATCACTTTTTACAATGCTATCTCCAATTCTAAAAATTTGTAACCACTCAAGGCATTCACCTTGCCCACTGCCTGGAGAGAGGCGATTTATCAAGATGGAAATTGCAATGAAGAAAGAGTAATTCACGCAGAGCTGGCAGTGTGGGAGACTGGAGTTTTCTTATTATTCGACTCAGTCTCCGGGAGCATTCGGGGATAGTTTTTAAGGATAATTTGGCAGGTAGGGGCTTGGGAAGTGGGGAGTGCTGACTGGTCAGGTTGAAGATGGAATCTTACTGGGTTGAAGTGAGGTTTTCTTGCTGTTTTCTGTTCTGGGCAGGATGGCAGAGCAGGTTAAGCCAGATTACTGATCTGGGTGGTGTCAGTTGATCCATCCAGTGCAGAGTCTGCAAAATCTCTTAAGCACTGATCTTAGGCTTTACAATAGTGATGTTATCCCCAGGAGCAATTTGGAGAGATTCAGACACCTGGAGCCAGAGGCTGCCTGACCCCTAAACCTTAATTTCTAACCTTGTAGCTAATGTGTTAGTCCTGCAAAGGCAGACTGGACCCCAGGCAACAGGGGATCTTTTCAGGAAAGGACTATTATCAATTTTTTTCAGAGTCCAACGATGAACTGAAATCCTGCCCAAATTTAGTTCTGCCTATGCCCAGGAATGAACAAGGACAGCTTGAATGTTAGAAGCAAGATGGAGTCCATTAAGTCTGACTTCTTTCACTGTCATTATTTCCTCAGCTATAATTTTTGCAAAGTTGGTTTCAATTTTGTTCCCCTAAAATAATATTTAACTTATAAATAAATAATTCCTAGGGCTGGTAGTGGTGGCTCATGCCTGTAATTCCAGCATTTTAGGAGGCCAAGGCAGGTGGATCACAAGGTCAAGAATTCGAGAGCAGACTGAACAACATGCTGAAACCCCGTTTCTACTAAAAAAAAAAAATTAGCTGGGTGTGGTGGCACACACCTGTAATCCCAGCTACTCAGGAGACTGAGGCAGGAGAATCACTTGAACCCAGGAGGTTGAGGTTGCAGTGAGCCAAGGTTGTGCCACTGCACTCCAGCCTGGGTGGCAGAGCAAGACCCCTTCTCAATAATAATAATGATAATAATAATAATAATAACAATTCCTAGGTTATCAACTCTTCTTTCTTGCCTCTGGATCCTAATAGCTGTTCTCTTCTATGCCTCATCCATGTGAGTCTCCATAGATTTGAGACCTGTACCACAAGTGGTATAAGAACAATGTTAGACTGATGCTCAGACAGAGCTTTGAAAATCCTCTCACAATGTTAGAAAGCTTTATCTTCTAATCAGCCAGATTACATCAGCGAGAAAGTCTCACTTTCATATTAAGTGAATTTGTTTGCTGAACACTATGATTACTAATATTTTCTTTTAGTGTGCAAGAGGAGGTCTTAGACTCACAGCCATCTGCAGATGGCAGTAATTAACTAAGATTTAATTACATGTTTGTGTTAACATACTTATTATCACAAAATACCTTCTGCTCACAATATATGGTTTTGATTTTCTTCTTATGGAAATGACATAAAATTGTCTTTCAGAATAATTTTAATTTAAAAAATCATTTGATCAAAAATAACTAGTCAGTAAATAATAATATTGAATGAAGATAAATTTGATAAAAGTCACAAACTTGATTGGCATGTAAATTTTAGAAATCCTGACCTAGAAAATTCTCCCCAACGTTCTTTTTCTTCAGTCCTCATTTGAAATGTCACATTTATGAGAAACACATCTTTAAGGCCATCTTGAACCTCATCCTATTGCCTCTTTTTTTTTGTCTCTATCTTCCTCAATCCTTGTACTAAAAGATTTATCCCCTTTTATTAAAGTTGTCTATTTACTTCTCTTAATGCCCTGTATAAAACTCTGTAAAGACAGATGTCATCCAAAATGTCGTGTGATAAGTAAATACTTGTTAAGTCAATAAATCTGGAACTTGGATGAACATGCATTGGGACCGTTAAAAGACCATAATTATGATGATTTAGTTTTATAAAACATGACCTTGAATTGTTGCTCTTTTGTTTTTGTTTTGTTTTTTCAAGCCTTGGTTTTCTTCATCTTAAAAAAAAACTCCAATCAATCACAAGGTAAAAAGTTTGTAATTCTAGACCCCCTGGACGATGGACATAACAACAGCAGCTAATACCAGAGTTTACCCACCATATAGAAGGGGGATGGCATTAGCAATAGATTATCAGGCTGAGATTTTATTTAATACCAGTTCTAGCTTTGATTGGAACTGACTCAGCAGGAGTTCTCTCATTCTCTTATGCATGTGGTTGGGACTGACATAGAAAGGCAGCCACTGTGTTGATGATGAGTCTGAGTCTTTGCAGTTGTTGATGGTGTCCTGTTGAACACCAGACATGTTAGACACCCACAAAAGGGGACCTGACCTAAGGTGGGTGTGATTGTGAACAGAAACTTATAAGATTTAAGATTTCATAATTTTAAATTCATAACTTCAGAGATCTTGTGACTAGAAATGAATGGCAGAGTTTTAAGAAATCCCTAGTTTGTAAGGGAGTGTGATGGATGTTGAGGGAGTCAGTCTTAGCCATTGCACCCAGAGGATATCTGTTACTGAAGAGATGACAACTCATCAGTTAGTCAGTAATTGAGAATTTGATTAGCCAATCAATAATTCACTACCTTCACTGTCCATAAAATATTTCACTGCAAGATTTTAAATGAATTTCAAAATTACTCATGTTAATTAAATTTCTTTCTTAGGCAGTGCCTGTGAAATCATAATATTCCTTTATTACAGCAAACTAAGAGCTATTTAAAGAGAAAGGCCATTGCACAGAAAAAAACCACTACATATTGTGTGCTTAATTTATGTAACATCGTATCATTTAAATCAAATTGTTACATTTTGCCACATAATATACTTCTTAATGAAGAAACAGATAACCCTCACAAACTGTGTTTTTATCCTCTGGGCATATAAAATTTTAAAAAGAGGGCATCTGGATATTATTTTAACTAGCTTAATATGTCACTTATGGGAATCACGATGTATGAATATACCGAATTTGTACTTGTTAAGACCATGTACACATTGTCTGATTATACATATTAACATATTACTAGTTTAGAAATTATAAACAAAAATGGAGCAAACCTGGAAATGATGTATGATTCTGTATACATTTAGATATAAGAGGAGAGGGCTGCATTCTTCCTTCATTCAACCGATATTTAATAATCAACCTATGTGATATGCACTGCACTGTATTCCCTTTAGAGATTGCGGTCCCTTTAGAGGTTTGATTTTCACTTTTTAATAAATTAGTGGGGCTCAATTTTCATTCTCATTTGGGAAAATATGGACTCTCAGGTGTTGCTGTACTAGGGACTACTAGCTGTCCCCTCCTTCCAGGTGCCCATCTAGGCTATATTTCCCACCCTTCCTTGAACCTCACCTTGATTCCATGAAAAAAAAAAAAAAAAGATCTTATGTGTTCTTAATCACTATACGTTTCGGATGCTGTCTGTCAGAGCAGTTTAGCCTTCCTCAATTACTGTAGCTACCAGAAGCCTATTTGGGAGGTTGTATAATACCACAGTGAAGTATATAGACTCAAATGTAAACATCATGGCTTTGACCGTAATTCTTCTAATTATGTACCATTATATAATCTCTCCAAGTCTAACTTTCCTCACCATAAAATGAGGCTAATAATAATAACCAGAAACAGGTACAGTGGCTCACAGCTGTCATCCCAGCGACTCAGAAGGCTGAGGCAGGAGTTAGGTTAAGTAGCCTAGGAGTTGGAGACTGCAGTGAGCTATGATCCTGCCACTGCACTCCAGCCTGGGCAACAGAGTGAGATCTCATCTAAATAAAAAAATAAAAACTAAATATTAACTATAATAATAACCACCATATGTGGTTGTTGGGAAGATAAAAGGTGTGTGTGTGTGTGTGTGTGTGTGTGTGTGTGTGTGTGTGTGTGTACGGATTAAACTAGCCTCTGGTAAATAATAACTATTCAGTTCAAGAGGTTGACTACTTTCGTTATTATTCCTGTGAGGATCCTTTAAGATCTGAGAAGAAAACACAGATGGACTCATGGTCAAATAAAATGGGAAGTGAAAAGTTTCCTAATCTTGGGCAGGTTGGCTGGAGGAGGTGGGACACGTGACTGGCGTAAGATCAGGAGCTTGCCCTCTGTTGGGAAAGTTGACAATCACATCAGCCTCCTCACTAGATGCTGTACAATTCTCTACTCACTGAGGATCCTCATATTTCAAAGACTATCTCACATGTACCTTCTCACAGGGGATAAACTCGCAACAGCTACCTGAGAGATACAGTTGTTCTGAAGGAGGTAATACAAATAGCAGCTGATAGGAAAAAAAAAAAAAAAAAATCTAAAGAGACCTCTAGGGCAGAGGGTCTAGCAGCAGCAAAATTATGTGAAGAAAACACTTGAAACCCAGAATCCCGCAAGGAAAGGAGAGGAATTGATATCTTCAGGAGTCCCGAGAGTGCAGAAAGTACAGCATCCACAACCCATGCCATTTCTCCTCCTGTCCTATCAGGATGAAGAGACTGGAGATATAGTTACAGGAAGGATGCAACATGTGTGAAAATTATTATACTCATTTTAACTAATCAGAGAAGTGTGCAATTGTGGATATGATATTATCCACTACTGTCATGTCAGCTATAATTATAAGGAAAAGGAACTTCTTCATATCTATCTTGAGATAAATGGTGGACTGCCTTATAATAATTACATCAATGTATTCAACACAGCTCCTCAAAAAGAACCTTTGGCCCATAAAATACAAATGTTCTTATTGTGCTTTCACTTATTAATTTTTACATAAAGAAGCAAAGCACTTTAATGAAATTTCTATTAACCATTTTGACAGCAGTTATCTGAGCCATTCTGGTTCGAGAAAGTCAAATGAATTTTGTATGTTTCCTATTTTAATTTGACTAAAATTATTTTAAGTGTTCCTAATGAATATCTTCCTATTCAGATCTTGTTATGATGGATTTCTCTTGTAAGATCTAGGAAATCTTTCAGACCCATGTTAGAGAAGAATCAGAACAACAGAGGTAAATAGGAAATTCTAAGAAGCTCTGGATTGGGAGAAAGTAGCCTTTTAATTCAGTTTTAGCCCTACACTCACACACAGAGTTAAGGCTATGGCCCCACACATTGGCTTTGATGTACACAATTTCAAAAGGGTGGGCAGAGGATATATTACTTTTTGTCCAACAGCATTTAAATTCCTTTGGAGGAACTGCTCTCATTTCATCTGATGGGGATGTCAATTACATGGGGTGATCAGAATCAGCCCTGAGATTTTGCTTAAACCATCAGAAAGGAGTCCTCCTACTCCTCTGAGATGTACAGTTGTAATGACTGTGTGTGCTAAGAGATCCTTCTAGCAACCTTTGCCTTAAGATGAGTTCACTACAGAGGAAAGCAGAGTCAAAAGATAAAGGAAAATGGTGTCTCCATGAAACAATTTGACTTCCTGGATGTCTTTGTATCTAATGTATCTATGAACGTTTTGGTGACATCAATGGTTCTCACAGCCATTGTGGTCTTGGAAATAGCAGGAACAGCTGCTGTATCACTTAGAAACTTGTTTGAAATATAAATTATCAGGCCCCATCCAAAACCTACTGCATCACAATCCCTGGAGCTGGGGTGTAGAGAGTGTTTAAAGAAGCTCTCCAGGGGACTTAGATGCTTGTTAACGTTTAAGCTCCCCTGGGTTACATAAATTATTGAGCTTCATTTGTTTGTTTATATATAAAATATATTCTTTTTATGTACAAGAATTTATAAAAATAAATTATTTTTATGTACATGAGATTAAATAAGAATAAAAAATAGCTCTTACCATGTTATTTTTGCTATATTATTCAATTATTCATTGACTTATTCATTTACTAATTCATTCAACAGAATTTACTAAGCACTTAGTCCCTATACTATGTAGTCTCCAGATGCTTAGAATGAGAAATAAATGAGAGACTTTATAATTTCAAATAATTTGCAGTATAAAACATAGCTAGGGATAAAAACTATATGAGCTGCCATTCCCCAGCACTCATGATATTTCCTCCTAAATGCATTATCATCATAATCATTCCCAATAAAGTACTTCAGGGAAGCGATACTCATTTAACAGAATTCAGTCAATATTTTATATGAGCTATCACTTGCATTAAGAAAAATATTAACAAATATTTTTATTTACTATAATATATAATATAAATTACATATTCTATATATGTATAAGTGGTTTGGGAAATAAAGTGGTTTGAGATACAGATAAAAGGTGTCACTGTGACACAATAAATTTTTGGTCAATATTCTTGAAGCAATATACCTCATATTATATTACACACACATACGTATATACACACACACACACATATATATACATAGCATTTGAATAGTTCTTCATTTAGAATTGGATTTAATTTACTTTGGATGGGTTCGATATAGAACATGATGTCAATTATTCAGATATGGGTATCGATGACAAAGAGAATGACTCTTCGCACGTGTCCTCTGCAAACACACTGTACTGCAAGTTATCAATGAATATACAATGTGATAAAAGTTCTCATATCAATCTACTTGGGAGTGGCAAGATGAAGGTATAGATTATCAGGTGTTATAAATCATGTTAAGATCTGTAAGGGGCCGGGCGCGGTGGCTCAAGCCTGTAATCCCAACACTTTGGGAGGCCAAGACGGGCGGATCACGAGGTCAGGAGATCAAGACCATCCTGGCTAACACGGTGAAACCCCGTCTCTACTAAAAAATACAAAAAAACTAGCCGGGCGAGGTGGCAGGCGCCTGTAGTCCCAGCTACTCGGGAGGCTGAGGCAGGAGAATGGCGGGAACCCGGGAGGCGGAGCTTGCAGTGAGCTGAAATCTGGCCACTGCACTCCAGCCCGGGCGACAGAGCGAGACTCCGTCTCAAAAAAAAAAAAAAAAAAAGATCTGTAAGGAAGTGTAGATGGTAAGAAGATAACTATTGGGTATTTTTCATCAAGGAAATAGGAAATGTGGATGGGGCATAATGACTATAATTCAATTTGTATTTGGAAAAGACCATTCTGGCAGCAGCATAAACAGATTGATAGGGATCAAAGTCAAGGCTAACAGAACAGTGAAGTGGCTGTATCTGCTAATTGAAGGAATAAATAAAGGGAAAATTGAATGAATAAGTGAATGAATGAATAAATGGAAATCAATTAGTACTTTTTATTGGATTTCTTTGTGTTTGTGTATGGAGGTGGTGGAGTGGGAGCATTTTGACCTATAATCTTTTAAGCATGCAAGGTTTATAGCTCTACTTTCTTCATTATTCAAGGTCAGGGCAGTGGTATGCCATAGTTTCCACAAGCACTTTTAATTCAGTGATTCTTGAGAAACCAGAGGGGACCTCAGGGGTGAAGATGCAAAGCACTAGCACCAGAGCACGTAACAGGATCTCTTAATTTCCTTCATGATTTTCTATTCTAGCTCCTCAGAGAGGAGAGACAGGAAAAGGCAACAACTATAACGATAGTCTGTCCAGAAATAAAACTGTGTTCTAGTTCTTAGGTATCCAAGGGAGAAGAGACGGCCGCATAGCATAGTAGTATGCCAACTAAAGAAGAAGGCCATAGGAGTCAAACAAGGGCCAATTACATAGTCAATTTCACTTGTATTTCCTCTGGAAAGGATATGAAAT
This sequence comes from Colobus angolensis palliatus, assembly GCF_000951035.1. Taxonomy (NCBI): domain Eukaryota; kingdom Metazoa; phylum Chordata; class Mammalia; order Primates; family Cercopithecidae; genus Colobus; species Colobus angolensis. The sequence goes on along the minus strand of NW_012113141.1, from coordinate 16,351,243 downwards.
GACATTGACAGGGTAATCCTTTCTCAGATTGCTGGCCAATCCCTGGGCATTGTATTTAATTCTGTGAGTTTTCTGCCTCCATATCACCTCTTATAAATGAATGACTGTTGATAGGTATGGGATTTTCTTCTGGGGTGATGGAAATTGGCTGGAATTACATAGCAGTGATGATTACATGACATTGTAAACATGCTAAATGTCTCTCAATTGGACACTATAAAATGACTTAAATGGTACATTTTATGTGTATTCTACCACACACAAAAACTAAAACTATAAAAAAGAATGTCATCAGGTTTTCAACACCCAAACCTAAGGGTCTGAGATACCCCATGTGCATGCTCATACGCTAGACTATCACAGTTTTATATATTCTCTATAAATATACACACACATTAAATCTCTTGATTACAGAACAGATCTTTATGTTTAAGCGCCTACTAAATACTACAAAGTAAAATGACTATTGAATGCCTCAACTTCCTAAAGCAAAATGCTCTGAGAGCCACGTCTCACCTGAAAATGCAGCGGGATTCACACTACAGAAGAAAAAGTCCAAAATTTTTAAAAATTTAGAGTATATACAAGCTGCTGGAATAATAGATATGTTAACCTGTTTTACTATATTAACCATTTTACTATCTACATGTACCCCATAATATCATGTTGCAAACTTTAAATATACCCAACAAAATTTACTTTTCAAAAAAGCAAGCACTCTATAAAATCCTAAAGAGATACCTATGTAAAGTGTCACTGCAGCAGAAGTGAAGAGTTATGAGTTGGGTTTAAGTTTCAAGCTCCATTAGAAATATTTTAGGAACCAGGCATTCCTGCCACATAGAGCAGTGTTGGTGCTATACAAAGAACATGTGCTCATGACTCAGAAACCCTGTCCTGCTGAAAGGAGCACACAGTGAAGAAAGCGGTGTATGTTATCACCCAGGCTCTTTGAGAGTACAAAAACACCCCATGCAGATAACAGTTAGGCCAGAAGTTTTCAAATGTTTCTTTTAATAACCTCAAGGAAAAGAACTCCATAAACAAAGTTAAAGGACAAGCTGTTAGAGTAAGAAAAAATGCTTGCAACACATGCATGTAAATAAAGGTAAGTATGTAGAATATGCAAAGAATCATTACAGCTTATTAAGAAAAATGAGAAAGGAATATGAACAGGCTTTTTTTCCCAAATTTGCCAATATTTTTATTTTACAGTCTTGACTTTGAGTAATTCTTTTTTCACCTTTATTTATGTATTTTTAATTGATAAATAATAATTATACACATTCTTGGGATACATAGTGATGTTTTGATACAAATAATGTATAGTGATCAAATAAGGGTAATTAACATATCCATCAGATCAAACACTTATCAATTTTTGTGTTAGAGACATTAACTATAAGAGGAAATATAACTGCTCAATTGATATGGTTTAGCTGTGTCCCCACCAAAATCTCATCTTGAATTCCCACATGTTGTGGGAAGGACCAGGTGGGAAGTGATTGAATCATAAGGGTAAGTCTTTCCCGTGCTGTTCTCGTGATAATGAATAAGTCTCTTGATATCTGATGATTTATAAAGAGGAGCTCTCCTGCACAAGTTCTCTCTCTTTGTCTGCTGCCATCCACTCAAGGCATGACTCCTTGTTGCCTTCCACCATGATTGTGAGGCCTCCCCAACCATGTGCAATTGCAAGTCCATTTAAACCTCTTTCTTTTGTAAATTGCCTAGCCTCAGATATGTCTGTATCAGCAGCATGAAAATGGACTAATACAGTAAATATATGCAATGAGAAGTGTGTAAATTAAAATTTTACTTATATTTTACCCTGGAACATAAACAAATCCTCTCCTGAGGAGAAGAAAAAGAGATCTCTACCTTGGAATGTAAGCAATTATCTCAGAGATAATAAGACAGACAGTTCTAGACTCCATTACCCTTACTACGTGAGTAAATGGTTCTTAGGGAAAAGGTAGTCTCCACGTTTAGATATTCCCTATCTTTATACCCTGCCAATTTCCATTGTTTAGAAGGCTGAGCCATCCAGTAATACAGAAAAAAAAAAAAAAAAACTGTCCTATAAAAGAAAAGGTCTAAAGTGTCATTTTGGTTTCCTATCTCTACCTTTCTTTCTTCTGTTCTGACACTTCTAGAGAACTCATTTTGTAGGACCACTTGATCTTTGAACATAAGTTTATCTTTTAGGCAACTATGTGCTAGGTCTCTATTATAGCTAGGCCATGGAAAGAACAGAGTCTATTGTAGAATTATGGTCATGTGTTGCATAATGACGTTTCTGTCAACAAAGGACCACCTACACAATGATAGCCCCATAAGATAGTAATATTACATTTTTACTGTACCCTATGTTTAGATATGTTTAGGTACACAAATACCATTAAGTCACAATTACCTACAGGAGTCAGCACTGTATGCTGTTCCGGCTTGTAGCCTAGGAGGAATAGGTTATATCATTTAGGTTAGATGTGTAGGCTATGCCATGTAGGTTTGTGTAAGTATACTCTATACTGTTTGCACAACAATTACATCACCTAACAGTAGACACATTTCTCAGAATGTATCCCCACCATTAAGCAATGCATGACTGAATAGACTTACAATAGTATTGAACATATAGCTAAATAGTATTTAGTAACTTACAGTATTTCATAAAAAAACAAATAATATTTAGTAGCTTATAGAGATAACCACTATAACATAAAATTAATTTCTAATACTATGCCAAATTTATTCTGTTCCTTTGCTTCATTTTACCATAAATATATTATTATTTAATTGAATGTAGTTGTTATTTTTCCTTAAACTCTTATTTCCATGCTCAGAATGTAACACAAAGACTTTTACAATTTTGCTTGGGAAATCTGGCCAATATATTTGACTTTGAAATGTGTGACACAAAATGTAAATTTCATCAGAGCTCTGAATTAATCAATTTTTATTGTTAAGAGTGAAGAGTTATCAGGGGAATCAGCCCCCAATATTTCAACATAGGTTCTTTGTATTTTTCCTAAGTGTCGGCCAGTCTGAGAAATAAAGATAAAGTGTACAAAGAGAGGAATTTTATAGCTGGGCCTCTGGGGGTGACATCACATATCGGTAGGATCATGATGCCTGCCTGAGCCTTAAAGCCAGCAAGCTTTATTAAGGATTTCAAAACGGCAGGGGGTGCAAGAACAGTGAGTAGGTCACAAAGATCACATGGTTCAAAAGGCAAAAAGGAGAACGGAGATCACATACTTCTGAGGAAACAGGACAAAAGGCAAAACAGAACTACTGATAAAGGTCTATGTTCAGCTGTGCATGTATTGTCTTGATAAACGTCTTAACAGAAAACAGGGTTCAAGAGCAGAGAACTGGTCTGACCTCAAATTTACCAGGGTGGGGTTTCTTCCCTACCCTAATAAGCCTGAGGGTACTGCAGGAGACCAGGGTGTATTTCAGTCCTTATCTCAACCGCATAAGACAGACACTCCCAGAGTGACCATTTATAGACTTCCCCCCAGGAATGCATTCCTTTCCCAGGGTCTTAATTATTAATATTCCTTTCTAGGGAAAGAATTCAGTGATATCTTCCCTACATGCACGTCCATTCATAGGCTCTCTGCAAGAAGAAAAATATGGCTCTATTCTGCCCAACACTCAGGCAGTCAGACCTTATGTTTGTCTTCCCTTGTTCCCTGAAATTTGCTGTTATTCTGTTCTATTTCAAGATGCACTGATATCATATTGTTCAAACACATGTTTTACAATCAATTTCTACAGTTAGATAAAATTACCACAGTGGTCCTGAGGTGATGTACATTCTCAGCTTACGAAGATAACAGGATTAAGAGATTTAAGTAAAGACAGGCATAAGAAATTATAAAAGTATTGATTTGGGGAACTGATAAATGCCCATATTAAAATGAAATCTTCACAATTTATGTTCAGAGATTGCAATAAAGACAGGCATAAGAAATTATCAAAGTATTAATTTTGAGAACTGATATATGTCCATATTAAAATGAAATCTTCACAATTTAGGTACCTCTGCCATGGCTCCAGTCGGTCCCTCCATTTGGGGTCCCTGACTTTCCACAACAAAGAGTGACGTTGTACTAGTAGAAAAAAAAAAGTAGTAAACAGACTACTTTGGCCAAAAGGACTACTTGTTTTTCAATCAGTCACATCTCTTCTCATATGCTTTGTTAAAATGGAGGTAGTGCCTGATTAAAACATTGAATTTAGAATTACAGGACAATTTTATGTAATTCAGAATTGGGATGCTGGACTTATAACTGCCTCTCAGAGTATTTGCATGTTTCTGTGCTATTGCCCTTACCCAGGAGGGAAGCTGGAAATCTTTATGAGCTCTGTTAGCCAAAAGCAGGGAGACCTGATGCCTTGGCATGGGCTCAGGACTTGAACAATGATTCTTCCCATTCATCTGATCCCCATTTATTCCATTCAAGTGTTAGACTTCTTTAACATGGAAAAAAGAAAAGGATTTCCAGGATCCAAAACAAGAGAGTTCCATTAATCCAGGTTCGATTCCTTACCCAGATGTGCCTTTTCTCTAAGTAAGTGAATAACCTTATTAACATGATGGAAAAGGGACAGAGATTGTCAAGGATAAGGCAAAGCTTGCACATGACAAGAGAGCAGACCAATTAGAATGATTTAGTGTAGCTAGAAAGAGGTAAGAAGAGCCTTGATTGAAGTGTGCAGAATTATGATGTGTGTAATAAGAATGTCTCACATTCCACTCTCTGGTCTATAATCATAGATTCATACAATATTAGCAATTTGTAATAGCAAAGTACTTCTAGGTCATTTATTAGCTCTTCTCATAACATTAACCTTATCCCTACGTTAAGGACATGGGCAATGATAGTAAATGTTCTAGTGATCTTCAAAATAAGACTGGACAGGTATTGTGAGGGAGGGCGTGGGAATGTTTTTAGAGGGAAAAGATAACTTACACATATTAAGTACATATTTTATCCCAAGCAAAATGCTTTGTGGTCTGTAAGAGATCTCATTTAATCTTCACAATTTTCTTACAGATGGGAATGAGAAAAATACTGTTTTCAGATGAAATTTATAATTTCCCAAAGTAAGGAATGAAGTTAGCCAAGGTCCATCAAATAATTATGTTGGAGAAATCAAGTTGCAACCTAGGTCAGTTTGATGGCATATCAGATCTAGGACACTTTGCACTCAATATTAATAATTTACCTGTGGCTCAGGCTTCAGATTGAAGTGTTCCTACATAGTATTAGGTTCAGTAGCTCAGACTGTAGATTACACAGTCATTTGGAGATTTAAGAATATTCCTTTCATAAATGAGGTTCGGCCTTGATGAAGAGATTAGAAAGTGACCCTGTTTATGATTTCTGCTAAGTGGTGCAAAAGGTATTCATTTAAATCTCACCTCCTTCATAGACAGTACTGTGCCAATATTCCTGGAGAAGGTATGCAGACTGGGCATTGGGATCTATAAGCAATACTCAAAGCTGTAAAATCATTAGACACACATCCTATGCACATACACTCCCCCCCACACACACATAGTAGGTTCAGAAGTTATCCTGTAAGTGCTTTTCATGGAAATTCTGCAATGGCAAAGGCCAACTTAATCATGACTTAATAGTATCAAAGCTTAATATCATAGAGAGGTAATATAATATACTGGTTAAGACAGATGGATAAAAGTAAAAAATCCTGATTCAATTATTTCTCATCTGTGAAATAATAATGCATAATTTAAGTTTGTTGTGAGGCTCAGGGAATGTTGTTTATTGATTACTGAACACAAGATAAGTAATAAAAAATATTACTTCTGCTCATCATGATTATTTATAGATGGGGAAACATCCGTAGCAGTTAAATTAGATAATCTCAAGCCTATCAATTATTAAGGAAAGCCCAAACACATATTTAACTCTATCCTCATGAATATTCACACATCATAGGTGGTAGCTCTAGGACCTAGGGCAACAGGGACAGTAAATGACATTGTGTCAAAAATGGCAGCCATTTAGCCAAGTAACTCTTAGTATTCACTTCCCAATTTACAAGTAAAGAACGTAGAGCTGAGTCTAATTCTAAACTCTCCAAAGGAAAACAGGTAATGATTGGTGAAGGTCCATCTTCTGCCACCAGGGTTAAATATGCAGAGTTTTACTCTAAGTGTAGGAAGGAAGTGAGCAGAGACTGTGCCTTAATTATCTCAACATTCCCATTTGAACAAATATGTGTTAATGTTCTTGTAATGAATTGTACATCACATAGAATGAATTCATCATATTAGGTCACAATAAATACTTGTTTAATGATACATAAGTGAAGAAATATGATGTTTTAATAGAATATTACCCTAGAATGATACATTGTGTCTGAATAGTCTAAAAAATAAAAGTGTTCCATATTATAGAAATAGAATATCTGTTCTGTGTCTGGAACTTCGTGAGGCTCCTGGGATACATATATTAAGAAGGTATGTTTCATATAGTAAGATATCCAATACTGCTCATTTCACTGCCTCCATTGTTGCTGCTTACACAGGTGCTGAGTTTGGAAACTTTCACAAAAATCCTTGAAATATTAATTTCAGTCAGCAGCCTTTTGAAGACAGTAAAGTGAGCTAAAATTTCACAGAAATGTAAATCAAAAATTTATACAGCCTAAACCACATTAAAGTCCCAAACATTAGTGTTAAAGATCTTTAGACATAGATGTCCAAAGGCTGCATGATACAAGCAAGGGACAGCAAGAAGGAGAAAACGCTGAAGGCTACTGAGTTCAGAGATCAGTAGAAACTGAGATCTTGCTGACACTGGACTCTAGAAACGTTTCCTGTGGAAATGGAAAGAGTTCTGGATCTAAATATATGGGTGGGCTGAACTGCATTCAGCCTTGAAGAACTGATCAATTAACATTGGCCAGTTACTTAAACTGATTTTTCACCTGCAAAATGGAATAATTATACCTGGTTTGGAAAGTCATTATGGGATGAAATTTTAAAAGCATCTGGGATAATAAATCAATATTTTTTCTACTCTCTTCTCTCAGCTTGCTTTTCTTGTAGCTAATTCCTTTCCTCCTTTATATTTTGGCTTCAAAGAAACCCCTAAAAAAAAAATTTCCTGATCCTTTTCTTAAGAGAATGTCACTATTAGGCCTGAGTATTACACCATATGTTTTTCTTATAGCCCTGCTCAAATTTCATAGTTACATAATATTATGATTTCTTCACGTTTTGATCTTTCTCTTACAAGACTATAAGGTCTATGAGGGGCAAAGACCACATCTGTTAATGTAATGCAAGCCATTTAGCCAAATAACTGTTGATGTGATTTTAGTATCTAGCACATTTCTTTGTATATATGTGCCCAGTATTTGTCGAATGAAAAAAATATATTTAATTAAATAGGCTTTTAAAGAAGAAAACAAAAAAGAAACTTCAACTGAGTTGTTAGCAAAATAAATTATTTTTCATAGTTAATAGAAGACGGAAAGGGGCAAAGAATAAGTCAAGATGTAGAAAAAAGGCTCTTCCCATGAATAGTGCTCTTTTTATACAACATAAACATCATTGAAATAATCATATTGAGTCTAAATTGGTCATTTTATAAATAATTGTTCCATTGGGCCAGGTGCGTTGGCTCACGCCTGTAATCCCAGTGCTTTGGGAGGCCGAGGTGGGCAGATCATGAGGTCAGGAGTTCGAGACCAGCCTGGCCAATATGGTGAAACCCCATGTCTACTAAAAGTGGAAAAATTAGCCAGGTGCAGTGGCATGCATCTGTAGTCCCAGCTAATCAGGAGGCTGAGGCAGAAGAATCGCTTGAACCCGGGAGGTGGAGGTTGCAGTGAGTCAAGATTGCACCACCGCACTCCAGCCTGGGCAACAGAGTGAAACTCTGTCTAAATAAACAAATAAATAAAAATAAAATAAAAGGTTATAGAGTGCTTCATATCAATCAATGCAATTATTTTATTGTCTCTGTGTCTGTAACAGCATCTAAGGATGAAGGAGTTAAAGCAACTAGCCGACAATCTATTTGCTGTCTTTACTAGGGGAAGAATCCCAGGAGAAGGAAAAGAAAGGCAGGTGACCCAATCTAATACACTTGACAGCATAGTAACTGCACCTATGAGCAAACAGACTAATAATATTTGTTAGGAAAAGAGTTTTCATCTACTAAATAATGGCGTCTCTGGTTAAAGATTCCTTGTAATAGAAAAAGAAAGAGAAGAAAAAGAAGGAAGATGAGGAGAAGAAAGAGGCAAGCAGAGGGAGAAAGGAGTAGAGAAGGAATTAAAGGAGAGCAAGTAAAAAGAGAGAATCATCAATTATGGATTTATGAAGCCTAGCTCCCCGAACAATGTCAGATAAGCCCAGGTATAAAATGGAGAAGATTCATAGGCTGAATTCTTTCTTCTGTGTCAGGTAATAACCCCTATAACTATCTATCTTAGAAACCTTAACTATTCTTGGTCAGAAAGTATGTGTACAGTGCAGGAAAAGAGAAACAAAAAAATGACCTGAGGAGTTATCTTGATTTTTTAGACCTCTATCTGCTTCTTTTGAGCCTCTTGATTGCCTCCATTCTTAAAATTACTAACAAGCTTTCTGTACGGTAAGATTTCTTATTCATATGTGTCTGATTTGACAACATAATGTTTCCTGTTACCTCATCATCTTCGACCTTCTGCTGCCTAAGCACCTTGCAGCAAGAAGCGTCCATGTTAATAACTCTGGCCAAGAATATGTTAAAAACAAAACAAAACAAATCTTCCGGGTAAGAAATGCAGAAAACATTTTGCTTTCCTGATGGAATGAAACACACTACCTGTAAAGCATCTTTGTTCCTGTGTTTCCCTCTTCCTATAGTGTAGATACGATCCCTATAGAAGCAGGTCCGGTTCTGTGACCATAAAGAAACAGAGAATTAATAAAGTCCAAGAGCTTAAAATGAGCACTAGTCTTGATATATAGAAACTACTGGAATAATGTCATCAGCCACTCTAGACTTTTTAAGACAAGCAAGCCCCTATGGCCATCTTACACTTTCCTGCATCCAGCTGGCAGCATTCCTAAATCATAGAGTCCTACTCAAATGGCTTGAACCCTCCCAGTTAATGTTTTAGAAGCTTAAATAAATTTCAAAGTGTTATAGATACAAATTCTCAATAAACCCATGTGATTATTCAGAAACTGTCAAGATAATCCACGTGTTGATAATAAAAGACACACTTGTAAATGAAGCAGTGATTTCCTTCATTCTGTATTTTAACATCTTTATGCAGTACTTAATCCACACAGTTGCCTCTGTATGGCATCTCTGTGGCATTCCAACCCTGACAAGTTCGGGAAATGAAAAAGTTCTTAGGGAGACCTCTTATTACGTGTTGATCTTCACATTAAATATACTTCACAGGATGAGACAATGCTTTTCATTTAAAATTTATTTTTGTTCCATGACAGCTTGGAAATCTGCAGTGTCATCAGATAACTAACTCCATTTCTTTGTTACCTCATCACCTCATTTCATTTCATTCTGTGAGTATGGAATCAGAAAATTTGAATTTGATTCAATGTTGACTTAATAAATATAATTTTACTTCATATTTAAATTTGTGGAAAGAAATTCCTACCTCACTGTTGCTATGAAGATTAAAAAAAAATCATCCATTTACAGGCTGTTCTTTATTCTTTTGTACTTAGAGAGATAAATGCAAAGCTTGTGGCCAAATTAATGACTGTTGAACTGTGATTAGTGCTTACCTTTACTTCTGTTCACTCAAATGAGAAAAGGGGAAAGGCCATGGAATGAGAGAAGCTTAGGCAGAATTCCATTAATTTGTAAGTAACAGAATCAAAAGAGAAACATAAATGGCATTCCCAAATGGCTTCGTCATTATCTTCTCAGAAGTGAGGAAGGCACGTTGCCTATTGTAGTGAGCAACATTTATATGAAAGTGAGGGCATCTAAGGGGCAGGCATAATATTTCTTTCTGCCTGGCTATATTGACTTCAGATTCTCTGTGGTGGAGAGCCCCACCCCACAGTCACTGACACTTCATATGAGACCACAGTTAGGTAATTGCAGAAGTGGCCTCTGGGGCTGTTACCTGGGGGCAATGATTACACATAGGATTTGTTCATACACACTCAGAAATGCAGTTCCACCACATATGGAAGAAGAAGAGTACAAATATCACAGCACAAAGGGATCACATTTTTGAAAAGGAACTGAAAATAATTTTTGTTTTCTGAATCCCTAGGTTTGTGGAAGCTTTGAGTGGCAAGAGATCTTAGAGGTCATCAATTCAAATGTCTTCATTTCACAAATAAAAAATGAAGCATTGAATGAGAGAAAGTAGTCACATAAATCACACAGTAGCTAATGGTCAGGAGAAGAACCTAGGTCTCCTAATCTGCTGTATATTTATTTCACTTTATTTCTTATCATTGTGTTATAGTATTTTCCCTGTCAAGATGAGTGTTAAAACTACATATAAATGCTGGAGGCAAGAATAGACCATATCTATACTTCTGGAGCAAGTAAAAAATATTTAAAAATTTGCCTTTATGAAATGGCTTTGGAGAGGGATGGAAAATAGATAACTTGAATTTGTTTTGTATCATAAATTTAATATATGGTCTTTCAGTGGTATGTCCCTAGGAATCCTTAATACCACTGAGCTACTGGAGTACTGTCACTCTCACTTTGTGTGTTCTCATAGCTTAGATTTAGCTTTGATTTTCTGAGCTTATTCTAGTTTATCTGCAGTGACAGCAGACTGCCTGATTGATCTGGGTGCTAACCCCCATCCAACCTTTGTCACACGTCACTCAACATTCCTGAACCTCTGGATGATTTCATTGACAAACTTCTAGAATCACCTAGACATTAGTTGCCCCATTTGTCTTACTGTGAGCTCTGCTATGAATGGAAGTAACATAGTCATAAAAATGCATGAAGATCACAAGGTTTGTGGAAGTTTTGAATTGACCTTACCTGAATTGACCTCAAATTTATCATTGTATATTAGATGTATAATTTGATCCATGCTGGTTTCACAACTTGGATCTTCACTTGAGCACCCATTACCCATCCCTGGCCTAATTATCTACTCTCCATCATAATGTTGGTGAAGTCTTACTATGGTCCACACCCTCTAGAGTGCTAAGTAGTGATAATACTGAATAAAATTGTGTACTATCAAGGTTGCTTTATAATCCTTTTAAATAAAGCTAATTTGTGTTGGAGCAGGGAGAATAATTCGAAACAATGATCGTCTTAATCAATTTCTAATCCTGGTTACAGCATTCCATCATATTTCATCCATAATTATGAAGGGCTTCTGATGATAACCTATAAGGTTATGATTGTTAGCTATTTTCCTAACATCTAGTCTCCTCTCATTTCTTAGTAGGAGGGCCATGATTTATTAAAGGCAATGATGTGCTAAAGAAAGAGATTGCATTTTCCTGTCCTCATTGTAGTTAGGCATAACCGTGTGCCTAAATTCTGTTCACTGAGATATAAAAGGATAGAGAAAGGCTCTAACACCTGAAAGAGAAACTGAGATGGGCTGCAGGGGCCATTGAAAATAATATGCTAAGAATAAATAAGGCTCAAGGACAGTATCTCTAGCTAGTTGCACTTTTAATGAACTCCAGTAGTCAAGGATACTATCTCTAGTTGAACTTTAATGAACTTTAGTAGGCGCCAAGAAGGCGGACAAAATAGAAAAAGTTTAGAGACAAGGAACTAAGCTGAAGGTCACATCTGGGTGCAGAAAGTTTGTTTTTCATTGTGTTATTTCTGCTGACGTGGGGTTTGTGGGGTATAAATAAAGTGAGGCGGAGGCTCTAGGTGCGGCCGCCATGTTCTCTGTTTGTCTTTGTCTTGTGTGTCTGTTCATTCTCCACCACCCCCGGCACGGGCCCCAACAATGGGCTGCTTTTGTTCTTGGCAGATAATAGAGATGCATGATATATACACACACAGACTTCTAGAAGACAAACACAGAATGCAAAGGACAACGAATACGAGAGTTTATCCAAGGCAGAAGATCATGACGACACACTTTCAGCAAGGAAGAAACCCCTGCAGCCCAGGAAGGATCTACACTATCCTACAGAAGTCTATGAATAGTGCCATGCCCAGGGACTGGGAAAGTGTCCTAATCTCTCCTTTTCTGAATGTAGTTGCAAATATGGTAATTCTGTCTTCCTCTCTCATCATTGTTTGTTGAATGTATTAGACATTTTTCTATTAGCTTATAGGTAACTGATTCAAAAGAAACACTGTCTACAAGTAATGAAGAGGACTGCACAGATATGGAGGAGATTAAATTTTGAGGTTGTCCACATATGGAAAAAAATATTTGCCCAAAGGAATAGACCATGGCCAAGATGAGCAGTCTATGATTGATTCTTTCCTCATACTTTGTTAATGAAACCTCTGAACCCTGATGACAACAAATCCATCTTGCCTTTCATGGGGCTGCCCCACCTCAGACAATTTTTTATGTTAGGATAAAATAAGCCACCTTTAACTTCCCTTTTGTTACCAGCAACTGCAACTACTTTCTTGCTGATATTGACCCTACCTTTGGTCTTCTTTTAAGATACAGCAAGTTTCCATATTCAACAGTACTCATGAATACATGAAATTAAGAACTTAATGATCATAGTGACCTGTGCAGTTATATTTTTTAACTTTCTGATTTAAAATCCAGAGATATATCTGTTCTTACTTTTATAAGCATTGCCAAAAGTATGTCAATTAATCTATTAAGTTATTAATCATGTAAAGACGTGAATTTGTGTCTACTTAAAATAGATGAGTGAAATAGTAGGTGAACTCAGTTGGGTAAAATGATGTACATACATCACACATAGCAATATTAATTTTAAATATAAACAGGCTAAATGCTCTAATTAAAAGACACAGACTGGCAAACTGGATAAACAGTCAAGACTCATCAGTGTGCTGTGTTCAGGAGACCCATCTCACATGCAGAGACACTCATAGGCTTAAAATAAAGGGATGGAGGAAGATCTATCAAGCAAATGGAAAACAAAACAAAGGCAGGGGTTGCAATCCTAGTCTCTGGTAAAACAGATTTTAAACCAACAAAGATCAAAAGAGACAAAGAAGGCCA
>NW_012113141.1:16327742-16334596 GCF_000951035.1 Colobus angolensis palliatus | reverse complement strand
ATACCTAATGTAAATGATGAGTTAATGGGTGCAGCACACCAACATGGCACATGTATACATAAGTAACAAACCTGCACATTGTGCACATGTACCCTAGAACTTAACATATAATTAAAAAAGTAAAAATAAATGATGGGCATACAACACCGGTGATTCAAATTTTGACTTCTTCCTATAAAGAGCAAAGCACATAATATCAAGTTACTTGTGTAAAACAGCTCTAAGCATTCATGTGATTTTTTTTTCTAGCTTTGCTTTAGACCTATGTAAGACATCATCTGTGAAACATGGGAATTAATAAAAGAGATGGTAATTATCAATTATTAGGTGCAGGCCATATTCTAAATGCCTTTCTTTTTGGATTAACACATTTTTCCTAGTTTGTTGTTCACATCCTCACATTATAGATTATTACGCTGAGATTGAGAGATGAAAAAACTGCCAAATTTTTCTACATCTTATAATTTTCAAGCTGGAATGAAAGGACAATGTCATTTACTTTAAAGTCTGTATTCTTTCCCCTATATCAGAATTTCCATATAGTAGAGAGATTGTGATACATTGCTAAGACTTAATGTTAGACTGACACTTTTTGGATGAGGCAGGGACTAAAAATTAGAACTGCACTCTGAGGTGAAGCAGGAACAAGGAGATCAGCCATTCGTGCTGTGAGGAAGATGATTTTATTTAGCAGAGCCAAATATACGGAAGATGCTATTGCAAGAAATCTAATGGCAGGAAAAGTTCTAAGATGGCCATCATGATCTTCACCCTTTGGGTTTCCTGCTGGGTAATTTATTCCCCTTGCATCTGGGCAGAATCTGTTATTTGCTTCTAGCCAATAGGATATAGCAATGATGTGTAAGTGTCACTGCCTTGGTTAGATTGCATCACATAAAAAAGCTGAGGGGTATCAGTCTCATGTGTATGCTATGTTATATAAGATTCCATCTTAACAGACTAGAGCAAGAGACTCTCATGCTGGCTGCGAAGAAGCCAGCTGCTATGCTCTGAACTGCCTATGGAAAGGCCATGTGGCAGGTAACTGCAGGTGGCTTCTAGGATCAGTGAGCCTTGTGCTATAGTTACAAGGCAATACATTCTGCCTACAACATGAATTAGATTGGAAGCAGATATTTCCCCCCAGTCATTCCTCCAGATGAGAACAAAACCCGGCCCACACCTTCACTGCAACCTTGTAAGATCTTCATCAGAGAATCGGGCTATGCTATACCTAGATTCCAGACCCAAGGAAGTTGTGAGATCATAGATTTAGATTGTTTGAAGGCACCAAGTCTGTGGTGATTACACAGCAATGGAAAACTAGTAAAACTAGTGAAGCAGTTGGCACAAAGGAGGCCAGGCCACTGTATCAGGGTAACACGACAAAAAGATGACCCAAGAGGGGACTTCTTTCCTGGAAGGACTGGGCTGCTGGAGAGTGTATGAATAAATGACTCAGGAACAATGTAGGACTTATGTTACCTACCCTAGGGCACAACAACACATGGGTCTGGATTAATACGTGAGCAAAGCAAGTCCTAAAATCAGCTGAACAATTACTTATTTGCTCAGAAATATTTACTGATGACATAACTGATGAGTGAATAAGTGAACTATAAGAGAGAGATGAAGAAATTGCCCAGAACTAGACAGAGAAAGAGAAAATGATGGAAAATATAGAAGAAAGATAAAAAGACACCTCTCACTCCAGACCTACGAAGCAGAAACTCGGGGGATGGACCACAGCAATCTGTGCTTTCCCAAGTCCTGCAGCCAATTTTGATGCACACTAGAGTTTGAGAACCACTAATAAAGACTAAGGTGAAAAGAACACATTTTGCCTTAAGTGATGAGTTGCCAAAAAATTGTCTTCTTTTTATTATTTTATCTCTTGTTATAACATAAAAAAGACAAGAATGAATGTTCATTAGGTACAACATAGAAAATATAAGCATATCAAAAATGTTATGTTAGAAGTAAAGAGAATGGGTTTTTAATTGAAGCAGGAAAAAAGGAATATCAAAATTATTGAATTTTCACTTTGTTTTAACGTCATATGGCCATAAAATAATGAGATAATATATAAAACAACCATTTTTCCTTCTTATCAGTACAGAGAATAAAAGATATTTTATTTTATAATAAACCTTTCTGTTTTAAAGTATCACAGTTCTCTTGGGACCTGAAATTTTCCTTCTGCTGCTCTTTTTATTTGACACCATAGTTAAATCACCCTATATTCTTTGACATGTGTCAGAATAACAAGCGATTGGAAACTTTCCAAAATGCAGGCATAATTAATGAATCCAACTGATACAATGTGTAAAGTCAAAAGAGTAGATACTTCTTTCACACAGGCTAGTCCAACAAAATGTCAGATTCACTTTGTTTCAGTAGTTGCTTAATATCAAAGATTAAAAGTACATGACCCCTCAAATAACTTTTAAGTGCTGATTTTTATTTTGGCATACACTGAATAATTTTTACGTTTTAAAGATGATAGTTTTGTAGGTACATTTTAAAATCTTGAAACTAGGAGAAAAATACTGGCAACAAAGTTAGTCAAGTGTTGGAAAGTAAAACCTAGAAAAACTTGCATCATTAAGTTCACGAAACTACTTTTATATAATTTGTGTAGATACATTTTTAATATTAAAAATTAGGAGACTTTCATTTGAAATTCTTTCTGTAGCATGAGGTATTTTAAATGACAGAAACTTGTGTTCTTCCTAAGCCTTGCTTCATTTTGGAAACCAAATATTTTACAACTTCCTTAATGTAGACTCCTTTTGAGAAAATAATTTTATTTTGTGATATTATGAACCAAATTGTGTCTCCGCTAAATTCACACACTGAAGCCCTAACCCCCAATGTGACTGTTTCTGGAGATAGAGCCTTTACGGAGGTAATTAAGGTCATGAGAATGGATCTCTGATCTGAAGGGGTTTGTGTCCTTATGAGAAGAAGAGACACCAGGGCCCTTTCTCTTTCTGTGAGTGTGCAGAGAAAAGGCCATGCGAGGATACAGCAAGAAGGCACCATCTGTTAGTCAGGAAGAGAGGCCTTGGAATGAAAGCAACTCTGTTGACACCTTGATCTTGGACTTCCCGACTCCAGAACTCTGAAAATATAAATTTTTGTTGTTTAAGTCACCCAGTCTGTGGTATCATGTTATGGCAGACCAAGCTGACTACCATGTACGCTCATACATCAATGTACTTAGAACAATGTCTAGTACAGAGATGGTGCTTAAAAGATATTTGCTGAATGAAAGAAAAATTGCAGAGAATTTTTACAATACTAATAGAGCCATGGAAGTCTTAATTTGTATCTCAAGGACATACTTATTATCTATAAACAATAATAATATAATAATATAGATTATTTTCTATAATACATCCATAAACATAATAAATGCTTTTATACTATTTTATAAACTGTACACATTTATTTTTGTGAGTGTGAACTATGTTTGTGTAATTATGAATCATAAACACAGTATGAAATCATTTCTATTGCATTGGAATTACAAGTAAAATAAAATGAGTAAAAGATCACCCTTGGTATTCATTGACATCTAACTTCGGGCCTTAGCGCAACACTGTTCAAAGGGCCAGAACAGGTACCTACCTGATCCTTCAGGACAAAACGATATTTTGCCTATAAGAACACATGTAGGCCATTGGAGAACAAATGATTTAATATTCTGGATTTTATACCAGAGGCTATGTCAAGAACTTCCTCCTAGAGCCCATGGCAAAACTAAACATCGGAACCCAAGTAATTGAAAATAATATGGGCAACGTGAGGGAGCACATGAATAGTAGTTGAACAGTAAATGCATCTGCCGTATATTCAATCTTAGGTTCCAACTATTTTGTGAATCTCTAAATGCCGTATCAGGAATTTGCTCTGGAAAATATCTCAAGAATTCAAAACAAGAAATTAGGTACTTACAATATGCTTGTAAGGAATAACATTGTAGAGGTCAGAAAAAGAATCCTGAGGAAGTATGAAGTCATATGAATCACTGCAGGAATATCAGACCTTATAGTAATAAAGCAAGTGATTCCTGGGAAGATTTAGGAAAGCTGTTGAAAGGCCTTCTGTGTGCAGGTGCCAAAGTCCTGTGCTGGGCAAAGATGCTACAGGCGTAATAAGAATTCTGCTGTCCTCCTACTTCCATATCTTATGGTAGTCACTCTGACTGATGGAATGTAAATTAGAATTTACTAGTAAAAATTCTGGGAAATGTGTTCTTCAGAATTTAAGCCCAATCTCTGAAACACACACAAAAGTATAGAAGAGAACAGAGAGCATTCCTAGTCGTTAAGTAGAAAATGAATGTGTGACTGAGTTTATAATTGCTTATAGTTCCATTTTGACTTTGGCCTTCAAGAAATTTAGAAATTGCCTGTTTCTTAATTTTGTTTCCCATATTCTATGAAAATGAATAAAACCTACTGTGCCTTAATAAGTAGAAGAATTTGTAGTTTTTAAATTCATTTGTATCTAAAATGCTATAATTGCAACGGTATAATACACTCTTCCCTTTGTCAATATTTAAAATTCTCATCTGTAAAATGCAAAGATTCAATTTTGGGTAAAGCTCCTTTATTAGTCTGCACTGACAGCCTTCAGTATACACACACACACACACACACATGCACACACACACACACACACACACAATAATTCCCTTTTCAAGGCAAGTCCAGATGCTCAAATCTCTAAAGATGTTATAAAAATATAAATGAGATATTAACTGCATAATAAAATATTTATGATATTTGAATAGAGTTTATATTACTCTTATTCTGAAGTTGTGTTTGAATTTAGGATGACAATTATAGTATTTTATGAGCAAGCAGTAATATGATGAAAATAACAATCTTTTCATTGTTAGAAATGCTATGATTTTATACTAAAAATTTTCTTGAACCATTAAAATAGTATGATGCTTATATTTTAAAATATCCCATTTATATGGCAACTAAAACTATGAAACAATTAGGAATTTACTTACAGAAATGCACAGGACCCATAGGAAGAAAATTTTAACATACTACAGATCATAAGAAAACTTAATTGAAAGTCTCTCTTCCTTTTACTCTCACTTTTTCTCACTCTTTGTCTCTCTTTTAAAAAAACAAGAATAATATAATATTGTAACAATGCCAGCGATAATGGGGCAAGTGGACAAGGAGTATCAATGGCTTGAAGGCCTAATTAGTGGAAAGGAACAGACAGTGGACTAGCCGTGAGTTCGGCTGGGAGTTCTGGGTGGTGAGAGAGTTGTAGGGGGCTTGCTAATCTCCATGGCACCCTGTGTTGACTGAAGGAAGTGTGCTGGTGCAGCAGTTCATAGAAAGGGACGAGGCCAGCCACACATCCTTGATAACAAACACTGTCTGCATGTGTGGACAACATGTGAGAGAGAGTGATGGAGAAAGTAGAAGCTGCAGGAGACTTTAAAGCAGTCATTATGCTTACATTTGCTCCCAAGCTAACACATAGATCTGTAAGCATACTGGGAATCTTATTAGCTCAAGGTGTTTCAGCGCAACCTCCACCAAATTTTGGATTGATCAAAGCTTGTGCTGACCTTTGTAAAAGTAGACTTAAAGCTTAAAAATAAACACACACAAACACACACACACATCAGAGACCATGGATATTTAGAACTAAATTCCAGTCTGTGGAAGACAGACTTTATAGATTAAGTCTAGGCAAGTTATTAAATCACAAAACAAAGCAACACACAGAGAGGAGAATGTCAGAATTCAGAGTACCACAATAAATTAGCTAAAATATCCAGTATTCAATAAAAAATGAGACACAAAAAGGAAACCATCACCAGCACCCATAGAGCACCCATACACAATAGTTATCAACAGAGACTGACTCTGAGTGTTTCCAGATGTTGGATTTAGATGACAAAATTCCATTGCAACTATTATAAAGAGGTTCAAAGAACTAAAGCAGACCATGTTTAATAATAATATAGAGAAAAAATTATAAATGGAATTCTTAAGGTGAAAGTTGCACTATAATAACTGACATGAAAAATTCATTACAGGGGCTGAATAGCAGATTTGAAATATCAGAAGAATCAATAAACATGAAGGCAGATTAAGAGAAGTTATCCAATTATCAAGAAACAGAAAGAATACTGAAGAACAGAAATTCAACAATTTGTGAAACATTGTTTTTTAATTACTACATATGATGTATATTTCACATACATAATTGTGACTTATTTATAAATCAAGTTGCATGATATATTCAAAAACGCTTTATTAGTAATAACTGTATTTCCTTTTTTAAGTATTCTTTTTTTGTATACTATAAATTCTGGGGTACATGTGCAGAACATGCAGGTTTGTTACATAGTTATACATGTGCCATGTTGGTTTGCTGCACCCATCAACCCATCATCTACATTAGGTATTTCTCCTAATGCTATCCTGCCCTAACCCCCACATCTGCCCCCGACAGGCCACAGTGTGTGATATTCCCCTCCCTGTGTCCATATGTTCTCATTATTCAACTCCCATTTATGAGTGAGGACATACAGTGTTTGGTTTTCTGTTCCTGCGTCAATTTGCTGAGAATGATGGTTTCCAGCTTCATCCATGTCCCTGCAAAGGACATGAACTCATCCTTTTTTATGGCTGCAGAGTATTCCATGGTGTATATGTGCCACAGTTTCTTTATCCAGTCTATCATTGATGGACATTTGGGTTGGTTCCAAGTCTTTGCTATTGTGAATAGTGCCACAATAAACATACATGTGCATGTGTCGTTATAGTAGAATGATTTATAATCCTTTGGGTATATACCCAGTAATG
>NW_012113141.1:16327059-16327692 GCF_000951035.1 Colobus angolensis palliatus | reverse complement strand
GAAAACCCCATCATCTCAGCCCAAAATCTCCTTAAGCTGATAAGCAACTTCAGCAAAGTCTCAAGATACAAAATCAATGTGCAAAAATCACAAGCTTTCTTATACACCAATAACAGACAAACAGAGAACCAAATCATGAGTGAACTCCCATTCACAATTGCTGCAAAGAGAATAAAATACCTAGGAATCCAACTGACAAGGGATATGAAGGAACTCTTCATGGAGGACTACAAACCACTGCCCAACAAAATGAAACAGGACATAAAAAAATGGAAGAACATTCCATGCTCATGGATACAAAGAATCAATAGCATGAAAATGGCCATACTGCCCAAGATAATTTATAATTTCAATGCTATCCCCATCAAGCTAACACTGACTTTCTTCACAGAATTGGAAAAAATTACTTTAAAGTTCATATGGAACCAAAAAAGAGCCCGCATTGCCAAAGCAACACTAAGCCAAGAGAATAAAGCTGGAGGCATCACGCTGCCTGACTTCAAACTATACTACAAGGCTACAGTAACCAAAACAGCATGGTAATGATATCAAAACAGAGATATAGACCAATGGAACAGAACAGAGCCCTCAGAAATAATACCACACATCTACAACCATCTGATCTTTGATAAA
>NW_012113141.1:16306108-16325133 GCF_000951035.1 Colobus angolensis palliatus | reverse complement strand
CAGTGTAAAAGTGTTCCTATTTCTCCACATCCTCTCCAGCACCTGTTGTTTCCTGACTTTTTAATGGTTACCATTCTAACAGGCATGAGATGGTATCTCATTGTGGTTTTGATTTGCATTTCTCTAATGACCAGTGATGATGAGCATGTTTTCATATGTTTGTTGGCTGCATAAATGTCTTCCGTTGAGAAGTGTCTGTTCGTACCCTTTGCCCACTTTTTGATGTGTGTGTGTGTGTGTGTGTGTGTGTGTTTTTAATTTGTAAGTTCTTTGTAGATTCTGGCTATTAACCCTTTGTCAGATGGATAGATTGAAAAAATTTTCTCCCATTCTGTAAGTTACCTATTCACTCTGATGATAGTTTGTTTTGCTCTGCAGAAGCTCTTTATTTTAATTAGATCCCATTTGTCTATTTTGGTTTTTGTTGCCATTGCTTTTGGTGATTTAGTCATGAAGTCTTTGCCCATGCCTGTAATCTGAATGGTATTGCCTAGGTTTTCTTCTAGGGTTTTTGTGGTTTTAGGTCTTACATTTAAGTCTTTAATCCATCTTGAGTTAATTTTTGTATAAGGTGTAAGGAAGAAGTCCAGTCTTAGATTTCTGGATATGGCTAGCCAGTTTTCCCAACACCATTTATTCAATAGGAAATCCTTTCCCCATTGCTAGTTTTTGTCAGGTTTGTGGAAGATCAGATGGTTGTAGATGTGTGGTGTTATTTCTGAGGCCTCTGTTCTGTTTCATTGGTCTATATATCTGTTTTGGTACCAGTACCTTGCTGTTTTTGTTACTGTAGCCTTGTAATATAGTTTGAAGTCAGGTAGCATGATGCCTCCAGCTTGTTTTTTTTTTTTTTCTGATTGATTGTTTGTTTTTTGTTTATGCTTAGGATTGTCTTGGCTATGCAGGCTTTTTCTGGAATATATGAAATTTAAAGTAGTTTTTTCCAATTCTGTGAAGAAAGTCAATGGTAGCTTGATGGGGATAGCACTGAATCTATAAATTATTTTGGGCAGTATGGCCATTTTCATGATATCGATTCTTCTTATCCGTGAGCATGGCATGCTTTTCCATTTGTTTGTGTATTCTGCTATTTCCTTGAGCAGTGGTTTGTAGTTCTACTTGAAGAGGTCCTTCACATTCCTTGTAAGTTGTATTCCTAGGTATTTTATTCCCTTTAATGTATCAATAATTGTAAAATGGATGACCCAGAAGGACAAGAGATCTTTAGAGAAAGAGGCAGAAATAAGTACACGAAGAAGTAATGCAAGCTAAAGTTTTAAATTGATTGAAAAACATGGATCTTCAGGCCCAAGAAGCTCACAATAGATTTAATACAAAGTGATCTACACATAGAAACATTACTGCCAAACTGATGAATCCAAGGCCAAAAACAAAATCTTGCAAGCAGCAGGAAAAACATGAACTCATCATGTACAGGGGAACAATGACACTACAATGGCCAGAAAAATGGGATGGTATCCAAAATGCTGGAGGCAGGGTCTGAATCTTCAAACAATAATTCTATACCCAAAACAATTATTTTTTCAAAAGTAAAGGCAAAATAAAGACATTCTCAGATAAGCAAAGACTCAGAAATATATTGATAATAGAAAATAGAGGTTTTCTCCATTAATATCAGAAGCAAGGCAAGAGTTTCGACTCTCACCCTTTCTACTCAACATTGTACTGATGATCCTAGCCATGGTAATAAATAAGTTAAGTGTGTATTGATTGAAAAATAAGATTAACAACATGATCATCATTATAAAAGGAGAAAATTCTCAGCAATCTACAAGTAAGCTATTTAAACTTCCATGTGAGTTTAACAAGGTCAAAGAGTACAAAGTCAGTATACAAAGATCAATTGCATTTCTACATACTAGCACAGGGAATTAGAAATTGCAGTGAGGCCAGGTGCAATGGCTCACGCCTGTAATCCCAACACTTTGGGAAGCCAAGGCAGATGGATCACGAGGTCAGAAGATCAAGACCATCCTGGCCAACATGGTGAAATCCTGTCTCTACTAAAAATGCAAAAATTAGCTGGGTGTGGTGGCATGTGCCTGTAATCCAAGCTACTCAGGAGGCTGAGGCAGCAGAATAGCTTGGACCAGGGAGTCAGAGGTTGCAGTGAACCAAGACCACGCCACTGCACTCCAGCCTGGAGACAGAGTGAGACTCCATCTAAAAACAAAAAAAAAAAGAGAGAGAGAGAGAGAAAATTATTTTAAATTAGCTCCATCAACTATGCTACTTAAATGTAAACACTAAATCACATGTATATATGGCATGTACACATATACATGTAAATGTACACACACATATATAGCACATGATATGTGTATGTATTCATATATAAACTTTTATATTGAACCTACAAAATATTGGTAAATAAAGACATAAACAAATGAAGCAATAAACCATGTTGAATTGGAGGGCTCAATATTGTTGTCAGCAATCCAAAGAACAACTACCAATATACACACAAAAATATTTAATCTCAGCAGCAGAATGCTAAATAAAAGAATTATCAAAGAGTACAAGTTATGACCCCATTCATATAAAATTATGGAAAAGGCAAAATTACAGTGACAGGTGAGATCAACCATTACCTAATTCTAGGATAAATGATAAGAGACTGCAAAGTACTACACAGAAGCTGTCTGGGTGTGAACATATCCACACTGAGATTGTGGTGGTGGTTATATGGCAATACAATCAGTGAAAATTCATCCAATGTGTATTCTTTACAT
Source organism: Colobus angolensis palliatus (assembly GCF_000951035.1). Classification (NCBI taxonomy): domain Eukaryota; kingdom Metazoa; phylum Chordata; class Mammalia; order Primates; family Cercopithecidae; genus Colobus; species Colobus angolensis. The sequence goes on along the minus strand of NW_012113141.1, from coordinate 16,322,380 downwards.
GGTTGAATTTTTCTGTATGTAAATAAAGCTGCTAGAATTAATGCTCCAAATATATTTTAAAAAGTATGCTGAGTTATTTGAATATAGATATTCAGTATTATTTATAGTAACAAAAATCTAAAGAAAATCTGTCAATCAATAGGAAATTGTTTAAATTTAATATGGTACATTGTTGCAATAGAATACCATGCAAATATTATAAAGAGTAAGAAATATAGGTTTATTTGTGTTCATACAGGAAAAACATCATATATATATATTTTCATTTTTCCTTTTTTTTTTGAGATGGAGTCTTGCTCTCTCAACAGGCTGCAGTGCAGTGGCATGATCTCAGCTAACTGCAACCCTCCACCTCCTGGGTTCAAGTGATTCTCCTGCCTCAACCTCCCAAGTAGCTGGGACTACAGGCACACGCCACCATGCTCAGCAAATTTTTGTATTTTTGGTAGAGACAGGATTTCACCATGTTGGCCAGGATGGTCTCCATCTCTTGACCTTGTGATCCACCTGCCTCGGCCTCCCAAAGTGCTGGGAGTACAGGTGTGAGCCACCGTGCCCAGCCAAAAAGAATATTGCACAGAGGAATATTACTAATAAGATTGTACAAGTCCTTAGATATATTTATATTTGCCCAGATGTCTACCAAAAAACTCATCTATTTTTGCTCTCATGCTTATTTCTCTTCTAGATTTTGCCATTCCAGTTGATGATACCACTCCTTGCCTGATTATTTATTGTCTTTGTTTTGTGCAAGGTAAGAGCTCATTGACTGGTTAAAGACATTAACTTTTCCCCTGGGTCAAGGAATTATGTGGTAGTGAAAATATAACCTATTTGTATTTTAGAGACAAGTCCTAGTCTAGGCCTCATAATAAAACTTTTTATTACCTTAAGAAATCAAATTAATCTCTCTTGATTTTAGAATTTTTTATATACATTATAGGTAATGAATTTAACAATTTTTTTACATTCTCTGCTTATTCAGGAGGTGTCAGCAGAAAGGAAAGTAATATTCTATGTTTGCATACCTTTTGTGCTGTAAAACTGAAGCAATTTTTTTTACATTTTAACTTCCTAGGATAACATTAAATAGTAAGTTTCTTTGTCACTGAAAATGTATTCTTTGTAATACATCTTATCTACCTCTTGAAATATGTCATTCTTCTAAGTTAATCAGACAATTGTGTTACACTTTTTTAGGGAGGCCGATTTCTGGATAAGAAGCTGATTTTGAATTTTATTACTTGTTACTGTTTGTCCTTAAATAACTGGGCACAGTGGCTCACACCTGTAATCCCAACACTGGGAGGCTGAGGCAGGAGTTTGAGACCAGCCTGGCTAACCTGGTGAAACCCCATCTCTACAAAAAATACAAAAAATAGCTTGTCATGGTTGCACCCACCTGTAGCCCCAGCTACTCAGAAGGCTAAAGTGGGAGAGGGAGAATTGCTTGAGCCTTGGTGGCAGAGGTTGCAGTGAGCCGAGATCATGCTACTACACTGCAGCCTGGGAGACAGAGGAAGACTTCATCTCAACAAACACAAACAAACACGCACACACACACATTTATCTGTGTATACATATGTGTGTGTATATATGTATCCCAACCCATAAATACACACATCCAACAGATTTATACACACAGTACACACACACATATATTTATGTATTTATTTAATACATGGTGTTACTACTAAGAGAAATAATATCATAGCATAAATGAAATTTAATGAATTTAGAATCAATAAGTCTGAGTATAATTAATGATTTTTCTATTATGATAGAGAAGTAATTCATTGTTTTCTCAACTGTAGATTGAATAAAGTAATGCTTGTTCTATCCACTAAACAGGGACATTTTAAGCATCAAAACCAAAATGAAGCACTTGGAAAATTGTGAAAATGTGCAAACTACTGTAGGAGTCGTGTTATTTCTGCTGCTCCCATGCAGCCCTTAGGGCATATGTTGCATAAAAATAGCTGGACACAAAATATCCATTGGCTTTGGTCCAACTTTTTACTCACAATATATTTTTCTTATTATGAATTTACTCAGACAAAAGCATGACATAATTATTTTAAATAATTAGAACTTAAGGATGATGCATACTGTACCAAATTCTGCAAATATTGAGGGGCAATGGGTATAAGCATGATTGTGTTTAAGTGTGAAAAAGGTAAATTTTGGTGGAAAGAGTCTATGAAGTAGCCAGGAGAGGTGGAGGGCAAAGTTGGAATTTATCGAAGCGGAAAATGACATACTAATGCCTTTTCAGAAAACTGCTGGACAGTGTTAAACAGGGAAGATAGAAGTAACAGCACAGAAATTAGACCTTAAGGTAGTGAAAGGGGATGTGGTTTTGAAGAAATTAATGCATTAAGGTAAACTTATAAAGTCAACTGAAGGATTTCAGGAAAATTTAAATTCAAACATGAGTTCACACATAAAAATTACAGGAAAAATGGGTACTGTTAATATGATTAAGAAACATCACCCAAAGAAACAGAGCTAACCCAACAGACAAAAAAGTACTTCAGAACTATGATCAATGAAATTTTTTTAAATAATGATGGCTTTAATTTTTTTTATTATACTTTAAGTTCTGGGGTACATGTGCAGAAGGGGCAGTTTTGTTACATAGGTATACACCTACCATGGTGATTTGCTGCACCCATCAACCCATCACCCACATTAGGTATTTCTCCTAATGTTATCTCTCCCCCAGTCCCCAACCCCTCAGCAGGCCCCTGGAGAAGTTGTGGAAAAATAGGAAAGCTTTTACACTGTTGGTGGGAGTGTAAATTAGTGCAACCATTGTGGAAGACAGTGTGGTGATTCCTCAAGGATCTAGAACTAGAAGTACCATTTGACCCAGCAATCTCATTACTGGGTATATACCCAAAGGATTATAAATCATTCTACTATAAAGACACATGCACATGTATGCTTATTGAGGCACTATTCACAATAGCAAAGACTTGGAACCAACCCAAATGTCCATCAATGATAGACCGGATTAGGAAAATGTGGCATATATACACCATGGAATACTATGCAACCATGAAAAAGGATGAGTCCATGTCTTTTGCAGGGACGTGGATGAGGCTGGAAACCATCAGTGTCAGCAAACTATCACAAGATCAGAAAACCAAACACTGCATGTCCTCACTCATAAATGGGAGTTGAACAATGAGATCACATAGACACAAGGAGGGGAATGAAATTCTTTGAAATATAATTGAGGTTATTTCATTCATAATACAAGAATTTTGATTAGTACACAGAAATGCTCACTGGAAATCTTGCAAATAAAAAACATAAAAATGAAATCTCATAAAATCTGAATTAACGATCTGAGGCAGAAAGTAAAAGATAGAAAAGAGAGAGAAAACAGCTCAAGAAATAACAAGATTGACAGGACTCAGTCTCCAGGTGAATTTAATATAGGCTTTGCAAATAATAGAAATCACATTGTCTTGTACCTTTAAATAGTGACACACAGACACACACACACACGTACACACAAATGATGTCTGTGTTGGAAGCTCCTTTATGTAAGTTTGAAGAAAATAATTTCATTAATCATGTAGTGTAAAGCTCAGAGTGAAAGTAGTACTTACATCACCAGCTCTTCTTTAAAATGAAACAACTGGTAGAAAGTCACCAAAATTCAGAGGCTAAAATTTTTATTCCCTTAGAAACTAACTGGAATTTTTAGATTTTGCATGTTCACACTTTTAAAATTTAGGGTTAGGTAAGAAAGTAAATTAATACCTACTATTCAATGAAATATACCACATTGTCTAAATCAGTGCTTTTATTTTATAATTTTGTGTTGTTCATGCTGAAATTTCTGGTTAAAAAAATTATGAGTGAAGATAGTTGGCTAATTTGGAGCCCATGTAGAATATACATGAACTTAATTAACAATCATTCCTTGAAGAGGAGGAGTGAGGTGTCGATGCTCTTGATACAATGTTTGTTCATCTTTCCATTCTTGCATTAACTTACTTGCTGATTCATTCAACATTAAAGTTTTATAATATGCATTAAAACATTAAACCATCTGTCAATATCTTTACTGATTCATCTCCCACACTTGGATTTGAATGCTGAGGCTGCGTAAGGAAGAAATATGGGCCCATAAGCATAATATCCCTTTGTCGTACCATGTCAAAGCATTGGCGGAGTTGGAAATCAGCAGTGATAAGCCTGTATGCTGTGCTGTACACCACTTCTGGGAGGCAAAGCCCAGCGCTCAGTTGCCAGTTCTGTCTCTGAGAAAACTGAGAGATTTTTTTCTCTCTCCAACTGGCAAAAAGTTACTCTAGAAGAACATAGCAACTTAGCACACAGTTATACCTTCCTAAAAATTGTCTTCTTTTTCAGCAACCCCCCATTCTAGAATCCTAAAGTGTCTCAACTCAGAAAAATGTAACTATTGTAATGCCCAACAAATGTAGATTCTAATGCCCTGGGAAAAGAGTAAAATATGAAATTAATATTGATATATTGCTGCCACTGATTATCTCTGATACATTGCAATGACATTTTAGTTGTCGTATTTCTTCAATATGAAATCATCCCTCAGTCTCTATTGACTTTCACAAATGTTTTTTGTTTTGTTTTGTTTTGTTTTTTTCTTTCTTTCTTTCTTTCTTTTTTTTTTTTTTGAGATGTAGTTTTGCCCTTGTTGCCCAGACTGGAGTCAATGGTGCAGTCTCAGCTGACTGCAACCTTCACTTCTCAGGTACAAGTGATTCTTCTGCCTCAGCCTCCTGAGTAGCTGGGATTGCAGGTGCCTGCCATCACGACTGACTAAGGTTTTTGTATTTTTAGTAGAGATAGGGTTTCACCATGTTGGCCAGGTTGGTATCGAACTCCTGACCTCAGGAGATTCACCCACCTTGGCCTCCCAAAGTGCTGGGATTGCAGTTGTGAGTCACCGCGCCTGGCCAATTTTCACAAACTTTATTCCTTCAAAAATTACAGCCCAGTCATTTGGTGTAACATCCCAGAATCTGGGAATATAAGATGTTTGTTCATGATTAAATTCAGTTTCATTTGGGCAGGGATATAACAAAAATGATAGTGTGTTCTTCTCATTGCATTTTTTCAGCTAGTGTAAAATGTTGGATTGTCTCATTAATGATTCTGTTTGGTATTTTGATTAAAATGGTGTCTGCAAAATTTTTTCACTGTTGGTTTATTTCTTTTTTTCTGGTAATTTTATCAGTATGTTTGCAGAAGTACTTCGAGACTCTGTAAATATTTCATTTCTTGACAAATATTACCTTTCCGTATTAGAATTATTAATGTTTCTTTGTCTTATTATTTCACTATTCCACTCACCAAAAGGTGATTTTCTCACCCCGCCCTTTCCACGGCTTTGATTAATCGGCCTTCTTCTGTAAAGAAAACTTTCTCTTCCATCTAATTACTCGCTCGTATCATTTATATCAGTAGGGACTTGGGGATTTCTACTTTATACAGTGGAACATAATTTGTGTCAATCATTATTTATTTGAATGCTCAATTTTTTCCAGATTTGTCTAATAGGGACCTTTCTACGTTGTCTTCTTTGTTCTTTTGATAGGATCCCACCATTCTTTGGGCCCTTCCTTATTTCCTGGAATGGTAAAATGTTCCAGGCTCGTCTTGGACTTTCTGGATCCTATCATCAGTCAATTTCTCTAAGGAATCCAGCTAGGGAAAGCATGAATCTATACACATGTGTGCATATGCACACACACACACACCCCCCTCAATTTATTTTCACTTCTATTTATATTGGAAACTCTTAAGTTCACACAGATACTTCTATTCTACTGCAATACCAGGAACCTCATACTTGTTTTGTTTCTTTTCACATTTGTACCTCTCTCAAACAGTGAGAAACCTATTCCCATTATCCTGAAATCTGTGCTTATTTAATCAGTCCTTATGGCATGTAATGAGTTTCCTGTTTAGCAACTACGGTTCTTCTCTCACATACATCCTTTAAAACTTGCTAGGGTTCCAACATACTAATCTGGGTTATTGCCACCAAGGCCAACGATTGCTTTTCTTCTTCTCCTTCTTGGGCTCTAACCCCCAACTCTGGGCTGCCACCTCTGATGCCCCAAGCAGGGTCCTACTTACCTCACTCAAGCCCTAATACCCTTGCTCCTAGAGTTAAGCCTCAGGAGGCCAGCTAAGGAGGAGGGCACGGAATTCCTTTAAGAAACTCTATGCGTCTTAATGGATAAAGAAAATGTGGTATATACATACAATGGAATATTATTCATCCCTGAAAAGAAAGAAGTTCTGCAATATGCAGCAAGATGAATAAACCTGGAGAACATTATGGGAGGTGAAATAAGCCAGTCCCAGGAAGACTAATACTGCATGATTCCACTTCTATGAGGGATCTAAAATAGTTAAACTCATAGAATCAAAGAGAACAACAGTGGTTGCCAGGGGTTGGGGAGAAAATGGGGAGTTGTTAATCAATGGGTATAAAGTTTCAGTTAAGCAAGATGAGTAAGTTCTAGAGAGCTGTAAAATACTGCACTTAGAAATGCTGTACTGTAGACTTAGACATTTAAGTCTCAAGTTTTCTTTCAGAAATAAAATAAAATAAACCCTTTGTGTCTACTTACCTTTACTTCTCCTAACCTTTATTCCTAGTGCCAGTAAAGAGAATGATTCTTTTTTTTATTTTTTATTTTTTTTGAGACAGAGTCTCACTCTGTCCTCCAGGCTTGGAGTGCAGTGGTGTAATCTTGGCCTCTCGGGTTAAAATTCTTTAACCTCAGTGAAGGGAACTCTCCTCTTATACCACCTGTATTCCCCCATGCCTGAAATGCCCTCAGAGAGAATGCTTTCAAGACAAAAAGTTAAAGCTTTATTTGTATCTTTTTCATGCTCTGCTTTGTCATTGCTTCTCTGACTCATTAGGAGTTAGAATGACCTAGTTATCTACAATGGAAAGGCAAGGGATAAAATAAAATATTGAAGGCAGGGTGGGGGGAAATGAGGAAATGACCACAAATGTTCAAAGATATTATTTGCCACATGCTTTTTATGTCTCTTTATATCAACCCTAGGAGACAGAAATTGTAAGATTAATTTTATAACTGAGGAAAGTGACAAATGGTGCCCCCAGGTCTTACAGTGTATAGTGGCAGAACTTTGGTTGACAGTCAGGTAGCCTGATAACAAAGGTCTTGCTCTTTACATTATTCTATGCCTGTTAGTCCCGGATTTCTTTAGCCTGCATATTTCAAGTTCTGAATTAATTCCTCAGAGTCCGCTTCTTTAATGAACTCAATACTGATTTATTTCCTCCCTACATGAAGAGGCTGGAGTCATGTATAATGATGTATTCTTGTAAGGCATCTTTTAGAAGGGTTTCCACAAAACAGAATGCTGTGCGAGGGTTCACCAGGATTACTAATGGCCAGAATTCAGACAATGTGAAACGTGGCATTATTCACGGAAATGAGTGGTTATCAACCCAGGACCAGAGAAAAATTCTGAACCGTTTACGACTTTCATGCTTTTTTATGGACCACACTTGCCAGTTGGACATTTAGATTATGGCAATTATTGACAACTTGCACTATTTAATAGAAATATGAAAACAATTTTACTTTTTTATCCCTGTAGCATTAGTTCAGGACTTTATTGAGTCTCATGAATGCCTTCTAGTAGATATTTTCAAAGCTATTTAGATATTTTTTTGAAGTAATACACTATATGCATGTTCTCTCTTTAATCTTCAGCAAAAATATCAGTGTGTTCACAGTTAAGTATATGACTTTTTATCCATCTCTTCCTAGGACTCAAGTTCAAAAATAATTTGCTTTGTTTATATTCAGTTGTGGCTACAGATTTTCACAACCTCATTTCTGTTAAAGGACAAGCATCTCCTGAATTTAAAATTTTATATTGGCAGACAAATGATGACTCAGTTTGATTGACTATTTTTTTTTTTTTTTGGTCTATCTAAAACTGAAGTGTATTCTAAGCTTCTCATTATCCAGGGCCATGTAAAGACTATTTATGTTTGAAGTACACAGACACTGTGTTTAAATAACAGTAGATTCAAGTAAGTATACTGAGTCAACCCACAAATTCTAAGTGTGATTAGCTCATAAAAGCTAAGGATTCACACAAGTGCAAAAAAAGGGAAGGAATATTTCAAATAAGGGAAGGATTCACATATATCTAAAAGTGCTGGTTTGTCTTAAAGCTTTGGCCATCTGTGTATGCCGCACCCCAGTCTGAAATGTCATTCTTCCCTTGAATGAAGAATGAGCTCCTAAATAGCCTTCAAAACTCAGCCATAAAGTCGCCAGCTCTGAATTCCTTACCTGACCTCCACAGTCAAGCCACGTACTTTGCTCTCTTCACTCTTCCAATGTTGTACCTACTAATGTGTCACTTGTCTATCTCACTAGATTATGGTATAAATTTAAATTGACTATTCCAATAATTTTTAAGAATTTTTCATTCCTTCATTCATTCAACACATATCAATTGAGTATGTATTATGATGCAGAAACCCAGCAAGCCTGTCCCACGACAAAGCTTGAATAGTAAAAACAGTCTGTGAATGCTCTCGTAGGCCCAGTGAAGGATATGGGGGGCTTTTCTTTAACCACAATGCAATGGAAAGCCTTGTGTCAGAACAGAACTATAAGGCCATTGTTAGTTTTCTCATACAACAGGAGTTCACAACATGAGGCTCAATGTGCTGTATGAGCTTCATGGATTATAAGGTATAACTCTCCAATTATTGTTATCATCCTCAGGGTGGTAGCAGTGAAAAAGAAGAGATACTTGAGGAAGAGAAACATTTGAGAGTTCAGCGTGGTGGGTCTAGGTGATGAATCAGGTTAGTCTGAAACACGGAGTGGTAAGTCTGTCTCAATAGAGGATTGATCTCTCCAATGAGAAAGGAAACTATTGTAGATGAAGACCCTGGATTTGATTTTAAACATGTGGATCCCTCAACATCACTTGTTGAAAGTAGTGTCTGCCAGTTTCTCCACTGTCAACTATTCTTCCCTCTCCATAATCTATTCACTAGAAACAGGTCACTGAGTCCAGCTCACAAACAAGGTAAGAAAATTATTCTTCATCTTCCAGAGGAAGCAGTGTCAAATCAGGTGTGAACATATGTTAAAGCCACCACAGTAATGAATAGATATTATAGGACAGGGATTTTGTAGCTATGCAAATATCTTATATCTCCTTAACACTCCACCTTTTTTTGATTCTATTTAGTGATGGTATTTAAAAAACGAGGGAGATCAATCGGATTTGTTGTCAGCTGGCAGAATTGGATGAGTCTTCTCTGAATGTCACAACCCTCCCATCCTTTTGCCTACTTAATTCTAGATGTTCCAATCTGTATTTGCCAGCATTTCTTCTAGGAAGTAAAATACCACTGATCATGTTCTTGGGATTCTGGCTGAGAACAGCATAGAGTTGGGTCTCTCTAATGTGGTAACGTTAAGGAGTGATATAGTGGTGTCTTTGCTGGAGCCACCTGATTCTCTAACTGACCCTTTGCAGAAGAGAGAAGCGGTAGCCCAGTGCAGTGACCGTGGTTTGCAACTGAATTTTAAAGGGACAGCCAGACAGGGGCACTAATTTCCACAGTCCAAAGCCTTATGTATATACACGGCAGTTCTCCAGGTAGCTGAGAATACCTTTTGCTAGTTTCACCCTTTAAGGATCTTCTAATTTTTCCAAAGAATTACTAATGATATCTCTATTCCATTACCTCTTATGTTAAGAAAAAATATTACATTACAATGAGAAATAGAAACTTTATGTGAACTTAAATGACTAGAACTTACTTTTCTGGTCAACATCATCTCTCCTTCAAGGATAATCTGCACAAGACACTGCGTTACCAACCAGCAGGTGGCTTGCAAGGATGAAAATCCAAGTGAGGGGAGACAGTGTACAGTGTTAATTACAGTGCCCTGGAGTTCTGCTGTACCACAGTGAAAAGTCCACAGCACACAGAGGGCCGTCAAGGACACCTAGTGCCTCTGGATGCCAGGATACATCTTCCTTAGACAGTACTGAAAATATCAATACATTCTAGTTCTTGCTTTCTTTCTTAAGATAATTAAAACCTTTTAATCAGTGCTGAAAATATCAACACATTCCAGTTCTTGCATTGTCTCTCTAGATAATTAAAACCTTTTAATCAGAGATTTTATAAGACTATGACTTATTTTGTACTCACCTATTAATTTATGTATTATACAAATATTTATTAAGCACCAATTGTGCCAGGAATCATATAGAAACTGGGATATAATCCATGATAAAGTCACATGTGGCCTCTGTTCTCTTAAAGAGAAGAACTGAATAAGATTCCAGCACTTAATATTTGCACTTTTTACCTGGTATATATTCTAATCCTTAGGTAGCACTTCTCTGGGTAGGGAATATTTTAAATAAATTTGCTGAATTTTCTAGTTTTGCTCTTCAGGGTCACTTTATTTTCTCAAGCACTGAGAATGCTTCAACTTTGTCTGGATACTGTTTGGAAGCCATCATGAATATAATCTCTATCTGATAGTCAAGGTCTGATCCAGGCTGCAAGGGGCCTCAAGCTCGTACAATTTGAGGTTGCCTCTTTAGGAAAGATAATACAAAATCACAAGTACACAATTAAGTATTAAATATAATATTAATTAATTAATTAATTTTTAAATAGAGATAGGGCTTTGCCATGTTGTCTAGACTGGTCTCCAACTCCTGTGCTCAAGTGATCCACCTGCCTGACTCAGCCTCCCAAAGTGATGGGATTACAGGCATGAACTACCTACCATGCCCAACCAGAATATTTATTTAGAGTAAGAAAATATTGCAAACATTTATTAAAGTCCTGGATATCCAGGTTTATTTCTTTCGAGATTCTTTTAGGCAATTTGTCAGAAATACTTACATAGAAACACAACCTAACTTCTCTCCAAAATTCTCTACACTTTTTTTCGGAACTGGCAGCCCTCAAAGGGGACCGTGCATGTGAGCGGCCTTGAAGCTGCAAGTTCAGTAGCTTCACTGTAGAGCTCCATCTGCCCGAGGTGCTCTTTGAGGTAGAGCAGTCAAAGGGACAAAGGCAGAGTGAAGTTAAAAACAAGAAATAAATCCAAATCAAATTTGACCAAGGACAGAGCAAGTCACCAAAGGTGAAGTTCCGAATGAGGGGAGGCCAGGTATAGAGTAAATGCCAGGAATCGCGATGCCTGAGAAAAAGACAAAGGGGTAAACTGAGTCTGGGGGAAAGTTTTTTAAAAAATGGGCTGTGAGTGTATGTAAAAGGAAATGAAGACACATGTGCCTACTGTGCTCCATACCCTTGAACCTCAAAGTGTGCCTCCATGTGTGGCTCTGCATCTGGCATCTTAAAACATTCCTACTACCTGATGGGTTGGAGTCAGAGAGAGGACACAGAAATGCAGGAGAGGACATGCGTGTCTTGTTCCCTCCCCCATTGCTCTGGTGTGCATTTAGTATGACTCACAAATAGGCAGAGATCCTCTCTCCCTGTAAGAGAGGCTAGAGACACTTTCAGGTCCACTGTAGAAATGTGACAGAGTTTCAGAATGTTCCTCAGGCTCTTCAACTTACTGTTTTGGAAACCTACTAAAGTGTAGCAAGTACACAGATCTTGTTCTTAAAAAGCTGTTTCCTAGGAGAACCTGCATCTTCATGAAGCCATAGTCTCCTGCTGGGAAACAATGTTTTTTGTGTGTGTCTTTCAATATGACCCAAGAAATATCCTCTAGAATCAATATATTGTTTCAAAAATGTTGTGGGAAAAACCTACCTAAGATAAACACTGACTGTCAAAGTTTGGTCTTTTAGAAAAATATAATAATGCTTGTAGGAAGTCAGGAGGCTTTATTATCTTTGAAAAAAATGCATATTATCTTTAAGTGAAAAATGTAAAACTTCCAGAGGAGGGATACATAGTAAATAAATAAAAACTTTGAGTTTTTAAGGGATAGTCTAAGATGAAAGAGAGGAAAATTTTATCATGAAGAGAAGAAAAACAGGAGAACTGTGGGCAAGGGCAAGTGAAGAGAGACAGAACAAGTGAAAGAGTAGGAGAAAGATTCAATGTGTAGTGGGAGATGGAATCCTTGGAAGAGCCATAGTCACTTGGGAACATTTCCATGGCAGTAAATGGCTAACATTTTTTAGAAGAGCGATACCTGATATTAAATGCTAACTTACCTCCTCCTCTTTGTTGCAATTGCTCATTGTTATGCTCACATTTTTCAGTAGAAATGAACCATTCCCAACACCCTTATATTAGAAATGTGCCTGGAGAATGTAGGAGTAAGCCACACCCGGAAACACAGGAATCAAAATCAAACGTAAGGAAGAGAATAATACTGGAGACATTGACTAGGAGTGGGTTTGCTTCTAACAAATCATTCACTGCTTTCCCACTGAAACCTCAGAGGATCTGGGAAGAGTTCTATACTTCTGGAAGCATAAAATACAAGAGAGATGCTCCCAAAAGACTTGAGAATGTAGGGCTATTCTGTAGTTACTCGATCTTGGAAAAACCATTTTTGCAGCCCAGCCTTTAAAATGAGGGCTTAGACAAGATAGATCCAATTAGATCAAGTAAAATTTCTGGTATTAACCCAACACAAACTAGTTTTTCCTTCTGTGGACTAAGAAAATAAAAAAATATATATTCTTCTGAATTATTCCTTGGAGTTTTATTTTTAAGAACTACTCAGGTTATGCATTTTCAGAGTTGGGATTATATGCAAATTTTATGTGACAGATACTATTCTTATATGATTGATTTGGGGATCTTCATGAATATTATGAAACTTTATACATATGCTTATATTATTTCAGATACATGTCAGTACGTGAAATTTGAAAGGGCCCAGGTTTTACTCTAAGTAACATTTGGGAACCTGGGAATTTCTGGAAGAGCTTGGATTTTAATGGTTTTTATTGACTGCTAAAATATAGGCGTCTATGAGGAAAATAATGTGAAATACACATAGTTTTTTACTCAGGATTGAATTGAAGTTATTTTACAGGAAAAAGTTGGACCTGTACGAATTGCATACATTAAATATATTATAGTGCCTTAATAATAATAACATTCTTGCACCATATACTTTTATAAATGCTTACCAGTATTCAAGAATTTAATTCTCCCATCCGAGGCATAGAGATATTCACTAGTCTGTGCAAAATCAAAAGGACTATTTGGTTCCAGAGTCTGCTCTTAGCTGTCAGACTACAACAATTCTATAAAATATAATGCTGTGCAGCCTTTGCAAATTATGATGTAAATGTGTATTTCTTGAAATACAAAGCGGTTCATGAGAAACCAGAAATAACAAAGCAGATTGGCATATAATTTATGTACATGTGCATGTATGTGTGTATCACATACATAAATGCTTTATAAAGTCCATTTTTATTCTCCTAATAGTGACTTTAATCTTTATAAATATACAGTTATTATACGACATTTACAAATAGTTCAATTTTAAGAATAAAGTAGTGTATTTTGACTTTTTCCTGACCTGAGGAAAATTTTTTTAAAGTAACACATCTTCATTTCTTAGGGTATTATTTTATTTTTAAATTTTTTTTTGTCTAAGGTTGGAATTATTTACATGTAACTCTATACTCATCATGTGTTATGAATTATCAGATCCATTTTTACATTACAACTTCCTGACTTTTTGTTTTTTAACTTCTTTGTTTAAAAGTTTCATTGCATATCATATGACCAACAGTACCAATCTACCTGGGACTGAGCAGCTTCTTGGAACTTGAGACTTTATTTCTAAAACTGAGGCAGTCATGAGCAAATCAGGAATCTTGATTGCCGGGACAGTGTTGAGATGGTTAGTATTGAATGCCAGCTTGATTGAATTGAAGGATGCAACGTATTGTTCCTGAGTACTGATTTGCTTTCTATGAAGCTGATTTGCTTTCCAGGAAACTGATTTGCTTTCTAAGAAGCTGATTTGCTTTCCAGGCTCACCAGGGCAAGTATTAAAGGACCAGCCAGTAGGCAAGGCTAGGAGCAAAACTGTAAGTTTATTTTTTTGGTCACCTAGCTTCAGGGAAGAAGGTGTAGAGGGTGAGGTCTGTCCGTCTCCAGCAAAGGAGGCAGAGAGAGTCGCCCGGTGGAGCTCTCGGGGGAGTTCCTGCAGTGCCCACAGGAGTGGGGCCTGAGGAAGTGCGCACAGGGCGCCCTCCGGGAGCGGCTTTTATGTCCTGGGCCTGGGAGTGGGTGGGCAGTGGGCGGGACATAGGCGGGTCAGGGGCGGGTGGTAGGCGTGGCTAGGCGGGTTCCGGTTTTTCTCCGTCGGAGGTCGGGTTGCGCCTGCGCAGCGACCTGTGTCTTTCCCGGGGGCGGGAAAGTTGATGATGAAGAACCGGGAACTGCGCCATCTTGCCTCAGTTCAACCAAACAAGTACGTCTGTGAGGGCATTGCCAAAGGAGATTAAAATTTGAGTCAGTGGACTGGGAGAGGCAAACCCACCCTCAATCTGGATGGGCACCACCTAATCAGCTGCCATCATGGCTTAAATAAAAGTGGGCTAGACTGACTGAGCCTTCCAGCCTTCATCATTCTCCCGCGCAGAATGCTTCCTGCCCTTGAACATCAGACTCCAAGTTTTTCAATTTTTGGACTCTTGGACTTACACCAGTGGTTTGCCCGGGTCTCTCAGGCTTTTGACCACAGAGAGAAGGCTGCACTGTCGGCTTTCCTACTTTTGAGGTTTGTGGACTCAGATTGGCTTCCTTGCTCTTCAACAGACGGCCTTCTGTGGGACTTCCCCTTGTGATTGTGTAAGTCAACACTTCTTAATAAACTCCACTTTTTTACATCTGTCCTATTAGTTCTGTGCCTCTAGAGAACCCTGACTAATACAAGTGTACACCTTTAAGCAAAATTTATATACCTTAAGAGAATAATAAAGATATCTGTATTTATACCTGAATAAAGATAAATAAATAGAGGAATACATTGAGAAAGAGAAAGGGAACGATGATTGAGAGTTACAGGAAGAAAGGGAAAGACTCACCCATGTAAAGACTGCAGATCTTTGGCGGGGTGTGGTGGCTCACCCCTGTAATCCCAGCACTTTGGGAGGCCAAGGTGAGTGGGTCATCTGAGATCAGGAGTTTGCGACCAGCCTGGCAAACGTGGTGAAACCCCATCTCTGCTAAAAATACAGAAATTAGCCGGGCGTGGTGGCAGGCACCTGTAATATCCCAGCTACTAGAGAGGCTGAGGCAGGAGAATTGCTTGAGCCCGAAAGGCAGCAGTTGCAGCTGAGATCAGGCCAGTGCACTCCAGCCTGGGCCACAAGAGCGAAACTCCGTCTCAAAAAAAAAAAAAAAACTACAGATCTTTGTACATGTTTGTATGTATGTGTGTATGTATGTCTGAAAAGATATATATTTACACATGTAGCTCTCTATGTATATGTAGAAATGATTAGAAGGGAGAGACAATAGTGTGTTATAGTCTTAATTTTGATACTTATCAGTAACATAATTTATTCATTATATAATTATAACATAATTATAAATTTAGAAATATTTTTTATGTTTTTAAAGTGCTTTATTAAAAACATACTAACTCCAGCTGCATATTATCTCTTGCCTAGGTCAAAGAAAAGTCTATACACGGAAATTCTTCAGTGCTTTCTTTCCCTTGTTAGGATTATACATGAAACCTGCCATGTATCAAAGCCATGAAATTGTGAGAAAGGCTTAGCCTCTGGTCCTCTGAAGTTACCATTGCTTCTTGCTAAATGATGCTCTGTAAAATGTTGGCCCAGATCATCTTCTAAAAGCTTTCCGAGCTCTGGCCCTCACCAAGGTCCTCTCTATTGGACATAGACAAAGCACTCAATTCAAGCTGAGAAACTGAGTTACCTTCATAGACATCCAAGCAGCTGTCACCCAGCTGAGAAGATTCCTCTTATGTGGCACTCTGTGGTGGAAAGATGCACCGTTGCTTCTTATGGCACCCACAAAATTCTGCCCTCCTCTCTGATTTCAGAGAGCCTTTTCCCAGAATAGTCCTTCTGTTTCCAGCAAGGCAGGCAACACCTGCCCACCCATTTCTGAAAACCAGATTCAAACCCATTTAGGGGCCAGGATTCTAAAAATTCTAAATGAAAAGAGCCCAGAGCTCAAGGATAAAATGTACGATGATCCCTTGGCAGTGGAATTTTACATTTTATAAT
>NW_012113141.1:16268960-16306058 GCF_000951035.1 Colobus angolensis palliatus | reverse complement strand
TTACTACATGAAAAAGACATTGTAGAACAAGGTATGTGATGTAATCCCATTTTCAAAAACAAATTATATGTATATACATATATATATTTATGATATATATTAAAATAAAATTGTAATTTGATTATGAGCTTTTATCAGCACCCCTAAAAATGATACCCATTAAATAATGAATAATTTAACTCCTAGTTTTAGTACTTTTATATAGTAGATATTTAATAAAACTTCAGTAGCTTATTCTTCCTGACTTTTGTACACAAAGCACATCTGAAGCCATGTCTGCCTTTTCTGAGAACTAACTAATGAAAATATTCTTAAGAAGGGAAAAATGCTTTCTACATATCCATTAGTGTAAACATGTTTTTAATAGTACTGATGGCAACAATTAATGAAACCACTTGAGGTAGTTCTTTACTTAAAAGACATCAATTCTATTTAAATTTACCACTCATTCTAACATGGTGTATAAAGAGTTTTCTTGTTTGGGAATCTATCTTAGTGTAAATACTCAAAGGAGAATATTGACTTCCTAATGCTTTTCGTTTTCTAGGTAGTTAAGATGTTGCTAGAATTGAGAACTACCAAAGGAATTGTAGGGACAAATATAGTCTCTAGAAAGTTTACATATAAATTCTAACTTGTTTGGGACTCTTGAGTATGTTCATTTTGGCTTCCTAATAGACACCAGTTTATTTTCTAATTTCTTGCCTTTAAGCTCTTTGGCAAGAACTTTAGCACAAAATATAAGAGGAGGTAGGTTGAGGTCATAGGCAAATTCTTACTGAAATAAAATCTTACAAATTGTAACTATGTATTTCCAAGACAGCAGGCATAGACCCCTCTAAGAAGGATATTACCCCTTCCCAGGAAACTGCCTCTCATCACCACTGCCTCCTTTAACTTAGCATTCACTTTGTACAGTATGATCTTAGGGTGAGCATCTGCCTCTCAAGTGTTCCTTTGTCCAGGAATTTGAAAAACTTTGTCTCAAGATAGGTGAGCATATGTAATGGGGCAGATGTAAAATTTCAGGAACTGAGGCAAGTCATTTTCAACTGTGTACACTACAGAGCAGAGAAAGTTGCTCAAATAAAAGAAAATGGTTTGATAGCACTATTGATTTTGCCTACATCCCTCCTGTTCCTCATCCGCCTTTCTTGAGGCCCAATTGCATTAACACCCTTGAGTTTGTGAGACATTCCTGCATGATTACAATAAATTCTTATTCCTCAATCTCTAATTTTTGTTCCCATAACAATGCAACTCCTGCCTTTCTTTCTCTCATTCTCTTTCCCCATCCTTCCATTTTAATGCTTGCTGTAATTCTAGCAAATGTCAGTGTTCTATATGTAACCCGTCTAAGAAGACAGTCACTGCAATTTCTAGGAGCCCATTATCGAGTGATCTTCACCCCCTTCAACTTTAGTCACACACATCCTTAATCTAGGCATTAGCAGTAATGACTTAAATGATGAAACTTGACCTTAAACATTCCCCAACTCAGACCACAGCCTCCCACCCTTCCATATGCTTCACACTCATTTCTGTTGCTTTTGATTTCTTAGTATTAACTCCAGGCCCTCAGAGGTTAGAAACTTAGACATCAGGGTCAGACAAACCTGGAATTTAATCCTACTTGTAAATCAAATGATTTTTGCAAAGAAAATTATTTATCTTTCTAAGGCTAAAATGATTCAGCTGAACAAAGGGAGTAATATCAGTCTCTGAGGTCATTGCTTATGCAATACAGCACCTGGTACACAGGAGACAGTTGATGCTATCTGTGTAATTCTCATACTGTTATTGCGCTTTTCATTTCTCCTTTAGTTTATCAAAAGGCTCCTAACTTTTCTTCCTTCTCTGGCCACTCATGGGTGTGCAAATAATCTGGATAACCCATATTCTTAACATCAACTCTTCTGTAGTCCAGCCCTTCTGTCCTAATTATCAGAGGAAATCCAAACCCTGGATACATTTTCCAGTCTATCTTCTCCCTTTCTACTGCCCAGAGATTCAGGTTGATAACCGCTCCATGTCCAAGGTTTCTAAACTCAGCCTGGTCCCAAGAAAGACTTTAAATCCATTTATTTGATTAGTTTCCCCCATCATTTCTATCAATTTCTATGTGATATGATTACCACATTCCTTCAGGCTTCTACCAAGCTAGTTTTCTTTCTTTCTTTTCTTCTCTTTTCTTTTTTTCTTTTCTTTTCTTGTCTTTTCTTTCTCTCTCTCTGTCTCTCTCTCTCTTTCTCTCTTTCTTTCTCTCTCTCTGTCTTTCTAGATGGAGTCTCGCTCTTGTCGCCCAGGCTGGAGTGCAATGCTCAGCTCACTGCAACCTCCACCTCCCAGGTTCAGCGATTCTCCTGCCTCAGCCTCCTGAGTAGCTGGGATTACAGATGGCTGCCACTATACCAGGCTAATTTTTGTATTTTTAGTAGAGACAGGGTTTCACCATGTTGGCCAGGCTGGTCTCAAACTCCTGACCTCAGGTGATCCTCCCACTTTGGCCTCCCAAAGTGCTGGGATTACAGGCATGAGCCACAGTGCCCAGTCCAGTTATCTTATTTTCAATAAACCAATGCATTTAGATTCACTGCAAGCATAATTTTAGCACCACATCACATTCATATATCTGCAGTTACATCTACTCTCTCTTCTTTTCATCAGCCATGTGGAATGATGTGCCCATTGTCCCACTGCAGGCTACGATTCTACTCTTCCCAGTGAGCCTAGTTTTTCTCACTTTTTCTAGAACTTTGCTGTAACGGCCTTCATCTTTATTTTCTTTATCTTCAATCTTCTCTCATCTCATAGGCTCCTCTCAGCCTTTATAATCTTATTCAACTAGTAAAAATGTTTAGATAATTCTTATAAAACCACAGGAACTAAATTAGTTAGGATACTTTTGACTTCCACAGTATAATACCCAAATAAAAAAGGTTCAACCAATAAGGACTGTTTCTTTTTAATTTCACAGATTAAGAAGCATGAAGATAGGATTCTCACCCTAACGATGGAGAAGAGATCTCTAAGGCATCTAATTTTTGATATAATTTTAAAGCCTCTATAACAGCCCTGACCTAGACAATGTTTAGTGGTGGTGTGGATGCATCGTTCCCATTTCTGGTTTTTGGGGTTTTTTTGAGACGGAGTCTCACACTGTTGCCTGGGCTGGAGTGCAGTGGCATGATTTCGGCTCACTGCAACCTCTGCCTCCCAGGTTCAAGTGTTTCTCCTGCCTCAGCCTCCTGAGTAGCTGGGATTGCATATGCCCGCTACCATGCCTAGCTAATTTTTTGTATTTTAATAGAGCTGGGGTTTCGCTACCTTTGCCAGGCTGGTCTCTAACGCCTGACCTCGTGATCCACCCACCTTGGCCTCCCAAAGTGCTGGAATTACAGGCATGAGCCACTGCGCCCCGCCCCCTATTTCTAACACCTACATGCAATTCCTTACTAGAGCTCCCTGAGATAGTGATTTCTGATAGTGTGTCTGTTCCACTGAGCCAGTGGATGCTCTGAAGTTAGCTGAGATAATCTCAGAGCCAAAAGACCAATGTTGGGAACCTGTCTATATGATCAGAGACGAGTGAACAAAATTAAGAGTATCTCAACAGATACAAACAGTAATAGAGAGTAATCATTTTGAGCAAATAATTGTCATTGTCCACATCCCGATGTTTTCATCAATGAAAATAGTAGCTCAAAATGGACTGAGATTAAGTTTTCATATACCATTGGAATACTGGCTCTGACTAAAAATTAAGATCAACGTTTACTAAGGCAGAAATATTCATATGGGAAACTTTTGAGAATATTTCAGTTTTGTATTGAAATTCATATCCACTATTTCTTAAAATGGAAATCCCACTCTTCTCTTTAAACATTTAAATACATTCTCGTTGCTTTGGAACATAGTTCCGATCCCAGATACGGGCAGTGCAGGTGGTGTCACTAAGAGTTCAGCATTTATTCTCTGAGTTCAGAGTGTGGCCCATTATTAACATATCTGTATCCTAACCTCTCTAAAAAAGATGTTACTTACCTATTCTAAATTCAGTTTTCTCATAAAGTCAGAATAAAAAGAATCTCAGAGCATTATGAGGTTAAATGAGATAATCCAACTGAAGTGTGGCAGATAGATATAATTTGGGGGGTCCACTAAACACTTCAGCTCTCCCAGGAATATAATTGGATTGCCCTTCATCATCCTCTTGTAATTAGGTGTGGCCATGTGGCTGACATGGGCCAATAAGATGGAAGTCATATGTGTTAACTTCTTGTCAAAAGCTTTAGGAACTAGAGTGTAATTTGCCATGCCTTCTTTTCTTCTTCCACAATGAATGGCAATGTCCCAAATGGTGTCTGCCCAGTCATCAGGGGTCTCAGAGGCAGGCCAGTATGAAACAGAACACCCAATTAATCAAAAACACACATTAAGCTTGAGTGAGAACCATACCAGGATTGTTGTAAATCACTAAAATTTTGGACACTTTGTTACTATTGTGCAACCTAGCCCACATAACTAGTGCAAAATAGTTGAAAACATTAGCTACTGTTGTCTTAGGACTCATCCTCATCTTCATCGGCCTCCTCCTCCTTCTCTTTCTCATTAAGCCCTTTTTTCTGCCGTCCTTCTCTAACCTCATTCTACTTTTTAGTCTGTTGCCTCCTCTCCCTGTTTTAGTCATAGCAGTCTTCATCCATTTTCTTAACCAGTGCTGCTTTTACATTTAAGGTTCTAATGTTGGATATTAAACTTTTACTTTATTTTTAACGGTTGGAAACCCCTTTTACCCTCTTTAGCTAACACCAACAGGATATTGACTTTGTCTTAATGGTCTTTAAGCATTTCCTGACACTTGGGAATTATTGGTCCAAAGTCATTTATTTACAATCAAGTTGATTTTTCTCAACAAACCTTTACTTGCAGGCATCTTTTTCTGTAAAGTGACATCTTCATCTACCATTACTAAAGTCAGTAGCCTAGGAGTTATCCATTATTCTTTTCTTTCCCTTACCTCATATCAGTCTAAAATCATGTCTTATAAAGTCTGTCTCCAAAATGTAACTTTAATTTGTCAACTTCCCCCATGTGTTTCCTTTCTAATATAAATCAAGCAGCCATCATCTCTCCTCTAACCGTGAAATAATCTCTTTATTGGGCTACACCTTTGCAATTCTTGTCTTTCTCGACCTTATTCTTCATATGCAGCCAGAGTAATAGTCTGAATGAATAAATAAGTAAATAAAGGTGATCAGTGTGTTTCTCCCCTTAGGCTCTCCAGTGTCTTTCCCATGCCCTTGAACTAAAATCCAAAACCCTTACCATCAAAGTAGAGCCGGACTATGATCTAACTTCTGCCTGTTCTTCAGGGTCACTAGTCTTTTTGTTTAGGCCCCCAGTGGCCTCCTTTCCCATCTCTGAACTACTAAGGTCCTTTCCTAACTAGAAAATTCCAGGTATGAAGTTTCTGCTAGCTGGAATGCTGTCCCCCATCCTCTTCACATGCATGAAGCATGAGTGGTCTTGATTATGTCCTCCTGCGAGAGGTCCTTCTTAACTCTCTTAAAACGTGGATGCCATATCATCCTCTCTATGTCATTGTGGCCTATCCATGTTATTCATGATGCTTATCAACACACACACGCACTCAAAAACACACCCACGCTTGTTTTTGTTGTTGTTGTCGTTCATTTTGTGGTCTTAGAAACACTGTAAGCAGTGCAGGTTGGGACCATTTCTATTTTATTGACCAATATGTTACCAAGTTGTTGAATGAATAAAGGTTGGTCACAATTTCAAAGATCATCATATAATTTTTGCAAAGCATGAATCGTTTGGAACAGTAAGGGAGGAATTCTTAAATTCTGCTCCGCAACATTGCCTTTTTTAGCCATATCACAACGCATCAGCTATTGTACATGTATCATCATCACTTCCTGACTGAGAAGTCACTCGTGTAGTCCAGCTCCACAGACTATAGAACTGAAAGCACAAATTGAACTATAAGGATCAAATTTTAATCTAAAAATTGATGTGTAGCATCTGAAACAGCAAAAATATGCAATATGATTCGAGAAATTATCTAAAATTCAAAATTTGAAAACAGCATTTTTAAGTGAATATATACTGGGATAGATATGGATGGTGCAAGGATCCTATTGAATATATTACAATGATTGTGGAGAAAGAAAAAGTTATTGTTGAGTCCACCTAATGTCCTAAGGGACTAACAGCCAGATTTTTAGAAGGGACCTTAAAAATAATTTGAGATAAAGCATGAGAAACTCCATTGCAAACGTAAAAGGCTAAAGAAGTTACTTTTTCTTTAACTGTGTGTAATTGCTTGTGTGCAACCCAGTCCAATGAACCATCATTTCTCACCTGTGTTACTCCATCAGCTTCTCCTTCCTTCACTCTTACCACCCTGAAGCCATTTTCTGCACAGAAGCTAGAGTCACCTTTTAGAAAAAAATCTGAATAGATCCCCTCTTTCTTTAAAAACTCTCCAATGACATTTCATTGCACTTAAAATCAAAGTTCCATGCTATGTCTAAGGCCCTGTATGACCCAACTTGTGCCAGCCATCTCTCTCAACTCATCCTAATTAACTCTACCACATGGCACTCCAGCCTATTGCCCCCATTCCAACATGGCAACCTTCCTCCTACATCAGTGATTCACATGTGCCATTCCTTCTGCCTGGGTTGTCCTTGCCCAAGTTTTTGACTGGGTGACTCCTTCGATTATTCAGTCCCATTTTGACATGTATGGAATCTCCACAGAGATCTAAAATGTCTCCCCAAACTTCCATTCCTACCCAAATACTTACTCTTAGCCTAGGTTTTTTTTCTAATCACAAGCTGAAATTTTTATTCGTTTGTTCATCCATTGTCTGCCTTCTCCACAGTATTTTAGCCC
Organism: Colobus angolensis palliatus; assembly: GCF_000951035.1. Lineage (NCBI taxonomy): Eukaryota > Metazoa > Chordata > Mammalia > Primates > Cercopithecidae > Colobus > Colobus angolensis. The sequence goes on along the minus strand of NW_012113141.1, from coordinate 16,299,134 downwards.
CATGAATGTAAGGACTTTGTCTGTTTTGTTTGCTACTGTATCTGCAGTTTCTAGACCTTGATCCCACACGCAGTAAGCACTCAATAAATATTAATACTTATGGAAGGGAGGATGGGAGAAAACACATGGATTTGTTACATAGGGGGACATATGTGTGAAGAATTATTTCACCCATTCTATCTACCCAATCACTCTGCACAGGAAACAGCTGGCCATTATGGGTTTTAAGAGAGAGGCCAGCAAGCTCACAAGGGGAGGCCAGAGCCCTTTCTCACCACACTGGAAACACATGTTTGGTCAGTAGCATAGTATTATTTCTCTCTTGTCACATGGGCTCTGATACTTGACATCTGGCCCCCTCATTCTCTGTCCTCTCCATCCTCAGACTTCACTTTGTCAAAGAGCATGAATATACATTTCAGTTGGGCTTCAAGGAGTAGTAATAATTAATCTCATTTTATTAAGGGCAAATATAATTCTATGAACCAGATCAGTACCCCATATGACATTTTTTGACATTTTAAGACATTTTTTGAAACTCCTCAAGTCCATTCTTGGCTTCAGCTTACCAGAGGCCAAAAGTTTTCATGGGTGGTTTGAGTCTGGGAACTATCTGCAAAGTCTTAAGTAATAGACAAAAGATGTGTCAGCTTTCAGAGTTGGAAAACAACTGAGAAGAAAATTGTCATTTGCCTCTGGGTGTAAGCAAAATGAGAGGGAAATTGTTACAGCAACTTAGTGCTGTTGAGACAATATTTCTAATCTCTGGAAAATGGAAGGCCTTGTGGGGAGAATGCTAGAACATTGTCCTGCTTCTTGTCACCTTCTCCACAATAAACAGCTGCAATGCAGAGGAGTGGAAAAGAAGCCTCGGTTAATCAAACCAAAGAGGCTTGCCAAAGGCTAAAAGGCACATCCCTTAGAAAATAAAAATAAGAAAACACCATAATCTAATGTACTAATTAGGATTGTAAAGATAGGAAACAAAGTGATTATTTGTCAAGGAGTATTGAAATGGTTTCCCTAAATTGAACTGTTAAAAATTATATATAACATATATTCTGAATATAAAAGTAAAATATGACCATTATAAAAATACAGCATGTTGAAAACCATATAAAATTCTCAACATCTTACCGTACAGAAATAATCGTTGTTTATATTTGAATGTTTTCTTCCAATAGCTTATTTTGAGAACATTTTCTAATGCATGAGATTTAATAATTTAATACTGTTACATCCTACTGTTGCATCATAATTTAATTAGGCATTTATCTGTAGCTGCATTTGTAAGAATCTGTCATTTGCTTTTATTAGGTTTGCTTTGCCCACATGTATAAATACATCTAAAGAACAGATGAGAAGGAATATGATATGTAATACTTACATTATAAAATTATAATTCAGTTTTATTCTACATCCTTAATTTGGTGTAATACTGGGAACAACATCTAAGAATATTTCAACTTTATAGGGGGTTAATATGTTTTCATCATTATTTAAAATATGATTTATTTAAATATTTTTTCTATGATAAATAAGCTATAGTAAATATATTTATATGTAAATCATTATGTAACTTTTATATATAACTTCTGTTATGAAATATTTCAAATAAAAGATAAAATCCATAGATACACACTGCAATTTGTTCTCTCATGTCACGTGGTCTCTGATACTTGATGACTGGCCCTGTGACCCTCTGTCCTCTGTGTGTGTGTATCAGATCATTTTCCTGTTTCTGCCATGAACCCATATTTCTGTTAATATATAGTCTGGGCACTGAGGTATCAAACTTTATCATTCTGTTCATTGCTATATCCTCAGCTTCTAGAACAGTACTCAGCAATACTAGGTATGCAATTGTTTGTTAAAATAATAAATTAATTAATTGATATTTGAGTGTTTATTGTTTTCTTATTTTTAAGAGCTCTTTAGGATAGTAAACTTCTGTTGTGTTGTAAATATTATTCTAATTTCATCATATTCTTTCGAGTTTTGCAGATATTAATTTTAAATTGCATTCCCATAAATCTAATTCATTTTTGGTTTTTCTGTTAGCTTCATTCCTATAAATTCCTTGCCCAATTTCTTGCACTTTTCTGGAGTTGTTGAGGAGCCTCTACCTGGAGAATCTGTTAGTGTATCTCATCTAACATAGCTGACACCCCTGCAGCAGGTACCTCCTCCAGCATCCTATATTTCATTTAGGTCTTTTGTACTTTTATTTGTTCTTGTATGATTTCATTTCACTCTTTTGACCATTGTATTTTGTGATAATATATGGTATGTGGTAGGGATGTATATTTCCTATTTTAAGGTCGCCAATACTCTAATAACATTTTTGAATAAAGTGAACTTAATTTGATTTAGAATACCCTTAATTTCAGTTTTTTTAAATTCATCAGTATGTTTCTGGGTTGTTGCTCACATTTCAGTTCTTATACTTGCAACACCACAATAAGCGTAATTGTTGTAGCATAAGATTATCTTTGATTATATACTAAATTGTCCCTCATTCTCTCCATATAGTTTAATTTTTCAAAATGATTTTGAGTATTTTCATCTATATGTTCTCCAAAACACTCTCAATGTGTCTTGTCTTCAAGTGTGTTTTATTTATGAATGAAATTGAAGACTCTTGGCAAGTTTATCATATGAAGTTTTTCCATTAAGATAAAATTATATTATCATTTATTTAAATCTTCACTAATGTTCTCTTTTTTCAGTAGTTTCACTAGTTTTATTTCAAAGGGATGTATATTTATGTTAAAATTGCAAATTGGATTTTATTTGTCCTGTATTTTCTAGTCATTTATCCTCTTTGGTTTATAGACTTATAACTGAAATCATAATATCATTCTGTTGACTTTTGAATTTTCGTTTGGATCATTGTGACTCCACCTTTGCCACATTTATATCTATTTTCTTTTCTTATTCCTTTCTTATTGCCAGATCTTGCTCGTCTATGTTAACTTAGTTAACAGTAATAATAGTAGAAAAGTGGCCTTGTTCTTTATTCTAATGGAAATGAATGCAATGTCTAACTGCTACCACTAATGTTGACCTTTGAGTTTGTGTTGTTAGATATGCACCCCCTTCAAGTAACTAAATGATTTTTTCAGAAATAGAAGTTGAATCATATCCGATTTTTGCTATCTCTGGAGATAAATCATATTACAAAAAGCACTAATACCAAGATGTCTTCAAATAATTAAAATAAATCTTATGCTGTCTCAGTGATTTCCTCTTTATTACATGACTGTAATCCATTTGCAAGTATTTTATTTAGGTTGTATGCATATATATTTATAAATAACATTGGACAATAGCAATTTTCTGAAAGAAGATTCTGTCAAACATTAATATAATGAAATACCAAATGTTCTTAGGAAGACAAAAAGAGTTTGTGATCCAAGTGTTTATGGGAAATGATCTGGAAGTCTAAAGGGGGAGACTATTTGACTTCCCTCAACCTTGTTTCTCTTCTTTCACACTTACTGGCCATGGTAGCTGCCCCTACAGTTAGACCTACGTGAGGAATTAAGAATAAAATGGAGGCCAGGCACAGTGACTCACACCTATAATCCCAGCACTTTAGGAGGCCAAGGTGGGTGGACCACTTGAGGTCAGGAATTCAAGACCAGCCTGATCAATAGGGTCAAACTCCATCTCTACTAAAAATACAAAAATTAGCTAGGTGTGGTGGCGTGTGCCTGTAGTCCCAGTCACTCAGAAGGCTGAGACAGGAGAATTGCTTGAACCCGGGATGTGGAGGTTGCAGTAAGCTGAGAATGCACCACTGCATTTCAGCCTGGCAACGGATCGAGACTTTGTCTCAAAATGAATAAATAAATAAATAAATATTAAAATGGTCAGGCATAGATTCCATGCTTTTAATAAGGCAGTTGAACAAATATTTGAGCTTTTTCTTGTGGAGCACTTTTCTGGAGTTGTTGAGGAAATTCTACCTGGAGAAAGCTATGAGTGCCTCTCATCTGACATAGCTGACACCCATGCAGCAGGTAGCTCCTTCAGCATCCTGGTAGTCACGTTGCTCCTCCAGGTAGTCTTTCTTGCCTCGGGTACTCATGGAGGTAGGGAGTTATACATCCTTGCCCGAGACAAACACATAGGTCCCCACTCCTTATGTCTTGGTCTCTTCAATGTACTAAGTTTCAGTTTCAGGCAAGCTCAGCCATAATGTTTGGTCTTTCATTTTCCCCAGGATCTCTTCAAGAGAACAGATACCGTGGGACCTACCAAAGATCCTCTGAATGCCACAGCACTTGACGTGATGGGAGAGAAAAACATTTTTTCTTCAACTGAAAAACAGAACAACATCGGGCTGGGCAGGGTGGCTCATGCCTGTAACCCAGCACTTTGGGAAGCCCAAGTGGGCAGATCACTTGAGGTCAAGAGTTTGAGACCAGCCGGGTCAACATGGTGAAACTCTGTCTCTACTAAAAATACAAAAATTAACTGGGCGTGGTGGCATGCACCTGTAGTTTCAGCTACTCGGGAGGCTGAGACAGGGGAATCACTGGAACCAGGAAGGCCGAGGTTGCAATGAGCTGAGATCGCGCCACTGCCCACTCCAGCCTAGGCAATACAAGACTCCATCTCAAAACAAAGAAAAACAAAAAGAAAAAACAGGACAACACTGAGTTTTGAGAATTCTCTCAAAAGTAACTAGCTCCCCTTTCAAAGCTGACATTTTTATAGTGTGTAAATGCTAACGCTGGCAGAAATAGTTTTAACAACATTCGGCATCTCTCTCTAAGGATACTTAAAGCTTGCTCTAGGAAGTGGAAACACAAAGGGCCAACTATTTTTCCCAACCTTTGGGCCTAAGTCAAAATTTGGAGAGAAAGAGTATAATTTGTTAAGTCCTATGTATGTATGTGTATATTTAAGTGTGTGTATATATATTAATTATATATTATATTGTGTTATAATTATGTTATATATAATGCATATATAAAACATTATTAATCATATATTATATACTTAACATATTGATATACAGTCCCTGATATACATTGGTTCAGTGTAGCATTTCACGACTTTATAATGGTGTGAAAGCAGTATGAACTCAGTAGAAATCATACTTTTAGTACCCATATGGCCATTCTGTTTTTCACTTTCCATACAGTATGTAATAAATTACATGAGACATTCAAAACTTCATTATAAAATAGGACTTGTGTTGCACGATTTTGCCCTACCATGGGCTAATGTAAGTGTTCTGAGCACATTTAAGGTAGGCAAGGCTAGATGGTATTCAGCCGCTGAGGGGAGAGTTGTCCTTTTGGATAGCACTATTGATGGTATCTTCTAGAAGTACCAAAGTCTATCTCCCCAGCCCTTTCCTGCCTAAATGTTGAATTCTGAGGTTTCTTCATCCTTGCTTTCCTTACTCCATTCCCTCAGAACCATGGTGCCTTAGTGCCCAGAATAATTCAGCCCCGTATTCCCATATTAGATTTTCTGTCCAATTGTTTAAGACTCTGAGAATTCCACTGAGTATCACTTCAGCTGGTTTTAAACATTTTTTGTCTTCCTTTTTATTTTCCAAATTTCCTTTAACTGAAACTTTTATTTCCCCTTTGACATTTGTTATTTAGTAGAGTTGAATTATTTTTGTTTGTTGTTTTAACATTTTTAAGTTTTTTTTATTATTTAAAAATTTTGAGACGAATATTGTAAATCAACAATAGGGAAGAAGAGTCGAAAATTAGCTTCCTGATTCTTAACTTCCATTCTACTGGGGCATGGTATTCTATTGAAAATTTTCCTTTTTACTAATTCTGTCAAATTTCATTTCTGCTTTGTTTCTTTTTTAAAAATGTATTAACTTTATTCCTTATATAATATGCTCTCTTTTTTACTGTCAGCCACTGACCTTAGCCTTTTGTCTCATTTTTGAGTACGTACTTTCTTATATTTTAGTGGAAGAGGAGATAATTTCTAAGGTGCAACACTAGAGCAAATCTCATTTTGAAAGGAGTCATGACCTCTTTATATTGAAAGTGATACGTTTGGCCTTGTTTATGCCTACGAATGGCTTCACAGTTTTCCGCTGAGATATTTTATGATCTCCCTGCCTTGTCTGTGCAGATATTTCTCCAGGGCTTGTGTCTCAAAATGATGGTTGTGGAAGAGGTCAAGTGAATTTTCTTCATTTCTTCTATTGACCATATTCTTGCACACAAATTCCTTTTTTTCTGATCATAGGTTTGAGGGATGACTAATATAAATTTATAACAGTATTTCAGTGACTTGGCACCTTGAAGTGAATGAGCAGGGAAGTGGAACCACCCACGGTATTGGTTCTTAGAGGGCTGAAGCAGGTGACCTGAGCACTGCCATTTTATATTTATTCCTCCCATGATGGGAGCAATTGGTATAGTGACTGCCATGGATATGGCTCTTCTGGCTTTCTTTCTGGCACTGCTGCCTGTCACATTTGGGACAAGAAATAGCAATGTTACTAAATTTCTGATCGCTCTGTTTTGTATGTCAGAACTTCCAGTAAGTCACATAATTGGGTACATCTGGTTCCATCTATTATTTATGTAGTCTGCCCTCATTCTAGCCAATCTATGGAATTGTTGAACTAGGGTCAGAATCATCCTCCCTTAACCCTGAAGATTCTAACCTGTCTTGAACATTTAAAGGATCACTATCAGAAATTTACAAGAAAAAAAATAATAATGATGAGAAAATATAAAGGGAGGCTACAGGGATTCTGGGTGGAAATGCAGTCCCTTACAATTTTTTTATCTGTATAAGCTTAGGCATGTTTTCTAAAGCCTCTGTACTTCAGTTTTCTTATCTTTAAATGGGGATAAAGTGAATGCATACTTTATAGAGTTATGATGACTAAGTTAATGTATGTAAAACATCTAGTGCCATGCATATTCACAGTTCTTTCAGATGGTTTTCCTGTATAATAATGTCACTTCTTCCTTACTCCAAGATAGATGGCATTTAACAAACCTTCTTCTTCCCCTCTTCTTCCCCTCTCCTCTTCCTTCTTCTTACAGTCTGAATTAGGAGGTATAAATTTAGTCAGCGGTGCAGTGGCTTCTCTAGGGATTTTTTAAAAATACAGCTGTCTGTCTATCTTGGCAAAATATTATAAAATTGGTGATCTAAATCCATCAAGGAAGATGCTTAAAAACAAAATTAATACTGTGGGAGAACCAAATATCTTTGTCTATCTGTGTTTTTTTTTGTTTTTTTTTTTTGAGACAGAGTCTCCCTCTGTCGCCCAGGCTGGAGTGCAGTGGCCCGATCTCAGCTCACTGCAAGCTCCGCCTCCCGGGTTTACGCCATTCTCCCGCCTCAGCCTCCCGTGTAGCTGGGACCACAGGCGCCGCCACCTCGCCCGGCTAGTTTTTTGTATTTTTTAGTAGAGACGGGGTTTCACCCTGTTCACCAGGATCGTCTCGATCACCTGACCTCGTGATCCGCCCGTCTCGGCCTCCCAAAGTGCTGGGATTACAGGCTTGAGCCACCGCGCCCGGCCGTCTATCTGTGTTTATGTCCAGAAAAGATTAATGTATATGTGTGTAAATAGATTATTAAATACTGACATAAGTCAAAGGTAGTAAATGTTTAAAATCAGTTTAATAATATATTATAGGATCAATGTTAAGAGAACACTTTGAAATATGAATGCGCTTATGCATATAATGTATGCATATAATGACTTGCAGAGCCGTTAAGCGTATGTATAAAGATACTTTACCAGTGAAGAAAATTATCATGGACTGTATGTAAAGTTAATAAAGTGGGATAAAATATTTTAAATACTAGATGACTGCAATTTTGTAAGAGACACACAGTAAGTATATATTCAATAAAAAATATTGGAAGGGAATGTGCTCAAATTATTAATCGTGATTATAGTTTGGTCATTCTAAAACGTTTCTTCTCATATATTTTATATGTAAACATGTAATATTTTTAATTAAAAAATAAAATTAAGCTTTATTAAAGTAATGCATTTCTGACTCTTCCAAATCAATTACATTTTAACCACAACACGTTATATTGTTAAGCAAAGTAAATACAAAATAAACAAAAGGCTCAATGAATGTTAAAACGGTATATATTAGCCACTTCCAGAAAACAATTGAGTAGTATCTAAAACGAATTTCAAAAATGGTCATACTTTTTGACCCAGCTGTACCACTTCTTGCAAAGTATGACTAGGAAATTACTCTTAACCATTGAGATTCACCTATTTTTTAAAAACTTGTTGTAATTTTTTGTTATAGACCTTTCCACTTCACAAAAAAGAAGAAAATGCATTCACTAACTCATACACAAGAATTACAATTTCAGGTCTTTACAGATCTTATGAAATGTGTTTATAGATCTGCAGTTTCTTTCCAGAAAAAAAAGTAATGTGTGTTGTAATATTAATTGTGGGGTTAGTTATGGTAGTAAATAAATTGGGTGAATTTGTATCAAATAATAATAGAATGTCTACATAAGTCATAAAATAAAAGCAAACTGGAATTTATGCAGTCTTCAATAAAATGTTTATAAAGACAATGTATTGCCATAGGACAATATGACATACAATTTTTTAATTTATAATACAACACAGTAGGAAAGTAATTTTGTAAAAGTATGCCCATATGTGGAAAATGAGAAAAAATATACAAAGATACAAGTTACTATGATTTTAGCATGGTGAATTAATGGTTGACTTTTTTCACACTTTCAGTGACAATTTTTAAATAAGATTTTAAAAGTGTGAAAAGAAAATCATTGATTCACTTTATATATTATGGAAATGTTTATACAACCACATTCCTGTCTCTTTTTGCCTGGAGAAAGGGCTCACAGTAGTGCCTATTCATTTCATTTTTTTTTTTTAAGCTGAAATCTGCTAGATAAGTTTTTTTTTGACAAAAGGATGCCCCACTTCTCAAACTTTGTGGCATGCTTTTCAGCTCTTAGGTCATTTGGACCCAAGAAAAATTGCAACTCTGTGTCTGTGCTACACATTTTAATTTTCAAAATATATTTACATCTGCCCTTATATTTGATTCAGATCTTCTCCTATGTGTAGCTTAAAAGATGGGAGCCTTCAGTGAAAGTTGTCAGTGAGAAAATAAGGACAGGATTAAAGTTAATGATTTCTTTTTACAGATTTGTATTTTTTTTCAACTTAAACTCAGATTTTCACAAATATTGTGTTAAATTTGAAGGTATGAAAAAGTGGACACTTAGTATATTTAAATGTTAGAGCTCAACAGGCATACTTAATGCCCAGTAGACAATTCTTTAAAAAATAAAATATCAGTACAGAAAAAAGAGTGTAGTTACAGGGAGGAGATATTTTTAAAAACAGACTTTATTGTGCAGAACATTTGCCTCATATTTCCTTACAATATTTTTAGCCTTAGACTATATTTAATTTTTAATAATTTTAATTTGAAGCCCTTACACACATTGTTATTGGTTTATTTTTTATTCATTGTTTAAATAATGATTATGTGGTTTTTATTTATTTATTTATTTATTTTTACGCAAATGGATGATTTTGTCTTTCTCTTATAAAATGGAAAATATTGCTGTAAGAAACAATTCTAAGAAGATTACAAAGTCTGTTAACAACATAAGGAAAATTAAAGGGCCCTAGGTTTATGTCTGTATATGAGAAGATAGTGGCTAAAGTCACGAACCTTATTATCATCTACATTTGAAATGTTCCTAATTTATCCCTCTACTGACACAACTCAAATGAACAAAGCTATCTTTCTCTACAAAATCACATTAGCTTCTTATTTTAGCCCAAAGTTCCCTGTTTAATAAAGAGGAAATGACATAAGAGGTGAATGCAGTAAGAATACAACCTAAGCTGAGCATCCAGCTTTGGCAAAGACTACTGAGAAGACAAAATTGGGAAACGGTGGCCAAGGAGTCCCTCCATAGATAAAAGCTTACTTGACAAAGTCAAGATGCAAATCGATGATTACATTCACATCTAATTTTTAATAAGCAGTATGAGATATCTCCCCAAAAACAAAATGCAGCCATAGTAAAAGTAAACTCTACAAAGTTGTTGAGGGCCATACATCCAATATATTTTCCATAGCCTTCACATCCTCTTAGTACAGGAGATACCATTTTGAAATGGTTCTTTGAAGAAAATAGAGCTACGTGTACACTGTTTTAAACAAATTTGTTATCAGAGGCATGAGATACTGTTTCCCAGAAATTGTTTTTAAAATGACAATTGAAAATATTCTGGTTACCATTTTTCATGTATTCTGTGTGTGATTTACATTCTTTATTTAAAACCTGGCCAAATGGATTAATAAAGTCTGTTAATGATGAAGAACTAGGGAACTCATTTTGATTTAGTGTATACAATTGTATGATTAAAAAAAAAGTAGGGCCAGGCGCAGTGGCTCAAGCCTGTAATCCCAGCACTTTGGGAGGCCGAGGCGGGCGGATCACGAGGTCAGGAGATCGAGACCATCCTGGCTAACACGGTGAAACCCCGTCTCTACTAAAAAATACAAAAAAACTAGCCGGGCGAGGTGGCGGGCGCCTGCAGTCCCAGCTACTCGGGAGGCTGAGGCAGGAGAATGGCGTAAACCCGGGAGGCGGAGTTTGCAGTGAGCCGAGATGGCGCCACTGCACTCCAGCCTGGGCGACAGAGCGAGACTCCGTCTCAAAAAAAAAAAAAAAAAAAAAAAAAAAAGAGAGAAAGAGAGAGAGATACGGTATTTCTCTCTAGCTATATTTAAAATATACACAGTGGCCACCGGCAAGTGTGTAGTAATGTTTAAGGTGACTTGTCATGTTCTATTTGTATCAGTTTCAATAAATGTGTTATCTATTCTCCAGACTTTTATTGATAAAGACAAGAATCAAAAGCAGACTGTGAAGATTAAACCTTAAACAGTAACCACTATACTTTCTCGCTGCATGCATAGACTTTCTATGAAAAATATCTGAATGCAAGGTCATCTATGTCATCGAGTTTCAACACACCATGTGTGCTGTGTGCCCTGTGTGTTTGTGATTTGCAGAGCCCTTAAATTTAAATTTATTTCAAAAAGGAAAGCATCCGTGTGGTGTATAACGAAGTTGTATGAAGGGTTCATCAGACCTCTAAATACATCAAAAACAAGTAAAAACTGCATATTTTTCTAAATCAATTTGGTAAACTACTACATTGACTTCTTATAATTTTAAAAAAATTAAATTAAATTTACTGTCTTTGAGTCAAGTATTTTAACATTTCATATTGTTTTATTGAAGACTAAGGAATTCAGACTTTGGGTTCTTGACCAAGACACATTATATATAGAATAATTAGTGCTAGTTGGGATGCTGTTGAAAGAGCATATAAATATTAATTTGTCAAAAACAGCAATTACAATCAAAATTAAATATGCAAGTAAACCCTGCATTGCTTTTGTCTATCCTGCTCCCAAGGATTATTTTAAACCATGATGTGAAAATATTTCCAGATAATTTATTCACTAGTGGTAGGAGAGTTTATATTAAGTTTGATATGCAAATAATTGAGAATATTAATAAGTATCTTGTATTTGTGAATATCTAATGAGGGTGTGTCCACTGCCTCTGTAAGAGAAGGACATCTTCAAGGTCTTGTGCCTTCTCCAGAGAGCCCCTTGTTCTGTTTTTGATAATTCATCACATTTTCTTAAAAAAAAAAATCTGGGGCAAATTTTGGCCTTTGTTTTCAAGCTTTAGAATTGGGTATTTTCTTGTCCATCCCTTTTTTTTATTACCTGTCTGAGGTAAATTTACATTAACAACAACCACAAAAACAATCCTGTATATTTTTCCATGGAAATTCAATGTGATATTATAAATGCAAATATTATCCATTGATAGATATACAGGTTCTAACTATTTTTGAGCTTAGTGAGACAGACTTACAGCCATTAATTTTTTAAAGAGTTGTGTTCAAGTGCAAGGATGACAAGTGACCAGATAAAGTCTGGGTTAGAAGGACTGGATAACAAGCCATCAATTTGGAAGGGAAATCAGAGATAAATGGTCATCCACCTTATTTGACAGATGAGGTCATGAAACTAATCTTATGTATAGATAAGGTATGTTTTCACAAAGACAACTTTCAATAGAAAATATTTTCTAATTCATTTCCAACAATAAGAGATTGTTTGCTATCACACAATTAATTCTTTCATAGTCAACAGTACACGTGCAATCAATACAGGTATTCATGACAAAAAATTATGAAAGTACTAGAAACCTGTTCTCTATTTTATCAAGATTACATCTGGTTACCCCTGCTATTATCTTCACTGGAGTATGCAGCATTATCCGTCAGCATCCCCTATCCCCCAACACACACACTGTCCTTATTGAAGTTTAGTGGATACCAGAAGCAAAGGCACCTATTTAGGCACCTCTGGGAGAAGTTATGCTTAAATTTATGAAAAAATATATTTGAGAACATTATACACTACAAGGACAACAATCATTTACACTCATTTTTGATGTTCATTTCTAAGAGATAATCTAGCAGAGATGTTATTCTAGGATCTTGTGAATTTTCTAACCCAAGATTATTTCTGCTTGCCTAAGAAAGAGAAGGAACTGAAAAATGCCTGTATGATCAAAATGTTGCCAAGTTGGCTTGTCTTTAAATGCTTTGATTTCATTGGCATTCCATGAGGCAATCACTTTGATGTTTGTCAAATTAAACAAAATAAAACTACTAAGGTATTCGACTCATGAATTTAATATACATTTATGTGTGTATGTGTGTGTGCGCATGTATGTGTGGTTACAGTGGGAAACAGAATATAAGAGAATGTTGTGGTTCTAAAGGAGTGAATTTCGTCTTTTACCCTCACTATTTCTTTAAAAGGGAAAGAAATAATAAACTAGGATGAGATAAAGCTTATTTAAAGGCTTCATTTCCCAGGGCATATTGGGATGCATTTAAAACTGAGAACAGCCTGGAAACCTTGTGCTGGTTTTGCCTAGATGAGGATTGAATTTCTGAAGACAAGAGTACAAACACAGTATAGACATGCTATCCATTGAAAACACCAAGTCTATACATTTGAATAATAATAAAAAAGTATTCTTTACATATAAAATGTCTCCCAGGTACCAAAAGATCAAATAAAAATCCCACCCCTCTTACTGCGTTCCTAGGTTGGTTACATACTTATTTGAGAGATGTTTCATAGCACTTGTTTCAGTGCAGTATTTTCTGGTTTGTGGGGCTGGAATCAAAGGGATCACTATTCCCTGTGCCCCAACACACAGACTTAGGAAGTCAGTGCTCCCTATAGCACCATACCGCACGATAGATGTGCATGACTGCAGCATCCATCAGACATATTCTGGTAGAGATCTGGTTACTGATAGCCTTAGCCATGGGCAGCTGAGGCCCCACTCCAATTATAGCTGTCATTCAATCCAGAAGCCAATGGGCATTCTCTTGAAGTCTGCTTGCCTCTTCTGTTCTCTTTTTTGGTAGGTCTGATTTGCAACTATGATCAATACAGGTTAACTTGTAAAGTCCTATACAACACTCTTCCTCCTCCAGACTACCTTGCTATTACCTTGCTATTGCTACTTAGAAATGTTAATCATTGGAGGTGTGATAAATTTACAAATATTTAGTTTTTAACCCATAGCAAGGCAGATATTGGGCTAGAGTGTAAAACACAGAGCATTTAATATACATACGAAATTTAGGAAAAAAAATTTTGATGCTAATTTTCCAAAGTCATTTCTACTATTTCTCATCATTATAAGATTACTCACATATTTTGAATTGCATCCCACAGTAGTCACAGGCAAATGAGAATAACATATGCTTTACAAAACAAAAGGGATATCAGAAAATGAGTCAAAGTAAAAAAATAACAGGTACCATCCATTCTCCAGCAAATAATGAATATGTAGTGTATTTAATTACAAATTTCCAAATATATATTCACATAAGAAAGACAAGGAAAATGAAGCAAAATCAAATGTATTTTGTTGAAATAAGCACATGAGCTTATCAAGTACTGATGGCTCCAGGTGTTTTCCATGTTAGATTCACTTTGAAAGTACTGATGCCATCAGCACTGGTCAGCTGGCGCCCAAAGATGTAAATTTTGAGCTTGGATACTTTTCACAGGAAAGCCTCATATTCCTAAAGGAAACAAATGACCACTAAAAAGTAACCATTAATACAGATTATTTATGGAGGATTTTATCTTGACTACTAATTAAGGGAGTAATTGTATCTCTGAACTTTATATCAGACATCCAGTAGATTTGCCAGATTATTAATGCTTTTTTAGAATATATGGGGGTGGGGTTATAGTAACATAACACAGTTTTTCATATTTTTAAAAAAGGAGTTGGACCAAGACATAAGTTTCATTGACAATCTTACTGTTTTCAGTGTAAACAATATGTTAGAATAACTGCAGTGAGTCGCACAGCATATAACTTCTTAATGGTAAATTCAGAACCAATCTTCCAGATAAGCAATTACAACATTTTAGTTAGAAACAAAAGCAAAACAAACAAAACAAGAACAAGGTTGACTTCAACAAAGTTGTGAGGCCTTCCAGTTGTTTGATAATTGTGATAAATTTCAACACGAAGACATATTGGATGCCCACTTATCGGGTTTTTATAGACCTGTTAGTTTTTAAAACCATTTTCTAAAATGTTCCCATAGATGTATTTTTAAATGAGAACTTAGATGATCTAGACATTATGAATTTATAATAATCTTTTGAAATTCTACCAATATCACCTCCATATTCAAAACAATGGAACTATAACAGAACACATAATAAATATCACGCAACCTTTTGTTAAATGTAAAGTGCATTTTTACCAAAGTGTTTCAACATCTGAGACTTTGAATTTCTATTAAGTGGTTCTGATAAATACATAGTGCTCTTTCTTTTTTCTGGATGACAATATGTCTACTAATAACGGATGTTCCAAAAGAGCAATTTGCAATGTATTTTCAACAGAAACAACTTAACCTGAAATAAGAACTGTATATATTTACTGCTTGACTCAGAAATAGTTATATTCCTTTTCTATGGAATGTGTCTTCCACCAAGAGATTTTAACTAAAGTTTTCCCAAACTGCAGTAAAAGAAATCTTTTATGCTTTCAAATACGGTGCCTTTTTATTTAAAACAGTGTAAACATAACAACTCACCACCACCAATAATTGAAAAAAGACTGGGTATGTGAACACTAATTTCCTCATATGTCCCATGAAAGTGAGGGTAAATAAACAGACAAATCTTCAGGAGAGGTTTCAGTTCACCTTAGCAGTGGTAAAAATATTGCTTTATTCCAAATGAACATACAACACAATTTACTGTTCTTTTGGGGGGCTTCTTGTGAACTGAATAGTCTGGGTTTTTTATTTCAACAATTTATTCTTCCCATACTAACCACAGAAGCCAAAGCCTTGGTCCACATGTAGTAGACTTGCTATAAAATAAAAAGCAATGAGGATGATGAGAAAGCAAATGATAACTGTCAATTTGTTAATTGTCTTGTGTTAATAATTTAAGTAGGCATGATTCAAAATAAACACACACCCTCAATTAACTCACCTTGTGATACTGATATCATTAATGAGCCAATAGTTGATCCTCTCAAAAGTATTCACATCAGAAAATGGTCTAGACAGTGTCAAGAGTTTTATACGACCCCACCATGCAAGTGACCTTGACTTAAGAACTAACTGAACTTTATACTTAATGGAAAAATTTAAAGTGAACAGATCTAAGAGGGAAATACTTTTTCTGAATATTAGATTCCCTGATGTTTCAGAACACATTTTAGCAAGCGTAATACGCGCACACATGCACACACATACGCACAATGAACACATGTGCTTACAGCATATGTGTCCGCGTGAGCAAGTCCACACACACGCTCGCACACACATGTGCACACAGGCACGCAAAAACTGAGAAACGCTCCTCCAGAGCCTCTAAACAATCTCAAGGAAAAACATTTCTATCAGCATGATTTTAGTGACACGACATAGTGACTTGTTTGTCTCTTTTTCCGTAATAATTTCATACCTCCAGCTGAGATCTGTGCATTCAAATCTCAGAGGAAGGTGGCACACAAGAGTAGTTAAGATTGCCCCCGGTTTCTCCTTCTATCTCCTGTCCTCCTTCCCATTGCAGAGTCTTTTGTGGCATTCTTCAAAAATCAAATAGAAAACACTACATTTCTCGACATGACATAACCAGTGATGAGGCTATTGGGTGAATAGAAATTTAGGGCTTGGGACTGGCAAGCCAAATGGCAAGGGCCACCTGCTCACTGGCGCATCCACCTGCAGGATGCAGCTCTCCTCTTTTTGAAACCAGTGTGTTTTAATGAGACACTGGCACTTGTGGGGCCAAGGATCTGAATTGCCCACATCTTCTAAGAGCCTAAGGGGACAGTGTTGGGACTAACTGAAATTGGATTCAGAATTCTACCCCAAAGCTTTAATGGTAAGCTTTATCCCTCCTGAAACATTTCTTTCCCTTAAAAAAATATTTTGTTAAAAAACACTATGATATGAGGGCGACAGACTATTTGGTTTCTTCTAAGTAGATGCTCTTAAATTAATGCATATAAATAATTTGTATTTGATTTCCTCTCTTTCCTGTTGAGCAAAGCATAGAATGCACAGATTCCTGCATCTCCAGTCACTTGGTCAATGCAGAGTCTCTTTGTATTTCGTTTCTTAAGACAAATTGTGCCTCTCGTTCTGATTTGGCCGTGGGACTCAGGGGGAGAAAGGCTGTGTTTTCGCTTGCACTGTCCTCGGTTTCTACGCTGGCCAGTTCGTAGTCTTCTGACCGTCTGGCATCAGTCAGAATTCGGATCTGCTCCTGGACAGTTTCTAGCAATATTTTCACTTCTTGTTGTTCTGCTATAAGACAATCGCTGACTGGAATACTCACATTGACAACGTCAGCTGAATAGGAGTTTTTGCACCATTTGATGCTTTTGACTTCAGAAATCCCTGGCATTTGCAGGCAGGTTTCCTCTAAACCCACTGAAGGGATGATGGGCACAGAACTGGCCCTTGTGGATGAATAGCCCACCAGGTCCTTTTGCTCCAAGCTATTAAAATAGGGGGTTGTCTCTCTTGAAGGCAGTTGCATATTTATTGATGTATTTCGTTGAGTTTTTAAACCACTGGATGAATACCTGAAAAAGAAATACAGTGTTACTCCTTCTGCCTTCTGCTGGGCTTTGCTAGAGCAATACTCAATCCACAAAGCACTTTTCACATGCACCATCTCACTGAAATCTCACAGCAACCCCATGAGACGGATAATAGATTCCCAGTTAAACAGAGAAGTAAACTGAAGCTCAGATAGGTGAAGTGACTTGCCCAAGGTCACACAGAAAATAAGTGACAGACTGAGACTCAAACCCAGATCTTCTTACTTTAAGTCCAGGGGTCTTTCAACACACCACAGCTGTATAGGCAGGTGGGATATAGTCTTCCTGACCTCTATCCTAGAATACAAAGTAAATGGGGATTGAGCAGGTAAGTGTGGCCTTTCCATTGTGACAAACAGGACACCCATAATGGCATTAGTCCACTCCATCAACTCGACCACCCTCTCAGCCCTGGGTTAGTCCAGTAGACTTGTTGTGGCCACCCTAGTTGAAGCCAATCAAGAAGCCCAATATTAAGCATCCAGGTACTACAATCACGAGTTCTTCTGCTTCACACTGATTTTAGGGGATCCAAATCCAATTTCCACTGGCACTGTGCTCTAAAGGAACCACCTCACTGCCAGATTGCCGAGCCAGCAGATGGGAATGGGAGGATAACGATTCCTCTACCTGCCTGGGGCTGAATATGAAGTGGGTTCCATAGGGCTTCTATGCATCTAGCATCTTTCCTTACAACCAAGTAACCAAGAAACCAAGTAAGGTAGTTCTTTGGTCCATGGCAAGGACTTGTCAAGAATGCCAATATGCCATTGCAAGTCATTTGAATATAGCAGAATCTTCTAACTTCCCTTCTTGCCTGTTCAGGGCTAGTAGATCTTTCTCCTCTGTGCTGTTCAGTGACAGAAAATGGGACAGGTACATAGCAGATTTATAGAAATGGGGTTTTGGAACTTGAACAGTAGTGTTTTATTCTATTTCTTAGTTATTTGTCCCTAATTTAAATGTTAAACATTCAAATTTTGACACAATTTAAACATATCAACTTTCCATACAATAAATCTCATTTCCTTGACTTCCATTATTATGTAAATGAAAATCATGTTTATACATGTAGACAATAATTGCAATGCAGTGTGTTGCATACTAAATACAAATCTTTATTGTAAGGACATGATTGGGAGCAAATCAGAGGTCTTTCCACCAGACAGTGAACACAGACAGGGAAGAGATTTAGGCCTCTGTAGTCCCATCCTCTCTTACTGTGCCTAATACAGAGTTGGTAATCAATACACTTTAACTGAGTGAACACATGAATACATAAACAAGTCTTCAAGGTAAACTCCCCCTTTATATCCTACTTAATGTCTGTTTTCAAACATAATAACAACAGCTAATATCTGTACAGTGCTTGTAAAAATCACTTTCACTTCCAATTAACTTGCTTCATTTTTTAAAAACCTTGTAGTTTATTTATTATTATATTTAATGGATGAGTAAAATAGACTAAGATGATTTTCCCAAAATTATATCTTCAGTAAGAGTCACACAGAGAATTTAAACCCAAGTTGTCTTATTCTAATTATTACTGTCAATGTTAGAGGTTGTTAATGAATGAATATATCCTAAGGTGAACCAGAATACCTTTTTGGGGATATGTAATCTTTATTCATACAAACTGCACAGCTACATATTTGGAAATTCTTGGGGAATATTACTCCATTCTCATTGGTGTTATATAACTAAAAATACGAGCCTAAAACTTCAAATCAATAAATCACTTTCAATAAGAAGTAAGGAAACAAGTTTCAGGCTTTTGTTTTGCTCTCAGTTTTGCTGTTAGCATGATTTGTATGTATGAAAATATAGAAAGTCTGCCTGTCAGGTTCACCAGTGAAACAGGGACAAGAAATGTAGCCAGGATAGCATTTCACAGAAATATCATAAGGGTATACCAGTAGGTAGAATCTGGTAAGTTGATATGCGATGGTGATAGGTAAAAATTCTTACAGTTGGATCTAAACAGTTGGATAAAGGTGCAAATATCTTAGAGAATGTTTTTAAATTGTAAATTCAACAAGTCAACTAGGTGGCATGACTAAGACATGATCAAAGGCAATTCACGCCAAACTTTGAGCATTCTTCTCATTTGCCAGAGGTCGGACTAAAGGATTTAGATGAGAAAGAGGAACTGCAGTGGACTATTATGTGTCACTTCCCAAGTCAGGCTTTGAACACATGCCTGGCAACAACTGAAATTTCAAATGTTACCATGACATGAAGATGAGCTGTAAACAATGAGAACTTTCCTAACTGTGATTTTGTTTTGAATTAGACATGATTTCAAGTTCCAAAATTACTATATGCTCTGGAATCTCAGGTAAACGGCAGCCTCACTTTAATTTTGCCATCAATTAAAACAATCAGGTAGTAACACTCACTTGATTGCTCAGAGGGAAGGGGAATTTTTCTGAGGACTAATTGAAATAATGTCTCTGCCCTGTTCTACTAGAGACACAGTGGCAAGCCTCACGTCCCCCAAGAGATGCTACGAGTGTCCCAGCACTGGTATTCCAGCAGAAGTTTAAGTGAGAGCTAAATTTCTAGATGTAATTTCTGAGTCAGAGGATTCAAAGTTCTGTATCCCTTGAGGGCCAGTGATGCTTCCACAAGTTCTGTCCATGAGCTTGTCATTTCGTTTTGGGCCAGTCTTCCTCTCATCCTCAACAAAGAAAATACAAATGCATCTTGTCTGTAACTATGTGAGTCGAAGCATTCTTTTAAAGAAGAAAGATTCCAAGTATTAGTCACTTGGTTTGGCTCCCAGTCATTCATGAGTCATGCTAAGGAATTTGTGTTTCTCTCGGAGACTCCAAACCCTCTCAGTTCCTAGGGCACATGGCAATGAATGAACAGACTATTTTGAAGGAATCCACACTTTCCTCTGAAGTCATAAAATTAGATACTCCATTTACAAGTCATCAGCCATAAATGTGGTTTTCTTCACATTCCTTGTTGATTTAGTGGTTTATTTCGTCAGAAAAGCCAGTATTCAATTGCAGCTCTTTTACATGGGACTGTGTATGTCACGTTGGGCTAGCCATTTAAACTCTGATATCCTTAGTGTGCTTATCCATAATATTTCTAAAGAATAACTGAAGAGAAGTATATAAAGTTGCTAGCTAGGTGTGGTAGGTATTCAGTATATTTTGAATTTTATCTACTTCTAAGATGTGAATCTAACATTTGTGATTCCATCTCTTTTTGTCTGGCATATGAATATATTAGCTTGATTTTCCTGACATGATACAGTTTAAACTCTCTGAGCCATTACCATGGCTGTCATTGACCAGGGCTCCAGTCATGACAAAGTTTCCTCAAGAATCTCCTCTTCACCTCACTCCTTCCCCAGGCCACAATAAGATAGACGTTATGTTCAAGCTGGGCAGAAGTTCTTGCCAAGGAAAGAAGCCACATACGTTGGGAGCCTAACTGTCATAGACAGCGCCCACTTGCTTGGTAAACAAGCAGCAGATAGCTGATGGCTCTTGCAAATTCATTTCCCCCTCTTCCAGGCTGGGGCCAAATTTAAAGAGGGCCTTTAGCTGTGAAATTCTATTGCCAATCCCATTTCCAGTTCAGAGAGACAGTCAGCCCCCTGGGAGTGGAAAATAGCTGTTTATAAGAACTGAGAATGAGATTGCTCCCTGAGATTCATTGTGCTGGGCATACAGCGACTTACGCTTAGAGTCACCATTTATCAACATCTGGTAGATATCACACATGGGAAAATACCTGTGGCCAAGCAGCTGGAGAGAATATTCCAACTCAATAGTGACTGAACCAAAACAAAACTACCACCACGCAGAAAATAAGTGTGAGTCTCCTAGGAGGTTAAAAAAGCAAAGCACTGCCTCAACATGTAATGTGATCTCAGAGCCCCTGATGATATGTGCATGGTTCAAGCTTGAGCCTGGCATAGGCTCCAAGCACCCTTACTCCTCGAACATATGGAATGACGGTCATAACAGTGCCCAATAGAAAAAAAAAAAAAAAGAAGCATGGGCTGGGTTCTTTGTCCACTCACAAAATCTCTGAAGTTGGTTTTCCCTCATTTGTTCTTGTAACATTCATCCCAGGGATTTTATGTATATGTGTATAGTCATATTCATTAGCAAGAGGCATCATTAGTCATTTATATAGAAAAGGCACTATGAAACATGATCAATTATAATTATGGGTTAAATGCAAGCCTGCTTTTCCACAGATAAGGCCAAGAGAAATGCAAACTGCTTCTTGACTCGCATTATACATTTTGAACCCCTTGGCTGTTATGTTTACTTTGCAACTGTCACCCTAAATCTGTACCAAATGCCTTTTACAGTCCATTTGGAATTGCTTCAAAATTATAAACCTAGCCACCAGCCATTTATTTCCTGTCTTCTAGTTTTCCTAAAGAAATCTGTTGCTGAACTTTGTTAGACAGGACACTGCTCCATGTATCCCATTCCCATATGAAAAGAGAAACGTGAGATTCTGTGCTAGACCTACCCCCTGTTTTGGTCTTTAGCCTGATAGAGACAGTCTGGAAAAATCACCCAGGTCAAAGCAGCATAGAAAAGCAGCAAAGCAGCCTGGCTCATTCAGAGAGATAAAAACAGAGCCACGAGAACCTGGCTTGAGTGAGGGAACTGATTTCTGAAATTTCTAGAGTAAACTCTGATTGCATTGCTCTTGAAATTATTGAAAAAATTATAACAATTACTGTAATGATGAATACCAGTACCATTTCTCTGCTTACTATGTGTCTACTACAAACTCTTCACACACATGATTATTTTAAATCTGCCCAACAATCTTCAGGGCGTTGATATTATTTTGCTCAATTATTTGTATTTTTCTTTTCTTTTTTGAGATAAGGTCTCTCTGTCACCTAGGTTGGAGTCCAGTAGCACCATCTGCACTCACTATAGCCTCCATCTCTGAAGCTCAAGGGATCCTCCCACCTCAGCCTCCTAAGCAGCTGGGACCACAGGCACACACTACCATGCCCAGCTAATTTTTTGTATTTTTGGTAAAGATGGTGTTTGCCATGTTGCCCAGGCTGGTCTCAAACTCCTGAGCTCAAGTGATCTGCATGCCTCAGCCTCCCAAAGTGCTGGGACTATGGGTATGAGCCACAGTGTCTGGTCTATTTTTCTCAATTTATAGATAAGAGCATCTAAGACCACATCATAAAATATTCTCAAAGTCACACTAGTAGTAAGGAGCAGAGATGGGATTTCAAGTCCAGTCAGTTTAAGTGAGGATCTCATGTTTAGTTGGGCAGTTTATGCCAACTACGTGAGTAATGGCTAACATTCATCCTGTACTCAGCTCACCATGCTTTGAGGCCTCTATGGATCTGTGTCCACTAGAGGAAGGGACATCTTTTGCACTGTAAAGAGCAGCAGCGATGGTGTCCAAAGCCCATCCTTCTACCCCTGTACCCATGAATAACTTGCAGATATGAGTTTAGTAAGTTGTGCTTTGACCTTACACTCTCAAGATTGACCCAGATTCTACATTCAAGCTCAGGGGAAGCAGATACTGTATATATGCCATGAGTTATTGTTTAGTGTATTGTTCACAATACTTATCAGAGAATTAAGTCCTTTTTCTAATCCGCAGATGAAGGAACACTGTAATCCTCCTTTGATTTTTTAAATCAAAGAGAAATTTCCAGTTGTATTAGCAAATGATCTAATAACATATTGCCTAGATATCTACACTTACTTTCTTCCTAGTTATATTTCTTTCTAATCTAATATTTGTCTGATACCTATTTCCATCACATCTATACTTTAAAGTTGGTTCACTTTTTGGAGAACAAAGACGGCAGTAAGCATATATAGCTAGTTAATGAATAAACCAATGAATAAAACCCCATGGAACTTAAAACTTAATTTAAAGCTATGGCATTAAAGATACCTTCCCTAAATTCCACTGCTGTTTTGAGACCTACCCTTGGCAAGGTATCGTATCCTGGTCTGGGATCCTTGATTCTTCGAGTTGCTGATATGCTGGTCCCACAATTCCGCCTAGCCTACTTCGGGGTGACGGGGGTGTCCTTCTGAAGGCATTCCTATGGAGCATGCCATTCCTTTGCCCTGGGCTGCAGCAAGAGGATAAACTCCTGCTGAGGTGGAATGAAAACAGACAAAAAAACAAACAGAAGACATCATAGCAATAACCTCACAGGTGGCTGCTCAAACTTTGCAAACACTGAATCCGTACCCCAAGTCCTCAAAGTTCTAGGCCAGGGACCATCCATGAATATAGTATATGTGGTAGAATGGGATCAGGAATTGCCCAATCCATTTTACCTTTGGAGACACTGAGAAAAAGGGAAGTTCCTGGATTTCTGGCTTTCTAGGTTAGAGCATGACTGATGAAAATCATTGCCACTTTCCAGCCAGGGTAAGAGGCGAACTTAAGGAATTCTCAAGCTCCTCATTCCCATCCATCCTGATTATCCAAGGCATCGTAGGTGTCTCTCTGATAGAAATAAAAATAGCCTTCTTATGAGACACTGACAAAAACTAAACACAGTAAGCCCAGAAGGGATTTACGGGGGAAAAAATTCAATTATTAGCGATAAAATTCACAAATTTTAATTGGCATTTTCTCATTAACATATGTTTAAATTCCCTGTTCACTACCTCAGCTTTTAATCAATCTTGACAAACTAAATTATTTTTCTTCTGAGTTTGCTTTTAATAAACATCTGACTATATATTTTATTTGACTCATAATTCAAATGCCTAGATAACTATATGTTTATAGATGCCATCAATGAGCATATCATGTAAGTGGCTTACAGCACAGGCCTTAGCAAAGTGAGAATTCTTACATAGATTATGTACAGAAAAGAACTAGACTTTATAAAAATCCATTGCTGATGAGACTTATTACCTGTTCCTTATCCATTCCCATCTCCACCCCACTGAATTAACCCTACTGTAGACTGGTGAGCAGAACTTTGTTCATGTGTAGACATTCCACGAGATGCTAGTTTATGGGGTCACACTGGTTCTGTGGTGCTCAAATAATAAAGGAACTGAGAATTTTGTGCTGCATTCTCATTTAACTCTGTAAATATCAATACAACCATAGAAAGAAATATGAAAACATTCTCAAAATTTCAATAAATTTATGAAGGTTTCTAAAGAAACCAGTCTCTCAAAGACATTTTACCCATATCACTATGTTGTTTGGTGTTTTGTCACTCTTCTTCCATCAATATTACTGTTAATTCTACTTAGTCAATACAAAACAGGACTTTGCAAATATTATTTAAGATCAGAGTTTGAAAATCTGATATATGAGTGTTAATAGCCACTTTCTTGGTTGTGGCAAGGGGACTGACTGATCAATCTTTATATTCCTCAAGCCAACACTAACTTCCTAAATTTGTGCAAGCAGAAGATCATCCCTTATTACACCTTTATTATTATTATTATTATTTTGAGACAGAGTCACCCAGGCTGAAGTACAGTGGCACAATCTTGGCTCACTGCAACCTCCACCTCTTGGGTTCCCATGATTCTCCTGCCCCAGCCTCCCAAGTAGCTGGGACTACAGGTGCCCCCCACCATGGCAGGCTCATTTTTGTATTTTTAGTAGAGACGAGGTTTTACCATGTTGGCCAGGCTGGTCTCAAACTCCTGACCTCAGGTCATCTACCTCTTAGGCCTCCCAAAGTGCTGGGATTACAGGCGTTAGCCACTGTCCCTAGCCCCTATACCTTCATTCTTTATCATGCTACATCTGGTATGGCTTGTCCCTAAATGCCTAACAGGGATGTCTAGTTAACGCACTAAGCCCACAAGTTGGAGAAGCTCTCTAGCAGCTAATTTGCTTCCTTGCCTTCCTACTTTCATCTACCATCCAATGGCAATGATGGGGTCTGCAGGGCATGAAGGCTTAGATGCTAGAGTTAGCTGCAACAGAGTATAAGTCTTGGGTCTGCAGGTAACTAGTTGCTAGAAGCATGATGCTGATGGAGGTACTTGTACCAGTCAGAGTCCCGGAGAGACATAGATGGCAGTTTAACTTGGTTCATTGTTAGAGATTTTGCTATATACAAAAGTGTGATCAGTGTTTGAGGGGGAGAAAAGCAATAAAGGAGGCTGCTGTGCCTCAGGACTACTATGAGAAGCTATTATTATCCCTCTGACTTAAGGAACAAGGAGAGGGAGCAGTTCTCAGAATGGAGAGAGAAAGTGAGTTGTAAGGAGGGGGCCGCATTGCAGGCTCCGTGGCCCCAGAAAAGGGACATACTGAAGGCAACCAAGCAGGGAGGAAGGTGACACAAGGGCCATGACCTCACTCTCCTCCCTGCCATCTATCTCATGCCTGTGCCTCACACTGAACCCACAGAAACCAGAGGACAAGGGAGCCTGCAGCCGTCTTGGTGTACAGGGCAAGGCAGAAAACAGAAAAGGTAGAAACTTGTTGCCAGTGTGAGAAGGGAGTGGTGAAAGGAAGATACCAGCATTCTACTTAAGAATTTTCCTAGGTTCGCTATGGGATGTGGAGATTTAAAGACAGGAAGTATGCAAAGCATGGAGCATGGAGCCTGGCACACAGTAGGTGCTCTGCACGATGAGTTCCTCTAGCTCCATTGCCACACCTGGCAATTCAAAGGGTCTTCTCTGTCACTGAAAACCCTGGAATTATTTCAATGCAAAAAAACCTACATACGTGCTTTTTATAAGTGACATGGCGAGGCACAGTGGCTCACACCTGTAATCCTAGCACTTTGGGAGGCTGAGGCTGGTGGATCACCTGAGGTCAGGACTTCAAGACCAGCCTGGCCAACATAGTGAAACCCCATCTCTACTAAAAATACAAAAATTAGCCAGGTGTGGTAGCACATGCTTGTAGTCCCAGCTACTTGGGAGGCTGAGGCAAGAGAACCCCTTGAACTCAGGAGCCGGAGGTTGCAGTGAGCCGAGATCACACCACTGCACTCCAGCCTGGACGACAGAGCGAGACTCTATCTCCAAAAAAATAAAATAATGAAAAAAGATAAGTGACTTACATTGCCAAAATATACTGCAATAAATATGACATGCCGTAATAGATTTATTTTCTAAACAGATGGGATTTTTTTGAACTAAACATTAGAAATAATGGCTTTGAATTAATAGCTTTGTTTCGTACATGAGTTATCCAAATGAGTCATATTTGCAGTGCACAAAAGAAATTAATTATTCATAGCTCACTAAACTGTCACAACAGCCAAGTCTATCAGTATGAACTAGTGACCTGTCTTAAAAGAGTTTTATGCCTATTGATCAATCAGCTATTCAGGCCTTCTAACTCAGTGGCATTCAGGAAGTTATGGAGCAGTTTCCAGGATATATAAATCAGTGCCTGGGTTATCAATCATGAAAACGTTTAAGTCTATTGCATGTTTTACAAAACAAAAGCTATGATATATTAAACTATAATTTACAAAGTTCTAAAAGCATTTTGTGAGTCAACCCTTGTCCATCTGTCAGGACACAATGTATGCTAACAGATACTGCAATGTCGTTGATCCAAACAAAAAGGAAGGTCTCTTAAAGATATCCTTATTTAATCTGTGAGTGACTTCTAGACACCATAGCAGAACCAAGTTTAGGAGGGAGCATAAAAAAAAAGCACATGAGAACTGGGCATAGGAATATTGCAGCTCAAACATATGAAAAGTTGATGTTTTAAAACATATATATCAATTTTAAAACATTTATGACAGAATATAATTAATATAATACTAGAATGATATTATACTGAATTACTTAACTAGGTGAAATACTACTTTAACATGTGTTATATAATCAGGAGGAGAAAATACCATTTGAGGGACAATATCAGTCTTCTGAAAGACTGATAATATTGGACTTATTTCCCTAATTAAGACAACTTCCATTAGGTCCAGTGAAATGAAATGCTCTTTTCACAGGAAAATACTCTGTAAATGCAACATTGATATAAATCAAAACTTGCAGTAAGTATAGCTAAAGCAATTATCCAAGAGCCAAACATAATTTCAATCCTGAATTGAACATAGATTCATACCATATTTTTTTAAATGGCAAACTCTCAGTGTTTTAATCTCTACTCATGTAGAATGAGAATAAAAATTGCCATCAAGTGCTGAGGATTAGTGTCAAGAGTGACTACAAATCTCAAAGTAAATGTGGCCAGAAACAATAAAATCCATTTCACGTAACTCATTAAAAGGTGAAGAAGAAAGTAGTTTTCTTCTATCATGTATGTTTCCGGCTTGGTGTTCTGCAAACTATTGCCTAATATGTGACAACAAAGGGGCAACAACATTCAACTTTCATTGCTGGGAACAACTGTTATTTACTTTTTCATTGTTAAAATGTTTAATTTTTCATAATTTTTTCAAATTGTAAAATACTGTATATCTCACTAAGAAAAGAAAGCTTCAATCTTTGGACAACTTCCATAAAGACTGAGGATGTATATCTGAACACAATCTAGCATTTGTCCCAAACTTCATCATTTGGTTTAGAACAAATACCTTTAATATTTGGAGTTTCAGAATGCTGATGTATAAAACAGAAAAGTGGAGACTAGAAGATGTTGAAGGACAAAGTTAGCTTTAGAATGCTATGAAATGTGTCAAATAACTACGTTTTTGGCTTTTTCTCCAAAGCAGCCAATTTCTGGGGAGCTTGTAAGAAACTGCCACCCCATTTATAACAGAAGATTTTATAGACCCAAGAAGAAGATTGACCAGGCTTCTTCCCTGTGGAAAATTTTATTTTGTAAGAACCGTGTTGGAAAACCTGAAGTCTGTCACATTAGGCTGCATAGGGAAGAATTACTCATTAACTGTATCGTCTAGAAAAGGCAGGCCAGGCAACATATTTTTAAAAATAGTTTTTCAGAATGCAATTTTTTTTTTTTTTTTTACTGGTCTGTAGCTTTGATGGGTGTTATTTATAGTTCCATCAAGTTTCTTACAGGGGCAATGTTGTCTGCTGTGGAAACCGGTATCTTTGGTTTACCTGATGTGAGGGGTTTGAGCATCTGCTCCACAGAGAACTACAGGAGAAGCAAGAACAGTTGTCTCTCCTAAGTCATGCTGCCAGTCCTTGGCATGTGCCACCCAGCGTACATACAGTGTGAATGTGCCCACTCCCACCATGATGAGCTACTTGTACCTGTGGTGTTTGACAGACTGGCTTCCTCTGTCAGGAGAAGGGACTTCAGGGAATGACTGGGGGCCGACAAAACTTGACTCCATCATTTTCTCCAATGCAGTCACAGGATGCCTTTCCACCTTTGAATACTGTGGGAAATCACACGTACAGAGTTGAGATGAAGGATAAGTTATGGGAAGAGGGCCTAGAACACCAGAGCTAGGAATTGAGAAGTTACTGGAATGCCAATTCCTCCTGGTCACCTGATTAGAGGAGCAGGAGATGAGACATAATTTGTGTCCTATTTCCAACACATTGAGTATTCACCTCCCCTGCCCCAACCATCTCTGTGCCTAGACAGGATCCATTGAAGAGGGTTCTTCATGTCAGAATCCCAAGCCTACTCTCTCATTTTTATTAATGTACACCCATGGCACACTGTGACTGACAGCCGAAAGGCACTTACACGTATGGTTTAGTTGATGTACATCTTATCAAAAAAATTGAATTAGTAGCTGGGTTACTACTAATAAGGATTCAATGAACACTTATTACATTTCATAACATTCTGAGAATGATGAAAGACATTGGTTCAGAATATCTGGCCGCTACACTCCACTGTTTTTCTCTTTCAGCTTGTTACCAGGTAATTACCATGTTTAACAAGAGAAATCTGGAGCATTTCACTCCTTATAGTTCGGAACTCTTGGTTTCTCCTTTGGCTATAATAACTCGTAAGGTGTAGAAGCCTAAAGAAGGCTTATATAGATGACAACTTCAGAAAAACTTTACCCCAAAAGAAATATCACACGGCATCTCAAGAGTCAATAAGTTGTCAACTTTAATACTCCCTGCACACTGGGCGCTGGAACAGGTAGCAAAGGGTAGAAGATTTCTCTTCTAGAAACTCCAGGTGAAGACTTTCTTTAGAAATAAAAGTTTAAGGATGCTCATTAAAATAAAAGAGAGTAGTTTGGAGTCTGGATATTCAGTACCCAATGTGTCAAGTTACACATTTTAAGTGTTATCCTGAGTAACTATAAAACTCTAACTCAGTATACCCTTTTTTTTTTTCATTTCAAAAGCAAAGAAGCCACTATTAGAAGCATTGATGAAAAAAATCAAGTTAATCAACCTTTTTGAATCTCACATCTATATGGTGGGATAATAAATGTCTCTTACAGGGTTGTTGAAAAAATTTACAAACAATACTTAATGCACTTGATCCAGGTAAAAAGAAGGTAGATACAATAATGAAGACGATACTCTAAGGTGTTTTCTAGCCTTTTAGAAATATTATCTCTGAACTATAAGAAACTAAAGATAAATTCTACCCTAAGTCCCATTTCTAATCAGTTGGTAGTGGCTGCTTGTAGTCTTATATTTACATATATTCTAAAGATGACTTATGAAGTAAGAAATGGAGAAAGAAAGAGTTCTAACCAGAAGAAAAGTGAATCCAGGAGGAAGGAGTGGGAGATATTTTATTGTAATTTCTTTCTTAAAATGTCAGCTTTAAAATTAACGCTTGAGAGTAAATTCCAAAGACTTTCAACATGGCTGGAAGATATTGACAAGAAAAAGAATATAAAAAGACAGAAGAATGAACATTTGAAAAACAAAAATATCCAGGCTGGGATTGTAGAGAATAAAAACAACGTAATATATGCATGCTGATTAATTTTAGACACTGACAAACAAAATATATGTATTTAAGTATTAGAAATTAGCACTAGAATATAAGAATTATATAGAAGAC
>NW_012113141.1:16265223-16267265 GCF_000951035.1 Colobus angolensis palliatus | reverse complement strand
ATGAACAAGAATTTCACAGAAAAATGAAGACAGGCAACATACATATGGCAAAGAGTGCAACTGCACTCATTACAAAGAGGTGGTAATCAGAATAGAGAAAATTAAGCTAAGTGCAGTGGTGCACAGCTGTAGTCCCAGCTACTTGTGAAGTGGAGATAGGAGGGTCATTTGAGCCCAGGAGTTAGAGACTGTAGTGTGCTATGTGATTAGCTATTGCACTCCACGCTGGGCAACATAACAAGACTCTGCCTTTAAAATAAATAGAGAAATTTAAATTTCAAGACCATCTGATAAAGGAAAAGGCCCTGAAAAAGTAGCTGTGGTGCTAACTTGAAGAGCAAATTGACAATATGTTTCAAAATTTTAAATGTACTTACTCTTTGATCCAAAATACTACTTTTAGAAATTCTATCATGCAAATTTCCACAATTGCAAAAGTTAAAAATAATAATTTCCAGGGTATATAAGCAGTACAATTTTCCATAACGAAACGGAAATAAACACAAAAGTAAAAATAATTAAAAACAATAGAAATGTCCACAAATGAATACTACGCAGCCATTGAAAAGAATAAAAGGAAGGTGCAAAAAAGTACCCATATAAATCCATTTGTGTAAATAAGGAAAATGCAATTAATAGATATAAATAGATTGCATATATATTTATGTTTATATATACAATTAGCCTGGTGTTTACATATATACATATACAGATTTTTTATGTACATATACATATATTTTTCTGCGTGCATTTGCACGTGTGTTTCTCATGCAACTACTTAGGAGGCAGATTTTTAAAATTAAAACAAATTATTAATTGTCTAATTAGGTGCTGTGCTTGGTAAAAAGTATATCCATGAGTATAAGCTATGGAGACTAGGGAGCATATCAAGGTTTTGCAGCTTTAAGTTCAAAAGCTCCAATTAAATGTTTTCTTTTCAACAACTTCCAAAATAAGCCACATAGTGGCAGTAATGACCATGTCTTGAACCAGAATCTGAATTTTTCACAGGGGACCTATAAGCCCGGTCAGTCTTTTTTGCAAACTGGAGTAAAATGACAGAGAACAAAGAGAAGATACAGAGATAATTTGGAAAAGGTGATTGTTTTCAACAACCTTAAATAACAAAGATCCAATGCACAATGGAAATATCTCTGTTTGTGCTTCATTATTGATTAATTGTGTATTGCAAAGTATCCATGGAAAAAGTCAGATGAATAGACATGTTTACTAAAGTGCAATGATATCCTGAATATCTGTGTGACTTCTAAGTTCTACAAAAGACATATGAGGGTTTGTTATCCTTTTCTATCTAATTAATTGGTTTACAAGAAAAACTTGGGTGCCTAGAAGGCCCAGCTACAAAAACAAGTGAGATGCTCTGGGCAAATCCATGACAAACTGAAGAAAGTAAGTATGTTCAGCAACTGCAGAGAGCTGTGATACGGTTTGGCTGTGTCCCCACCCAAATCACATCTTGAATTGTAGCTCCCATAACTCCCACGTGTTGTGGGAGGGACCTGGTGGGAGATAATTGAATCATAGGGGCAGCTTCCTCCATACTGTTCTCATGGTAGTGAATAAGTCTCATGAGGTCTGATGGTTTTATAAGGGAAACCCATTTCACTTGGTTCTCTCTTCTCTCTTGTCTGCTGCCATGTAAGAAGTGCCTTTTGCCTTCCACCATGATTATGAGGCCTCCCCAGCCATATGAAACTGTGAGTCCTTTAAACTTCTTTTTCTTCATAAATCACGCAGTCTCGGTTATGTCTTTATCAGCAGTGTGAAAACAGACTAATACAGGCTGCCAGGGGACAATATCAGCCAACGATTTCTGGAGCATGCAGACCTTCTAGAGAAACTGCCAAATCATTAAAAAATCAGTAATTCCCTCCCTCTCTCCCTCCCTCCCTCCCTTCTTCCCTTCCTCCCTTCCTTCCTTGTCAAAAACTTCTTTTTCTTCATAAATCACGCAGTCTCGGTTATGTCTTTATCAGCAGTGTGAAAACAGACTAATACAGGCTGCCAGGGGACAATATCAG
>NW_012113141.1:16262943-16264548 GCF_000951035.1 Colobus angolensis palliatus | reverse complement strand
AGCAGTGTGAAAACAGACTAATACAGGCTGCCAGGGGACAATATCAGCCAACGATTTCTGGAGCATGCAGACCTTCTAGAGAAACTGCCAAATCACTAAAAAATCAGTAATTCCCTCCCTCTCTCCCTCCCTCCCTCCCTTCTTCCCTTCCTCCCTTCCTTCCTTGTCAAAAAACCTAATTCATCTTTTGTACCATTAGTTCATAGTCTCTGCTTGGGATCTGAGAGATAGAGGGCCTTGTCCAAAATTCTGGATAACACTCATAAATAGAATCAACCTCTTAACCTGTTCTGTTTATTGATAGTGTTCATGATAGATATTTCCTAAATCTGTTATTTCAAATGTTTGGATTATTGTGATATTAAACAGTTGTTTTTATTTGTATTGTTTTGGTCCATTAATATAAGTATGTTTCCAAAATATATTATTTTAGAACTTTTTTTTTTTTTCTCTGACAGCATTTTGTTTTAGTGACTACATTGTACCTGAAATTCAAGTTTAAATTGCTGGTATTCCTATCCAGAGGTTGCTTGAAACTTGTGGAAGCATGATAAAAAGTCTAATAATTTGACCAACTTCCAAATGATATTCCATACATTTTGGCTGAAAATGAATTCAGGTAGCTTCTGATTTCAGTTTTGACAAGCTAAGAGTTTGGAAGTCACTATTCCTATCCTAGCAACAGAAAAATAAATGAACAAACTGAAAATCTCTTCTTGCATTCATTGGATAATTGAGGTTGCAGGGCACACTACCACCTTAAATCTGGAGAAACGGGTGAATACAGAGAATAATGGCTAAGACCAGCTTTTCTGCAACTGAGTCTGCTGGAACCATAAATTGTTAGGAAGGTTTAAGAAGTAATTTGGACAGGTGGCTGGAATCTGTATGCGCACTAGAACGAGAGTTGGGCTCTGTAGTCTTAGGTAGAATGTCCATATTTCCATGAGTTTGACCTCCAGGAACTACACCAGGTTCTCACAGCAAAGAACCTCAACAGCAACAAAAATCATCTACTGTCTCTGCCAGTGGAAGGGGAAAAGTAACCATTTTGAAATGCACACAGAGCATTCTCAATAACAACTGCCTACTCTTGTAGTAAAAAGATTTTACCAGAGTCTTATCTCACTAGAAAGAAGGGCATTTCCCCAATTCCAGCTCTCTGTAGCCTTTCCGTCTCACATAACAGAGGAAAAAAAGTGAAGAAACACTTGTGAAGGTCACAAGTGTTTAGCAGACAAAGGCAAAAGTACTGCCCAAATGCACCGCCTAGCCGTTAAAGTTGAACAGTGCAAAGGTGTGGTGTAACCATTGTGAGAATGCTGTATGTGTATTCTGTCAGTGAAAAAAGAAGTGAACGAATAATGGACAGTGGGAAGGAGACTTTTCGCTGTTGGAGTGGAAATTTATAAATAAGCAAGGGGAGAAGCATAGAATTATTGATGTAGTTATGGATTAGAGTTGGGGGTAGGCATCAGTGTAGACACATGTTCAGCAGACTATATGTTCAGCAGAATATAGACACAGATGCTTACACAGAAAAATTTACAGATATATGTTAGTCTATATATAACCTTTAATATATAAATATATGTTTATATATAA
>NW_012113141.1:16261029-16262473 GCF_000951035.1 Colobus angolensis palliatus | reverse complement strand
AAATATATAATAAGATTATATACTTATATATAAAATCTTTGATCTGTCTGTTGAGAAGGCCAAGCAAAGACATCCCAGTAGCAACGGTAACATACACACCTAGCTTCCAAATCCTGGTCTCCAGCAACATTATGCAAAGAAAGAAACTAGCTATTTCCATGGAGAAATGGCTGATTCTAGAACCCAGGCAGAAAATGTACAATATAAGGAAGGAGTGTCTTGTAGTGCTCAACAACAACAACAAAAAACCTGAAAACCTACAGTGAATTGATGGATAATGTCAAAATGACATGAGCCAGCTGAAAGACCTATCAATGGCCAAAGCCAGAAAAAATTGATGACAATGTCACATAGTATTTAACTACTTGGATTATGAATCAAACTATAAAATAGTATCCATGAGTTTATTTATACTGATTTAAATATATGATGGAATAAATAAGTAAATGGGAGAGAACAGACAAACCCTTTGTGATAGAATCCCAAATAACTTATGTAGATACTTGACCATAAGGAAAGAAGACCGTAACTCCCCACTCCTTAAGTGTGGGCTATGCATAGTCACTTCCTTCCAAAGAGTATTCTATGCAAAAGGAGAGAGAAGAAAAGGGTAACCTTACAGTGGAGAAGCTTGGCAAATATTACCTCAGACAGATGATAAGGTAAACATCAATAATAATACATCATATTGTAGTGTGTATCTTTGATATGACATAATAAAAATGACACTTTTTAAATTTCTACAGGAAACCAGTAACCCCCACATAATCATAAGAAAATAATCAAATTCCAATAGAGGGGCATCCTACAAAATTCTTTACCAGTACTAACCAAAACTGTCAAGGTCATCACAAAAAGAAAAAATCGACAAACTGTCACAGGTAAGGGGAACCTAAGGAGACATGGCCATCAGATGGAATGTGGGATTGGAACAGAGGCAGCAATCAGGTAAACACTCAAAAAATCAGAATAAACTAGAGAAATTGTGAGAATGTTAACATATGGGATGTTACGGATAATAATGCATTCTTATTAGTTTATTAATTTCAAAATTGTGCCCTACTAATGTACAAGGTTAATAATAGGGACAACTGAATACAGAGTATAGAGACTTGCTGTGGTATCCTCTAAACTTTCCTGTAAATTGAAAGCTATCCTAAAATATCAGATCTACTTAAGAAAATAAAAAAAAAGAAAATAAGACAAATGATTTAAAAAGTACACATCAAAATAAACAAAAAGAATTTAGAGACTAAAGGCAGGATTCAGTCTTCCTTTAATTGCCTGAGTAGCTCAGCTGTAAGCCCTCAAGGTGCATACTCCACCCAGCAAAACAGTTCACCTATACCAACCCTCCTGGAAAGTTAGCTTGACTGACCATAATCATAGCTTTTGGACATTTTATGCTCTGTGCTAATATATATACACACACACTCACACACAC
>NW_012113141.1:16257876-16260527 GCF_000951035.1 Colobus angolensis palliatus | reverse complement strand
TTTTTTTTTTTTTTTGAGACAGAGTCTCACTGTGTTGTTCAGGCTGGAGTGCAATGTCTTGATCTCGGCTCACTGCAACCTCAGCCTCCTGGGTTCAAGCAATTCTGGTGTCTCAGCCTCCTGAGTAGCTGGGATTACAGGTGCCCACAACCATGCCTGGCTAATTTTTGGATTTCAGTAGAGTCAAGGTTTCACCATGTTGGGCAGGCTGGTCTCAAACTCTTGACCTCGAGTGATCCATCTGCCTTGGCCTTCCAAAGTGCTGGGATCATAGGTGTGAGCCACAGTGCCCAGCCCAAAAATATTTACTTTGGTTCCATCCAAATGTATGCAGTTCTATCTCTGAGACAAGCTGAGGTCTGGACAAATTTATTCTTAAGATTGTATCTTCAGTGAAATTTAAGTGCTCAGGTTAACTGCCTGTCTGGATCTCCCTATTAGCATCCTCTACAATGTTACAAAGACTGGCAGTTGATTCTATGTTATTTCCTTGACACAGATCCTGACTTTATTGTGTGCACACGGTTAAGAGCTCATTTGGTATAATATACAAAAGATCGTGTTAGCAGTGAATAAGGAGATGCCCCAGTTCATACACTGGTGCTCTCAGCATGAGCCCAAGTGGTTTTTTTTTCTTTAAAAACAAACTCCTTTATAGGCCCTGGTTAATATTGTTTTTCCTGGGGAAACATTCGTTCAACTGGCTCCCCTGAAAGTGCTGGCTAGTGCAGATGCTCCCAGGTGCTGAAGGCATCTCCTTTTGCCTGCCCACCTGCTTTGTTTGCTCCTAGCACATTGTAGGGGGTGCACCAAAATCAATAGGCCGGTCAAATGAAGCAGGCGCATGTTGGCAGTAGAATAACAGCATTGTTTCCAGGTCTGCCACATGCACACAGCAGGAGTCAGAAGGTTAAATGAAAGTAGGGTCAGTTTTGGACAGCAATGTTGACAGAGCTGATAATCACTTGGTCTGGAATCCTAGGCAATAAAGGCAGGAGGAGGATATTTTTAGGCAGTTTTAAATGTCTTTCTCTCTGCATTGCTTGGCTCAAATATGTCTGTGACAAAATTTTCTTTAGTGCCACTCTGACTTATGAGCCGGAGTACAGGGAAATTGATAGTTACAATATGTTTTCGAGAGTGATTTCATTGGGATTTCTAATGCGGGTAATTAAAAACAACTTGACCGCTGTTGAGAATTTTTGCATGGACACTACAGCAGCAAGAACTTTAACAATCGCAATCTCCACACATTTCCTTTAAAGCAAAATAATATGACAAGAGACCCTCTCCAGACACTAGGCCCAGCACAATACCCCTTCCCACCTCCTCCCCAGCAAGTTACCACTTCACCAGGGGGATTCTTCATGTGCTACTGCACCTTTTTAGAGAGCTCTAAGCTATTCTTGTTGATATTAATTCCCCAACCTGCCTACTATAAGCTCTGATAGCACCATTCTCTATTTCCTATAGGCCTTGGCATAAATGAGAGCCCACATTTGTGAGATTATTTGATTTACATCGCTCACTCGCAGTAATCAGTAAACTTCTGGAAAGAAGTGGCTTTCTCATGTTTGGTCCTCATCACATGCCTGTTCCTTAATAGGTATTGTCTGGTACTTAGTAGGCTATTTAGTCTACATTTAAATAGACGAATGCATGAATCTATATTCAATCAATAAGTTATAATTTGATATTTAAAACAAGAAATCAGAAGTAATTTTTAAAGTTATTTAAAAATAACTTTAATTAATGTTACAACAAAATTACCTCTTCTGACCTAGTCCCTGCAAACAATTCCATGATTTTCAATTCACTCTCAAAACTCTAAGAAAAATAGCTCAGAGCAGTGTGAGCTATATGAGGTATGCAAAATTTATCAGGCCCAGAGAGACAGAGTGTGGGATTGTAGTCACTTACTCCCACCAAACCCAGGGGTGATTGTTTAAAGACATTTTGTTCCTAACTGCCTCATCACTTATTTCCATGTTTTTGGAATTTGTGATGAAAAGAACCATGGATAGCCAATCAATGGCTTATGCTATTTTAATGCAAATTCTTGATAAACAATTTGGGAACTGCCTCTTCCTTTCCTATAAAAACCCACTTGTAACTGCTTCTTATGGGAGCATGTATTTAAGGTACCTTAAGTCTATGCTCTCAGGTTGCAGCCCTCAAAACTGGCCAAAATAAATGCTCTACTTATATTAAGTTTGCCTCGGTTTTTGTTTTCTTTGTTTGTTTTCCTTTAGGCCAACA
This sequence comes from Colobus angolensis palliatus, assembly GCF_000951035.1. Lineage (NCBI taxonomy): Eukaryota > Metazoa > Chordata > Mammalia > Primates > Cercopithecidae > Colobus > Colobus angolensis. The sequence continues at coordinate 16,258,268 of NW_012113141.1, read as the reverse complement.
ACTCAATTCACATGTGACCTCTTTTAGGTAGATTTGAGATTCCCCTAGTCGAATTCAGAAGTCGTTTTCCATTATCTGATGGTACTTTGATTTAATGTATCTATATAATAAAGATATTATATGCTTGTACATTTTTCTCTCCACTAACCTTTGAGCATCCTGAGGTGAGGAATCACTTCCGTTTGTATTCTAAGCTATCCCTGCAGTACCCAACACAGAGAAGTGTGGGCTTTACCAGAGTTCAATAAACATTACTGGATAAATAAAGGCCTTTTCACTGATTTTTAAGGCTCTGTTAGGCACTAAACTCTCTTTTTTTTTTTTTTTTCCTGGAGACTGAGTCTCACTCTGTTACCCAGGCTGGAGTGCAATGGCATGATCTCGGCTCACTG
>NW_012113141.1:16235083-16257559 GCF_000951035.1 Colobus angolensis palliatus | reverse complement strand
AAAAAAAAAAAAGATGTGAAGGGTGTATAATTTTCTTCTTTCATTTTTCAATTGTGAATGTTTTCTCTTGATTTCAAGAGAGAAGAACGGATTTTCTGTTTTGATGACTTTATTTTCTGATTCCTAAACCACGCTGAGAAGTTTCACTCCTTTGCCTTGAAGGTTCTAGAGGTTATAATTCTATCCTTAGCTCTTTCTTCCTTGAGACACAGCAAAGGAGGTGAGTTCATCTTTACTCACAGATGCTTTATTTGCTTTTTTTAAAAAATGGTAGGGACTAGATGCTTCTCAGGGAGGGTGATCTACTCCAGTTCTGCAGCGTCGGAGTCAAGTGTTTCCAGAGTATCCTGTTGCTTCACTTGACAAGATGTTTTGCATCTTGTTAGATGACTATAAAGTGAAACCCATTTCCATGAATGTTTAATGAACTTAAGGGAATTCCAGAGCCAGACAATTCATTTGTTAAACACTGCAATTTGCAAAGAATTTCAAGTAGTTAACATGAGCTTCAAGATAAAACAAAGACAGATTTGTCCGATATGGTAAGCAAGTAGAAAATTTTCTCTTCCAAGAATGAAATATGCCTGAATAACCTGTCACCCTCTGTGTAGTGGAAATGAACGCCTGCAGTGGGAAGCTTGGTGATGGAACTTGGTGTTCAGAATTTCCCAATGGTCCCATTTGAAACTTGAGCACGGACTGTGAACTTCGTTACCACTTTTGACATTTTGGGAAGGATAACCTTCTGTTGAGGGAGGTTATTGTGCATTGAAGGATGTTCATTAGCCCCAATGACCGCTACCCACTAGATGCCTGTAGCATTCTTCTCCCAGCATGTAATAGCCAAAGTGTTTTCAGACTTTGCCAAATGTCAAGGGATAGTGGGCAAATTGCCTTTTGTTGAGAACCACTGAGTTATAAGGATGTTGGTTTGTCTTTCAGCTACTTACTAACTGTCTGACAGACATAACTTTCTCAAGCTCCAAACCCCATTTCCATTTTCTGCACATTTGTGGGTATAAATTAGTTGTTGTTAGGACCAAATGAGACAACGCATTTATATTAATTTGTTTCTTTAACAAAAACTGATAGGGATTTTTATGGGTGTTGTGTTGAATTTAAACCACATTGGGTTTATAATCATTTAACAATATTAATTTTTCCAATCCATCAATATGGGTTGTATCTCTGTTTATATATGTTTTTAATCATTTTGATCAAAGTTTGTAGATTTCAAGGTAGAAACTTCTCATCTTTTTACGTTTATACCTAAGCATTTCTTACTTTAAGTTCTCTAGCAAATGGAAGTGTTTTCTTAATTTTCTTTTAAAATTGTTGTTAATGTATGGAAATTCAACTAATTTTTGGTGCTGATACTGTATTCTGCAAATCCACTGAATGTGTTTATTAATTCCAGCAGTATTTTGGTTGACTCTTTGGATTTTCTACACAGAAGATCATGTCATCTACAAACAAATATGGTTTCACTTCTTTATTTCTCAAAAAAAAAAAAAAAAAGGCCGGTGCAGTGGCTCACGCCTGTAATCCCAGCACTTTGGCAGGCCGAGGCGGGCGGATCACAAGGTCAGGAGATCGAGACCGTCCTGGCTAACTCGTGAAACCCCGTCTCTACTAAAAATACAAAAAAAATTAGCCAGGCATGGTGGCGGGCGCCTGTAGTACCAGCTACTCGGGAGGCTGAGGCAGGAGAATGGCACAAACCCGGGAGGCAGAGCTTGCAGTGAGCCGAGATCGTGCCACTGCACTCCAGCCTGGACGACTGAGCGAGACTCCATCTCAAAAAAGAAAAAAAAAAAAATGCCCAGCCACTTCTGTACAAATTGAAGTTCAGTTCAACTATTCCACTATTCCACTAATATACTGCTGATTAGAATCTATCTTCATCACTTTAACTGGTGTCTGGCTTCGACATAACCAGTTGCTAAGGAATGAAACCCTCCATCACTGTGGTTGTTTTACAGTGGTGGGTTATACCCATTAGAAATCAAGAGCGAAACCATTCGCTGTGTTTCTGAAATGAACAATTCCTGCACACTGCCATGAATAAAAGTTTAACAAAACTTGGCTGGGAAGAGATTCTGATTTATGAATTCCGCGTTAAACCATTTGAGTACATCTGTTATGGACATCATAATAGTGACTTTTTGGGTAATGATTTCTTAGAATCACCAGTGATGTATAAATTTTCAGTGATTTAAGCATTTGGAGGGGTGTGAATGTGTCCTGGATGATTGCCTATTATACTCAAATGCTAGGTTTATGCAGTGGCCTTTGTTCTTTCGTTTTATGCCTCAGATTCTGAAAGTGCGATGCTGTGTGGAGTCAAAGAATTGCTACACTAAGAAGAATATATCTCTATGTATTACACTGTATTCTCTTGTCTTTAATTTAGTGTTTCGCAATATAGCTCAGTAATGATTAAAACTACCTTACAAAAAGTGTAAGAGGCAAAGAGTTTGCATTTAACTTCAAGTTCTATCTCTGTAAGGCCTGGAATTAGAAGGATTGATTCTGAAACTCTACTTCTCATCTTTGATTCTTCTCACACCCTTAACTCAGAGTTCTCTAAACATAACATGCATTTTTGGGATTCCATGGCTTTATTCTTCCTGTATGTTCTGGTGTCTAGCTCTTAGCCCTTTGACTCTCTGTAGAACTTTTCATGTCCTTCCAAACCGAGTCCGAGCCTGGCTCTGTTGTGAGGCAGACCCTGAGTCTACCCCAATCCACCTCCCACTGGCTTCCGCTTGTCCAACCTCTGCTGCAACAACAACTATCTCAGAACTCACTTCTGCTGATTCTGGGGTTTTTTGTGTTTCTTCCTACACAGAACTTCCCTTATGGCAAGGGACATTATATCCTTGGTGTCACATACAACTTCTAGCATAAACTAAGGATTCCACAAGTGTTCACGGGACAAACAACTGAAGCTCTTATTTTTACCAGAGATTAGTTTATATTACAGATTGTAATCAAGAGCTGAAATTTAACTTGTCTTTTATCTGATGCATACATACACGCATGTGTGCATACCTCCCAGCTCAGAATTGTAAGATGATTTAAGCAAAACCCTATAAAGCTCTGAAAAATATATACAAATCTGATCCCAAGCTCCCAACACCTCTGGACTGGAAGCACTGAGGTAGGCTGCAGGAGGAGGTGTGTAGACATGTCACTTACATTTTGCAGCTGGACATGGCTCTTCACCAAGTTCTCTGACTTTGCCATTGTGCTGGATGCTTTGAGACTGTAGCTTTTACCATTTTGTGGCAGTTTCAGCTGCTCTTGGATTTGTTTAGCTTGTTTCCTGCAGGCATAAATAAACATGTGTACAAATATTTGCATGAATTTATTCAACTCCTACTTTCAGGGCTTCATTCACTCCCAATGTCTATATTTGTTATTTGCTAAAGTTAAATAAACTCAGCTAACAAAGAGAACTCTTCTCTCATTTCTAACCCCACCAAGAAATACTTCCAGTTTAGCGATAGCCTGATATCATCCATATTCTCTAGGAATTCACATTCAATGGCACCCCAAAAGCAGACAAACATTTAGTGCATTGCCCTGGCCCCCATAGATGCAGGGAATCTCTAACCCTGAGTTTTAGCTGCAAAGAACTGGAAATACTATGAGAAAGTGACTAGAGGAAAACAATTAAGACTTGGGCTTAGCAGGTACATATGACATATTTGTAGAGTTACATTTATATTTGTACAATTCAAATATGTTTGGCTTAATTGCACGACTTGACTATATACTATAATGTGTATATTTTCTTTCTTTTACAATTTAGAAATAGCTCATTTATTGTTACCAAGAGCCCAAATATTAAAATAGTTAACTCTTAAAGAGCTAGTAGTTATATAATAATGTGTCACACATGGTTTTAAGTGTTTTACATGTATCATTTCACATATTTTTCATGATAATTCTATATGATGAGGCCATAATGCTATACCCATTCAGTAGATGAGAACTGAAGCACAGAGAAGTTAAGCTATTTGTTTGAAGTCACATAGTCAGTGAGTGGCAGAGATTGGATCTCAGTCCAGCCAACCTGCCTCCATAGTTTACACTCTTCAACAACCACTCAGAACTGCCAAGCCATGTGTTCATGGTCCCACTGTTTCTGAGTGAAATGGCTGAAACTGCTCTAGGGTTCTCGACTTCAAGTAAAGTGCTCCTGTGGGCACATGCAGAATGCCTGTTGTCTGGGTCACTCAGTGCCTATACCAGAAGGATGGGACAAACCACTGCCTTAGCAGCAGCTCTGTCCCAGACGCCTCACAGAAATCATCTATCAGCATAGACTTGGTACCCATTAAATACACCACACACACACACACACACACACGTGTACCTCTTTGCAATGTTGACCTAAATAACAAACATGGAGACTCTGTAAAAGAAAACATTTATGTGGAAATAAGTGTTGCAATGGGAATACACACGATATAGGAAACTAGCTTTTATTACTAGGAAGACAGGAAACATGAGGTACACAAGTGATTTGAGATAATTATCTCTGGCTACAAGGATCAATAGAAAGGATGGCGCCAGTCCAAGGGTGGACAGGCAGTTGCTGGGCAAATGTCCTTGCAGAAGTATTTTCATGTGTGTCTAAGGCTGCAATTGTCTTCATGCAAAGCTGTGGTTTTTGCAGAGTCTTTTGTGATAGTTCTTGTAATCAGGCATTTGCCCATTGGACCGCTCCCTTCATGGCCTTCTCCGGCTCTATTTTTTCAGGGTTATTAACACAAATGACTCCATTTTGATTCTGACAACTTTCCCAATAGAATCATGCCCTTGAATTTTGCCTGTCCTCCAAGGTCTCTGACAAATATACAGCCATCAGTGGAGTATATGGCCAGTCTTGGCAATGAACTTCTCCAGTCAGGTAGCACCCTATACAGCATGGTTTCTTGTATCATAGGGACTGGGATTTGAATCCCACTCTGCCACCCACTAGTTTTGCTACCCTAATAATTTTCTAAACTTGTTGAGCCTCCGCTTTGTCCTCTTTAAATTAAGTTCATAAAAGCTATCTTCCATGGACACTGTGGTGGCTGCATGTGGAGACACAAGCAAAGTGTTCATCTCTTTCCCAATATCATCAAGCAAGCTCAGTCTTGTGGACAGAAGCTGCAGAAGAATTAGAACACTGACCCAAAGATAAAAGATTACACTAGTTGTGTCTTCCCAAGCAATTCACCAGCACTTGCTGCAAGCTTTGGAGGCTTTGAGCTTCATTACCCATTTTGAATTTACAATATCAATGTGATGCAACTCTGTTTTTTAAGATATTTCTTTTTATCTTTCCAGTTATTTGGGATACTTTTATCTCTAGCACTCTTAGTTGCTTTAATCCTGTTGTAATAATCTATTTGCTTCCTAACAGCTAATCTATGGCTTATGGTTAAAAAAAAATCTATCATATCAGCATTTTAAGGAGCATGTTACACCCATAAGATTTTATCAGGGATTCATTCACACACAAACAAAGGGAAAATCAGGAGGTTCTAGTCGGGTAAATCATCCTGAAAAAGTAAGAGTGCACGTCGCAGAGCAAGGATTCCATTACTCTCATGGGATTAAATCAGAAACACTTAATGACTTTTTCAATAATCTAATTCAGAGCCCTGGAAGTATAAACTTGTCAAGAAATTTTCTTTATACAATATCCAACATCAGACTGTGTTTCCTAAATCCTTTTATAATTTGCCTACCTTTAGTCTTTTTTCACTCAAGTCCTGACTCAGTAATATTCCAAGATAAGTAGTCCTTCCATTCTGAGCCTGCCTCTGCCTAGCTACCATCCCTCCTGTCTCACAAGCACACACTTTTTGCTCTTTCCTCCTTCCCCCAGCAAATGGGAACAGAGTAAACAATCAGCAGCTGATTGCAATACCATTAGCTCTCTCATGAGAGGCATTGCTCTGGGGAAGACAAGATGCATGCATTGTACATGGGAACACTACCAGCCCAAGAGTGTCAGTGTGGAAACTTTACAGTCCATTGAGTTTCAAGTTTATTTGGTGCAATGCATTAGAAATAAATAAGATGTGAGTTGCAGAATAGTAGACACCATGAATCCATTGTTAGGCATTATTTGTCTTGTTGCAGATTGGGCTCCTGGGAAGGCAGACCCTGGGATAAAGACAGCATAGAGGACTGTTTTTAGGGAGAGCTCTGGGTATCAACACCTGTGGAAGCAAAGGGAAGAAATGGAAGCAGAATTGGGCTGGGGAGAAGTTGGAATGTGATGCAGTCTCAGAGAAAACCTCAGCAAACCCCACAGGGAGCTCTGAAGCTGGCATGGTCTTGACCCTGAAACTGGGGAAAGGTCTAGGTCTTCAGAGCCTCATATTGATGCATCATTGGAGATAAACAATCCCAGAATGGAACATGAGATTGAAAAAGGTGACTCTTCATGGATGTTTGCTGGCAAACCTGGGGACTAAATCCTCCTTATCTGAAGAAGATCGTAGCACTGCATCAGAGTGTCTGCTATTAAGAGGCTTTTCTCGGGATCTAAAATCTCTTATTTCAGGGGGTTGATGACCTATAGTCAGGGGCAGGTTGTAACCATGTCTACATTTTACTGATAACACCAGTTTCTTCTTCATTCCTCCTCTTTTTTCCCATTTGTGATATTACCTCTCTCAGATTCTGCCTCCTGAAACATCTCCACTCCTATTTCGTTGTAGTTTTAGAGTTGAATCATGTTTTGTATTTCCAAGCTGTACTAAGAACTCTAATACTCATCCCCATCATTCTTAACTATGTAAGTTGAAAGTAAAGAGAAAACCTTGAATAATTTATAGTCGTTGAGTGAGCCACATTGGCCAGACCTGAAAGGCTCAATTAATAGTTCCATTAACTACGTATAGGAATATATGAGCTTATTGGGAGTGAAGAGAATTTCTTTCACTGTTTTTTAGAGTTACTAGGGGTTCAGTTAACTCCGTCAAAAAATCCTCTAAATTCAAGATGTTTCTTACTTATTCCTTATCATGGCACCTACCTTCCATCTTTCCTCAGATATACAATTTGCTGCAATATTCCTTCTGATGAAGTCATGCCATGCCAAAGGTGACAAGGGAATGGAAAAAGAATCATAAATGAAAGATCTAAGTGATTATCCGAAGTAGAAGATACATGATCAAGAGAGCTTTGGGGTAAGTCTCAACTCCCTCTGGGCAGAAACTGTGCATCCCAGTATATCAAATGGAGGTTCAGGTGAATTTATTTGAATATCAACGATAGAGAGGCCTTAGAATCCTGGAAGACTTGGGGCTTCTAAGCTGAAGTAAAAAAAGTATATACATGTAAACTACTTTCCTTTATGAGTGAAAGTAAGGGAAGGTCAAGGTAGAGTCTGGATATTCTGTTCTCCCCAAGGTTTTGGGAAAGGAATTAGAAATCCACGAATTCACACACATACACACATACACACACACATACACACACACACAACTTGTGCCAGGGTTTTATGAAAATTGATATTGCTTTTAGCAATATAAATTAGGTGCTTGGTAAGGTTGTGGCATTTCTCTCAAGCAACGAAAATTAAAGGGAGGCCAAGCCTGAAAATGGTACTAGAAGAAGAATGCACCCTAGGTCTCTAATGAGGAACATATAGCTCATCCAATTCCAGCTGGAAAATACTTCCATTTATATCACTTTATTATTTTTACCTTTAGTTATTAATTGATTCATTTTTTAAATAAAACTGTGTCCCAGGCTGGTAGACAGAAAGACAACAACGCCCCGCTTGGTTCTCCAGCTTCGGTGCAGTCCTCTGAGCCTACCCTAATGAATCTGATGTTGAACACTGTTTTCATTAAACGCTTTGACCCCTCACTGAGCCCCAGGAGGAGATGTTGATCTCCAAGCCCACTTGTAGCCCAGGGTGAGACATTGACAGCCCCAAAGATGGAAGTTCCCTCGTAATCCAGCTGTTTGCTCTCATAATTACCATGACCTGTCTTTCATTTAAATGTGGTATAACTACACATTATACTGTAAAAATAAGTGATTAACTGCTTCTTCATTGTAATTTGGTTATTGTTAAGTACGGAATTTCTTTTTTGTACAAAGTTCTAGCAGGGAGACCCTTCTAATTACCGCCCTGCTGAGTGTGATTACCACTCTGGTGCTCCAGGGGAGCCTGCTAACTTTATAGCTACCCAGCCTCCAAGTCCTGGTGTGGAAAACCATAGGTGTTAACAACAGCAAGTTTCCATTGGGTAGTTACTCTTTTAAACACTTTGTTATGCGCTTTACATTGTGATTGCATTTTTTTTTTCGGATACTGAATCTTACCCTGTTGCCCAGGTTGGAGTGCAGCGGTGCAATTGTGGCTCACTGAAACCTTCACCTCCCAGGTTCAAGTCATTCTCGTGCCTCAGTCTCCTGAGTAGCTGGGATTACACGTGCCCGCCACCATGCCTGGCTAATTTTTGTATTTTAGCAGACATGGAATTTCATCATGTTGGCCAGGCTGGTCTCAAACTCCTGACCTCAAGTGATCCTCCCACCTCATCCTCCCAAAGTGCTGGGATTACAGGCATGAGCCATTGCACCCAACCATGGTTGCATTTAATCCTTAACAAAATTCTAAAAAAGTAGATATTATATTTGTTCATATTTTACCACAAAGGGAACCAACGCTAAGAGACACAATATAATTTGCCTAATCAAAAATAACAATGACAGCTTGAAGATCTGAATCCAAGTATGACTCACTAGTGTACAATCCTGACTGTTATGCCAGATGGCAACCTTACAGAATATAAAGTGCTATGGGCTGTACAAAAGAGGGTAACTCCTAACCCACTCTGTGCAGCTCCACCATCTAGCAAAAGGACTATGTGAAACAATATAGCACAGAGGTTTAGAGCATGTGATTTAACCTAGAACTGCTAAGATTAAAGAACCTACCTGTAATTTTCTTCTTTATGACTTTGAAAAATAAATATTTAAAAATAGATTCTGGCATTATTTGAAAAATGCAGTAATAAAGCACAACTCTGATTGCTACGGTGTTTGGAAGCTAATACATAAAAAGCCCAGTGTGCCTGGCAAAGAGTAAGTGCTCAGAAATTGATAGTTACAACTGTCACAGCCAAGAGTTGCCTAGGAGAATTAACAGCTAATATCATATGGTAAGGATGGGGCCTGGCATTAACAAAAGGACCTTAGGTAAAATACTAAGGAAATCTGAAAATACAGACTTTAGTTAGTAATACAATATCAATATTGCTCCATTAATTCTGACAAATGTACCATGCAAATGTAAGGCATTAATAATAGAGGAACTTTGGTTTAAGTATATGGAAACTCTCTGTACTATTTTGGCAACAGTTCTAAATATCTAAAAACATTTTGAAATAGTTTATGAGAAAAATAATGGTTACTAATTCTGAATTGATGCTTGAGTTTATGTTATTTTAAAAAATCATAATCGGTTGTCTTTGAGAATCAACACAGAAAACATGCAGACAGGTATCACAAACTATACCTGGAAATTAATCCCATATTAGAAGAGCAAATGGGTAAAAACTTAAAGGTCCACTCAGAAAAACAATTACACATTGGCTTGAATTTCAGACAAGCGGTAGGAATAAAATCTGCCAAATTCTTAAGGCTCAAGAAACCATGGGGCTAATGTTTTTATCTGCATTTCTTATTTTAAGTGCAGATTATATCATTTTAATAAATAAACTACCTCTACCAGAGTTCGTTTGGAAGAATACACACACACACACACACACACACACAAGCGCACACAGAAATATGTTTATATATACTTTCTTTTTTTTTTCTTTTGAGATGGAGTCTCCCTCTGTCCCCCAGGCTGGAGTGCAGCAGCGTGATCTGGGCTTACTGCAAATTCCGCCTCCTAGGTTCAGGCAATTTTCCCGTCTCAGCCTCCCGAGAAGCTGGGAGTACAGTCGCATGCCACCATGGCCAACTAATTTTTGCATTTTTTGTAGAGATACAGTTTCACCATATTGGTCAGGCTGGTCTCGAACTCCTGACCTCAGGTGATGCACCTGCCTCGGTCTCTCAACGTGCTGGGATTACAGGCTGAGCCACCACACCTGGCCTATATCTATTTCTAGTCAAACATAAACACCTTCATCTGAAGAAGGTCTAGTTTCTCAGCAAGGTAACTTTAGGGCATATTCAACATATACATACCAATTGGTAAACTGAAGTATATTTTTTAGTATTTATGCTCCATATTTGCCTAAAATCTGTATGAAAAATTGAATTGTTTTTTCATAAATAGATAGATAATGGTGGATAATGTATAGGTTTATAGCAGTGGCCCCTCTCTTCAGAAGAGTTAGCCCTTAGTGACAGGCAGACACTAAGCCTTTAATACTGGCAAGTGGTTAATCAGTGCAAAGAACATAGAATGTTCGTGATCACTGAGAGGAATGATCATTATGTGCATCAAAGATAAACCACGCACACATGTGTGCACACACACATCACATACACGCATGCACATGCCTGTACACACTCACCGCAATTTACAAAAAGGTCCTAAGTCACTTGCAGATTGTTGCTAGGCCCATTTCCACAGGTTCCCTCCGTGTGGCGCACAGACCGAGAGCTTAAAGTAACAGAAAGTGCTTTCTCGAAAAGTAAACTTTAAATACTTGAGAGAAATGGTCTTACTTGCTTTTGAAGTAGAATGCTGCACAGAACATGCCCACGATGACAATTCCAAAGATGATACATGAAATTGACAGCACCTGCCTTTGATAAACTTCTTCACTCTCTGTGAATTTGAAAAACAAAATTAGAATGGATGCTAGCAGGGCACATTAGCAACAATCTTCATCCATGTACTTCTGAGCTGGTAGGAATCTGTCAAAGCCAACTTTTTTGTTTCTGTCACAAATAGGGAATAAAACGAGGAAATTATTATGATTCAATTTATTTGCAAAGTTCTATAGGATAACTGGGTGCTATTTTTTTTTATCTGCATGGCTACATCAGAACTCATATACTACGATTACAAATTTATTATCCACAGACATTCTATGACTTTAGGATTTACTGGGGACATAAGTTTGTGAAATGGTGGTAGGCTTAAATTAATCAGCTAGAGAAACAAACTCAGGTGCCTCTGAGCTTTCCTGTGCCACTGATGCCTTCCAATTTACCTTCCGTGGTGCAGATACCCCTGTGTTTTCTGATTCTGATTTAGTCCTTGACTGTCAGCCTCCCATTCATCCTACTATCACTATGATTGACATCACTCATGAAGAAAAAATCAATAGGCATGTAAGTATTTTATTCACCCAGTCTCTGTCCTTCTCAATACCATGATTTGGCACGGAACTCAGTCTCTATTACCAAGGTCATACCTTGTAGCTTATCACAAAAAAAGACAATAATTCAAAAACAAACATTTCACTCTGTAGCCACTACCATTTATACGCCTAGGTCCTTTCCTAACCTGTATCTACCTAAACAATTCTTCCATCTCATCAAGACTTTGTATCCCTAGAACCCAGTAGGTTCTCTGTTAATTATCCTCCTCTTGTCTTCATCTTTCTGTTGATACAGGACAGTGACCATGGTCCATGACTACAGTCATTTACTCTCTTGCAAATACTCTTATTTACTTTATCCCTTTCATCTTCCCTTCTACCTATTTGGCAAAATAAATATACACAAATCCAAGAAACTGCCTTCTCCATACCTCTACTATGGGCAGCTCAGAATTGGGGAAGAAAACTGTATCACTGGGCAAATGGACACCAATAAAGAGCAGCATCACAGAGCTTAGGTAGTCATCTAATGGTCACTAACAATCTCATCAGCCTGCCTTCCTGTTTTCCTAATTATCATCCATATCATCTCCACACTACTCACACACCTGGCGCACCTTCCTTCTCTCACTCTCAGACCTTCTATACAGGTCATAAGAAAGAAAAAGCCAATTTAGAGGACATTTCCCACTTTTTAACACATATATATTCTAAAAATATACAAAATTAATTGCATCCATATACATTCTCTCTCTCTGTCATTAACATAGAACAATAGTTCTCAAATTGTAATGCATTGGAGTCACCTTGGAGCCTATTAAAAAACAGACTGCACCTACTTCTTTCCCCAGAGTTACCGATTTAGTAGATCTGAAGTGAGTACAGAATATTGGCATTTTTTTAAAAGTTCCCAGGTGATTCTGATACTACTGGTCAGAGAAACATACTTTGAGAACTTTTGAGCAGACTAAGAGTTCTCAGAACATGAATCATCTACATAAAAAAAAATCACCTGGGGAGATATGTTTTTCTTTGTTAATACCAATTATGGTTTCCTTCTTTCTATTTCAGGATTTTTTTTTTTTTTTTTTTTTTTTATTTTTTTTTTTTGATGTAGAGTCTCGCTCTGTCATCCACACTGGAGTGCAGTGGCGTGATCCCAGCTTACTGCAACCTCTTCCTCCTGGGTTCAAGTGATCCTCCTGCTTCAGCTTCCCAAGTAGCTAGGACTATAGGTATGTGCCGCCATGCTCGGCTAATTTTTGTATCTTTAGTAGAGACGGAGTTACACTATGTTGGCCAGACTGGTCTCAAAGTCCTGACCTCAGTTGATCCACCTGCCTTGGCCTCCCAAAGTGCTGGGATTACAGGTGTGAGCCACCATGCCCAGCCAGGATCTCTATTTAAGTAAAATTTTCAGGTGTTTCTCATGCATATTAAAATTAGAACATTATTCAGTTATAGCAAGCACTATTTTTTAAAGAAAATAATAATTCCTTTGGTGTTCATTTTTTTCCTATCAGAGGCTTCTCATCACTGAAAATTACAGAAAAACAATAGATTCAAATTCATTTTATGATGCCAGTATTATCATGATTCCGAAAAAAACAAAGACCTAACAAAAAATTACAGATAAATTACCCTCATTGCCACAGATACAAAAAATCTTAATAAATTTTAGGAAATAAAATATAACCATATATAAAAATATAGTGCATCATAAGTAAGGTTTATACACAAAAATGCAAGGTTGGTTTAATATTTTAAAATTAATCAATATGATTCATCATTTTTACATCTAAGGGGATAATCTAACAACTAGATTAGAGGCAAAAATGTAGCAAAACTTAATATTCATTCTTGATTAAAACTCTCAAAACCTAGAAATAGAAGGCACTTCCTCAACCTAATAAAGAGTAGCTATAAAAAACTATATCTAACTGTGAAAGACTGAATGTTTTTTCCCTAAGATCAGGAATAAAGCAAGAATATCCACTCTCATACCTTCTGGTCAACACTGTGCCAGAGGTTTACTTAATGTAACAAGAAAAAATAGGAATAAAAATCATTTGGCTGGGGGAAGTAGAAGAAAAGTTGTCTTTGTTTGCAAACAATATGACAATTTATACAGAAGAACTGATGGAATCTACAAAAGAGCTAGTATAACTATCAAGTAAGCTTAGGAAAATTTCAGGATACAAGGTTATAGGAGAGAGATACAAAAATAAATGCACATCATTTTATGGCAACAAAGAAAAATTGAAACAAAAATGTCATTTACAATAGCATCAAAGCATATAAAATACATAGAGATCAATTTAACAAAAGGCACACAAGTCTTGTACATTGAAAAGCTTAAAAGAAGATCTAAATAAATAGATATAACATGTTTATGGATTAGAAGTCTTGATATTATTAAGATGTCAATTCTCCCCAAGATGATAGACAGATTGATTGCAATGCTATTAAAATCTCAGGAAGCATTTTTGTTGTTGTTGTTCTTGTCATAGAAATTGACAAGCCAATTCTAAATGTTTTATGGAAATACAAAAGATCTACAGTAGCCAAAACAATGTTCCTGTAACCAAGAGAACAAAGTTGTGGAATCACATGACTTTATTCTAAGATTTCTTATAAAACTTATAGTAATCAAAGCAGTATGGTATTGGCCTAATTACAGACAAATAAATAATTGCAACAGATAAAACAGTTCAGAAATATAATATTCGAAACTTATGTGGCCAATTGGTTTTGACAAAGATGCCAACATAATTCATCGGTGAAAGAATATTTTCAAAAAATGACATTGCATCAATAGTATATATAGCCATATCCACAAAACTGAACCTGGATCCCAATCTCATACTCTATACATATATACACTCAAAAAGGATGATAGATGTAAATGTAAATTTTAAACTACAAAATTAGAAGAAAACATACGAAAAAATCTTAGTGCCATGGATTTGGCAAAGATTTCTTAACTAAAATATGAAAGCTACAAACTAAAAAATATTTCAAAGTCAAAATGGACTTTATCAATCAACATTAACATTTGCTCTTCAAAGACACCATTATGAAAATCAAAAGGCAAGATACAGTCTGAAAAATTGCAAAGTATATATTCAGTAATGGACTTGTATCTTTAATTTGTAAGAATGACTTCTCAATAATAAGATAAGCAAACCAATTTAAATATGAGCAAAATGAGGTTGAACAGACACTTCCCCAAAGATATCTGGATGACAAATAAGTACCTAAAAAGATATCTAACATTGTTCATTATTATGAAATTGCAACTTAAATTATAATGAGATATATGGCATCCCCACTAGAATAGGTGAAATTAAAGATTCACCATACCAAATGTGAAAAGGATGTGAGCAACTAGAACTCTCATGTACTTCTGATGGAAAGGTAAAATTATATAGCCATTTCCAATAATAGCTTCATAGAAAGTTAAAAATATACCTACCTTATGATCTAGCCATTCCATTATCCACAACTATTGGGAGTTCAATTTCATTGGGTACCCAAATGTTCATAGAAACTTTATTTTTAATAGCCCCCAAACTGGAAATAACCCAAGGATCCATCAACAGGTAAATGGATAATCAAATTATTATATTTCTATATAATGAAATAGTACTCAACAGTAAAAAGAAATGAACTATTGATATAAACTACAATATGGGAGAATATCAGAATAAATATACTGAGTGCAATAAATCAGACAACAAACAGGGTACATGTTGTATAATTCCAGTTATTCAAAATTCTAGACAATGGAAACTATAATAACATAAAACATATATGTAGATACCTGGGGTCAGGAGTAGGGATTGATAGGGGAGATTACAAATTATTGTGGGGAAATTTTTGGGTGTTATAGACGTGTTACTTGTCTCAATTACAGTGGTTGTTTCACTGGTAAATACTTATGTCAGAAATGTATCTAGTGATACATTATAAACAAGTGGTTTATGTCAACTACAGCTGCAAAAATATTAATCCTAGGGTACAAAAGAATATACAAAGAATATGTAGAATATGCAGAATATAAAATAATGCATAGCTTTTTATCTTTTAGTTTTCTTTTATGATTATACTCCCATAAACCATTCTCCATGTAGCAGGCTATATAAACCTTTTTTAATATACAAATTAAATCATATATATGCATGTATATGAATGAATATGTGTGTGTCTTCTATTTTTAGTGTGTTATTGGGTTCCTATTTGACTTACAATACCTAAAACTCTTAGTATCGTCTGAAAGACTTGCCTGATAGACACTGCTCACCCGTATCAACCACTCTCCTTTTTTTCTGTTATGTCTACCATTTCAGTCCTTAGAGTTTTGAAACATGCTGTTTGCTTTATTTTTCCACTGGCTTTTTTTGTTTGTTTGTTTGTTTTTGAGACAGAGTCCTGCTCTGTCACCAGGCTAGAGTGCAGTGGTATGGTCTCAGCTCACTGCAACATCCCTGCCTTGGGTTCAAGTGATTTTCCTGCCTCAGCCTCCCCAAGTGTGCACCACCATGCGCAGCTAATTTTTGTATTTTCAGTAGAGACAGGGTCTCACCATCTTGGCCAGGCTGGTCTTGATCTCCTGACCTTGTGATCTGCCTGCCTTGGTCTCCCAAAGTGCTGGGATTACAGGTGTGAGCCAATGCTCCAGGCCTTCTGCTTGTCTTTTAAATGCCCACTCTTTTTTTTAATCTCAAATTAAATGTCACCAGTTCAAAAAGGTTTGCACTATCAAAAAGCCTTGCACTGTAAGCTCCACTGGTTCAGGGGACCATATTCTTCATTAATTTATTCATTTGGCTCATCACTCTCTCCTCAGCACCTAGTGCAGCACTTCTCACATCACTGACACCTCAGACTTGTTACTTGAATTAACAAATGCATATTTCTGTCTTTACAGAATTGTTCATGTTACATCAATTCTCACCCCAGAGTGTTCTTAAGGCTTAGAATCTGTCCGTGTTCATATCAAGTCGTCCTAAGCTTAAACACATCCTCCTTTCCTGAGCTGACCATCTGCTCCTGACCCCACCCACTGCTAAACTCTACACCCAGCTTCTCCATTTGGAGCTGCTACGGTTTGAATATGTTCCTCAAAGTTCCTGTGTTGGAAATTTAATAGTCATTGTAACAGTACCAAGAAGTGGGGCCTTTATGAGGTCATTAGGCAATGAGGACTCCACTCAGGAAGGGATTAATGCTGTTATCATGAGAGTAGACTAGTTATCACAGGAGTGGGTTAGTTATCACAAGAGTAGGCTCCTGATAAGAGGATGAATTCAGCTCAATTTCCTCTCTCTGTCTCCTGAGCTCACTTGCCTTCCCCCTTTTGCCATAGAACTGCCCTCACCAGATGCTGGTGCTATGCTTTTGGACTTCCCAGCCTCTAGAAACATGAACCAAATAAATTTCTTTTTAAAAATAAATTACCCATTTTGTGGTATTCTGTTATAGGCTAAAACAGGGGCTTTTTCATCCAACCTTGGCCTCTTCACTGTGATTCCGCACTCACAAAGTCCTTTTCACAGCACAGAATGCCATAAGGAAAATGGTGAAAGCACTTGTCCCCTGGCCTCAGAGCATGAGCAGCATGATCAGCTGATATGTAGGTATTCTGATTGTTTATCTCTGTGTTGGATTTGTGTGCTGTTCCAACCAACATACTCTATGCTGACACTGGTATGATGCCTGGTTTTATATACTAGACTAGCTTCACTTGGTGCTGATGGCAATTCAAAGACAGAAAAGCAAGCTAAGGGGTGGTTCATGTACACAAAATTCTTCATACTGTGACTTTCTGGGGTGCTCCCAAAATGCTGCAGAAGCTTCCAGGGCCAGCTGAAATTAGTCCACGGGGACTTGTGTTGTTTCTCTACCAGTAAAGGTACTTGCAGTACTTTATCACTAATAAGCAAATGGAACCCTGATGAAACAAATTTGGATCAAAACCTACACGTACAGAGTCCACATTATAGGACCTATTTTCCTTTATTTCTTCTATTTTCTGAGACCATGCACTATATCCTCTCTTAAGATATGATTGCATGTTTTCTAGTACTTTTTCCTGTGGAATTATGTTGGGAACCAATGTTTTCAAACATTTTATCTCTTCTTAGGGTTTATTTTTGTTTTTAATGCATTTATTTGGGCTGGCATAATAGAAAACAGAAAGTAAACCTAAAAAATATCACATTATCTACATTTCTTAGTAAGTCGAGAGGGGAAATCATGTGCTCCAGCAGGCTTGGGCTGACATTTTAAAGGTGGAAAGATTCAAATGAAAGGGATAAAAAATGTATTGTTAAGACCTGTTTAGGCATATCGTCATCTTAAAAAATGTCATCCTTTCCACCCCCACATTTGCAACTTCATTAAATTTTCCAATTGAACTTGGAAACAAATAAATAGTTGTGCCAGCTCTAAAGAATTCCATTTTACTTAATTGTCAGTTCATGACTGAAATGGAATAAGCATGACTTGCATATAATAATCTATCTACCCTGCTTCTGCAAATAAAACGAATTATGAAAATTATGGAGACTAATATCCAATGAAACAAACAAAAATATAAGACTGTACCTACAAAAATGAATGATTTCCACATAACATGTATGCAGTATGTTTTTTATTTTGTTTTGTATTTTACTTGAAGCTAGTCGAATGTAGCCTGGGGACATGCAAAAATAAAAAAGCAATTCTGAGTTTAAATCAAGAGTGAAATTAAAACTCGAAGACTACAAGTGAATTTATAGACTTGGGTGTAGCTACAATGATGGTATATTATCAGTGCATTTGATTCATAGGGTAGTATGCAAGAACCAGCATAAATCAAGGGGCTGAGAGTCTGGTAATTTTGGATTTGACTTTAATTTTGGTCACTTTTAAAATGAGTGACTGTAAGTATGTTACTTTACCTTTATAAACTTCAATTTTCTCAGCTAAGTAAAGGCAATGATATCACTTATGTTTATAATGAGAATGATATCAAATAACTTTTCTTAAGCATATAGCACATTGTAAGTAATTCAATAAATTATAGTTTTTCATCATTCTATATTTTAAAATTTGTTCCCTCTGTGTGATGGCTAATTTTAGGTGTCAACTTGACTGGAATATGGAATACCTAGAGACCGAATAAAGCATTATTTTGGGGTATGTCTGTATGGGTGTTTTCAAATGACATTTAGCATGTGCATATAAGTGGACTACATGGGAAAAATCTGACTTCATTATGGGCAGGCACCATCCCATCTTCTGGGATCCTGAAGAGAATAAACTGAGAGAAAATGCAAATATGTTTTTCTCTTTATTGAACCTGAGATATACTCCTCCTTTCCTGTCCTTGGACAAAAACTCCAGGTTCCCTGGAGTTTGGACCCTATAACTTAAATCAGTGACCCTAGTTTCTCAAGCCTTTGGTCTCAGACAGAATCACATCATTGGCTTCCCTGGTTCTGAGGCCTTTGAACTTGGATTGAGCCATGCTACTAGGGTGGCCTGGCTGATACCTCCCCTTCCCCTGAGCCCACTCCACTCAGGGAGCAGTGTGGTCAGTGGTTGTGCATGACTACATTTTACCATCAGCTGCAACTGTTCTTCTTCTCTTACTCATTGTCCTTACCAATAAAATAGAAAAATATTGCATAGCTGCATATTTAGGGATTAAACAGATAAGCACGAACAAAGTGCCTAGAATAATACATGGCATATAATTGATGCACAAAATGCCAGTTTCTTTCCTTTTTCCTTTTTCTCCTGAAGCAGCATTTAGGTCAAAAAGAACCTTTAAAATACTCTACTCCCGTATGCAGAACTAGCCTTAGCCACAGGCAGTCAGTGACTTGCTAACTCTGGAGAAGTCTGTGTCCAGAAACTGGCATTTAGAGAATTTATTCTTATGTCTTTTTTTTAAACTCATTTTTTAACTTGTACTTTCACTCTTGGTAACTGTATTTTTCAACTTGTGGTTTTGAATTTCCTGCCCAGAAATTCTGAAGGATGTAATACAAGCAGACCTTTTTGGGGGAATGGGCTCTGTCTTTCATACTCCCCCTCACAGATAAACAAATAGGAAGTGTGTAGTATTTCCCCCATTTTCTTGGTAAAGACAATGGGTAAGAGAGGATAAGAGCAGTTACAGCTGGAGGTGAAACAGACGCAGGCAACAACCATGCATGCTGCTCCCGGAGTGAGGTGAGTCCAGGGCAAGGGCAAGGCTCAGGCCAGACTGCCTGCCGAAAAGATTCTCTCCACTGTTCTAATGCTGGGTTCTGAAATTTCACCATAATGTTACCTTCTCTAGTTTCATACTCTCTGTCACTTCTCCCTTTAAGAAAATAAATTGTGCTCTTTGTCCTTGGAGACATGGAATCCTTGGAATACTTATTGATTAGCACGATGTCTGCTTAACTGGGCAGCCACAGTTCAGACCCAGATGTGTAACACAGCCTTATGGAAATTCTTTTGGAAACTGCAACAGTATAAAATTCTCAAAGTCTCTCCATAGAAACTTGTTAAGCTGTACTACGTAGAAAAAAGAATGCTAGTGAAAGAGAATCACAGCCGTAGTCCCTGTCGCACTATTTCCCCCGAGAGATCTCTGTATTGAGGACAGAAGTGTGGGTGACCACAACAGAGCATGATCCCCTACATGTATGAAGGAACAGGAAATGTTCTAAACGGCACCTCCATATCCCCTCCAGGTATAAGGACCTAGGATTCTAGTGCTTCTTGAGAACATTTCCTTTGTATCACCATTTTTAGGGTTTCCTAAAAGACACTGAGCTCAACTATGATGTCCATAAATGTGCTGATCTTCAAGTAGTGTGAGGTTTAAATACACACACACACACAGACACAAACCTGGAAACCGTATACTCAAGATATGCAAATCAGATTCTATGTGTTGCCACTGGGTATCAAAATGAAGCATGATTACTCTTATAGTCATTCTAAAAGTCAACCAAATGGTACCTCTGAGCCTCCTTTCTATCCAATTGTTCATCATCTGAGGCCCTGAAGTTAAGAGTCTACATAGAGAAGAAAATGTCATCATAAGACAACAATATTCAATAAGGAACCCACTATTTATGAAATGAGTCTTCACTCCAGCATTCCTCCCTGCCTAATTCTAGTATTTATTTCTATCCATCAAACCAACCTCATCATCTGTGTAGATCAGTCTCTCCCTGAATGGTTGCACTCTGACTTTTTTGTCCTCATTTTAACTGGATTAAGTTTAAGTGGATTTAATCCAGTATTAATTATTGTTAGATAAAACAGGTCTCCTGAATTTTATTTTTAAAAATCAACAAATGCTTGGGATATATTAAAATATTGGGAGCTTATAAGCAATTGCAAATGAACTTTGATCAGGAAAGAGAATGAAAAGGAGAAGAATATTTAGAATGTTTGAAAATCAGGATATGCCTTTTTTAACTTGCAGATAAAAATGAACAAAGAGTTCAATGGCCTTATAAATGCCCTAAATAAGTATTTCATTTAGTTAAAAGAGAGCCTGAAGGCAAATAAAAGGAATCCTTACCATGAGACCAATGAGATCAAACATACACTGGCAGGGTGGGGCAGTGAGAGAGGGTGGCACCCTGGCAGGGTGGGGCATATAATACGAATATCAGGAAGGCAGAACCAGCTCCCTGAGCCTTGCTACAAGCAAACCTGAGAAAGCTGCTTGGGGATGGGGGTGCTTCCAGTTCCACCATCCATGTGCGGAGAAGCTGAGATGACCAGGAAGTACTAAAATGCTCCATGTCTTTTACGCTGTGTTATTTAGGCTAGAAGCACCTTCCCTTTTTCTACTTGAAGCTCCCACTGTTATGGATTGGATTTTGTCTTCCAAAAGATGTTGAAGCAATGACCCTAATAGTTATATGCATATGACCTTATTTGAATATAAAGTCTGCTATGGTCTGAATATTGGTGTGCCCCCAAAATGCATATGTTAGTACCTAATGCCCTGTGGAATCATATTAAGAGGTGGGGCTTTTCGGAAGTGGGTGAGTCATGAGGGATCCATGCTCATGAATAGGATTAGTGCTATTATAAAATAAATTCAAGGACGCTCCCTGCCCCTTCTACCATGTGAGGGTACAACAAACAAGAAAGCATCATCTATGGAGCAGAGACTGAGCTTTCACCAAACACCCAATTTACTGGCATCTTGACCTTGGTCTTCCCAGCCTCCAGAACTGACAAATAAATGCCTGTTGTTTATAAGCTATGCAGTGTAGGGTACTTTGCTATGCAGCCCACATGGACTAAGAAAGGGTCTTTGTAGAGGATCAAGCCAAGATAAGGTCATGAAAATGGACTCTAATCCAATAGTACCGTGCCCTTAGTAAAAGGAGAAATTTGACACAGAGACAGACACATACACACATAGGGAGAACATCATGTAAAGAGATGTTCTCAGAGATGAGGGCAATGCTTCTACGAGCTTAGGAACGTCAAAGAGTGACAGCCAATTACCAGAAGCTAGGAAAGAGGCAAGAAAGAGTTATCCCTTCACAGCCCTCAGAAAGAACTGACTCTGCTAATACCTTGATCAGAACTGGAAAACAAAAGAATCGTGTGAGCCACCAGTTTGCAGTGCTTTGTTACAGCAGCCCTAGCAAGTTCATCTGCCCACTGATCCCTAAAAACTCAGAATAAATACTATGAAGTCTGAAAATTCTTCCCAGGCTTTCCTTCTGCATCTCTTTTACACCTTTTTCATAACTTCATGGTCTTGTAGCAAAAATGCACATATCCATTTCTCAAAAGTCCCTCAAGGACAAGGATATCATCTTTATTTCTGGGTTTTTGTATGTGGCTAATGCTGGCTGTGCACTAGGGGGTTACTAGAAAAAAGCTTTTGGTAAACTCATTAGCTTCGGAGCTGGATGTCTAAGGACATTTACCAGTGGTCTTCTGCTTGGTGGGGCAATGAAAAGGCAGCAATTTCTTGAGGTGGGGGAGGGGGTTGAAAGTTACATTTACTCCAGGGATTCATTTTATTGCTCTTTGCAGTCAACTATGGAAGAGTACACTCAAAAAAATTTGAAAGGCGGGGCGTGGTGGCTCACGCCTGTAATCCCAGCACTTTGAGAGACCTAGGCGGGCAAATCAC
>NW_012113141.1:16230937-16233947 GCF_000951035.1 Colobus angolensis palliatus | reverse complement strand
GGTGGTTGGTGCATTCTGATGGAGCAATAAGAGCAAGACTCCGTATAAAAAAAAAAAAAAAAAAAAAAAGATGCAGTAGGCATTCTAACCCACTAAAGACCTTTTAACCTTGCCTCACAGAACATTCAGGACCAAGCAAGGTAACACACAACCTTCTCCATATTGGTGTAATGGGGCTTCACTTCTCTCAGACAGATGAGTTGTAAGCTAAAGGAATCTAACTCCTTTACCACAGTCAGGTATTAGCAGTGATCCTGGAAAACCTACAAACATCATCAGCAAAGTCAGCTCTTTGCATAGGTGTGCAGGCTGAGTGCCCTGTGGCTATTTGACTTCCCAGGCTTAAGCTGTAACTATCCCATCAGGAGCTGTCTTGAGTTGGGTGGATATCAGACAGCATAGAGCAGGCATCTGGACTCTAGGTAGGAGTTCTCTCCCTTGGCTACACATTAGAAACACCTCTGGAGCTTCTTGAATACACCAACAACTGAACTCCAGCCCAGAGCAGATCTGAATTTCCAGCACTAGGAGGCTGGATCTAGTAGAGCATCTAGTCTGGACCAGCATGATCCAACAGAAACATAATGCAAGCCACATGTATAATTTAAGCTTCCAAAGCTTCCTAGTAGGCACGGTAGAAGCAACCCAATCAATAAATCAATGGAGAAATTCACTTTAATTATAAGTGTTATTTGACCCAACATATATCAAATAGTATCACTTCAATACAGAATAGCTATAAAATATTAATGAAATCTTTTATATTGTTTTGGTCTAAGTCTTTGACATCCAGTGGGGCTTTTTATATGAGACTTACGGTATGTGAGACTTACAGCTCATTTCAGGCTAGCCACGTTTCAAGCGTTCAACTGTGTTAATTTTACCCTAAAACTGCCTCCTTACAGATTCTAAGTTTGGTCTAATGGTTTCTCTGTACATAGTGAATTTTAACCTAACAACATGCCCACATAGACCGTAACCTACTTCCGTACCAATCACCGAGTTTCAGCTAATCACAGTCAGTTAACTGTGTTCAGTGAATGCCGAGGGCTATAACCAGCTGTTTCTGTACCTCACTTGTGTTTTCTGTAGGCCACTTTCCCTTTTCCCATAAATTCTCTGTTTCCATAAATTCTCTCCCACCTTCCAGCATCAGTGCCAGAGTCACTCTGAATGTAATTTGGTTCAGAGGGCTACCCGCTTCACAAATTGCTCAATTAAAGTCTATTAAATTGAACTTGTCTCCAGTTTTTCTTTTAATGACTGTCACATGTTTGTGGCTACCATGTTGAACAGTGCAGATTGACAGTCAGAAAGCACAGATCTGTTCCCCGGGTCTCGCTCTATTTACCTGACTTTCAGCAATTTTATTTAACCTATCTATGACTCAGGTTTTGATGTGAAATGTGGTGATGATCATAATACCTGCCTCACTGGGTCATTGGAAGATTAAATGAGATACTTTGTACTATGCATTTGCTGAGCACAGTGTCTGGCTCACTTCCAGTGCTAATAAAATATAATTGGTTTCTACTATATTATTACCATTATTTTAATATATCATAGAACCCATTGTGAAAACTGAATTTGAGAGGTAACATGTAAACTATTTGAAAACAATTTCCAAGTCCTCAAGTGCATAAGAAAAATTAAGAATTAAAACAGTGTTGTAGTCAAACTCATTAGTTTCAGGTATAGAGTCATACTGATGCTCCATGAATTATAATAATGATAGTCATAGCAATAATAAATATGTAATCTCTTTTATAAATATCAGTGCTGATAATATTCAACTTAATTCATTTTAATTTAATTTTTGAAGGATTTATTTTAAGGAT
The DNA here is from genome assembly GCF_000951035.1 of Colobus angolensis palliatus. Classification (NCBI taxonomy): domain Eukaryota; kingdom Metazoa; phylum Chordata; class Mammalia; order Primates; family Cercopithecidae; genus Colobus; species Colobus angolensis. Next base: position 16,232,109 of record NW_012113141.1, on the reverse strand, counting down.
CTATGTAAACAATGGATGGAAATACAATACATGGCTCACCTCTCTTCTTGGAGATTTTGTTATCCCTGCCCCTCCACTGCCTGCTTTGTCCTCTATGTTTAACAGTTGTCTTCCTCTACTTGCTCATAGTGCCTTTTTAACTTTTTTTCAAATATATTTACTTATTTTTAAATTGACATATGAATTTATAATGTGTGTATTGTGTACAATGTTTTGAAGTATATATACATTGTGGAATGGTTAAATCGAGCTAATTAACAAATGCATTACCTCACGTGGTTATCATTTTTATGGGGAGAAGACTGAATATACACTCTATGGGCATTTTTCAACAATACAAAATATCATCATTGAATATAGCCACCCTGCTGCACAATAGGTCTCTTGAACTTATTCCTTCTGTCCAACTGCAAATATGTATTATTTGACCAACATCTCCCCCACCCATCTTCCCCCTAAACCCTCTGGCCTCTGCTAACCATCATTCTATTCTCTATTTCCATGAGACCAGCTTTTTCCAGATTCCACATATCATGTGGTATTTGTCTTGCTTTGCCTGGCTTATTTTACTTAACAATGTCTTCAGTTTCACCCATGCTCGTGGTTTCTAGTTCCCCAGGAATCTGGCTTGCACATGGTCTTGCTGAACCACGTCTCTTACTTCATCTAAGAATATCCTTTCATTACTGTCCAGGTCGTGAAGCATCACAGTCTTTTATTTTTTCAAAATTCAAATTCCTGCCCTTTACAATAAACTTTAAAGGGTTATACATAATAAAATGCATAATTTATAAATTTACACTGTGAGAAAGTTTTACAAAATGAACACGCATCGGTACCCAATGCTCAGACCAAGAAATGGAATATGTTCAGTACCCCTGTATATACTGCTTCCTAATTACTAGCCACCTTCTCTACCAATGTAACCATGAAACTGACATCTAATACCAAAAGCTAGTTGTGTCTATTTTTGAACTTTATGCAAATAGAATCATACCATATGTTCTTTATATGTCTAGATTTTTTTTTGCTCAGTATTATGTTATAATTTTCAATCACGTTGAATTGAAAGGTAAGAAAGGTAAGAAAGGTAAGAAAGAAAGAAAAGAAAGAAATAAGGAAAGGAAGAAAGAAAGAGAGAGAGAAAGAAAAAGAAAGAAAGAAAGAAAGAA
>NW_012113141.1:16212912-16230582 GCF_000951035.1 Colobus angolensis palliatus | reverse complement strand
AAAAAAAAAAAAAAAAAAAAAAGCAGAAATAATAATATGGAATTATTATTATCATTTTATGCTATTATGAAGAATAGATTACCTGTTTTCTAAAACTTATTAATAAGTCATGGGCATTGTTTATGTTCATGCTCATAGGTCTATCTCATCCTTTTAAGTGGCTGCAGAATATTCTGTCATATGGTAAAGTCATATGGACATTTATTTTATTTCTACTATTGCCTAACTATAATCATTGTTGTGATAAAGAGCCTTGTGTACTTGTGGTAACTACATTTCAAATAGAATACTGACCATCTGTAAGGTATGTGGAAAAGACAACAAAGAAAGAAAGAAAAAAATCACATGAAAGAAATGAAATAAAATGTCTCTGGGTAACTAGGAGTTCTAGAGACGATCTCGTTCTTCCCCATTCTGATATTTGGCATTTCTCAGACTAACAGCTCTCCCACTGTTGACCCTGTACAAGTCTTGCTGATAAACCTTACCTATACAAAAAGTGCAAGTCAGCATTCTCTAGCAAAGAAGAGGTCTAACTGACAAACATATTGATTTATTCAGTGACAGAGATTACTCCCAGGTATCCTTGATTCACAGATATGAATGGAAAATCCTGATTCACCAGGTCTTTGAAGAAAATCTTAGTGATAAGTTTCCAGAGTAAGACATGAAGTGTTAATGTAAATAGGCCTCTAGGATGGACCTTAAAAGTATCTATAAAAAAAAAAAAAATTGGTCTGTTTTACAAACCCATGGTATGGTGATTTCCAGCATTTAATGTTGGACATTGTGGTCCACTGGAAAGTTTGTAAGTGCCAAATTCAGAAAGATTTGAATCAAGTGATACTTTCGACATTTAAAAATTGTGTGACTTTTAAGCCTCATCTCTTTTACCTAAACAAAGGGCAGGAGGGGTTAATTACTGATACACAATAATTACATACTGCAGTTATCCCTTTCCTTACCAGATAAGTTAGAATGCTGGATGAGAAACAAGTTGTCTTCCAGCAGTGAAAGCAGTTCGGTTCCTACTCTGTAGTGACACCAACAGGGGTTTGGTGATAAGCATGCCTCAGCAGCGAGTGCTCTACAGGATCTAAGGATGATGGAATTAGTACCCAGAGGTAAGAACAATCATAGTTCAAGGGAGGCAGAAGCAACAGAGGGTGTTTGCTACTCCAATAATTAGTAAAAGCAGCGAATCTCTGGAATATAAATGCAGAGGCAAGATAATCCATATATGACCCACAAGGTGATTGGAGTATCTGGTTACAGCTGACCTGAATAGAATTTTAAGTTCTCTGGGGAATTCTCAAGTCTCTACTGTGTCTACGTAGACAACCTCCAATTATAAAAAGTATGTAGAGTATTTAAGTTTACTTTATGTCCTAACCACATTATGGCAATAGTTCTTGTGACAGCAGTTGTACCCAGACAGCTACAGAGATTGCTGTTTTTTCCACATGCCTGTTCATGTTTAGAGAAAACTGAATCTCTTTTGGCATCATAGGCTGCGTATTAAGTCTATCTTTTATTTTCTATTTCTGATTATTTGCTATCTGGTTCTTCCTGACCCTGAAGGAACTGCCCCTCTCAGGACTAACCAGTTCCTAGAGATAGAAAACAAATTGCCAGAGCACACGCTTTTCAAATACAAACCAACCAATCCAGAGCCCAGACTCCCATTTACCTCCTTTTTTGGGATTCCATACTCAAGACCATCATCTTTTCAATGACAATCATTTCACGATCAGGTGGCCTTACCACATCTCAAATTTTCTGTTAATATACTCTATTTTAGAACATGGGATATTGAAATAAGTGTTTCAAAATGATCATGTGCCATGCTAAAAATGTATTCATATTTAAAATTTTTGAAAATATACCTCCTTTCCAATGCAAGAAAGAGGTGCTTAGATCAATCTTTCAATGCAACTCACAGGACTAAGTCATAAAGATTTCACCACTAACAGAATTAAAATGTAAGATTAGCATAATGTTACTATCTACATTTATTGGGTTCCTTGATGCATCTGGCATTAAAAACTGTTCTAGAATTATACTTTGGCTATGAAGATGAATGAGGCACAATTACACAACTTCTGCAATCTAGCTGGTAAATGGACACAAAATAAATAGGAAATAGTGTGGTAGGTGTTAATGAACTATGAGCAAATTGCAATTAAAATATAATGGGGTAGGATAGAGGATAATTTGCCCATGCATGAAACTTGGGAAGTGACAAAGAAGGTCTCAGAGAAGACATTAGGAACAGTCGTCTGAGTGGTTGTGCAGTAGAGATACAACCACACTTCTTTCTATTTGTAACAATGACTTAGGGCAATGTAAGAAACCTAGCTTATGCCACATGCTTATGTCCCAAGATCCAGATGCAAAAAATAAAAAATAAAAAAATACACAGTCCTACTCACTCTGTCAACACGAGTTGACTGTGGGATGAGATCCCCAGGAACTGGATAGAAATGCCTCTACTGCTGCCTGAGCTACAGTGTTGTGAAGGCTCCTATGCTGCTCAGCTTTCAAGGAGCTGAAAATCTGAGAAAATTTGCTGCTTCCGTGTGTAAGTTAGCTAAGATTCTTTTTCCATTTGAATCATGACTCATTTAAAGATTTCTGGAAGAAGAATAAAGAGGGAGAGAATAAGGGAAAGAAGAGAAGAGAAGAAAAGCGAGTGAAGAACAAATTAGAAAAGGAGAGTTAGAAAGGAAGGGAGACGATAAGACTGGATATGAAGGGGAAAGGAGGAGAAGGGAGAGGAGGAAGAAACCATCATTTAATGCCTGTCTCTCTTCATCCTGGATCACCCTATTTGCTGACGACTACAAGGTCTCTGACTAGTGACCTTCCTCCTCCTTAGAAATGTAACAGAGTTGCACTTCTCCCATTTAGAGGCTGCGATTTGTTCAGTTTGTGTAAAAAGCCATGTAGGGCAGGGATCTCAGGGAGTGCCAGACACTCCACTGTGAGCTTGCAGGACAGAAGCAGCCAGTGTTCCTGAATCATCTGGTCCTGCTAAGTTGGATGCTGGCCACAGAGAGCCTCAGTCAGAGATGCAAAGACCCAACATGTTCTTTATGCCACCCACATACACTACTAGCTCAGGGTGGTGGCAAACCCAGCTGCCAAGTCTGCATACTCAAATTGGTACCTTACCAATGCCCAAATTAAGAGAACATTCAATTAAAGAGCCCAGTAACTTCTAGCATAACATTATGACATCAGGACAATTGCTGACATAACTTGCTTGAATTTGTGGAAAGAATAAAAACAGGTGACATTTCAATCACCCTAAATTGAATTTACTCAATTTGCATTGTTGCTGTTAGAGACATTAATGAAGGTGAGGGGAATGTTAACTATGGTGTGTAGGGGTGAAGTCAGAATTGCAAAGTAAGAAGGCTGTCCTATGGAATCATCAATTTCAAACAGCCACCATAGAGAGGAAAACAAAATACTAGACACAGAATGAAACCTGTTGGAAAGCAGGCGAAGGAATGGAGAGAAGGAGATGGAACTTGGAGTGCTGCTGCAGAAGATTTGGGGATGCTGCACAAGATCCCTGTGGTCCTTCCCATGGGCAGGTGGGAGCTAAGACTGTAAACTGTTCAAGGCAAATATCCAGGGATGATCCTGTAGGCAGGATAATACAGAAGAATTTCATCTTCATTTCACAAATGAAGAAACAAAGGCTCAAAGAGGTTAATTAAACAATGTATGAGGAAAAGGCCTGGGACTCAAACACATACTCTAACTTCAGATTGCCATAAATGTTTGTTCTTTTCCTTATCTTTTCCTCACTCCTGAGGAAGCTGAAAGGGAGATCATTCATCCTCCCTCCTGCACTCAGAAAGCAGAGTGCAGGGGACTCCCGTGCAAACCAAAACTGAGCAAAACTAGAAACATACACACAGAAAGTGTTTTATTAAAAAACAGCAACAAAGCAAAACACAAAAGCCCTAACAATAACCTTGGCCCTCAGGGACCTCAAAATCCAGGAGAAGAGTCAATGAAGGTTTCAAAGTGCCAGGAAAGAAGTTTCAGGAGAGAAATGAAGACTAGAATGAGAAGTGAGGATGCAGGAATTTCCACTATTGACTATTTAATAATTCTGTGGCAGGTACTCTGAGGAACACATAATTAACTTCTTTGTGCTCTTTTCTGAGGTCTGAAGATCCCAAGACAACTTCCCAAGGTTATAGAGTCAGAAGGTGAAAGGTAGAGGCAAGATTCCAACCCAATTTGTGTCTGACTCCAAAGTTCAAGCATGTCTTGCTTCATTACCTCCTTCATTAACATTCATTTAACCTTGAAGTCAGATGGAAAGTATCTCAAAAATAAATTTGTTTTATCAATAAAGGATGGATGAATATGTAAATGAAAGTTGGTAAGATTTCTATTCCTGCTGATGGAGTAAATGGGTGATATGAAGGAAACTGAATCGGGCATGGCTCCCAAATTTCTAGTCTAGATAAAAATTGGATAGTATTGGTATTGCAGGAGGGAGCAGAACAAAGTAGTTAGTGGAGGGAATGTGCGGAGTGGGTGCTTGTCCTTCATGCCCTGGGCCTGTCTTAACCTGTGAGTCTTTCCTTTTGCCATCGCCTCCTACACTCTCCTCCAGGCTCCTGTCAGTGCATCCTCCTGTCACTTCCAAGTGACAGTACCTTTTGTTCCTTCTACCTGGAAAGGCCTCCTTGCTTCTCTCAACCCATCCACCAAAAGAGAAGCACGTCATTTAGACCCAAGATTTTCATGAAGAGGAAGTTTTCTGTCATCTCCTGCCACCCACCACGAGTCCCATAGGTGGGGTTCCCATTGTATGAGATTCTAGGAAAGCCAGTGAAGGTAACCTCCATTGGATCAAGTATCACCTTGTGTTGCAATCACTACACTCATTATTTATCTTCACTTTGATCTGCAAGCACCTTGGAAGTTTTGCTGACTGTTTTGTTCCCATACCCTAAAAGAAAATATGGAAAAAACTATATAATGTAAATGCACACAGATTGAACTCTAAGTGGGCACATACAATAGAGACATCTAAGAAATTAAGACCATGTGTTCCTGAACATCCAGACAACATACACAATCAAGTGTCTTGGGGACACAGTTAAAGCATATTATCCCCCCCATTGCTGGGTTTGTTCACATCTGAAAAGACTCAAAAGTCGTTAGACTGAGATCCCCTTGCAATTCTCAGTATCTCTGAGGTTTATCATTATCCCTGAAGTATCTCTGAAGATCGACACTCCTGTTTATAAATTCTATTAATTAAATATCCCTTCTTAAATTCCACTACTATGCTAACCATGGTAGGTATGTCATAGCATAACATAGTCTATGTTACAAATATTACCAGGATCACTGCAAAGAAATTGCCACACAAGGCAAAATTGTGAAAAAAAACTGGTGTGCAGGTTCTAACAACAGTGCCAAGGAGATCTAAAGGACACGCCCATCTCTCTTCTTTCTCTCAATGCCTCCTGCTACTCACACATGTTATTACCTTCAGAAAAAGTTCACAAGGTGACACTTCTGGATGAACCCAAGAATTATGAAGTATCGAAAGCTGCAGGGAAGCTCATGTACCCAAGGAAGAGATGGGCAGATGTTCTGGATGCTCTACTGTCACTACAAGTTTAGGCAGCCCAGCAGGGGGTCCATGAGAACTAAAAACCCATCAAAATCTCTCTTTGTCTTGTATATTATAAAGATTCATTTCTTTTTTCTTTTTCTTTTTCTTTTTTTTTTGAGATGGAGTCTCACTCTGTCTCCCAGGCTGGAGTGCAGTGGCATGATCTCAGCTCACTGCAGCCTCTGCCTCTCAGGTTCAAGCAATTCTCCTGCCTCAACCACCCTAGGTGGGATTACAGGTGCCCACCACCATGCCTGGCTAAGGGTATTTTTAGTAGAGATGGGGTTTCACCATGTTGGCTAGGCTCGTATTGAACTCTTGACCTCAAGTGATGGTCTTGCCTTGGCCTCCCAAGGTGCTGGCATTACAGGCATGAGCCACTGAGCCCCACCTACATTTCTGTTGGAATCAAATGCTACACTGATCACTTACAACAAGTAGAAATCATCAGTCACCAAGGAAGACAAACTTGTTAAGAAAGAACAATTGTTGGAAGACTTAGTAGCTCACAGTTGAAATAAAATTTAACCAGTAAACAAGCCTGCAGGCACTGTTTGCAGATCCTCCACTTGGAAAGATAAATCTTATACCTGGGGATTGTTTTAAAATTTGCTTTCTGAAAGGTAAAACGGTACTTGCATCCCTTAGGACATAGAAATGACAGCCTGGTTTTAGATAGTGTGGCTCAAAACACAACTTCATTTTAGGAAAGAATAAGAGAGTTAAGACAGTTGAAAGCAGAAGATATTTCATGTTTCGTACCCTTCTTCCACCCCCACCATTAGCATGTGAGCATCTTACAGGGTTGGCAGAAGAGGACATTATAATTCTGATTTTCAGCAAAATGTCTGTGCCTAAGCAGATATGCATGCTTTGTGTGATGAGAGTGACATTCTCATCATTTCTAGAATAAAACAGTCCATTTTAGAATGCTAGAAATTTCTCCCAAATGCAAGCATTTGTTGATGATTCTGAGACATCAGTTCTCTATAGATAGTTCATGTTTTCCCTCCACTTAACAGACACTGAATGTCTTGACAACAGTGGAACTCCCACGCAATTTGGTGAAATCCAGCCTTCTCAGATTAGTGAGATATGCAGTATAGGCAACAAAGGAACACAGATGTACAAAATGGGTATGGGGTGTGAGGGAGTGTGAGCACAGCATGGGTATACATGCACTGGGAAAGATCAGGCTCCACAGATTACAGTCCAGGGGACAAACACAGCTTCTTTTGTAAACAAAGTTTTATTGGAGTACAGCCACATCTATTTGTTTGTATTGTCTATGACTGCTTTCGTACTATAATAGCAGAGTTGAGTAAAAGTCAACAAAGCCTAGATATTTACTCTTTGAAGAAGTTTAATATTTACTTTTTTTAAAAAAAAACCTGCTGATCCCTAGAATAGATAAAAATAAATGGTGTTGGGAAAACTGGCTAGCCATAAGCAGAAAAATTGAAACTGGATCCCTTCCTTACACTTTATACAAAAATTAACTCAAGATGGATTAAAGACTTAAACGTAAGACTTAAAACCATAAAAACCCTAGAAGAAAACCTAGGCAATACCATTCAGGACATAGGCATGGGCAAAGACTTCATGACTAAATCACCAAAAACAATGATAGCAAAAGCCAAAATTGACAAATGGGATCTAATTAAACTAAAGAGCTTCTGCACAGCAAAATAAACTATCATCAGAGTGAACAGGCAACCTACAGAATGGGAGAAAATTTTTGCAATCTGTCCATCTAACAAAGGGCTAATATGCAGAATCTACAAAGAACTTAAACAAATTTACAAGAAAAAATCCAACCCTATCAAAAAGTAGGCAAAGGATATGAACAGACACCACTTCTCAAAAGAATACATGAATGCAACCAACAGACATGTGAAAGAAAGCTCATCATCACTGGTCATTAGAGAAATGCAAATCAAAACCACAATGAGATACCATCTCATACCAGTTAGAATGGCGATCATTAAAAAGTCAGGAAACAACAGATGCTGGAGAGGATGTGGAGACACAGGAATGCTTTTACACTGTTGGTGGGAATGTAAATTAGTTTAACCATTGTGGATGACAGTGTGGTGATTCCTCAAGGATCTAGAAGCAGAAATCCCATTTGACCCAGCCATCCCATTACTGGGTATATATCCAAAGGATTATAAATCACTCTACTATAAAGACACATGCCCACATATGTTTATTGCAGCACTGTTCACAATAGCAAAGACTTGGAACAAACCCAAATGCTCATCAGTGATAGACTGGATAAAGAAAATGTGGCATATATACACCATGCAGCCATAAGAAATGATGAGTTCATGTCCTTTGCAGGGACATGGATGAAGCTGAAAACCATCATTCCCAGCAAACTAACACAGCAACAGAAAACCAAACACTGCATTTTTTCACTCATAAGTGGAGTTGAACAATGAGAACACATGGACACAGGGAGGGGAACATCACACACTGGGGCATTAGGAGAAATAATGATGACGTCTTGATGGGTGCAGCAAACCACCATGGTATGTGTATACCTATGTAACACACCTGTGCATTCTGCACATGCATCCCAGAACATAAAGTATAATAAAAAACTTCATAAATAAAAATTATTTTGTCATGGGATGTATAATAAAAATTTAAACAGTGTCCCAAACTTATTTTTAAATATTGTTTTGAAAATTTCTAAAACAATCTGCCAAATTGTTGCAAGAATAATTTTAGTTCCTTTCCTGTGCTGAGTAAATAAAGAGCCTGCCAGGCTATAGAAGCCACCACCTTCAGCACCAACAAGAAGACAAGGCCCCTGCAGCATCTATGATTAGAGCTCTGTGCTGGGGATTCAACTTCTAAAGTCTTGCAGTCAGTGTTGGGGAGTGTGGAGCAAGGACAGATGGGCAGTCCTGTGAGCTCTTCAGGTGGAAAAGCTCTGCTCAAGTAGTGATGGTACTGAGGACCTGAGCCAGGGAGAGTCCTTCCCAGAAAACTAAACAGGAGACCAGAAGAATAACAAAGGTCAGTTACAATTGGGGGAAAGATCCGAAGATAAAGAAAATAAAGACAAAGAGACAGAGTGCAGTTGAGTCACGTTCAATGGATGTCCAATCAAAAGGTGGATCTATTGAGAATTATTCACAATTCAGGAGACGAGAACTGTTCTTATTCTACTAGAACCACACTTTAATATTGCCCCAGACTCTGTGAGAGAGGCCAGGCCTCAAAGTTAGAAGTCTTGTTAATTTTAATTACTTATTTTTCTCTTATTGCATTAATCAATGTCCCTGAATTTTGTTTTGTTTGTTTGCTTTAATCAAATGAGCTTAACACAGAGAGAATGAAATAGGAAGAAATTTCTGTCAGGAAGTGACAGCATGACAAATTGTATTTAGGACAAGATGACTCACCTAGAGAGATATAAAGGAAAATGGAATGACTTAAGGATGTGATAGATACATCTTGGATGATCAAGCGACTATCGCTTTTTAGCGAGTTTTTATTTATCTGGTCACCAGAATATTCCCTAAGATAGTTGGAGCTTGTAGTCCTCAGCTATAAAGCTAAGTGGTGCAACTTCATCATAATATAGCACAGTTGTCTGTGGATATGCTTGGGGTTAATTCCAGGACCCCCTGTAGATACCAAACTCGAAGGGTACTCAAGTCTCTTATACAACAAGGTGTGATATTTGCCTATAGCCTACACACATCCTCCTATATACTTTCCATTATTCCTGTATTCTATTATTCCTTATAATCCCTAATACAATGCCTACACATCACTTCATTAGCGTGGATTTGATGTATTTGGCATATGGCAAATTCAAGTTTCGTTTTTTGGAACTTGGTGGAGTTTTCTTTTCCAAACCTTTTCTATCCATAGTTGGTTGAATCCATGGATGCAGAACCCATGGATATGGAGGATCAATTGTACTTTGGAGCCAATAGTATGCTTGACATGAAGGTGGATAAATGGCTTTTAGCTAGACCTTTAAAACAATCTCTGCCTGAATGATCTGCCTGACTGCTCAAATGCCTGGCATGGCATCCTGCCATGCTTGCCTTGCCATCACTAGTTGCATTAGCCTGGGCAGGCTGCAAAAAGGGGTGCAGGGCAAGCCTCTCTCTGGGAAAGACTAAGGCAATAGGTCATCTTTCCAGTTTAAGCTGCCAGTTCTACACACATGGAGTTGCAGACAGATGCATTCTCACTGCTCTGACCAAGCAAAGAAAGACTGAATTTTCATAATGACTCAGATTGTAAATAACTGTACCTACCTTTCTCTGTCATCATCGATGTATAAACCCTAAGTAGATTGATTAAAAAATAACAACTTTTGGTTAAAGAGTCTTCCAGTTTTTCTACTACTGGGAATTAGGAAGACAAGAGCAGCATTAAAGCATGTTTGTCCCTATTGTGCGTGGCCATACCTCTGTGAAAAGGTCTCACAGACAACAACAATAGCAATGACAACTACAACATGAACATTTATAGAGCACTTAAAATACAAAGCTCTCTATAGGTGCAAAGTAATTTAGTCCTTTCAACAGTGCTGGGACCATTATTAACCCCAATTGCACTTGAGAAGATTAGGGCACAGAGAAACTAAAGTGTAAATTCAAGTTCAAGAAAAAGTAAATGATCATAGGAAGTCTGGCTCCAGAAGCCATGCTTTCAACCACCACATGTCATTGCACACATAGAAAAGAAACACTGTCTTCCTGTACTTCTGTAACAGAAATCAAACCAATAGTGTTGGAGAGGAGATATGGTAGAGTAAAAAAGGCCATCCTCCTTGGAGTCGGAGTTTGAAGACCAATTCCAATTTGTATTAAGTAAGCTAACCTTGAGGAATCGTTTGTCTTCTCCCAGTCTCAGGACCCTCATCTGTAAAATGGGGGTGCTTATGTCTTCTGTACAGGGTTTTCAAGGCAATAACAAAATGATGGATACAAAGTTTTCAGCATTGTGTCTGGCATGCGATGAGTAATCACTCCAAAAAGTCATACTTTTCTTCCTGCTCTGGTGATCTGGGAAAGTATCAAGTCTCTTTTATCCCTATAATTATAGGAGACTTTTACCCTTATGTAACATGGAAAAAGCAATTACATGGGTTGGCTGAACTGCTAAGCAGGCAAGAATCCTCTTTTGAAAAGCTGGGGTACCCATGATATTAGAGAACAGCTTGTACCCATGAAAATGCAGAAGATCATTCTTATGATGCCTACTCCTATCTTCCAAGTTGCTGTGAGTTAAAGTGAAGAAGCCTGAAATATGTAAAATCTTAATTATGCTACCAGGTAGCTTTGAATGCTAGTGGTCTAGAAGAAGGAAGGGATATCCTATGCTGTGTCAACCTACAATTTTTAAGAGTTTTTTTTTTTTTTTAATGTGAGATATTGGATTTCAGTACATAGAAGATTTCAAAAATCAGATATGGGCAAAACCAAACAGATAATATCATTGGAATGTGTCTGATTTGCTTCCCCTTCTGCCTTATGGTAGACCCACTGAATCTTGACCTCCTACCCCTTCCTCAGCACCACCACACAAACTGCTGAGCCAATTCTGATCATGGTTTGGGAATGAATTATAACGGAGTTTGTAGAGAGGCACAAGGGAGTGGAGTATTTAGGGACAATTATGCGATTGATTCACTGAACATCAAGTCAGCATATTAATAGTTCAGTTCTGGTCTTGGGCTCTGCCTCTGAGATCTCAGTGACAAACTCCCAATGTTTCTTTTGGGTTCAAGTAACCTAGGTCCCTGCCTTGACATTTGTTTAGTGCTTTCTGCCTTCTAGTGGAAAGAAACTGGAATCTTGCTAACAATGTTCTCTCACCATCTCTCTCTACCTTTATTTAGTTATTTATTTATGTATTTATTTATTTATTTTTCTGACAGAGTCTCACTGTGTTGCCCAGTATGGAGTACACTGGCATGATCTCGGCTCACTGTCTCCTGGGTTCAAGCAATTCTCACGTCTTAGCCTCTTGAGTAGCTGGGATTACAGGTGCCTGCAACCATGCCCAGCTAATTTTTGTATTTTTTAGTAAAGACGGGGTTTCACCATGTTGGCTAGGTGGGTCTTGAACTCCTGACCTCAAGCGATCTGCCCACCTGACCTCTGCGCCCAGCCCTCTCTCTACCTTTAACAAGTGCACACATGCACCTGCGCACACACAGACACACACACAGGTAGAAGGAGGAGGGGGGAAAGGAGAGAGACAGATCTTAATGTTCAACCATTTTTTGTCTCTTAAGGTCTGTTTTAACCTACTTAAACAACAACAACAAAAGTTTTCCTAAGCTAATTGCCTGATGTTCTGAATATACAAATATTTCCATTTCTTTCTCTCTCATTTCTAACATATTCATTTGTATATTATCCCATGGTTTATTTATTCATGCATTAATAATTCATGTATTTACAATTATTGATTGAGCAACACTATGTTGTCAGGTATCAAGTCAGGCATTAGAGGTAACTATAACATGAACAGCCATAGTTCTTGCTCTCACAGATTTTTCCAAGCTAGTAGAGGGTGGAGACAAATGTACTTAGTGCAATGTGAGAACCTATAATAAGCACATAATCCAGCCTTTGGAGACAGGATTTGGAAGACAGGGAAAGATATTTGTAAGAGGTAATACATTGATGATCCTGAAAGGAGAGTAGAGATTAGGTGGAGGATGGAAGATGAAAGCTTAGTTGGTAAGTGGAGAGAGGAACAGCAGGATGTTTCAGAGACAGCAAACAGCATCTTCAAGGCCCACAGTGGGAAAGAGAGCATGTAATATTAAAGAAACGGAAAGTCATTCAGCATAGGAGTCATACAAAGGGCATCACTGGGAGATTGCAGGAAGTGGCATGATCATCTTTGTATTTTAGAATGACTTTGTTCTGTGGAGAATGGATTGGAAGGGGATGACCTTCGGTCAACATTAATAAGCTGTTACACTAGCTTTATTGCTTATCACATTTCCTTGCCTAGTCAAATGGCATCGAATACTCTGAGAGATGTTTAGGAACAACTGAATCAACTGGATTTGGGGGTTCCAAGTCAGATGAGAGAGAGGAGGAGGAGTCAAAGATGACTTACAGAATTGCAATTTGGTCAGTGGATGGATGGTGATGTCATTCATCAGGAATGGGGGGATGGCACAATATGGAAAGAGGATGATCATTTCAACTTGGCTATGTTGAGTTTGAGGTGCTAGTGAGACAACTGAATGTAAAAAAGAAGTAACCAGAGTGTGCCCTGTGGTTGGCACACTCTCATTATGGTGATGTTTCAAGGTCTCCTGCTCCTCAATATCTATTCAAAACAGTAAATACTAAGTGGAACCACAAGTGTCTATGATAGCATCCTCCAGACAACACATTCTGTTTGCAAAATTGAGTGTCCTCTATTATTGGCAGTGCATCTAAACCACCAGCAGCTGTTTCTCAAGCTGAGGGTGGGTCCTAGCAGGACCATGATATATGGGACCTGTAACTCATTCACAGGTGAAACAAACCAGTTCACAAAATTGATCTGATGCAAGAACCTGCTCCTGAAAGATAGACAGGCAAAGAAATAGCCTTATCCTAAGAGGCACCAAAAAAATTGGAAGAATTGAAATATTGGATCTATTCAGATGGTTTTAATGGTTCTGCAATTTCAGTGCCACTCTACACTCTCAGGAGAAATAGCAAGTAAAACTTAAACAGTAAAACCTCCATGGGGCTGCCTGATGAGGAGTAAAATAGTTCAGAAGGACAGTTTCAAAATTGAAATTATAGTTCTGTTCAGTGCATAGGGCTTGGTTAAATAATATGTACATATATATTATACTATACATTATCTTCCGGTTCTTTTCCCCCCACCCCCAGTCTCTATATATAGAGAGAGGTGGCAGGCAGTGGGGGCTGGGAAGACAATGTATAAAAGCTTATCTTTTAATGAAAAAATAAATTAATGAGTTCATACATGATAACAATGATTTATATTTTTACTGAAATCTGTATAGTTTACAAAATACTTTAATGTCCATGAAATTATTTAAATCTTTAAATAAGAATCTCAAAAACAGTTGCTACTTTCCAGATCATTTGATCATTCCTTAACAGGAATTCCACCCAAGCCTACATCACCAGCATTCAAAATATCCTTTTGCCTCAACAAAACCACATTTTCTAAAGCTGAAATAATTATGTTGGGACTCAAAGATGATGAAAAGTGAGTATCTTCACACCTGACTTGGCTGAGTACTGGTTGCTGAATTTTCTTACATATGTATTTATTATAAAATTCAGGAAATAGAAGAAGCACAGAATTATTTTCAAAACAAGTAAACTGATAAAATAAATAATGGTTGACATATTTTCTCTTTATCCTATTTGTATTGTTTACATATTTTATTTTAGGACATATTTAGGCTCACAGAATTATTGTGAAGATAGTAGAGAAATTTCACTTACATTCCATACCAAGTTTCACCTATCAACATCTTACATTAATACAGTACATTTATCACAATGAATGGATCAACACTGAAGCAATATTGACTAAAGTCTATACTTCATTCAGATTTCCTCAGTTCTTAAACAATGCTGCTTTTCTATTCAAATCCCTCATCTGGAATGCCACATCACATTTAATAGTTTCCTCAGGCTCTCCTTGGTTATGACAGTTTGTCAGACATTGGTTGTTTTTAATGACCTTGACACTTTTGAGAATTACTGGTTGGGTATTTTGTAGAATGTTCCTCAATCAGGACTTGGCTGATGATTTTCTCATGACTAGACTAGGGTAATTTATTTCTCGGAGAAAACCAGAGTGATAAAGTGTCATTATAATAGCATGCCAATATGACTTATCACTATCGATATTAACCTTGATCACCTTACTTGACCTGTGCATATCAGGTTTCTCAACTGTAATGTTACTTTTTTTTCTGTTTCCATGCAGTGCTCTCTGGAAGAAAAGTCACTATATGTAGCCTACATTTAAGGAGTAAGAAGTTATGTTTCATCTCAATTATTTATGTAGATGGAGTAGCAAAAAAATTATTTGAAATGTTTCCGCATGAGAGATTTGTCTATTCTTCCTGTTCATTTACTTATTGAATCATTTTTATACCAACATACACACATGGATTTCCATTTAATACTTTGGGTTATAGTCCAATCTAACTTTATTTTGTTGCTCAAATTGTTCCGGGTTTGAAAATTGGGAACTTTTTCAGTTGGCATCTACAATATTTTGACATGCCTATAATATTGTCATTTTTTAAAGAATTTTTATTTTTCCTAGCACTAAAAACTGCTCCAGTTCATCTTGTATATTCCCTCCTCCAGTTCTAGAATAAGCCATTATTTTTTCAAGGTACCCTGGCTCCAGTAAAAATTGGAGAATAGTTTTAGAAACCAAGATCTGAGTTACAGGTATGCTCACGGCTACTGGGGTGTCATTGCTTCTAGGCTCTCTCAACTGACAGGGTAAAGATCTGCATGTGATATGCTATTCCATGTATGTATGCATATCTATAAATATTTTCATATGCAAACATTGATATATATATCAACCTAAATAGGAGTTCATGCTGTTGTATCCAACTCCAATCCATTAATTACCACATGGATCATTCTAGTCTCCTCCCCCTACTCATCTCTAAACTCTCACTTCAACAAATCTGGCTTCCACAAACTACCATCAGTTTCTTAAAACATTCGTTTATACTATACATGACATGATTTCAGAAATGTTAACCCATATCTCCATGGAAAATAAGTACTTTATCAACTAGAGTAGAGTACTTATATACAGTTCCTTCAGTCTCTAGTTTTACAGAATTCATTTTCACAAACTCAGGTGTCTAGTGAGGCCAAGAAAAGTCCCTGAGTTTTTAGTTTGTCCAACTTTTACATGTCATAAGTATGGGAATGACAACTTCTGATCTTCTTACATGTTGAATCAGAAACTGGAAATTTTTCTATTTTCATTTTCAAGTAACTTTTACTTTTTCTGTTCTAACCCATCTTTGGCTCTAGTTCCTATGTGTGCATTTTTTTTTTCATTCTCACTATCACAAGACAGCAATTTGAGAAATCTTTGTTTTCATTTGGTCAACTCTAAAATTCTTCAGAAGTCATGTTCTTTTCAAGCTGAGCAAATTTTCACATGATTTTCAAGTGGTGAAAGGGCAGTCACATGAATGGCATGGATATTGATACAAATTATGATATTCCTCACTGTGTGTTAAAGTTGCAGAGATTTTACTAAAGCCTTTCCGAACTATATTTGGGTTAGCCATGAAATGCATTGATGACTTTCCTTTCCTACATGGGTACTTAATAAGGATTTCATAATAGCTTGTGGTTCCAGACACTGTTTTTTCCTAAGGATCATCTGAAAAAATATTTTAAGGTTGGGAAAGGCAAAATATTTTCAAGTTGCTGAGAGTCTTAAAAGGTTTATTCACACATAGTAGGAGATCAGTCCTTGTGCCTGGGATGCGTAGACTCTATCATCACTCCCATGTGTTCAGAGTACCTTTTATTCCCTATACACTCAATTGCTGCTTGCTTATTTCACTCTAGCATCATTTAATTTTAAAGTTCAGAAAACCATTAATAGGCAGTTAGCAAGCCAGACTAGAAGTAGGCTTAAGGAGAAACTGCTTTGCTCTCTTGGAGCGTATCTCAGTCAGTTGCCAGTCTAGATGTATACTGCAGAAGGGTGTACGCATATGTACAATGCTAAGTGTATATAACCTAGGTCAGAAAGACAGGGGTAGGTTCTCATCTCAATTATGTAACTTTCTCATTCTAAAGTTGATGCTGCTTCAAGAAAATGGAGATGACTTTTCCATTTATTACTTGTAATAGGAACACACACACACACACACACACACACACACACACACATACTCCACCCCTATTCGGTTTACCTACCAGATAAAAGGCTTACTGGGGCCCAGTGATTGGTTGAACACCATTGGGCCTGCCTTAAAGCAGTGATTTCAGAAACCTAGAACAGGTGGGATTACTAGAAAAATTACAGGACACCCAGTTAATTTGAATTCCAACTAAACAATGAATACATTTTAGCATAAGCATTCTAAATGTGGTTGCTTTTAATCTAAAACAATTCCACCTGAAGGACTGGGATTTTTTTCTCCAACAATTCAGCTTTTCTTGCCACATTGAGACATCAAATTACTGTCATTATGGAAAGGAATCCCAGGAGTTGAAAATAAATAACAGATGGATATCAGGACTTCTCCTTAGGGCCAAGAAAGCAGGAGGGAAGGCTTCGGGCACAGTGAAACCGGGCATCTTCAATGGTTAGCTGAACCCTCTCTAAGACCAGGTTATAATGGTCACATCCATTAATCAACTTGCCAAGTGAATTGGCAGAATGTACTCATACTGCCAGTGCCAAGCAACTCTACAGTATCTTGAATATTGGTAAAAGAGAAGATAACTTACTTTCCCAAGCAACTCTCATGTGTCAGGTACTTGTCATCAATGGTATTTGTTTGATATTTTATTTAACCTTCAGAATAACCTTGTAGTTTGTGAATTTGTTGCACATTTTACCAGAAAACAAGGCTGAGAAAGATGAAAGTACCTGCTGACAGTCTTCTAATGAGGATGGGATTGAATTCAAACTCAGGGCTGTCTGAATGCAGTGTTTTCTCCCCACACAGATCTCACTGCCTCTGTGAATGTTTGCCATATATAAAACATGGAAATGAAAAGTTAAATATTTATGAAACCTGCTCTTGAGTGTGTAATCTTGCCAATTAAAATAGCTCAGCCATTTATTTTTAAATCTGTCACTGGTGATTAGAGCATATTTCAGGGGGGAAAATGTCAACTTTCAGTTTCTTGCTTTGCTAGAATGTTTCAAGAAAAATCCCAGGAAAAAATATACATATATGTAAGGATGTGTGTGTGTGTGTGTTTGTGTATATATATATATATACATACAGGAAAAAATATACATATATGTAA
>NW_012113141.1:16192709-16211832 GCF_000951035.1 Colobus angolensis palliatus | reverse complement strand
CTTGAGGTCAGGAGTTCAAGACCAGCCTGGCCAACATGGTGAAACCCCATCTCTACTAAAAATACAAAAATTAGCCGGGCATGGTGGCATGCACTTGTAGACCCAGCTACTGGGGAGGCTGAGGTAGGAGAATCGCTTGAACCCAGGAGGCGGAGGTTGCAGTGAGCTGAGATGGCGCCACTGCACTCCAGCCTGGGCAACCAAGCAAGACTGTGTCTCCAAAAAACAAAACACCAAAAAAACCCCAAAACTAAAAATGTAAATGCTGGGATCTTTATACTGTACAATTGGATTTAATATGCATCTATTTACTCACATCTCTGAATATACAGGAGAATCTCACACAAAGGTTACTAACATTATATAAGGTATACTGGAACTTTGCTACCATGCTATATAGAAATTTTTATTTTTGTTCCCCCACCTTCTTAATTTTTTGAGACAGGGTCTTGCTCTGTCACGTGGGCTGAAGTACAGTAATAGAATTATGGTTCACTACAACCTTGACCTCCCCGGCTGAAGCATTCCTCCCACCTCAGCCTTTTCAGTAGCTGGTACCATAGGCATGTGACATCATGCCAAGCTATTTTATTTTATTTTATTTTTGTAGAGATGGGGCCTTGCTGTGTTGTCCAGGCTAGTCTTGAACTTCTGGGCTCAAGCAATCCTCCTAACCTGACCTCCCACAGTGCTGAAATCACAGGTGTAAACTAGTATGCTCAGAGACATTGCCCCATTCTTAAAGAAGTAAAACAATGACAAGAACAACAAATAAATCACAACAGATCTATTCAGATATTAAGAGTGTTCTTTTATCCAATGTAAAGCCTTATACAAATAGAACATGATACATTTTTTGAATTTCTTTTGCCTTCCTCAATTCTCTGAGCAAATAAAAGGCTACTGAGATCTAGCACTAGAAACAGCCTTATTCAGGAGATCCGCAATAGTACAGTATTTTGTTTACTATAAATGTCTTTAATTCAGAAAAATAAATGTTGAATTTATAAGATCATAGAAATTGAAATATGAGAGAAACTGAAAATGCATTTGTATATTCCCCAATGTTTATAATAAAATTATCATCTGTTTTTTTTAGATTTAGTGAGTATCATTTAGGTTGTGGAATCAACCTAAAATGGACTTCATGCATTAACAGTTTTAAAATATTCAGACTTTCTTATAGCACATTTACATATGGGTCTATCAGATTAGCCAAAATCTCACTAGGAACATTTTGTGTCTAATTATTTTTTTTACTTTGAAGGGCAAAAGAATGTACTCAATTGTATTACTGCCACAGCAAATAGAAAAATTACACAATATTTAAATTCTTAAGGGAATATGCCAATGTAACATCACTGTGTGCTAGGAATATTGTTTATTTTAAAAAGACACACATTTTGTTTTTTAAAAATTTACTGTATTTCAAATCTGAAATTCTCTGACTGACATTTGCTTAATTATTGTCAAAGAGCTTGTTCCTGATTTCTACAAAGTCATATTTGATTATCAAAAGCAGGTCACAGACCTCCTAGTTTCTTTTTTGGCATGTAAAGAGCTTGGAAGTTATTGCTCTTATCCTCCCAGCAAGAACAAAGTGAAACAAAATGAACAAGTCTTCTTAGAGCCTTTGGAGAATGGAAGTCACAGGGCAAACTGCTACCTTAAAAACTGGAGAGAAAGATAAATACAGAGTCATAGATTACAGGGAGCAGAAGCCATTGCTGGAGTCAGAAACCAGTTAAAACACTTCAACATCACTTGACTAACAGCTGGACACTGGGTGTGGACAAGCACGAAATATAAAAACTTCTGCAGGACCAGCCTTAGAAGGATCCTTCATGAGTTTTCCTTCCAGAAACCTCTACAGGTTCTCATGGTGAAGATGAGTAAAATCCCCTAATGTATCTGTCAGGGGAAAAGAAAAAGTTATCATTTAAAATATACTCAGAATGTTCTGTTCTCCTTAACAAAGGCCTTTCCCCAGAGAAAACTATTGTACCAGAACCTAACCACCATGAGAAACACCCAATTACAACTTCCTCTAACACTCAGCATGGGAGGGAAATATCTAATTCGAAACTTCTCTAGCTTCCCTGTCTCCTGTAAGGGGAGGGGTGTGGAAAACAATAAAACAGCCAAAAATCACTTGGGAAGGACCCAGTTCTGGGGCTCAAGCTCACTAGAGGATTGAGGTCTGATCATAAAGTTATAAAACACTTTCTTTCCTGAACACCTTACCACTCATAAACAGGGATCCTACACAATAACAGGAGAATACAAATAAAAGAACCACATGTTTCAGAATTTATTTAGAAGGAAGTCTCTAGGGAAGCCCAAGGACAACAGGGAAGACAAAAACAAGGCCATCAGAAGGAAATTTTAGCCTCTGACACCTGTAACTACAGTTAACATTAAACAAAAACTGACTGCCAGCTAGAGAAAAAAACTCATTAAAAAATTCACACTAAAGGCTTACTTATGTCAATCCCTTTTACCTAATATATCATGACTAGCTTTTCACAAGAAAACTACAAGGTATGCTAAAAAGGAAAAAAAAAAAAGTTAAATCTGAAGAGACAAAGGAAGAATCATAACCAAACTCAGATACGGCAGAGATTTTTAAATTATCAGAAAATGAATTTAACAGATTGTTAGGCCAAAGGATCTAATGAAAAGGTACACAATATGCAATAACAGATGGGTAATGTAGGCAGAGAGATAAAAATTCTAAGAAAGAATCCAAAGGAAGTACTAGAAAAAAAAAAACTGAAATGGAAGTAAAAAATGCCTTTGATGATCATCAGTGGATTTAACATTCTCAAGGAAGGACTCAGTATGCTTAAAGATATATCAATAGAAACCTTAAAAACTGAAAAGCAAAGAAAAAATTAGGAAAACACAGTGGAATAGAATATTGAAGGACTAGGAGACAATTTAAAAAAGATGTAACACATTATACGAAGAGGAGAAGGAAAATCAAGAGAAAACAATATAGAAAACGCTTTGAAGTGATAATAGCTGAGAACTTTCCAAAATTAATGATGAATGCAAAACCACAGATCCAAGAAGCTGGAGAATACCAACCATGGAAAATACTCTACATTATACATGTCATATTGAATCTTCACAAAATCAAAACAAACTCCTGAAAAGAGACTGGGAGTGTGCAATGGTGGGAAGGGAAAACACCTCACTTACAGAGATTCAAATGTAAGTATTACAGACTTCCACACAGAAACCATGAAAACAAGAGAAGGTAGTATATATTTCAAATGTTAATGAAAAAACAAAACCCACCACCACCAATTTAGAATTCTGTAGCCAGTGAAATTTATTCTACAAAAGTGAAGGAGAAATTCCTTCTCAGACAAACAAACATCAAGGAAATTTGTCACCAGTACATGTGCCTTGAAAAAAATGTTAAGGCTTCTTCAGAAACGAGGAAAATTATATGTCAGAAACTCAGACCTACTTAGGAAAAGGGAGAGAGATACAGAAAAAAATAAATAAAAGTAAAATAAAATGTTTATTTTTCTTATTTTTATTTGAGCTAACAGATAACTGTTCAAAACTAATAGCAACAGTGTATTGGGTGGTTATAGTTTATGAATAAATGAAGTGAATGACAACAATGTTGTAAGGGATGGAAATAAGTAATTGGAAGTACTTTTTTTTGTTGCTGTTGATACCGAGTCTTGCTCTGTCACCCAGGCTGGAGTGCAGTGGTGCGATCTCAGCTCACTGCAAGCTCCGCCTCCCGGGTTCACGCCATTCTCCTGCCTCAGTCTCCTGAGTAGCTGGGACTACCGGCGCCCGCCACCTCGCCCGGCTAATGTTTTGTATTTTTAGTAAAGACGGGGTTTCACCGTGTTAGCCAGGATGGTCTTGATCTCCTGACCTCGTGATCCACCTGCCTCGGCCTCCCAAAGTGCTGGGATTACAGGCGTGAGCCACTGCGCCCAGCCAGAAGTACTTTTTATAAGTTATCTATACTAGTCAAGAGTAGTATTATTTGAGAGTAGGCATAGATTAGTTGTAAATGTACAGTGCACTCTAGGGAATCATTAACAAAATGTATCTAGGAAACATAATTGATATGCTAACAGAGAAGATAAAATACTGTCCTACAAAATACTTAATTAGATCCAAAATGAAAAAGAATGGAAGGCAAAGAAAAACAAACCAAAACCCAGGTCGTCAATGAATAAAAAACGTTTACAAATATGACAGGTATTAATCCAGAAATATCAAAAATCACTCTAAATATAGTTTAAACCAATTAAAAACAATTGTCAAAGTATATTTTAAAAAATAAGATGAAAGTATATATTGTGTTTAGGAAACTCACTTTACATATAATGGCATGGGTGTCATAAATGGTAGAGTAAGATATACCATAATGACACTTATCCAAAATAATATGGTGTGACTATGTTAATTTCAGGTAAAGAAGACGTCAGTGCAAAAAAAAAATCAGGGATAAAAAGGAAGCATTATATAATGATAAAGGAGCCAACTTTCTAGAAAACATAACAATTTTTAAAATGTATGTGCCTATAAACACAGTGTGAAAATATGTAAAGCAAAAACTAGTAAAACTACAAGGGGAAATAGATTAATTCACTATTAGACTTGAACCCTTCTACCCAGCAAGCAGGCTATCAGTAAGGATATAGTTGACTGAATAGCACTATCAACCAACTGGATCTAATTGACATTTATAGAAGACTTAATCTAACCATAGCAGAATATACATTCTTCTCAATTTCACATAAAATATTCACCAAATTCTGGGTCACAAAACATATCTTAACACATGAAAATTATATAAGTTATACAAAGTAGTCTCTCAGATCATTATGAGATTAAAATATAAATAGGAAACACATGAATCAAAGGAGATGAGGCCAAAGAAATTTGAAATAAAAATGAATTAAAAGAAAATGAAAATATAACTCATTAAAATTTGTGCAATGCAACAAAAGCAGTACTAAGAGGGAAATTTATAGCATTTAATGCATATGTTAGAAAGGAAGAAAGATCTACATATTAATAATCTAAGTTTCTATCTTAAAAAACTAGAAAAAGAAGATCAATATCTACAGTAATCAGAAGAAGAAAAATAATAAAAACTAGAGCAATATCAATGAAATTGAAAACAGTAAATCAGCAAAGAAAATTAATGAAAAGAAAAGCTACTTCTTTGAAAAGATAAGTAGAATTGGTAAACCTCTAAAAGTCAGTTTAAGAAAAAAACGAAAGAAGACAAAAATCACCAATATAAAGTATGAAAGAAGGATCATTACTACTGATCTCATCAATATTAAAATATAATAAATACTACGAACAAGTCTATGCCCACAAATTTGATAATTTATATAAAATTGATCAATGCCTTAAAAGACATAATCTACAAAAACCAGAAGTAGATAATCTGAGTAAGTCTACATTTATTAAAAGAATTAAATTAATAGCTTGTAAATTTCCAGAAAGAATCTATGAGGATGGGCATGGTGGCTCACGCCTGTAATCCTTGCACTTTGGGAGGCTGAGGCAGGTGGATCACGAGGTCAGGAGATCGAGACCATCCTGGCTAACATGGTGAAACTCCATCTCTACTAAAAAATACAAAAAATTAGCCGGGTGTGGTGGTGGGTGCCTGTAGTCCCAGCTTCTTGGGAGGCTGAGGGAGAATGGTGTGAATCCGGGAACCAGAGCTTGCAGTGAGCCGAGTTTGCACCACAGCACTCCAGCCTGGGCGACAGAGCAAGACTCTGTCTCAAAAAAAAAAAAAAAAAAAAAGAAAGAAAGAATCTATGTTACCTGGGGTTTGGTTTTGAGCTTTTAGATATCATGCCAAAAGCACAACCCACGAATGAAAAAATTAAAATTTTAGACTTTATTAAAATTAAAAATATCTGCCCTTAAAGATAATGAAAAGATGAACCAAAGACTTTAAAAAAAACTTATAAAACACTTAACTATATCCCATTCTTTAGATGTACTCAAAAATTCACAACTCTAAATTAGCAGGCATAAAGAGATCTTAATTTTGTTTGATTTTGCTCACTGCAAACATAGTGCATACATATATATTGACCTCTGACCCATGCTAAATGGAAAATTCAAAAGGTAAACCCACTACCCTATTTAAAGAATGCCAATGAATTTTGTAGAGGGATTTAGTTCTGCTGTTGTTAATAGATATTTTAAAGTCAGTCCATCTGCACAAGAAGGGTTGAAACATAGTCACTGAGCATAGCCACAGGCCAGATGTTGTGGCATGCATGCACAACTGTGTCTTCAGTCGCTATGTTCCAAGTGTTGGCAACAGCATATACAGCATTCTTGATGCTAAACTCCTTATGAAAACGTTCCACACCCAGATTGCTGTTCACTGCTGTTAGCATTCTGTTTAAGAAAGTGTTTTAATATTTACTCTTCATTGATCTAAGGATACCCTGGTCATATCGCTGAATTAATGAAGTCATATTTGGACAAAAGTACATGGCATAAACATTATTTTTGAGGAGAATTTCAGCTGGAGGATGAACAGAATGGTTGTTAAGGAATAACAAAATCTTGTAGTCCTCATCCGGTTCAGCTTCCTTGCAGTGAGCATAAGCCACTGGTACAAATGTTTGTAAAACCAGATAGAGAAGATGTCTCTGGTGATTCATGCCTTCCTGCTAGCATAATAATAGACTGGTAAGAAGTTAGCTTTTTGAAAACATTGAGGACTCAAGCGTATGCCTAACACAGCAAGTTTACACTTAAGCGTGCCTGCTGCATTAGCACATCCTGGTGCAGTTATTCTGTCCTTGGCATTCTTAACTCCTCTAGTAGCTGTCAATAGCTGTAGTCAGTTTCTTTCTGGGTCAATAACACCAAAATCATTATGCTACATCAGCATTGTAGACTTGTTCTGGTGTCAGATTTTCAGCAGTGATGACATTGGCAAACTTGTCAATGAATTTCTCTTCTGCTTCATGATAAGCAGATGATTTATCACAAGTCTTTACAAATTTGTCTTTTAAAATTTTTCTGCAGCCAGTGTATTGAGTCTTCACAGTTCTCTATAATTTTCAGCTCATTATGATTGATATTTTCTTGTTTCATGACCAGAATATGATTATGTTTACCGTGACACTGCTGGATCCAGTCTTTCAATATGCAACCAAGATCTTCATTTTTAGCTGTAGAGTGTTTTTCTATTTTTCATTAACTTCTGCTTATCACTTTCAGCATTGAACTTCAACAGTTTATCTTTCTGTTTCTTCAAGTCATATATGGTAGCCATTCTACCATCATACACTTCTGTAAGACGCTTCACACTTACACTGCTGCTCAGTTTCTCCAACAGCTTGACTTTCTGTGTTCTAAATTAACAAAAATCCCCCTTCTTGTTCTTATCACTGTTACTCATAGAGGTATCTACAGGCTTTTTTTGACATTTTCAACAAATGTCATCACATCCTTGACATCACAGAGCACAGCATAAGCCAAAAACCTCAGTGAACAATGAACATAGGTCTTGGCTTCATGTGGAACATCATTAGGAACCTACTGCTGGTGCTTCTGGTCTGCATATGTGTCATTTTATTACCATTGTGGGCATACGTGTGTGGGAATATCTAGGTGTGCACAGAAAATACATATCACAGGTGAACGGTACTTGGAGGGTCTTCTTTTCTCCCCTTGGGGTCACTGAATAAACTGTGAGTGGTGTGTTTGTGTTTTGACCGCAACCTGTCGCATGAGGTCAGGTGTAAAATTTTCCAGTTGTGGCATCGTGTCAATGATCAAGAATCCTAGATTTTGGAGCATTCTGGAGTTTGAATTTTCAGATTAGGGATGCTCAAAAGGTATTGTTCTTCATAATGTCTGTGTGAACTGCTCACAAGATTCATTATGTTAAAGTCAAAAATCCATTTCTCTGCATTGAAGGTCATCTCTGGCAGGTAATAATTGTGACAGAAATAAAATGAAAACCTGTTTGCATGGCAGTTTTTACTTCATAGCTGTTTAGTGTGACATTAACAGATAGAGCAGGTGAAATTGCACGGTTTCTGACCATCTGTTCAAAAGTGAAATTAAGTCTTTCTATGCAAGATATGGCCTCAGTTTCCTGATGCTCAGCCAGGCATAGGCCTGAAGAGACTGCTGGAGGACAGTGCTAATGGGTTCCACGGGAGCTACAGTCACCTGGGGTGTGGTGTCTACTCACTACACTACCTCCATTGGCTTCCTCTCTCTCCTGACTGCCACAGCTCCAGTCCCTGAAAGCAATCTGAGCATTCCGGGAGTGTGTCCACACACAAATCTCTTATCTCATTGTGAACAGAGAGCATCTAGGGTTGGAGCTACGCTCCCTTGCCTGATAAGGGCCACTGCAGCAGTTTAGTATGGCCAGAAGTTCATCTCTCTCCTTAGTACATGCACCTGGATTCCCTGTCTTTTTTTCTCTTCCCTTGGAAAGTGAGAGAGACAGAGAGGTTTGCAGGTGAACAGCAAGGAGTTAGTGTGGGTGTTCTCATTTTAGCATACTGATTGCCATTTTATGTCAGGGTTGAGTAGTAATTACCACTAATGAACAACATGATAATTTGCAGCCATAAATCACCAGTTGCTTGGTTTTGCCATTTAACACAATGAATTAAAGCTTTTCATGCTCAGAACTTGGCAGGTCTCAGTGTATCTTCTGTTCAGGTCAAGGTGTACTGAAATATGCAGGGTACCGATGTGGATTTCTACTCAAAAAACATTTCTGAATTCCTTGATAATGAATTCCAGGCATAAAGACATACTTGTGGACTCACTGCCGAAGTCCTGCTCATCACTGAGATACTCTCCTGCAACATTTGCCAACTTGTTCCTCCTTGGAGTAACTTGAGTTAACAGCTTACATGTGCCAAGCCATGTTGAGACCACCTCCTCATGGCAGCTTTTGCTTCTGGCCTTGAACAGAGTGGGAGTTGGTTTTCCAGCACAATGCACAGACATCTGAAACTCTCTTGTGATGTGAGATACTTCATCAGGGTTGCAGAAAAGTAATGGCTGTTGAGAAGCTACTCCAAACCAGGCACGATTTTGACACTTGATTCACAATGTCTTCCAAAAAAGAGCTTAATCAGGCTCAAGGATGAACGATGGTTTACCCACGCGTAAATATCTAGTAAGTTTTGTAAGTCAGGCTAAGGTTCTAGGCTTTCGAGATAGGTGAAACATTGCCTACATGCTTTGATCAACATATATTTAAATGGTTTCATAATTTTCACACATTTTCTCTACACATGTAGACTCCACATCCCCAAAACATGGGCTACAGCTTCTACTTACACTGCATTTATGTACAGTATTTATGCATATAGTTAATGCTTAAAAACACCTGTGGAATTAAATGGAAAACCTTCTGTATTGAAATAAATGAAAAGGCTATAAATAATACATATCTTTTATGTTGTATAACATATATCACATATTTTCTTATTTAATAGCAACTACGAAGGTTCCATAGGCCCAAGTTATATTAAAACACAGACTTTGGTTTAAGAAACAGATCATTTAAATAATTGATGATAAATTAATATCTCTTTTATTCCATTAATGCTTCTTAATGGCCTCCAGACAGACTGGATCAACAATGTATAATCCTGATTAATAAAAAATTTGTCAAGATGTGAACTGACTTGAGAAAGGAGGAGACTACAATAGAATCCATGATTCGCAAACTGTTAAAAGTGGGGTAAAATGATACATTCCAGAAAATTATAAAATCATAATATAGCTTCAACTCCACAGAATATAAATTTTTCATAAGAAGATCTTCCAAAATTTTTCTGTATAATGTCAAGTAGACATAGGCGGGTATTATTTTAAACCTTGAAAGAAATTATAAGAATTTTTCCCCCAGTGGACTAAAACTCAGTGCAGACAGCAAAGAGTCCAAGAATCTCTTAGAGGAATGAAGGGTAGACTATGACCCCAAGAGAGGATGCCTCACTGTAGCTGTTCTTAGCGATGGGATAAAGACTGTTTTCCTCATTCTCTGGACAACTGAGAATAATAGCACTGCTAAGCCAGATCAGTTTGTATTGACTGCAGTTGATACTTTTCTATGCAGTAAGATGTAAAGACCCATTCAACTTCTGTTATTTTGCCTCTATTATAATTACCAATTAAGACCCAATACAGCCATTCTTTATTTCCGTATGTGTATAATCACCGTCATGCCTTCTAAAGTTTCTATGAAAAAACAAAACACTAGATTCAATATTCCTCCAAATTGATTTCTGCAGACTTCTCCTTAACTCCTTCAATACCAAGGTAATTTTATATGCTTCACCCTTTCTAGAAGAGAGCCATTTAAGAATAATGAAAAAACAAATGTTGGTTTTATTTGATCAATGGATTGCCTTACGTAAAAAAAAATGTGAGAAAGTATATTAGGATGTTAGTCATGTTATCTAAGTGACAAAATCTTTTTTCCTACTGGACATGTTTTAATTTAAATTTCATGATGTCCTGTGGTCTTAAAATTCTATCTGGCAATATAGAAATAGGCAAAATTTATAATTTATTTATTCTTCTAATATTGAAAATTCTGAGGCTACATTTATATCAAACTGTTGCTATTTTAAAATAATTTTTTGGATAAAGATGATTAAGAAAGGTTACAAATCTTATTCCCCAACACCTATGGAAATTAATGTTTTAATAAAAGCCCAAAGTTCAACTGCAGCAACAAAAAAGGAATACAGTGTGATCTTATGCCACAAGGTATTTTAACATTGCTGTCATGAAAAGTAGTATAAATTATGATATGATGTGTGAAGCCTCAAAACCCATGTCTTCTCCATAGGGTTAATATTGAGGAGTAGAAGGGAATAAAGCCCTGAAGATTCTTACTGGTTTTCCTACTCAATTTTTAGAGCTGAGGAGACTACTGGAGGGAATAGTTTTAGGAAGAGAAGCCCCAACATACTACTATGGGAGCTCAGTGGAGTCAGGAAGTTCTAGAGCAGTATGCTGAGTTTCAGAAATCGGGTGAAGCTGTAGCAGCAGGATAGCAGGTGGCTGGGTGCAGAACGCCATGTTTGATATTTTTTACAAGATTTTGGTAAAGATAATCTAGCCTTGACTCCAGACATATGACATGGCCACAGCTAAGCTAGCCTCTAACCTATCCCATTGCCCTCAGGATACAGGAATGTGGTTAGAAGCAAAATTAGCAACCACATGAAACCCAGGGAAAAACAGAAACATTATTAGTATCTTGGAGAGGGTGAAAGAGAGCAATCCCTCAGTGTATCAGGATGAGTAGAAGTTTCAGACAAAGCTGCCCTTTAAATAAATATGAGCAAATGAAAAGAAGCAACTTGATAACTATTTAAATTCTACAGAGAAAAGAAGAAATAAATGGGAGGTCGGGGGTTAGCAGGAAGGAATGAAAATAAAGGTTCAGAAAGCAAGGAAAGTAAAAGCCAATTCTGAAAGAAAGTGCATTTAAAAAAAAGGAAGCAAACTTTCCCCAAGATATTTGCACTATAGAAGAACCTCATAGAAATAAAAATTCCGTAAAAACATATAACAAAATAAACAAAAAACAATGAAACAACAAAACAGTGAAAACATGGAACAACCATTCAAATAATAGAGATTTTGATGCTAAATGCCTTATTTTAGAAGCCAAATTTTTGAGCAGGTAACCTGGTGGAATGAAGAAAAAGCTTTCAATAATCACTGTCAGTATAGAAGAAGACAAAGAAATTAAGGCTTTGGAGAAAATGCCTAGGAAATGGAATGGGTGACTGGGTGGACTAAGACAATCAGAGAGAAACTGATAAATACAGTGAACTGAGAAGATACAAGGCCAGTGTGATCCATGTTATGAATACACCAAACTGAACAGGCATATGGATACAGATAATCACAGAATTTGAAAATCAAAAACACATTTTAAATATAAAGACCATGGGTAAATATTTCCAAATTGGACAGATACCCACAACCAAACTTCCTTTTTAAAACGCTGCTTGCTAATGAATTCAAGCCAAAGTATGAACTCAGCCTTGGTGCACAATTAATTAAATTCATTTTCTGTATTTCAGGGAATTGTGAAAAATCCACACTTGTCAGGCATACTATAAATTTAGATCATGCTTTCTACAGGATAGAAAATGTTATTTTAAAGTTCAAGTTCTCACATTTTGTTTCTGTTAGAATTAAGCTTGTACTCAATCAGTTCCATCCATGACTAGAAGTATGTATCAGAAATACTTTGGGTGCCTCAGGGAAAAATAGTCGATGCTATTTTTGTTGACATCATTATCACCATTGAAACCCTCTGAAGTCATTTCCGCATCTACTTGTTGGATTTCCTAATATTTTTGTTCAAGTATCTGATTCTCTAACATAGAGCTCTAGTAAAGAACAGTATTACACTAATAATTGAATTAAAACATATTGATCACCTAAGACATTAGAGGGTCTGAGCAAGATTAGAGGCTTGTCAAAAGCTCCAAGGTCTGAACCCTCCAGCTTTGGGGTGAGGAAAATAACCATGGACTCCTTAGAGAAAGGCTGGATCAGAGTAGGGGCTGAGGTTATGTCCCAGGGTCCCTGTGAGAGGCTGCATGATGACCAAATTGTGGCGTCTGAGCTTGGCCAAAGAGGTGTTCTCTTAGCCCATCATGAGCAAAAGACTAAGAGCTGATATTGCTGGTGAAGCAAGGTGAGGCAGACTTCATGAGCCATTCACATACCAGGAACATGTCTTCCGGTGGCTTATACTCATTTTTAGTGGGTATGAGCCCACTAAAAGTCTAAGCTAACTATGGCTCTAATGATACAAATAATTGCATTATCATCGTTATTTTGGAATACTTGATAGAGAAAACTTTTGCTGAGTTAGGTACCAATTTACATTATCACAGGAAATATCGACATTACATTTGTGAATGAAAAAAAGGAAAGGATCTTTCCTTGCTATAATTTCAACTACTATAACTTTTTTAATGGTTTTAAAAATATTCTAATTTTTGTATTACTTTCTTGACTATGGTAGGAATCAAAAGTTTGCAAAGATTACTGTTAAGGAGTATTAATCAGGAATTGCATGTAGCCATGTCAAACATAAAATTTGGTGTGAAAATGTTTTTAATGAAAGCAAGCTCAAATTCTTTATCACAATTTTTAAAAATAATGTATGAGCAATGTGTGGTGAAACTATAGAAGTATTACATAAGCTAAGAAATTAATATCATCCTAATATTTCATTAAAAGTATACAACATAAAGATCATATAAAGAATATTGCCATAAAATCCCATTCATATGCCTAAGATATGCTTCTCTGTATTCCTTCAAACCTTACAAACAATATTTTCTGTTTCCCATGACATGAAAAATATTGAGGAATACTGTTTCAACAAAGATGTGCGTAAACCATACTTTGCTGCCTCTAGAACTTCACTTTGATGCATTTTGAGTGAAATATCTTCCCCACCACGCACCCTTTCTTCCTGTTTAAATGTTGCTCATCCTCCATGTCTCATTTCAAGGAGGGCAAAGGAGACCGACCATTTTCTGTTGTTGAATGATTAATGAGGATCCATGATGCATTAAAGAGAAACTGTGATTATCATGTCACCATCTCTTATACCAGAGATGTCCAATCTTTTGGCTTCCCTTGGACACGTTGGAAGAAAAAGAATTGTCTTGGGATACACGTAAAAGTAAAATACATTAAAACTAACAATAGCTGTTGAGTAAAAAAGAAAAAAAAATCACAAAAAGACTCATGATGTTTTAAGAAAGTTTATGAATTTATGTTGGGCTTCATTCAAAGCTGTCCTGGGCCACATGTGGCCCGGGGGACATGGGTTGGACAAGCTTGTCTTGTACCATGTCTGAAATTTTAGAAAATCTATTCTGCATATTTGTTGAAAAAAAGAAGAATGTTAAAATACATGCTGATAATGTAAAGTGACATGATTGAATGGGAAAGGGATGACAAGACATGTACAGTAACCAGAGCCAACACATCTGTAAGCCCAGACTTCACTGCTTGTGTCTGAAATCTTGCTGGTCTTGACAACATATGTGTATTGTTTACAGTCGAGCCTTGGAAAATGTGGAAGTAATAGGGAATCTGACCCCCGTGCAGTTGAAAATTCAGGTATAACTTTTAACTCCCACCAAATCTAATTACTAATAGCCTACTGTTGACCAGAAGCCTTACAGATAACATAAACAGTAGATTAACACATATTTTGTATATGTATCAGATACTGTATTTTTACAATAAAATAAGCTAGAGAAAAGCAAATGTTATTAAGAAAATCATAAGGAAGAGAAAATACATTTAAAGTACTATACTGTATTTATCGATACCAGAAGTTTATGTCATCTGTTTACAAGATGAATCGTGTCTGAAATGGCAGGCACCTGCAGCTTCAGGCCTCAATCTGCGCTATATATCAAGCAATTTAACTTTTTCTTATAATGTCAGGACTTTTCTCTGCTTCTTGGGAGCACTTCCAGCATCACTAGCAGAACTTTCTATGGGTCCCATGGTGTTATGCAAGGTTTAAGGTACTGCACTAAACACAGTGAAAAATATGCAAGAACAGCAAGAGAGAGATCACTTTTTACTGGATATACAATTTACTGGAGAGGCAAAATGCTTACGTGGAGATGATAAGTACTACACGTATTTTAGGCGAATACTCTCAACACTTGCGCTCACCACAATAGCCACAAGAAGCAACTACAAACTTATTATAGTTTTACAGTATGTGCTACAGTTAATGGTATGCAGTTAAGACAATACTACATCTTTACATTCGTTTATGTTTCTCTCAACTGCAAATGATGCCACATATGGTCTGTGTTTGTGTAAGTTTTGATACATTTTAACTTTTTATAATAAATTTGTGTATATTTTATGGTAGTTCATGATGAAATAGACTAGTATCTACATAGATTTTATGTATTTATGACATGCCTAACTCTTTCTTTTTTTTTGATATTTCTAGGCTACACAGTTCACCTGTGACTTTTTAAAGACTCATAGATCTCCAGAAATATTTTCCAATGTTATAAAAAACTGCATATAAATGGATCAATGCAGTTCAAACCCAAAAACTCATAGATCTCCAAAAGATTTTCCAATACATTCATTGCAAAAAACTGCATGTAAATGGACTGATGCAGTTCAAACCCATGTTGTACAAGGGTCAACTATATATGTGTATACAGATATGTACATGTATATACGCATATATATTATACATATAAGAACGTATACTGAAATATAGCTCTTTTTAATACATAATTGATGATGTGAAAGCCAATGGATAGTGTGTCTATTTGGAGTTTCTAAAAGTTATTAGGCCCTCAAGGTGGCTGACTTTGGAAACTGAGTCACACAGCTTGAACTTTTAATTACTGATGTTTTAAAAATAGATTAACTTCCTTCCTAATTTCCTTGTTTATGGCTAAGACCAGGTGGCCCTGACATAAAAAAAGACCACTTGACTGAGACAAAAGACCCCTTGACTATTACGTCTTTCTTTCATATAGAATATTAAATATGTCTTTCAAAAAATAATGCTGCATATAACTAAGCAAATGGTTGTAACTATTCACTAACCCTCTGTGGAAGAATAATGTAATCTTGCTAATCGTTCCCAGAACTTTCCTGCTTAAATGATCTTCAGACATTCCCTCTTTGGAGCACTGACCCTTTCCTTTTGGAGTCAGTGTCCTCCTGGGTTCAGAAACTTTGAATAAACCCAGTATTTACAAACTTTGAATAAATCCAATATTTTTAATCAGATTGCCTGAGTCCCATCATTAAGGTTGTCCATGATGTACATAGTGTATGAAATACATGCAATAATAGAATAATGTTATTAAAAATGATCTCATGTATCTTTTGGTTGGTTATATCCATCTACCTATATATTCACCTATTCATTTATGCAATTAGCTACAGTAACAAATATATTAAGACCTAAAATGAAACACAAAAGCTAGTATATAAGGGGCATACTTTAAATTAAGAGTAATCTTTATTACAGTGCCTCTTAATAAAAGCAAGTACCATTGTTAAAGCATGTTGATTACTAAACTGTGAAATCTGAAGTCTTCCAAGCCAGGAGGATTGACGTTAGGGACCTGAATAACACAGAATGTGGATTTGTGCACCACCACCAAGTTCCTTCACAATTATAAAATGACTTTCACGTATAATTTTAGACATCTGCTGCTCTGTTTGACCTTATTCCACTATGTTCTAATCACTGCTGGTGCTTAAGAAATCTTCACCGGTTCTGTATGTACCATTCTGCTGCCGCTTGGCTATCAGCTACAGGGAATCATTAAAAGTCTAATTATTCTTCTGGAGGATCCCTCCCAGAGCTGGATGGGAGTGGAGGTGAAAGGTTCGTCCTGCAGAGAACAGTATCGGCATTTCTGAGAATGAGGAGGCCTCTGGGCATTTGTGTAGGGAAGATTCTAGGACCTTTTATGAATTGTATTTTTTGGCTTCCATCCTTTTGTCCCTTCATAATTCACATTCTCACCATTTTTCCACCTCTCTGAGGTTGGAGCAACTTGGATCGGTGGCCAAAAAAAGCCATACATACACACATACATACACACACACAAACACACACAGATTTCAAAACCTTTGGAGAGGCATTTTAAAGACAAAAAACATTCAGATTTGCTGAAATTGTAAATATTTAAAACATGGTTGAAAGACAAAGAATGAAACCAAATAAATGTAATATATTTTTGAGAATGTAAATGATCCCTGACATATAAAAACACTCAAAGACAAGGGCTCTCAGTGTAGGAGCGAATGAAAAACATTCTATTCATTTAAAATCAATTCAAATGGACATTATAACACATGCTGTTAGATAGTTCTGTGGATGTTTATTATTTCAAACATTTATATTAACTAACTCCTGTTAAATTTTGGTAAAATCTGTGTTTTCCTTTATTGGATTAGTTTGGTGATTTTAGGGCTCTCTGAATTTCAGACCTAAGGTCTCATTTTGTGTTATACCGGTTAGCAGGACCAACTTCACTAGCAAAACAAAGCAAAATGAAGGCAAAATCCATGAAAAAATTGTTTTGACTTTAAACTAATGCAGTCATCAAAATGTAAGTTATCTCACAGAGTTTTGTCATAATAAAGGCTTTAGCCTTTAGGATGTGACTAGATTTTCAGCTCTACCACTTACTTTCTGACTGGGCTTGGGGAAGTTGTATAGTGTCTCTGGGTCTTATTTTCTTGATTTGTAAAATGGGGGATCATTATACCAACCCTATAAGGCCACTGCAATTTAAAAAAATGAAATAATGCATGCAAAAGACTTAGCAGAATACCTGACACAAGTACTGTTTATTTTATTCTCAATAATAAGGTTTCTTAGTATTTGGCAGGGAATGAGATTTTATTTCTTCCTATACCTATATAATATTAGTTTAAAAAGTCCATGTTCATTTTCAAAGGCAATACATCATACATTCTGAAATTAATAATCTTTAAGACATTTATAATACTTAATTTATAGTAACGTCATACTAAATGATATTACACTGGAGAAAAAAATTGTTAACAATAAAATGCTGTACATAGTTAATGATAGTAACACTATTAATGTAAAAGTATTGACATTTAGACAAGGATATGCAATCCAGATTGGATGCGTGTCCCCCCCTAAATCTCATGTGGAAATGTAATCCCCAATTTTGAAGGTGGGGCTTGGTGGGAAGTGCTTGGACCATGGCAGGGGATCCCTCATGAATTGCTTAGCGTCATTCCCTTAGTGATGGCCTCGCTATACTGTGTGACTTCTCATGAGATCTTGTTTAAAAGTGTGGTACCACTCTCTCTCTCTTACTCCTGCTCCCATCATATGAGATGCCTGCTCCCCCTTTGCCTTCTGCCATAATTAGAAGTTTCCTAGGGCCTCCCCAGAAGCAGATGCCACTACATTTTCTGTTCAGCCTGCAGAACGTTGAACTAATTAAACCTCTTTCTTTATAAATTACCCAGTTTCAGGTGTTTCTTTATAGCAATGTAAAAACAAACTAGTACAATATCTTAGTTATTAACTTTAATTTCCTCCGCCCCTCTTGTAACCATATCAATTTCCTCTACCTTCTATTATTCTTAGAGCAGACCTGCCTATTAGTATTTGAGAGTGTCTAATTTATCCAGTTTGTCTGATTTAAATTGTTAAGGGTACTTTGAAATATGCAGACAATTCCCCAAACATTTCCCTCTACACCTTTAAATAGCAATCATTGTCAATGACTGAGACTAGTTTTAAGAATAAAAGGGCCAAGCTAGTTCCTAAACGATTACATTTGTCTATAAGAATAACAATTTTATTACTAAATATGCTTCCATAGTTTCTCTCAGTGCATGCTGACAAAGCTACTGATTCTAAGAAACGCACAGGTAGAAAACGTTAAAACACAGAGAAAAAAATACCATGCATATTCCTGCAACACATCCAAATGGAAATTCACTATTTATATACTGATATATTTCCTAAGTCCTTTCTCCCTGGTCAGATATGGAATTTTGGTTTTGTTTGCATGATTTTGTTCATACTGTTAAGTACAGTTGTTATCTGTATTATTTTATCTAAAATACGACTTGTATTATTCATGCACCTTTGGACTCTAGGTTCTTTAAACAAAGAGTAGATAGAGGCCTAGAACAGGTTGCATGAAAGCCCCAACTCAGACAGTGTGAGCATTCAGAGATCCCAACCAGAAATTAAGGGGGGACTTTTTAGTGTCCCTTATGTGCAGAAGAGTGGCTATCTATGACCTTGACAATGAGAACCTATGGTCTCATAGGGACTCTATAAATAAATTTGGATACATCCCTCATTATATACATGAAGTCGTTAAAGACTAAAACAATTTGGTCACCTGCCAATAATTCACTGCATGTAACCGATGAATAAAAAGTAAAACTCCTGGCCGGGTGCGGTCGCTCATGCCTGTAATCCCACCACTTTGGGAGGCCGAGACGGGCGGATCACGAGGTCAGGAGATCGAGACCATCCTGGCTAACACGGTGA
>NW_012113141.1:16059858-16192512 GCF_000951035.1 Colobus angolensis palliatus | reverse complement strand
AAAACTCCTGGCCTTCTATTCAGCCCCACACCTAATGTCTGAGAATTCCAAGGCAAGAATAAAAATGGAGGCCCAGGCCCAGAGCCTGCTCCCTTTCCCTTCTCACCCTGATTTCCTCTTGACAAGAGTATCATGCAAATGTGTATGCAATCAATCTGGACGTCCAAGGTCATTCCAAATTTTGGGCTTAGGGGTATGCACGGTGGCACACCATCTACTTTTGGTAAGTCAGACCCCATGGAAAGGGTGACCTGAGCTGGCCCTGTGAGCATCTTAAGGGCATCTGGGTAGGGAGCCTCCAGGTGAGACTCCTGACACCTGAAGGGTGGTCTTGAAGGGAGAATATGAGCTCTATTTGGTACATATTTGTCTCCATGTTTCAGTTGGACTCTGAGAGAAGGATTTAGGAATTGATCCCAAGGAACGCTGTGAGGGTGTTTGGGAGTTAAAAAAGGAAGGGAGAGATCAACAAAGGATGGATTAAGAAGTGGCTCACCACTGTAGGCAACCAGGGCTCAGTCCCAGTGTGGACAGACTCAGGGTTGCCCCAGTGTGGAGCAAGAGGTGTAGAACTTACCTATCAACTGCTGTCTCTCATTGGTTGAGGGCTGCTCTAGGGGCACTGACTCTCTCGCACATCTGGCCTCCCTTTGAGAAGACTCTGCAGGTCTGCTGCACAAGATTAGAGGAACTGAAGTTGGAAGGGTCCCTAGTTGCTGGGCTGTAAGGCTACGTCATGTCTTCCTCTTTATAGTACATATTAAGTGAACATATATTAATAGTATCCTACTCAATATATAATTACAATATGATTAACCTACTTTTAATCACCTCATCATTTAATTAAGGAATAAAACATTTCTATTATTACCTAACACATTAACACATGTTAGTTCTAGCTTGCAGTGACTCATGCCTGTAATCCCAGCACTTTGGGAGGCTGAGGCGGATGGATCACCTGAGGTCTGGAGTTCGAGACCAGCCTGGCCAACATGGTGAAACCCTGTCTCTACTAAAAAATACAAAAATTAGCCGGGCATTGTGGTGCACATCTATAATCCCAGCTACTCGGGAGGCTGAGGCAGGAGAATCACTTGAACCTGGGAGGCAGAGGTTGCAGTGAGCCCAGATCACACCATTGCACTTCAGCCGAGGTGACAGAAAGAGACTGCATCGCAAAACAAAACAAAACAAAACAAAACAAAAAAGACATGTTAGTTCTTTAAAAGCACTATGCATTCAAGATATCAAGATCAGGAAAAAAAAAAAAAGCCTTAGGTTTGTTTCAGTGACTGGGCAGGTTATATTCCAGATGGATCTTTTGCATATTACTGTGAATTCAGGGATGGAGCACTATATTTTATCTTTCATCTGGACATTTAACCATCTCATCTCATTTAGCATTTAAACTTACTTGTATTGAAAATTATTCTGTTCTCTCAAGCATTAGATTATGGTTTAGGAACATCTATTTGTTTCTCAAAAGGTATTTAACCCAAGACTATTTAAAAATTCTGCAGTAAATATTGAGAACTTCTAAAGGCTTATTCTTCCATAGAACTTACACATTCATACAATTGTACATTTAGTTACATTTTAAGTCTCTATTTTGCTTCATTCAAACCACGTTGTTGTTCAGAGACATACAGAGTGTATCGTGATGGTAAAAGTTTCCTAAGCTGGTGATCTTTGCATCTTCCAGACATCCTTCACCAAAGTCAATTTCTTCTCTCATGAGCAGATGGATGGATATGGATCAAACTAAAATGGAAGAACCAGGATGCTTTCAGCTGACAAATGACTCCTGCTAATCATGAGTATGGGATTTGGTGATGAAAAGAATAAAGACTCCAAGTTTCTTTAAAGTGCAATTCCATTTGCCATTCTGAGACAGACATTTCAACTAGCCCCTCACAACAACGGTTTCTCAAACGTAATGAGGTTAGTTTCTGCTACAGTCCACTGGGAAGAAACAACCTTTAATACTGTTTACTAGCCATATAATTTGTTGAATAAATGTAATATTAAATCTAGTTTCCAGTTGTTTTGCTGACTTATAAGCCACATTTGAGGTACTGACTTTAATTTTTCAAAAAGCAAAGGTTTTCATTTACATATTTTACATATATCAATGTTCACACGTATTTTTATGTAGAAAATCAAAACATCAATCTTCTCATTAAAATCTGCTTTTAGATGTCCTACAACAATAAACAGGCATTTCATGGAAAATAGCTATTTATTTACATTCGCAAATTCATTCACAGTCAGCCTCATCCTTCTTTGCCAGGCACAGGAAAGGTCTACAGATCGTTGATTCCTCCTTCCCTAGCCATCTCTAGAAGAAGTTCAGTAGCTATAAAATAAGACAGGCTTGAAGCCTGGTTCCACCAAATGCGATCTTCAGCATGTGCTTCACAACTTCCAGAGTGCAGTTTTTTCATGAGTAAATGGTGTGGTAGGACCTCATCAGGTGCTGGTTGTGAGCATTAACTAGTAGGATGTCAGCAAGATGCCTGGTCAAACAACTCACATGTTGAAGAGGTTCAATAAATGCCAGCCTCATTCCTTTCTTACCTTCCATCATGTAAACTGTACTTGCAACCCCCCAAATCACTTTCTATCCGAATTCTCTCCATTTCTTCAACACCACTCAAACACCAACTCTTTGCAGCCTTCTACTACCACTCAAGCTTAGAAAGATAATACTCATAGACCACAGAGGTACTTCCATGCCTCAGCCACTGCATTAAGTACATAAGCAGCGGTATTTCATTTGATCCTATCAACAACACAATGCTACAGTAAAATAATTATCTGTAATTTGCCAACAAGGAAATGGCATTCAGCCAGCCAGTAAATAACAGACTGGTGACTCAAACTGGCTGTCACTCACTTTCTCTTCTAAAAATTCATACAGTTTTAATTTTACAGCATTAAAATGAGAAATAAAATGTTATTGTGCTGGATTGTCTTTCATTTTCTTTCTCAGATGATCTTAAAATATTATTAAACTCTCTTGTTTAATCTTTCATCTTTATGTCTTCTCTACGATTAGCCTTCCCAGGAACAAAGAATGTAAATTTATACGCTCAATTCTTCAACCCATTTAACAAAGGTGTATTAGATGTTCACAGGATGTGGGGAACAGTCCTAAGGGTTGGACGTCTGAAATGAGTGACACATCCCCTGCCTTGAGTAGTTCACAGCCCAGTGAGAATAACATGCACATATTAACAGCAATATCATACAGAAATTGCCATGATAGAAATAAGTCATAAAACTAGTCCCATCAATGATAGACTGGATAAAGAAAACGTGGCACATATACACCATGGAATATATGCAGCCATATAAAAGAATGAGTTCATGTCCTTTGCAGGGACATGGATGAAGCTGGAAACCATCATTCTCAGCAAACTAACACAGGAACAGAAAACCAAACACTGTATGTTTTCACTCATAAGTGGGAGTTGAACAATGACACATGGACACAGGGAGGGGAACATCACACACCAGGGCTTGTCAGCAGGGGGAGGAAAGGGGAGGGAGAGCATTAGGACAAATACCTAATGCATGTGGGGCTTAAAACCTGGATGATGGGTTGATGGGTGCAGCAAACCACCATAGCCCATGTATACCAACGTATACAACCCATGTATACCCATGTATAACAACGTATACAACCCACATATACAACGTATACAACCCACGTATACAACCCACGTATACCCATGTATAACAAACCTGTACATTCTACACATGCATCCCAGAACTTAAAAAAAAATATTGCAGAGGCAAAACTCGTGGAGCCTGATAGTTTTGCCAATTCAGGCTAAGGGTTCTCAGGAATATTTCTCGGAGAAGGTAATAGATGAATTGAGTCTGAATAGGAAAAATACAAATTTATAGAAAAAGATGTGAGAGGCAGTGGAGAAGTTAAAGGATTCTAAGTAGAACATAAAGAAGAAACATCCCAAACAGGAAAAATGACATATTAACCTGAGAACCAAAATTAGTATATTGCAGATGACAAAGAAAATGGGAGATGTTGACACAAATTGGTTTATATGTAGATTTATATAGCAGCTTACATCTTACCCTTTTAAAACTATTTGTCCCCATTGATTTAAAAGGAATCATGTAAAAATTTGTCCAACAGTTTTTCTCATTTAAAAAAAATATATGCTAGGCTTATTTAATTATTTTTTGCTACTATCGAAATGATCTTTTTTTTCCTCCTTGACTATTTAATGTGTTGATTTATATTTGCTAATATGAAAGAAATCTTACATTACAGGAATAATGATTAAGCAATATTATCTTCTTATACTTTGCTGGGTTCAATTTGCTCTTTCCTTACTGGTATTGTTTTTGACAAATTTTGTCTTTAAGGTTATGCCATGCACTTAAAATAAATTTTGATATTTTTCCTCTTTGCAATTGTCTTTGAAAGAGGTTGTATAAGTTGAAATTGTGTTGCTGGTACGTTTTATAGAACTCATCTCTAAAATCAACTGAGCATGATGTTTGTTTTGTTTCGGTTTAGGGTAACTTTTTTTTGAGACGGAGTCTCGCTCTGTCGCCCAGGCTGGAGTGCAGTGGCCGGATCTCAGCTTACTGCAAGCTCCGCCTCCTGGGTTCACGCCATTCTCCTGCCTCAGCCTCCGGAGCAGCTGGGACTACAGGCGCCCGCCACCTCGCCCAGCTAGTTTTTTGTATTTTTTAGTAGAGACGGGGTTTCACTGTGTTAGCCAGGATGGTCTCGATCTCCTGACCTCGTGATCCGCCCGTCTCGGCCTCCCAAAGTGCTGGGATTACAGGCTTGAGCCACTGCACCCGGCCGAGGGTAACATTTTAATAACCAACTTTTGTCTCTTCTGATCCTCTCTTTATGTAATAATTTTTATTTCATTTTTTGCTTGTATTCTTTATCAGTTACTTCTATCTTTTTGGTTTATCATGATTCATTTTTTCTAACTTTTTTGGTGGAGTTTTTGGTTCATTACACTGAGCCATTTGTCTTTTGTAATATAAGAAATGTTCATAAATTTACCTCTAAACATGGCATTAGCTTCATCCTAGACATTTCAATATGAAGTATTTGTATTATCACTTCTATTCATCCTTTTCTTTTTTTTTTTTCTGTTGCCAGGCTGGAGTGGAGTGGCACAATCTCAGCTTACTGCAACCTCCGACTCCCTGGTTCAAATGATTCTCCTGCCTCAGCCTCCTGAGTAGCTGGAATTACAGGCACATGCTGCCACACCCAGCAAATTTTTGCAGTTTTAGTAGAGACTGGTCTTGAACTCCTGGGCTTCAAGCAATCCTCCCACCTTGGCCTCCCAAAGTGTTGGGATTACAGGTGTGAGCCACCATGCTTGGCCTATTTCTAACATCCTTTTATGAGTTTTCTATTTGAATCTCTTGTGCCCTTTATATTGTTTTCTCTCGCCTCTTTCATTTCTCGCTTGCCTTTTTTTTTTTTTTTTTTGGCTACATTGAAGACTTTTCATCTTTAGGCCTAAAAGTGTTTGCAAGTACTCAACATCTCTGTTTCCTCATGGTAAAATAAGGCCCAAATTATAATTATAAATGTGAATAAAAAAATCCTTCAAAAATAGAACACTTATATCTAGCAATATTTAAAAGGTATAATATAAACCAAGTTGAATTTATTCCAGGCATCCACAATTGGTTTAACACTTGAAAACTAATCAATTTTATTATTACAATAACAAACTAAAGGATAAATCATATGATATCAACAGATTGAATAAAACTGGTAAAACAATTATACATTTATAATTAAAAATTTTTTTTTGATAACTAGAAATAGAAGGGAAATATATTAACTGTGATAGCAGATAGCTTCCAAGCCTTAAGCAACATCATAATTCAAGGTAAATTGTTAAAAGCTTTCATTCTGAGATTGGGAATAAGAAAATGAAATCTACTATGACTACTTTTAATTAACATTGTAAAAGATGGTCTACCCAGACAGAGAGACATTAAGAAAAAATAAAATATCTAAATTTAGGAGAAAGAAAAAAATTTTAATGTTCAGATGACATGATTTTATAGACAATCCAAAAATATCTTCAGATGAATTATTATGTGTAATAAGTAAGAGTAATAAGGTTGCTAGGTATAAACTCAATATATAAAAATCAATTGAATTTCTCTGTAATGATAATGAGCATAAAATGAAAGTTTAAAATTCATGTCATTTACAATAACATCAAAAACACTAAATGTCAAAGGGTAAATCTAACAAGGATGTGCAA
Organism: Colobus angolensis palliatus; assembly: GCF_000951035.1. Taxonomy (NCBI): domain Eukaryota; kingdom Metazoa; phylum Chordata; class Mammalia; order Primates; family Cercopithecidae; genus Colobus; species Colobus angolensis. The sequence continues at coordinate 16,186,225 of NW_012113141.1, read as the reverse complement.
GACCTCTAGACGGAAGTCTATAAAATATGTTGAGAGAAATGAAAGAAAATACAAACAAATGAAAGAAGACATAAACAAATTTATATCACAAGCATAGATTAGAATATTTCATTTTTTCTTTTATTTTATTTTCATTCTTATTTTTCAAACTATAAATTTGTATTGGAAAACATTAAAGAGGACCCAAACAGAAAAAGAGGTAGACCATGCCATGCACAGAAAGAATACATATTTTAAGCAGATCAATTAGAAGATTTAATATGTAAATATTTATCAATATTTTTCAAACTCATCTATAGATTTAATGTAATCGTCATAAAAATCTATCAAGTTCATTTTTTCTTACTTTTTAAAAATAACTAGAGTTGATTCTAAATTTATACAGAAATACAAATTGGTAAGAATAACTAGGACACCCTTATAGAAAAAAGTATAATGTTGGTTTACTTGATCTGCCAGAAATACAAACTTACTGTAAAGCTACAAATTGTATGTTACATAAGTAATTACTCTAAGAAATCAATAAGAAAATAAGAAAATCTATTAGAAAATAGGTAAGAAACCTAACAGATACTTCACAAACAGACTATCCAAATGTCAAATAAAGATGAAAATTGTCCAAATTCTCATTTAGGGGAGACAAATAAGATATCATTACACATAAAATAAAATGGCAAAATATGCAAACTAGGGACAATTTAAGGTGCAGAAAAGAGTATGGAGTAATAGAGCATCTTATGTAATTCAAGTTGAAATGTAAATTGGTTTAACAATGTTGAAAAAACAAAGGACAAAACAACAAAACCACAACACAAACGTGTCTGGCAGTACCTATTAAATTTGAAGAGACATATATCTTATGGTCCAACAATGCTAAATAGAAATAAGCACATTTATACAAAAGTGGGTACTAAAATGTAGAAAGGCAGAATTATTCCTAATATCCTAATACTAGAAACAACCAAAGGTTCATGAACAGTGGAATGTATAAATTATATTCACATGATAAATGTATATTATGTATGTATATATAATATGCAATAAATCAGTCTAAATCAGTCAGTTTTGTTCAGGTGATACAATGCTAAATACAAACATGAAAGTAAAGACCATAATAAGACATTTGTTGTTTTTTGTTTTGGTTCTGGTTTTGAGATAACAGAAGTACTGTGAGTAGAAAGAGGCAAGTGACTGTCTGTTAAATAATCAGCACTGTTCTTTTCAGTACAGCACTGTTCCTTCAAAAATAGAACGCTTATATCTAGCAATATTTAAAAGGTATAATATATGCCAACTCAGTTGAATTTAGTCCAGGAATCCACAATCGGTTTAACACTTGAAAACTAATCAATTTTACTATTGATATGTCTGGTTACATGGGTTTTTCCTTTATAACAAATGTGTAAGCAACATACTTAGTTTTTTTTATATTTTTCTCTATATGTTCACGATTTTAGAAAAACAACTTTTTTTTCCCTAAACATTAGCCACTGACATTACTTTAAAAAAAAAAAACTTAGAAGACAGGTCATCTATAGTCCCTATATTTTCTAATAAGGTTCCCATAGCAACCCAAGTAGCATGAGAATAGAGTCTATTAAATTCACTTAGAGTATTGGCTTTCTTGGCTTGCTGTCACCAGTCTCAGAATAGAAGTCCTTCAGCCTGGCAGAGTGATGCCATGAGCTATCTTTGTCAAAACAGAAGATCTATAAACCAACAAAAATTCCTCTCAGGTTGTTTTAGTTGAAGATGGTGAGGGGGGAGTGCTGCTCATCAGCAGGATTCTTAAGGAACACTCCTATTGAGATTCCTTCAGGGGAAGTGTTGAGCCATCAGAAAGCATCCAGCAACCACTGCTGCTGTTTTACGCATAACTCCACCTTCAAGCCCAAGAAAGGCAACGAATGAGAACCACTTAAGACTGCGGCCAGTGATGCTTCCTCCTTTTTGATTTTTTCTGTTTCTTTGTTTCTTCTGGAAGCAGGGCTGCACTGTTAGTGTATAGAATTATAGTTCACGTTGAAGTTTCTGTAAATTAGAATTAGCTATTTAAATCTAGATCATTCTAACTTTGCAATTTCCATGTGATCCATCTATGTAAACTGAGTGACAGCTACTGCCTACTTTAGTATTCCATCTGCCAAATCAACCTCTGCACCTGAATACCTAAAATGCATCTTGATATTACGATGCCTAAAAATTAGCTCCTTATATTCAACTTTCCCTCCCTAAATCTCCTTCTTTCAAGGTCTTCCTCATTCTATGAAGTTGAAAACATCTTTTCAGTTACTGAGGTCAAAATCCTGGCTCATCTGTGATTGCTGTCTCTCAAACCCGGTATCTGCTCTTTCAACAAATCCAGCAAACTCCCTCTCAGTATAGATCCAGAATCCGATTGGAGTTCACCAGTGCTGAAATCTTTGTTCAGGTCGCCCTCATGTCTCCTCTAGATCCTTAGAGTAGCCCTCTACCTGATTGTTTTAACCTCCCTCTCAACCACACCTGGCTTTTCTCAAAAAATCAGCTCTAATACCGAGTTTTGCCATTCCTGTGTTCAAAGCCCTCCAAGGGCTCCCCACTTCACTCAAAACCAAATTCCTTACTATAACCTTCAAGGACCTTCCAGATCTGGGTCCTGGTAACCTTTCTGACCTCATCTCTTCTAACTCCTCCCCTTGCTCATTCCTCTCCAGTCACAGCTGCCTTGCACTTGAATTTGAACTTTCCTATGCCTGGAAAGCTTTTCCCCTTAAAAATCCACAGAGCTTGTTCCTTAACTTCAATTTCTACTAAAATACTACATTCTCAGCGAAGCCTTCCCTGGCTTACTGTTTAAAAATTCAACTCCTTGTCTTGACACTCTCCAGCCTTTTATCTGCTTGTTTTTATTTTTTCTTTCTTAAGAATCATCAGAATCAGTCATACATATTTTACTTATTTGTCTTGTTTATATTTAGTCCCCCCTACTAGAATATTAGCTCCACAAGGGCAGAAATCTTTGTCAGTTTTAATTATTCTGCATTCCCAGTACCTATAAAATGATTGGCGTATAGTAAGTGCTCATACTATTTTGTTAATAAGTAAATGAATAAGCATTTCCCAAGATGTGTCATGCTATCCACTTACACTCCAAGATTTAACAATTGTTTCTTGTAAAAGAGATTTTTGTGATGAAAAGGTTTGGGGATTTCACTAATTCCATTTCTCCTTTGGAGTTTCACAAGGCACATTTTCGGTCATTGGATATGAGCATTTACATAATTTTAAAACAAATGCTTATTTTCTTCAACGCAGGAATCCCTCAACATATTTGATCATGGAATTCTGTCACGCACATATGTAATCATTTATTTATTTTGAATGTTTGTATGCTATGTGAGTGCGTGTGAACAAAACACCTCTTAATATCACTAGGGAACACACTTTATAAAGGGCTGCGTTAGAGTATAGAATTGGATTTGTCTCCAGGTTCAATTTTATTGAACCAGTCTATGCTTTTCCACAATTTCTAGTCATCTGGCTCCATTTAGACAAGGAAAATAAGAACACACAAAGGGAGCTCCTATAAATGGCCCTTGTTTGATACACAATGATGCCATAATATGTTTCTATTTTTAAAAATCTGTAAACTTATTACAAATTAAATTGTTATTTAAATAAATGTAAAATGTGTGTTATTCAAAGTAACTCAATAATACAAATTGCCTTTATCACAATAACTAGAGTGTCAGCCAGCACTGTCTTCAACTTCTGTCTCTACCACAAATTCTTTTGATATAACCAGCAATTACTTTAATTAGACCTGCATATGTTCAACAACAGATAATATATTTCTTGATCCCCTTAAGCTCAGTTTTATACATAGTCCAGTTTCTTTATTTGTGAAGTGGTGGCAATATTTACATTAGAGAAGATTAATGGAGATAGAGCTTGTGCGGTGCCTGGCATCGTGCCTAGCACATTGCAGTTGCTGGGAAAATAGTGCCTTTACCTTCCTTTAATTGTCTGTTTCAATACAGTGGATTTGGCTACACAGAATGAGCTATAAATATAAACTGCACAAAAAACTTCAGATGAATATACCTGTGATTTATACGTGTCATGCTTTCATGCACATTTTTCTAATTACCTTACAGCAAATTATAAAACAAAGCGTTTAGTTGAAGCTCAATTATAAATGCTGATTCTAACAATTTGCTCTATACAGCAGGGATTGGAAAACATAATTCACAGCCAAATTCTATTTGCCATAAACTCTTTCAACCATATTTTTTGTTTAGTTAATTTTGTCTTTCAATGTGAAGGGAATTTAAATGTCATCTAGGTAAGAGTAGAATAACACTTCCAGTGTAATTGGAGCTGATGCTAGCATATATAAAATCATTAAAAGTGACTTATGAAAATCCAATTGTCCGGCAACATTTAAGAGCCTGCTCTCTCCTAATCTCTGAGCTGGGCATGAGGGACACACAGATGAATACAGCACAGTAGTAGGAGCTTACAGACACCCTTTGAAAATAACACCATGACAGCGTCCGGGAGTAGAACCTAGCCACTCTTGCTACACTGCATCTTTAGCCAGATCAAAATAATGAATGCATGAGACATTTCCCGAGACATTTCTGAAGGGTAAGAACTGCTTCTGTGATAATGCATCTTTGCTAATTAGAACGATTTTACAAGGGTGTCATCAAGTCTCAAAGCTAATTGTATGGAATCCTCATTGAAGAAGAACTACAACTGTCTATCTTTCTATCTAGGTGTAAATACATTGGGCTATAAGAATTGAGGAACTGAACTGGTTGTCATTTAAAGACAAAAGCAGTAAAGGTGAAATTATAAGACTATGCCTAGTAGCAGATAGCCAAGAAATGCGTGCTGTTGAAACTTAACTTTGTCTTTACTTGAGAAAATGTAGGCACATCTCGTAGCATCTCTCAGCCTCAGTTCACAATAAGTATGCAGACCTGGATTACAGACTGAAAGGTCTCCAAAGGTCCGTTCAGCCACAATGTGCTATGATCCCATAAACTATTCATGGAAATATTCTGAACAAATCAATAGCACTGACAATACTAAGCCCCAAAGCCCAAGTGTATTGGTCGTATTATTCCATTAATTCACTAAGTCAGTTGGATAGGTAAAATAATGCATTTGAAGTAGTTTTCATTTAGTCAAAAAAAGCTGCAAAAGGTATTGATCCAATCTAAAACTTTATAAAAAGGCTCAGAATTGTCAAATACACATTCCTCTTCCTGTAAGAGAACGTGAGTTACCATCTATATGGGACAGAATCTCAGACTGAACCAGATCTTAACTATTTTCAAAGTTTCAAAAGGGGATTCATTTCCAAATGATATCTGGTAAACTTTCCCCCAAAGATGCCCTACAATTCTTCAATATCTAAAACCCTGAAAGCCTTAGTGATTACATTACAGTTGACTTACAATGTATAGTTTATATTTGATTTTTTTGAAGATCTGTGTTGGCATATGACACAATTTATATTTGGTCTTAATTACTTCAGCCTCACTTTTACATAAGCAGAAGCTTTACAAACTCAAGTAGTTTTATAAACTGGCAGAAATTACAATTTATTACAGTTAATAAATAATAGTATTCATATCCTATTGCTGTTTCAACAATGGCAACTTGTAAGAAATGTCAGCCTCCTAAGATGTTGGGTGTAATAAAGCAATCTCCCTGGACCATGGAATCACTGTGACCCAGCAGGTACACTGTAGTCTTCAGAGAAAACTCCAGCTTTCTCAAAGATAGTTTCTTTAATGCTCATGTTTCAGCTACAGGAGCATCATGCTTTTGCCTTCTATTGTCACAGTTGTGTTAGAAAACTCATTGTGTTCTCAGTAGTAAAATATATACATAGCCATACATTTTCCAAAAAAGAAAGAGTATTTAGAAAAGTTATAGTTATGGGCAGAAGATTATTCTTCTTGGATAGAAGATTGACTTTGCCAAATTGAAGATATTTTCTTATCATAACATCAAGCTAAAAAAAGAAGGTTTTGAAATCTGGAACTGTAGTTCTGAGATTTTGATCCCATTTCTACAGCAAACAATAAATAAGGGACATCCACGCCCATCTCAGTATGTCCTCACTTGTCAGTGTGTATATCTGAAGGACAGAATGACTGGAAAAGTTCCAGCTGTTATCAGATAGAATCAATATTTTTTGTATATATGAGAGAAAAGAACTTTAATGTGCACATTACTGTCTTTTCATTGGTGAGACTAGTGGCAATAGCAAGAACACTAATCCTTAGTGCTACATATATTTTTCTGTTGTTATCAAACATCATTCAGGTCTTTGCAGTATGAAGAGTAAGAACCACTTGGTTCTACAATTCTAGGTAAAACTTGGTAAACATATGTTGGGAAAATAAACATCAGTTAGAAGTAGAAAGCACAACTATGCTACTGGTTAAAGAAGGACAGGAGATAATGTCACATTGTTTTAATAGTTTAGTATCCATTTTACAGCAATATCAGTTTTCTGTGTTTGTCATAACTGTGGGCATTGTCAAACTGCTAGATCCTACCTACAATGGCATTTTAGAAGTTACTTTAGTTTTGATGGGAATTTAAACATTAATCAAGGAAAACAGAAAGGTGAAAAATATTTTCCAAATTTCTTTTGGCTGAAAGAATGTCAAATTTTTAAACTTTATTTCCTCAATATGCAAAAATATCTGTATTTTTTATCTGTGGGGCAGAAAAAAACAAAGATGACAAAAGTTAGAACAATATGTAAAATGTTACATCTCAAGTAAATCATCGTAGATATAATATATAAGTAGAAGTTGCTAAAAGGCAGTTCTAGACTAGTCCACTAAGAGTGATATTTTGGTTGACTAAAGGCTATATAAAACAACTGCAGTTATATAAGACAAGCATCTTTCTTTTTTTAAGGGAAATTTTTAATGGTAGACAGGTAAAACAAGGCGTAGACCCATTATGCTTATATCTCTTATACAACTATAAAGCCAAAACAAATTACAAGATAAATATAAGCAATATTTCCACACCAAGAAAACTTAATATAAATACATTTCAAATAGACAGAATTGCATAATATCATCTCCACTCTGTAAAGTGTGGCTGGAGAAGGGGAAAAAGAAACTATAGCAAAGCTGTCTCCTGTTTAGAGACACAAATCTGGTGTGAAAAAAATGATAGAAAAGATGAATCAGGATACTTTGGATCATTTACTGCATATGAGCTACTCTGGAAGTATGACATACATTCTCTCAACTAAGTTTCAAAATACCATGGGACACAGGTTTTAACTTCTGAAAAGTTAATGACAAACCACAGCTTTTCTGAAAATAGCGCACAGGAAAAGAAAGAGTTGAAAATAATATCATAATAAGTATGACTAAGGAGATAAGACTTAGAGAGAAGCCAGGATAATTATGTTGAAGTACTAGACAGACTATGAGGTGAAGGAGCAGATTAGAGAACAAATATAAGCTGACTCGGGAAATTCTTTTCAACAATTCCAAGAGTTGTTAGAATATACACTGCACTATTATTAGCCCTGTCTTACAGATAAGAGTGCTAAGACTCAGGAAAATTAATGTACCCAAATTCTAGTCATTAAAAAAGCAAAGATTAAATTCCAGGAATCTATGACTTCATGATCCTATGCTATACAGGCAGACAGATTTCAACTCTATATACAGACTGATCAGCTAAAAGGGACAGGTTCAACTTGCTGATCTCTGAGGCTTCTACTAAATGTATAATTAATAATAATATATCATTTATTCACAGAAATAAGAGCTTGATTGGGCAATTGCTGCAAAAAAAGACCTGTAAATACATAGTATTTGATTTTAATAACAAAAACATGACTTTTTATAACAATATAACTTTCCAAGAAAAAAAAGGCGTGCCTTCTTATACAGCATATTCCGCATACGTCAATGTATTATGTAACTACATTTGAAACAATGTCTTCTACACATTGAGAGCATCATAAACTTATAAAAGTAAATGTTTTTAGAGAAAGGGTATGGTTGTTTTCTTCCAAGTACATTATTTTGTTTTATACTCCCCCACATTCCTATGAGAGAGGTATGAATATTTTACAGGTGAAAAATCTTAATCACCCACACAGAGGTAGCCACTGGCAGCTAATGTAATCATTGGTTTGTCAGGTGTTTAAACCTGGGCTTTTCCTGGGATCCTAGGCATTGGTAGCAACTATTACCCATCTTAAACAGGCAGTATTGAGAAGGTAACACAAAAGAATGTGTGACATAGACCTTTGTGGCATATGGAAGTCCTACACAAACTAGCCAAAGGCTCTGGGAAGGTATGTGGTAGACAATCTCTAAGATGCCCTCAAGGACCCCATCTCCTTGTAATGTGAGCTAGACCTACTAACTCCTGACAAATAAGATATGGCAAAAGTGGTATGATATCACTTCTGAGACCTAACTAAGGAACTTACAACATTTACCTTATTTGGTGACATTATTGCTATGGACCAATGATTCTTTAGTGCCTTCCATTCCCTTCACCATCCTTTTTGAGCAGAAATGTCTATAACGTTTGCTTGTCTGCCGTTGCATGTTAGGTGTACGTGGGACACATAATTGTCTAGTTGACACATCTACAGTCAAGAAGAACTCTACTCATGTTGCCAAAGCTTAAGGAACTACATGTGAAGAGCCTCATCTTCACCTGGATTTGATTTAGACAGTGGGATTTGAAATTCGAGCTGAGACTGGAATGAGATGATAATGTCCTTTTTGTCTTTCACAATATTTTGGGGAGAGAGACATAAACCATGGTAACATCATAATCTAGCAAAGTTACAGTAGAACACATAAGCGCCTTATACACTAAAAATGCAGATCTGCATGTAAGATGTACTAGGAAAGGGTGGTAACTCTTAGTGTCATGGCACATAGAAATTACATGCAGAAAAGATGGGCATGGACAATTACGGCATGTTAAAAGAAGAGAACATGCTTCTGAATGATTGAGAAAGGCATGAGTAGATGAGATGAGGTTAGCCAGGTGGCGAGGCAAGATGCATCTAAAATTCTGTAGTATTTGGCACTGTTCCAGGGGAATAAATGAGGAAGACTCCTAAAGCACACAGCCTGGTTCTTGAGGGTTTCCAGACACACATTCACACTCAGTAAAACAGGAAAACACAGTGTAGTACATTAGGAAATGAAGAAAGGAAGAACATAGTTTGATTGCCTATACGTCAAGACATGCGTATGTGGTGTGTTACATCATCAATCTTTATATTAGTGAACCATCAGAGGTGGACATTGATATAGATAGATACATACACACATACAAAAATACATAGATATATAGCTAGGCAGATAGCCCATGTCTCACAGCATACAGGAGATGAAGTCAAAATTTGATAAATGTCCACCTGGCTTCAGAGTGTGAGTGTGTGTGTGTGTGTGCATGTGTGTGTGTGTGTGTGTTTAATACAGTGCTTGAATCCTATAGCAGGCCTTTTTCTCACAGCAATAGAAAAGTAGAATCATTGAATCGCTACTGTGATACAGTACAACTCTAGAAGATAGATATCTTGATTATTTTCTGGTAAGAATAAAAGGCCCTACATTCTCATACAAGCATGTTTGTGACTGAAGTTAGCAGCCTGAATGCAATGAGAAAATGAATGGGTAGTGAACAGATAAAGACACAGCTGTTATTACTTCATTAATAAAGCCTTGAACTGCATCTTTTGGTAAGTTAAATGGTACTTTCTTCCTCAAAAACTCATTAACTAAGTTCGCATGCTGCTATTTGCTTTTTGAAGCATCCATATCTGAGGTGTTAATCTACTTCACTCACAATAAGAACTTGGCTTTAAAATAGTTCATCAGTTGCTCTGACAGCAGGATCCATCCTGCCAGAACCAATGAGCTTGCAGGTTGTGTTCGCCTTATTAAACAACCATAGCTGCCGAGACAATTTGGGAACAGTTCAGCATTTTGTGCCTAATTTTCATCGTGTAACAAGCATTGTGTCCCCTTGGGACACAAAGCACACTCTTATTTCAACCCCTTTTGCTAAGGTTCCTCATTAATTCTGCTTATCTTCCTGCACTGCTCATATTAACTCTAATTCAGCCTTCCTGGGAACTGGAGTGTGAGATAGAAACGGGTCACTGGGGGGCCAGTCCTTACGGTGCTCATGGCCCTACAGCATGGGTTGCCAGATAAAATACCCAAAAATGAGTTAATTTGAACTTCATGTAAACAACAAATACGATGTTTATAGACACACCTCATGCAATACACGAAACATACCGAGTCTACAAAAGTATTTGTTGCATCTCTGAAATTTAAATTTATGTGTTGTCCTGCATTTTTATTTACTAAATCTGGCCAACCTACCCATGATGTACCTTCTACAGCTGAGGCCCTAGTTGAATGTAGTTATGGCCCTGGCCTAGTGTGCTTGGAGCCCAGCACAAAGTAGGATATCATCATATTTGGAGAAAAGCACACCATTTTATATTATGCTCTGGGGAAGGATTATGGGAAGAGTTCAAGCTTTAGAGACATTTGGATCTGGATAATTATTCATCTTTACTATTTATCAGTTGGGCATATTACTTTTACTTTCATCGGCCTTATTTCTTCACATATATCATGGGGAAAAATTCCCTTACTAGGCTTTTTAAAAAGACTAACTTTCTGTGTCCTGAATCTCTATGTCTTTCTTTCTCACGAATGGCAGTCTCACTCACCCTCACTCTAAATATGGACAGCTTTCTGGAATACATACCACATAGCTCCCCAAATCTGATATTCCCAGGGATACTAAAATGAAGTATCCTTTACTTCAGGCAGCCGGAGAAGGGAGGTGAATGGGATGGGTGAGTGCTATTCCCACAACTCCATGCTGTCGGAGGTTGGGGAAGAGAGGCCCCTGTGGACTAGAACCGGCAGGGAAGGCTGAAGCCAGGCCTCAGTGTGGGCTGCTCGTCAGTATTTGGGGAGCAATTCTCCCCAAACCAAAGTTCAGGTCACTCAGGTTATAGTGATTTCATACATCACGTATTTAAGATTCTTGGTAACTTCAAAAGACAAAGTATAGTAACTCCTGTGAAGTCACCTACCATGCCCATAATTTATATAATAGTGAACATTCATTCTCTTTCCTCTATGCCTCATAACTGGTGAGTGCTTGAAAGCTTCATCAATAAAAGGGGCCCATATTCAATATACTCTCAATACAGCATAATCTTCTGCTTCAATTCTCATGCAAAAAAAAAAAAAAGGGATGAAATCCTTCTCAGAAGAGTGAATGCAACATGCAGAGAGGCGACCTCACTGGATAAGCAAGTTTACTTAACTTCCATAAGCTGAGTTCCAATCCTGTTGGAAACATTAATGTTTAACAACTTTAGCATTCAGTACTACTAAGTGAACTAGAAGTTTCAAATTTAAAAAGTCTAATTTAGGCCGGGCGCAGTGGCTCATACCTGTAATCCCAGCACTTTGGCAGACCGAGGCGGGTGGATCACGAGGTCAGGAGATCGAGACCATCCTGGCTAACACGGTGAAACCCTATCTCTACTAAAAAATGCAAAAAAAAATTAGCCGGACGTGGTGGCGGGCGCCTGTAGTCCCAGCTACTCCAGAAGCTGAGGCAGGAGAAAGGCATGAACCCGGGAAGCGGAGCTTGCAGTGAGCCGAGATCGCGCCACTGCACTCCAGCCTGGGCCACAGACGGAGACTCCATCACCTCCCCCCACCAAAAAAAAAAAAACTTCATTAAATTAATACCATTTTTTTATGCTACTGGTTAAACAGAGGAAATCTCAAGAAAGAAGATCTCTGATTGAGAATTAATCTAGAACTAAATTGCATGCTCTTGCGTTTCATAGGTGCTTCGCTTATATGTTTTAGGCATTTAAGCAACTTAAGAGTTAAGAAAAACATATACCATTTACATTTATTTTTACAAGTGTTATTTCAATAAGTATTCCTCGAACTTTTATAATCATGCTAAGCACTGGGCTGGAGATCCACAACCAGCAAGTTCTGCTACCACAGAACTTATTTCCTAGTGAAGAGGCTGATGAGAAAAAGGTGAACACATAAATTAGTTAGACTTTAATAAATGCAATGGAGGAAACAAAAGAAGCTAATACGAATAAAATAAGCAGTACATAAAATAGAGAGGCTAAGTCAAATCTCTTACAGAATTTATTTAATTGAATTATTTATTATGAGAAGGAATCAACCATGTGCAGATAAGTACAATAGCTAGTGCTGAGGGAAAGGCAGGACAAAGGCCCTGGGGTAGGTAGAGAAATGAGAATAATAACGTGGTAGGAGTGGTCAGGGTGCTAGGCAGAGCCAAAGCATGGAAGACTTGGCATAGCAGCTGATAGTACCTAGATTTCTTTCTAAATCCATTAGAAAGTTTCATGCAGGGGAATGGTATCCTTTTATGTATGTTTTAAGGAAAAAGGTATATGTAATCCAAATTAAATTATAATGTGATTCCCTTTGTTGATGAGAGCCAATATTTCCAAACAGATTGCCTCATCCTCATCCGGTTTACGCTGACATCTTCATTAGGATGTTTCCATCTCTGCCCATAAAAATCAAATGCTCTTCCCTCGAAGACCAGTTCAAGGTCCACTTTGAAACTCATCTCACTGCCTCCCCAGGCATTCTGCACTTGCCGCTTTCTCTGAATCTGGCATAGACTAAATGAAAATTTATCCTTCTAATGTCCACAGGGTTGCTTAAAGGGCTAGCATTTGGTGAATATTTGAAGTAAAATCCCAAGCTTGTTCCATTAGCTAGGATTCTGCGATCAGTGCCTTCAGGCAAACTCTGCACACAGCTACAGACAGAGTAAGCTGTTTAAGAAAATCTCATCACTTTTCTGCTTGAAACCTCAGAAGGTTTTCTTCTGCAACAAGATAAGATTACACTTATTTCAAAGGGCAGACAGGATGGTCATAATCTGCTCTGGCCCCTTCACCAACTACATCAGGTTTATCCAGTTCTGGGACTACTTGCCATTTCCCAAATGTGCTCTTCCATCTCTTATTTCCCTCTTCCTTTTCCCTCTCTCTCATGTTTCCTTCCTCCAGCTACCAACTGTAGAAACATTATTTTTTATTCTTTCACTTAAAAACGGCCTGAACTATTCTGATGTATGTGGGTGCTCCTTCCTCTGTCTCCCTTTACCCCAGGATTTACCTTAACCGTAGCTCTAGCATATATGCTCCTTTGAACAAATAGTTCAAAAAAGGTTGCCTACAATAGATTTCTCTCTGAGATTCACAGATGAATAGAATACACCTAAGACTTTGTGAAAAAAATGCAGTAGAGGTGCAGAACCTAATGTTTTCTACATGTATGTGAGCTCAAATTCTATTTATGTTCACGTGTGTCAAACATATATTAACATCCTGTATATGTCTGGGACATCTTCATCTGACCTTTTGTAAAACAAAACAAAACTTCAATTTAAGTCCTTTTTGTAAGAATTGCAATAATTGGTTTAAAAGTCTGTCCCATGTGGCTGGATGCCGTGGCTCACGCCTATAATCCCAGCACTTTGGGAGGCTAAGGTGGGTGGATCACCTGAGATCAGGAGTTCAAGACCAGCCTAACCGACATGGTGAAACTGTCTCCACTAAAAATAAAAATAAATAAAAATAAAATAAAATAAAATTAAAAATAGCCAGGCATGGTGGCAGGCACCTGTAATCCCAGCTGCTCAGCAGGCTGAGGCAGGAGAATTGCTTGAACCCAGGAGGCAGAGGTTGTAGTAAGCCAAGATTGCACCATTGCACTCCAGCCTGGGCAACAAGAGAGAAATTCAGGCTCAAAAAAAAAAAAAAAAAAAAAAAAAGTGTGTCCCATGCACTGAACTGTGAACTTCTTAAGAGTCTGTCTCGCTTGACTTATTGTAGCTGGCCCAGTACAAGGCCTGAGCTCTCACAGGGACTCAACACATTCTGACTGACTGAACCATCATGAGCTCACAAAGCAGACAGACTCTGCTTATTGAAAAGAACCTGCATCATCTTCATTTTGCTGCATCTGCAGATGTTCCATCATTGTCCTTTCTTCCCCCTCCTATTCCACTGACTTATCCTAGGTCCTGAAGCAATGGTAAGGCAGAACTGGATATAAAAAAACAATTTTTTAACCTCTCTGATAACTCTGAGAATTACTTTCTTTCTTTCTTTCTTTTTTTCTTGGCAGAGTTTCAATTTTTTTGCCCAGGCTGGAATGCAGTGGCACAATCTTGGCTCAATGCAACCTCTGCTTCCAGGGTTCAAGAGATTCTCCTGCCTCAGTGTCCCAAGTAGCTGGGATTACAGGCATGCACCACCACACCTGACTAATTTTGTATTTTTACTAGAGACGGGGTTTCACCATGTTGGTCAGGGTGGTCTTGAACTCATGACCTCAAGCGATCCACCCGCCTTGGCCTCCCAACTACTGGGATTACAGGCGTGAGCCACCATGCCTGACTCTCTCTGAGAATTACTTTCTAATGGAAATCTGAACATCATTGTTGCTCATTATTTCCCTTTATTTTAACACATTCCACATTTTCAGAACCTACTACCAACTCACGTGCAGTTGAGATATTTGGCATGTGTAAGTAATCAACTTGATACTGATTAAAAGATCAGATTATTCTGAGTCTGAATTGATAAGTCCAATGTCCAATCCTTTTTGTTAGACATGCTCTGACAAAGAAGCGTTCACTTTTTACAAGAAGTTCAATAATTTGGTAAATGTTCAAGCTATGCCCTTATTTCAGTTCATAAAAATGTTTCCCTAGAAGAAACTAGAAGCTCTGCTCATGGCTGGTCTTGATCCTTCAGCTAGAATTCTTTGCTCCAAATCTACCTATCACTGTATAATTACTACATAATTAATGTTTCACCATATTACATAAGAAACTCATGAAAGTCTGCCCAAGATTTTGCTAACATCCATATATTCACACCTACATAGAAACTTCCGATCTAGTTATTTAACAACTTTAAGGAAAATATCATACTATTAATCTAGCAAAGATGTATTGGTCTTAGGTTAGCCTTCAGTGAACAGCACTGCTTTTTCCAATAGTTTAATACTTTCCTCAGTGTCTACCAATCAAATTTGATTAGCTGATGTTAAAATCTTGTCCAGAAATGTCTTTACAAAAAAAAAAAAGAAATACTCATGTTCTTCTTTGTAGAAATCATGATTAATAGACCTGCATACTTCTTCAATACATCTTTTGGTTGTATCATTTTCAAAGATCACTGAACACTATTAATCTTACCTGAAAATCATCTCAGAATTGAATTTATTTGACTTAGTTGTTGTGATTTTGTGTAAACACTTTTACCTCTCCCAGTAGGAGGTACCAATATGGGCTAATGCCTACTCTTAATAATTAAGCCAAAATATTATCCTTACATGTATGGCTTGGTAGTCTTTGGAACATCCATGTCAAATAAAGATAACTTTGTTAAAACAAAACACTTGGAGGGCTTGTGATTAACAGTGCATGTACTGAGGCCAATGTTAAAATAAACAAACAAACAAAAAATCAAAGTCTAAAGGGAGAGAGTGGGCCGGACACATTGGCTCACGCCTGTAATCCCACCACTTTGAGAGACCAAAGCAGGAGAATCTCTTGAGCCCAGGAGTTTGATACCAGCCTTGGCAACATAGAGAAGTCCCATCTCTACAAAAAAAGAAAAAAAAAAAATTAGCCGCACATGTTGACGCATGCCTCTGGTTCCAGCTACATAGGAGGATAAAGTGGGAGGAAGACTTGAGCCTGGGAGGTCAAGACTGCAATGAGCCATGATTACACCACTCCACTCCAGCCTGGGTGACAGAGCAAGATCCTGCCTTGAAAAATAAAAAATAGAGAGTGGTCATATTCCTTAAAATAAAATAAGTGAGAAAACAATATTGTGTAAGTATTAAATACTTCTTCAACAGAATCTTTAGGAACCAGTGGAGAGATGGTTCAAAACACTATTTCATTTGGCAAATGTTTTCTATCAGAGGAGATAGATGAGTAAGGTCTTTATACCCCAATGGCATATACAGTGGAACCACCCAACTGACTTCACTCAACACAGTCTGTACTCACCACAAAATCTTCAATACAATACAACTTCTGTAGATTATCCCATATGAAAGAACACAATGACCAGCTAAGTGGTCCTTTTTATACTGTTGGCAGTTATAATTCTGAATATATAGCTATAAATAAGATCTGCTTCATATTTCATTTGCTTGTAGCTTGAATAATTGTGAGTCACTAGCCAAGATCCTTATGACATGAAGAGATTCAGAAAACATCACCTTCAAAAAACTAAGGACTAGTCACAGAACTGCTTTGCCATTTGAAACATTGTCAGAGTATAACCTCTTTGAGGAACCATGGAGCCCTCTTGCCCATCCGTTAGTCACCTAAATAATTCAAGAGCTCTGGAGAAAGAAAGATAGAATTCAACTCCTATCTGCTACTTTCCTGCTCTTTAGAAAGAGATTTCAGCTAATTAGTAGTCAGGTTTTGTCATTTATAAGATAAAGATATAAATAGTTACTACTTCCTGCACTTATTTTGAGAGCTTAAAGAATCATGTAACTTTTGTTTTTCCATCATATCTGATTTCTCATCTAGTTTAACATGGCAAAGGGCACACTAGCAAAACTAAACTCTTTTAATGGCACTCCTCCATAAACACACATCTATGCATATATATCCATAAATTACCATTTTATTCTACACAAATATAATATATTCAAATGAATGAAAACGCTTTTTCTTTTTTTTTTTTTTTTTTAACAAATAAGTCTACTTCAGAGACTCCAACTTAGGAAAAAAGAATCCTCAGTTCTATCTCTAATGCCAATTCACAAACTAGAACAGAAATATGAATTCATTTGATTGACAGATGAGCCTGTTAGATTTAAAGGGAAACACCAATTCATTTACAATATGCAGGGCAGCTCTAAGAAAAAAAAAACAACAACACTGCCTATCATCTAAACAGGATCATAAACTGGTCACTTCTTAGGATATTATCCCCAGTGCTCACTAAAATGCACTAAAGCCTATTTTCTTTACACAAGGGGATGAAAGAATACCCAATATATGATCAAGTTTGAAGTAATATTCTATCAATTCTAAACCTATAAATATATTTTATATCACAGACTTTGAGTATAACACATTTCTATGCCGTCCATATGGAAAACACTGTTTCTTTTCTTTTTTAACTTAAAAAATACAAAGATTATCTTAGAATAACATTTTATGATTTTAATTAAGAATCTCATTTTTCTATGTTCTATACATCTTTTGATTAAAAAAACTTACACCAGAATTTGCTCAAACAATACTTTCCATAAATATATTATGCTATCCTAAAAACAATGTCAAATCATCAACAAAACATTTAACTGACAGCATCCATTTCGTTTAACAGATGAGAATGAAGGAAATTTGCATGAAAGATCTTCCACATAATCTTCAACTCTCCTTGTCCCTTGCTAGTACATTTTCAAATGGCATTGCACCTGCTTTCATATAAACATCTTTGATGCTTGGAACATCAAATGCATCAAGGCATTGTTAGAAAAACAACTACTTAACAAATAGCTCAAAAGGACATAAGGAGATATGTTTCATGATTGGGCATCTCACACAGTAGCTAGATATTTGTTAGATAAGAAATCCTTCCAAAATGCACCTTCCAAAATGGCCAGTCTGACATGCCCTTTGGTCAGCTGCCTAAACTAAATGCTTGGTTGTTTCTCACATCACTCAATGAATATTTGGGCTTATGAGGAAGCCTCTCAATTCTGTCTCTTGATCTATTCAAACTGTTAAGGAAATTTTGAACATCTGACCGTAAAAATCTCTATTTTCCCTCATGCATGCAGGAATGAATGAGGCTAAGATATGAATTTAAGATATATATTTCTTGTGACTGATTTTCTATCAACTCACTTTATTTCAAAAACTTCACAAACACAATTCTGCTTCTGTGTGCATTTCCAAATTTCTGCTCTAATTATGTCAGTGAACTTCATTTTTTAAGTGACACCGTATTCCAAATCAGTATTTGCTGTTGAAATTTCCATGGTAGCAATCCCAGGAGCATCATTAAGAAAAACTCACGAATATAAGTGAAAAATCCTGTTGAATGTTGACAGTTTTACAAACATTAGGTTTGGCATGACTTCCTCAATAGGATAATCACCCCTTAAAATTAATAGATCAACTCAAAAACCTTTTTGGTTACTTGTTTTTCCTGGAGTTGATATCCTCTTTCCAGTCCTAAAGTGGTGAGTCTCAGAAGCTGATAGATACAGGAAGAAAGACTGAAATAGCAAATCTCACTTTAATTTGGGAGCAATATGGGGCCAGTATAGATTTGCACTACGGCATTTCTCAGTATAGCTTATCCACTTTGGCTGATACTCAGCTTAAGTGTCTCCTCTCCTGGAAAGCTGTTTCTGAACCTTCCAAGTCCATTCAATTGCTTTTTTTTTTTTTTCATATCATATCTTGTCTAAATCTTTTTTAGTGCACTTATTATAACACCTCACTTACGTGTAGCTTTCTCTTTTTAGTTTTAGAAGTTTTGGACATCTAGGAATATGAATTATATATCTGCATATCCAATATCTTATACATCTGGCATATAGTAAATGTGACAAATGTGTGTCAATTAAATATAGGATTCTTGCAGCATATGACTTGGACTTTCCTGTTATAAAATAGGAATTTGTTAAACTCTATGAAGTATTGTGGTTTTGAGACTGATCAGTAAGCTCACAAATAGAGTTGGTCATTGAGAGTATAAAGATTTGGGAAGAAGAGATGTGTGCTTCAGATCATCACCTCCTTGTGACCCTGTGTTCCTCAAGAATAAATGAAATTCATATTGCTCAAAGCAAGAATAACAAAAGTAAGAGAAAAAATGTGTTATGTATCTAATTAAAATATAACAACTGGACAACACAAGCAAGTGACATTTATCCATTTATCTCAGGTATGCAAAGTTGGGTCAATATTAAAAATCAATTAATGTAATCTGTCACATCAAGAGACTATATCACATGATCATATCAATAGATTTAAATAAAGCATTTGACAAAATCCAACACTCATTTACGGTAAAAACTCTCAGTTAACTAGAAATAGAGGTGGACTTTTTCAACTTGACAAAGAATATCTACAAAATATCTATACCTAATATAATTTTTAATGATAAGAAACTTGTAGCTTTCTCATTAAGATTATGAACAAGGCAAAGTTGCCCCTTTTCATTGTTCTTTTTCAACATCATACTGGAAGTTGTAGTGAATTAAATAAGATAAGAAAAGGAAACAAAAGGTACACAGATTGGAAAGGGAAGAAGTAAAACTGTCTTTGCAGATGACTTGATTGCTTAGGTAAAAAAGAATTTAAAAATTAAAAATATTCCTATAACAAATAAATGATTATATCACTGTAACAGGATACAAGATTAACATATAAAGTCAATAATTTTCCTACATACAAGTAATAAACAAACACGATACGAAATTAAAAACACAACAGCATTTACATTAGCATGCCCCAAAATGAAATATCTAGGAATAAGTCTAGCAAAATAAAAGGCGTATACAAATAAAATGATAAAACGCTAATGAAAGACTTAAAAAATAAAACCTAAGTAAGTGAAGAGATATTCCATGTTCATGAATAGGAATACTCAACATTGCCAAGATGTCAACTCTTTTCAACTTCATTTATCGATTTAATGCGATTCCAATAAAAATTCTAGGAAGTTATATTGCGTATCTTGATAAACTGATTCTAAAATTTATAGGGAGAGGCAGTAGATCCAGAAAAGTCAACACAACATTAAAAGACAAAGTTGAAAGACTGACCCCACTTTACTTCAATACTTACTATGAAGCTACAGTAATCAAAACAGTATGGTATTGGCAAAAAAAAAAAAAAGACAATTTAATGGAACAGAATAGAGAACCCAGAATAGATACACATTAATATAGTCAGCTGATCTTTGACAAAGGAGAAAAGACAATACAATGGAGACAAGATAAACTTTTCAACAAATAGTGCTAGAAGAACTTGACATCCACATCCAATAAAACATGAACCTAGACACAGATCTTACACTATTCACAAAAAATTATCTCAAAATAAACCACAGACCTAAATGTAAAATGCAAAACTATAACACTCCTAGCAGATCACATATGAGAGTATTCAGATAAACTAGATTTGGCAATTGCTTTTTGGATACAGTATTAAAGGCACAATACATGAAAGGAAGATTTTATAATCTGGACTTTATTAAAATTGAAAAATTCTGCTTTGCAAAGCATATTGTCAAGAGAATAAAGGGAAAAGCCACGGAATGACAGAAAATAATTGCAAAAGATATATCTGATAAAGGATCATTTTTCAAAATATACAAAGAATTCTTAAGAAAACCAACTGATTAAAAAATGGGCCAAAGACTTTGGCAGACACCTCCCTAAAGAAAATATGCAGATGGCAAATAAGTGTATGAAAAATTACTCCACATTAAGTGTCATTAGTGAAGTCCAAACTGAAACAGTGAGTTACCATTACATACCTATTGAAATGGCGCAAATCCAGAACACTGTCAGCACCAAATGATGGAGACCATGTGGAGCAATGGGAACTCTCATTCATTGTTGATGGGAATACAAAACGGTATAGCCACCTTGGAACACAGTTTGGCAGTTTCTAAGAAAACTAAACATACCCTTCCCATATGACCCAGCAACCATGCTTTTTGGTGTTTATACCAACAAGTTGAAAATGTATTTCTATACAAAAGCCGGCACAAAGATGCTTACAACAATTATATCCATAATTGTCAAAAGTTGGAAATGACTAAGATGTCCTTCAAAATGTGACAATGTAATATTATCCAGCTTTACAAAGAAATGGGCTATCAAGCAATGAAAACACATGAGAAAATTACTAAGTGAAATAAACCAGTACAAAAGGTATTATTCCAAATACATGACAGTCTAGAAAAGTTAAAACTATGACAATAGTAAAAAGACCAGCGGGGCTGGGCACGGTGGCTCACAGCACTTTTGGGAGGCCAAGGCAGGTGGATCACGAGATCAGGAGATCAAGCACTTTTGGGAGGCCGAGGCAGGTGGATCACGAGGTCAGGAGATCAAGACCATTCTGGCTAACACAGTGAAATCCTGTCTTTACTAAAAATACAAAAAATTAGCCAGGCGTGGTGGCGGGCACCTGTAGTACCGGCTACTCGGGAGGCTGAGGCAGGAGAATGGCGTGAACCCAGGCATCGCTTGCAGTCAGCCTGGATAGAGCCATTGCACTCCAGCCTGGGGGACAGAGCAAAACTCCGTCTCAAAAAATAAAAAATAAAAAATAAAATAAAATAAAATAAAAAATTTAAAAAATAAAAATAAAAAATACCAGTGGTTGGGGAAAGGGAAGGTCGACTAGAAAGAACACAAATGATTTTTAGGGCAGTAAACCTACTCTGTATGATAATATAACAATGGATACATATCATTATACGTTTGTCTGAATCTATAAAAAGTATAGCATCAAGAATGAACCATAATGTAAACTGTGGACTTTGAATGATAATGATGAGTCAATGTAGCTTTAGGTTTGTCAGTTGTAACAAATGTACCCTAT
Organism: Colobus angolensis palliatus; assembly: GCF_000951035.1. NCBI lineage: Eukaryota > Metazoa > Chordata > Mammalia > Primates > Cercopithecidae > Colobus > Colobus angolensis. Next base: position 16,164,481 of record NW_012113141.1, on the reverse strand, counting down.
TGTGGGAGATCTTGATTATGGAGGTAGCTGTGCATATTTGAAGACAGAGGATACATAAGAAATCTCTGCTATTTGCTCTAAATTTTGCTATGAACTTAAAACTGTGAAAATCAAGTCTATTAAAGAAATTGACACACACACACACAAATAGAACTAGCATTGATTAATTGGTGGCACAACAATAAACTGACATTATTAAACTTACATATAGACTATGCCTACATTTCTGCTTCCAGCTGAATTTATACCTAGAGATGCCATATTCCTTGAGATGATGGCACTTTCAATGGAAGATATTTTATCCATATGGATTCTATAATCATAAATTAAAACTAGTCGGGCGTTGTGGCTCATGCCTGTAATCCCAGCACTTTGGGAGACTGAGGAGGGCAGATGACTTGAGGTCAGGAGTTAGAGAACAGTCTGCCCAACATGGTGAAACCTGTTTCTACTAAAACTACAAAAATTAGTTGAGTGTGGTGTCAGGCGCCTGTAATCACAGCTACTTGGGAGGCTGAGGCAGGAGAATCTCTTGAACCCAGGAGGCGGAGGTTGCAATGAGCCAAGATTGTGCCACTGCACTCCAGCCTGGGCAATAGAGTGAGACTCCATCTCAAAAACTAAAAATAAAAAAGTTAAATCTGAGAATATTATTTTCAAAGCAACAAACAGAATTTTACATATTTAATTAGAACAATCTGTGGGGGTGAATTATTGAGGTCAGTGAAAACAGTATATTCACTAAATTTATAAAGCTATTCACTATTGCAAACAATCCTCTTTTAGCTGCCATTATCTATATGCATACTGGCCACTCCCTTGAGCCCTGAGTTGTTCCCCAACCCCTTCCCTCCAAGAAAATCTCTACCGCTCAAATTCACTACTCGGAAAAAGCTAGTCATTTGCTACCTTAAACAGGAAAGACATCTACCTCGGACAAGAAAAAGTAGTATCAGGAAACTGCTACTGTCTTTGAGCCATTATAATAACGTGGGCTCTATTTTTTGATGTAGCTGGCATTACCCTAAACTACTCTTCCTTGTCATCTACGAAATTCCAGTATAGTTTATCTTATTAATAGGAAACCTTGGCATAAAACAAACATTTTTTTCCTCTCTATGCCAACCCTAGCATTATCATTAGTAACTGGAATATCCATTAGACAACTTATCCAAAACTATGTCCTCTCAGGTCCTTGACCTCTACTATCAAATTATTCCCCCCTCAACCTCAGTTTGGTTATTTACACTCATAGGAATGCTTTGAATATTGTCATCTCCTATAACTCCTCCATCTTCAAAATCAAAATCAACCAATCTGCCATATGACTATAATCTCTCCATCACACCAGCTTGTTCAAGTGCTCTCATGATGACTATTAATTGATTTCATTGAGATGATCATCCTTCTTTCACTTCCTTCCACAACTATCTCACATTCCATTGTGCTTCATTTGAATAACATCCTAAATTTCATTGGTTTTCTGAGTTTTCATCACATCTATCCAACAAAACCACAAGCCTGCAGGAATTGAGCTGTCTGCCTTTTCTATGGTGTAATAACCAGAGAATGGAGCAATAATGAGTAATACCATACAACTGGGAACGCCAATTCCAGTATAAAGATGTTCCACAAATTTCTAATTAACTCTCAACACTTCCAACAATACCACCACCAACTTAACATATATCTGTCAAATATGTCAAAACCATCCCAAATCAACACTTTTATAAGTATTTGCTGAATGAATGGGTGAATGGATAAATTAATACAAGTAAGTATATAATTATTATCACAATAAGCATTCATGTATAAAGCAAGTATTCATATCCACATCATATAAGAGAAAAAATCTGAATTTAACAGAATCCAAGGAAGCAGATGAACTTTGATTCAAATTTAGATCTTCTCAATTTCCCTAACTCTAAATCCTGAGTGTCTTTCCATCCATATACTACGATGCATATTGAACTTTATGAAATGTTCTTTCTTCATTTAATGTATAACCATAGACTCAGAGAATTAGGTCTAATTTTGAATGCAATTGTCTTTGGCTATAAAAATAATGCCCATGGAAGGCATTATAATGCTTTAAAACATACACCATTCACTGCAAATACTTTAAAGGAAACATTTTAATTTTGTGAATAAAAATATTTAATAGCCCACACTCCAAATTAAAATTGATACCAAAATGTATCCAAAGGAATCATCTCACAAAAGAAAGGGGACTTAGAAAAAAAATTAAAAATTGACATATAAAAACCATTGATTTTTATCCTTTATTGAGTGTTTGCCATGTTGCAGACATTATGCTAAGCAATTTATATGTACAGGAAAATAGAACCTATTATTATCCCTATTTTACAGATATGAAAATTGAGAATTAGTGGAAATAATCAAAGCTAGGAACCAAATACAACTTCTGTATTATTCCAGACACTGCATTTAACATTAAATTGCCTTTCCAATAAGTAGTTAATTATTTTATTTTGAGCCATTACTTAGTGAAAACTCGAGAAGAGTATTTTTTTCCTACTAATAGCATCTGATAATGAGACATTTTAATTATAATCAGATGGAGAAGGAAAGCACTATGTACATTATATAGTTTAGCATTTCCAGGATATTAAATGAGCAAATTGTTTAGTCTTACCCATGAATTCAATCCCCAAGTGGTCTGCTACACCAAAGTCAGCATGGAAGAAAGGGGAAGAGAAAAAGAGAAAAAGGTTAGAAAAACTCTACACATGAAAATCAGTGCTTATAACACTAACCCTCCAAGGCAAGGAATGTGCCTCAATTTTAACCCCTATGTTTGCTTAGAAAAGATACATTACAGATCACCAAGAGTAGAGTTGCTCTGAACACTGCTGGGTATTTCCCCAAAGCCTCTGAGCTATAGCTTAGATTTTAGATGAACTAATATTGCATAAATTATGAAGAATGCTAAGTATACATTTAGCGAAGAAAGAAAAGAAAAATTGTTATATACCATGAACATCTGGCACTAATATTCTTTTCAGAACCCATAATATTTTATGTGGAATAACTCTTTGTTCATCATGAATTTATTTGAACCTCCTTAATAAAATAAAAGTGAATAAGCAAGGAACTTCTGCATGACAGGCCCTAATCAGGTGTACTTGACCTCCACAAAAAAGCAATGATATTGGACTTTTTTTTCTCTCTCTCTCACTTTTTAGAGGGGAAAACTGTGCTTCAGTGAGATTAAAACTCTTACATAGGTTACAAAATCTGAGACAGTTCCAGGGCACAAATTTGGTTGATCTGACCATTAAGCCCCATGACTATTTGAATTAACAGCCCATCCTACCAAACACAAATGGTAGCTGTGTCCATGTCTGTTCTATGTGCATATAGAATGCAGACCATCTTGACCGGCTAATATCTGCCTGATCAGCAGAGCAATGAACTGTACTGGGCTGGGCCCCAGCATTCAACCTCAGATGTTCCTCTATTTAAATGGTTCTGTTTTAATCATTCAGTTATTCACTTGTTCACTTTTACAATTCATTGCATTCATTAATAATTTTTTTCTGTTGCCATAATGTTTGTCTGAAGCGAGAATAAGGGAAAAATCTATGGCTGCCATTGTAATTGTTTCCAAGACTAATTGCTGGGCTTCCTTTTATGAATTCTATGTTTAGCAAATAAGCTTTTCCTTTTAGAAAATATGCATCTAGTTACCTTGATTTCAAAGCCTTTTGTGTTTGTAAATAGGTTTAAAAAGTTTATTTAGAAAAAGATAAATATATACACAGTATAAAATTTATCATTAAAACCATGTTTAAACTCAATGTAATTAATTAGTAGGTTAGTGCAAAAGTAATTGCGGTTTTTGCCATCACTTTTGTTAACCTGATACATTGACAATGCTGTACAACCACCACCACTTTTTCCCCAAATTCTTCCATCACCCCAATCAGAAACTCTTTGACCCCTAATCCATAATTCCTCATTCATCCCTCCTCCTAGCCCTTGGTAACTTCTAATCTACTTTCTATCCCTATCAATTTGCCTTATGAACTGTTCACATTTACTTATATAAAGAAAGATGGTGACAATGTTTCTAAAAAGTAGATGCATTCATTTTTTTCCCTGGCATTTCTTGACTGCTTACTCTGTAGTCATCATACACATGGTGATAGATATCAGGCACATTTTCATGTAAAGAAAGGATTCTTCTTCTCAAGTAGCTCAAAAATGAATGAAAGACCATGGAGAAAAAGCTATGGTCATTCTTTGTCATAAGTGCTATAATGGAAAAGCAGAAAATGTGCACTGGATGAAGAGGCCATGGACCCACAAACTTGCTGTTAGTAACAGAGGGAGAGAATGTGCAATACAAAGAGCAAAGTTTATACAACCTCATCAAAGAGTGAGTGAAAATTATGAATAGACAATTCTCAAAAGAAGACATTTATGTGGCCAAAAAACATATGAGAAGAAGCTCATTATCACTGGTCATTAGAGAAATGCAAATCAAAATCACAATGAGATACCATCTCATGCCAGTTAGGATGGTGATCATTAAAAAGTCAAGAAACAACAGATGCTGGAGAGAATGTGGAGAAATAGGAACACTTTTACACTGTTGTTGGGAGTGTAATTAGTTCAACCATTGTAGAAGGCAGTGTGGCGATTCCTCAGGGATCTAGAACCAGAAATACCATTTGACTCAGCAATCCCATTATTGGGTATATACCCAAAGGATTATAAATCATTCTGCTATAAAGATACATGCACAGGTATGTTAATTTCAGCACTATTTACAATAGCAAAGACTTGGAATCAACCCAAATGCCAATCAATGATAGACTGGATAAAGAAAATATGGCACATATACACCATAAAATATTATGCAGTCATAAAAAAGAATGAGTTCATATCCTTTGTAGGGACATGGATGAAACTGGAATCCATCATTCTCAGCAAACTAACACAGGAACAGAAAACTGAACACCACATGTTCTCACTCATAAGTGGGAGTTGAACAATGAAAACACATGAGCACAGGGAGGGGAACATCACAAACTGGGGCCTGCTCGGGGGTGAGGGGCAAAGGAAGGGAGAGTATTAGGACAAATACATAATGCATGCAGGGCTTAAAACTTACATGACAGGTTGATAGGTGCACCAAACCACAATTGCACATGTATACCTATGTAACAAACCTGCACGTTCTGCACGTGTATCCCAGAACTTAAAGTAAAATAAAATAAAATAAAAAAGAATGGAGTTTGTAGAAAAGTTGGCAAGACTATTGTCAGTACTTGTTCAGGTCATTGACTTCTCTGCGCGAAAGGTTTTGAGAGCGAATCCCAAGTAAGAGTAGACAAAGAAGTTTATCTCAAAGTGAAAGTATTGCAAAATGAGGTGCAACAAACTTCTTTGTTTACTCTTACTTGGGATTCGCTCTCAAAATCTGAGAGGGAGAGTGGGCTGCTCAAAGAGAGAGATAGCCCCTAGTGTCTTGAAGGGAATTTCCTTTATGGAAACTCTACAGACATATTCATAAAATACTGGTGAGGTCAAGTATGTAAAGGTGGATCTGTGGTTAGTACATACACTCAGGATCTACATGCTCTAACACATATCGCGTGTATCATTAGCATATAAAATCTCCCTCTAAGGGTGTGTTTTCTGACATTAAAATGAGAAAAATATTACTACAAGCTAAACCTTGAGTCTAGCTACCCATGTGGGACACTGGAGGAGTCTGTCCCCGTCTCTCAATGCCCAGCAGGCAGAAATTTGTAGCTAATAGCTTCTTGTGCTTTTGGTGCTGATTGATTGGAGACTGGGGAAGTTACATCAGGAATAAGGGACTTTTGTTCTCTTTTCCAAGCCCATACTGAGTATCAGGAACTTGGAACCATCTGGCAGTCTGTTGGTATTCGGTAGGACGGCTTATCTTGCAAAACAATTAGGTGCTGATACATGACAGTGCAAGGGGAAAGAGACAGCTATAAAAGTGGCCCATTGGGCTTTACACACAGGACAAGTAAGTATGGGTCCTAACCTTACTTATCCTGCCTCAAGATCATGTTTTCACTCTTATGCAAATAGGAAGCTTCATGACTGTAGTACCTAGGACATTGCAAAGAGACTAGAGTTGTGGCATTTAAAATAAGGATTACCTATCATTATACTAAAAATAATATTTTTAAAAGGCTGGGAATAAAAGCTAAAGTTTTTCATATAGAGAGAAGAGGAGGTTGCAGGAAGGAAACCAGGAGAGGCAAGTGTATAGAAATCAGGTCAGGGAGCAGAGGACCTGAAATAGTGGACCACAGGCATTCCATGACATGAGTGGGCAGTTAGAAAGCCTTTAGATTCAGCCTGTTTGAACAAGAACTTTCCGGTGGAGCTGAGATGGCTCAGAATTGGCTGCCTATCATCTGTTTTGCTGGCAGATGTAACCCAGACATGGCCTGTCTTCCTTCTTCCATGACCTTCAGTGCTCTGCCTCTGGATGTGACAAGGGATCTGGAGCATCGGGCTTTGTGAATCTGTAGGTTGTGCTAAGAAATGAGTGGCATCTTGGATTAATGGAGGACCAATCTGAATGCTTTGAGATCTCAGTACATTCATGACCAGCAGCAGAGACAGAAATCAGAATTTGGAAATTTTTCAAACACCAAATAGGATAAGTAGAAATCATCTTAAGGGAAAGAAAATCTGTCCTCTTTTAGCATAACAGAAAAGTTATCCAATTATTAGAGTTGTTAACTTTCAGAAATACTCTCAAGCAAGACGGCATTTATATTTTTGTATTTTAATGGGAAATTATTTATTTTTTTATAATAGCTTATTCATGGAAACTGACACCACTAAACATACAAATAAAAAGTTAACTCTAATGTAAACTACCTTTCTCTTTCTCTCACTTTCTTTCTCATGCATATACACACACAGACACACACACACACACACGCTTCCATTGTTTTATTAAAATGTTAAACACTGTGATCATTATTGCAGGGTTTAAGACAGGATTTGGTTCATATGGAAGAATCAATGAAAATCCATGAAGAACAGATGACAAAAAAGCAATTAATGTTGTCATTTGAGTCATACACAGATCATAAACCACACTATTTCTCATAACCCTTCACTGGCTATTTCTCAAAGCAAACAGTGTGCCCAGGGATATTGATGCCTGCAGGAAAACATCAAGTGAGACAGGGGAAGATTAATTAATTAATAGTTTATTCGTTCACTCAGCAAACTATGTGTCAAGTACTGCACAGATACTAGGGTGAAAGAAGAGGCACATAGCTTAAGCAAGAACAGTTTGATTTTATCTATGACATACATATATTTGAATATATAACTTCCTTCCTTTGAACACTTCAAAACTTTTATTTGTAAAATTAGCATCTGTTTTGGAACACTTCCACCTTTGGATATACAGTAGTGGATAACATTTATTGAGCACCTACTGTATACCAGGAACTGCTTTAAATATTATCTCACAGCAATTTATAAGATTGTTGTAATGCTCATTTTACAGGTAAGAAACGGAAGCACAGAGAGGGGAACTTTCTCTAAATCAGCTTGCCCGTAAGTGCTGGGAACATGATGGAGCCTAGGCCAGCTTGGCTTTTAGCTACCATTTATACTCCAAGTTTACTTATCCCCTTCCTATGAAGAAAAAGCTAATTTTTACAAAATTATCAGGTAATGAGATCTTCAGGGAGGAATTATTTAATCCACTTAAGAGAACAAGTTGTTTTCAAGTATCCTCGGGCAGAGTAGAAGCACCACTTACTTACTTTCTCACCTCTAGTTTATTGATGAAGTGCCAAATATAAGCTAGGTAGCGGGGCAGACAAAGGAAGACAACTGTTATCTGTCTCCAAGGAGTCCAACTGGGAAATCATTAATACTTCTTCATTGGTTACCAGGGAAATTTCTTCACAATGAGGCTGGCCTAGATGAAGTTACTTGCTTGCACATACAGCAAGCAATATATAAAATGTTGAGTCTGAAAATATGCCCAACAGTGAACCAAATGATCTTACAACTGGTAACATACTTAATAAATGCCAGCAGCTCTGCTGCAGAGCTGAAACATTCTTCAGATTTGAGGACTAGGTACCCGCCTAGTGAGACAAAATGAATGTTTTTTTTTTAACACCAAAAGTTCCTGGAAAACACTTGGAAATTTGAAGCCCACATTTTTTAATTAACAAAAATTATATAAATTTATGGTGTACAACCAGGTATTTTTAAATACATATACATTGTGGAATGACTAAATCAGGTTAATTAACATGTGCACTCACATACTTATCTTTATGTGGTGAGAACATTTAAAATGTACTCTGTTAGCAAGTACATTGTTATTAACTACAGTTGCCGCATTGTACAATATCTCTCTTGAACGTTTTCTTCTTATCTAACCACTAACTGAAATTTAAGGCCGGGGTGTTTCTAAAGTATTCACAATTCTGTGTGACTGAACAATTCAAAACCTCTTGTTTATATGCTGACACAAAAGGGGCTGCCCCCAGGTGGGCAGGCTGCAGCAGAGCAAGTGAAAACATCATCGACTTGATTCCAATCTCAGGATGTCACCTTCAGCTTGTTACCCGGCCTGTGAACAGGAACTCACCGCAATGCAGCCCTGGGACAAAGCAACCCAATGTGGGTTTCAGCATCAGCCCTGTGCTAAAAGTAACCGAGCGAGGTGATTCGGATCATACAAGAGTCCCAAATGTGATAATTTAAACCCTGGTCTATGGGATATGGAAAAGCATGTTCCAGGAAAATATTAATCTGTGTTTTAAAAAGTTAGACTACTGGCCGGGTGTGGTGGCTCACACCTGTGATCCCAGCACTTTGGGAGGCCAAGGGGGGCAGATCACGAGGTCAGGAGATAAAGACCATCCCGGCTAACACAGTGAAACCCCGTCTCTACTAAAAATACAAAAAATTAGCCAGGCATGGTGGCAGGCGCCTGTAGTCCCAGCTACTAGGGAGGCTGAGGCAGGAGAATGGCGTGAACCCGGGAGGCGGAGCTTGCAGTGAGCGGAGATCGTGCCACTGCACTCCAGCCTGGGCGACAGAGGGAGACTCTGTCTCAAAAAAAAAAGAAAGAAAGGAAGAAAGAAAGAAAGGATAAACCAAAACAAACAAACAAAAAAAATTAGGCTACTGCCTTGAAGTTAAATGGGCTTCTCTGCTGCAAGAATCCCCCAATTCCCTCCTAGGTGTGTGGAGAGTCTACTGGCAGTAGTTCAGTGACAGCATTTCTAACTTGATGAAAGCAGTCACGTTGTGATGGAGCGCCCAGTGGAACTAGTGATATAAGGTACCTGCTCTGGGAAATACTTGCCATAGGAGTGTGGAGCAAACCACCCACTCAGTTACAAAACGTGTCAGTCATAAATGCGTTATCTTAATAACGGAACTGAAATCTGTCATTCTGTAGATTCAACCCACAGATCCCTGTCAAGTACCTTTTTCACTGGTGACACTCTAGGTAGAGGTAGTCCACTGCAACTGAGAAGACTAAATAGGTTTGGTGAGGAAGGCAAGTTGGGTCTTGAACATTTGCTAACCATAACACCTGAGCTCATCATGCTCTAGTAGTTTCTAAAATCACTGTAAAGAAATGTAATTGTCTCAGGTATCAACAGTGGGTCTGTGTATTCTTCTTGCTCTGAGATGAGAGTACGGACAAGATGCTGAGATGTCCTATGTTGAGACACTGCCCTGCATGTCCCAGTTTATTACAGCAAAACAGGCAAGCTAGGAAAGGCTGGAGTAGACTTTAAGATTTCTGATTAGGAGGGGAGAAAGGAATGGGACTGGCTCTGGCTGTAGTTGCTGAGAGAAGCTGCAGGCTAGAAAACAAAACATGGGATCCACAGAATATATACATTTCAAAAAGTTAAAGGGTCAAAGGGCAGGGGAATAGGGTTTGACAAAGGCTTCCAGAGCATAGGGCTGTGTCAACAAGGGAAGTGACACTTGGTGGTCACTAAGAGAATATGGCAGCAGGAAGGAATGTGGCAGCCAGATCTGAATGCCTTTGGCCTTAAGTGCCACAGTGAGAAAGGGGCACAGGGAACTGTCAAGAGTGTGAGCACACTCCTGGTGAGCGAGGCAGAAAAGGTCCTTTCCAGGAGCTGTTTTCAATCTTAGAACGTCTGTCCTAAAAGGAAAGGGATATTATCACTTCATCCTTTTTCTAGCATTTTATCCTTAGTGCAAGATTTAGGATGTTAATTACAGGGTTGATTTTAAACTTCATGCTCCCTTTATGAAATTATGCTAAGTCACTAAATACATCATTTCATTTTTATGGGCATGTATATTTAATTTTAGATTTTCACATGTTCACAAATAAAAAGAGGAAGGTAAAAAATCATATTAATCAAAAGAAATTAATACTTCTCTCAATATCTCTTAGAAGTAATTCCTGCTAATTGTTTTATGTTCTTTCTAGTCTTCCTTCCATATATGTAAAGTAAACTAAATGTCAATTTTACACAAAATCATCCTGTTTTATGTGCCTAAATCAGGAGTCTATCTGTGGCCACTGTAGCTCTATAATCCCAATCTCCCATACTCAACTTCCATCACATCAGAACTGACAGCTTTTTCCACTGTGGAGAGTAGGTCACGACATTATTACTGTGGTCAGCCTCACACCAGACAGGCCATCAGTCATGCAGGAGGCAAAACCACTTTTCTAGAAAAGCACATAGCCCCAGTCTCCTTTCTCAGGGCTGTGTTACAGAGCACGGTCTCTTTACTTTTCTTTCCCAAAGCTCCACTGCTGATACCTGAATTTAATAATCTCTTATCATCCTCTAAATAAGAATGTTGATTTGTATCAAAGGATGGGGAAAAGCAGGCAGCCATGGAGACTGCACCCCTTAATGATGATGTACAGCAAAGTCAAGATGAGCACTTTGCTCTGCAACGTGAAATAGCATGACAAGGTTTCAGCTGAGGTTAAGGAGAGATCATTTGCTTAGGCTGCTCCTCAGAGATGGATTTTGACTAAATAATGGGTAGAATTTTGCAGTGCAAACATCTTGGAGCATTAGACTGAAATCTTATTCCATTTTTGCAATTGCTGATTAAAGGATTTAATAAGAATTACCATTATAGAGAAGAATTCTTCATTCGAAAACAAAATACTTCTTTATTGCTTCTGTCACTAGTGATAGTAACTGCATACAGTTGAATACACTAGAGTTCCTGCTCTTGAGACTCACATCTGTCCCTCAGGATCTTCTCATGTTTAATCAACCTTCTAAAATTCTTACATTTTGTCACTGGGCACTTCTACACTTCTACACATATCCTTTTCTTTTCTTTCTTTCTCTCTTTTTTTTTTTTTTTTTTTGAGACAGAGTCTCGTTCTGTCTTCCAGGCTGAAGTGCAATGGCACAATCTCGACTCACTGCATTCTCTGCCTCCCAGGTTTAAGGGATTCTCCTGCCTCAGCCTCCCAAGTAGCTGGGATTACAGACACGTGCCACCACGCCCAGCTAATTTTTGTATTTTTAGTAGAGACAGCATTTTGTCATGTTGGTCAGGCTGGTCTCAAACTCCTGGCCTTAAGTGATCTGCCAGCCTTGGCCTCCCAAAGTGCTGGGATTACAGATGTGAGCCACTGTGCCCAGCTCACATATCTTTTTATCTAATTTTTAAAATTAGACTGTAAAGTAGTGTAACTGAGCCCCATTGAACAATTGAAAAAAAGAAGCTTCTGTGAAAAACTGAAGGGCATATTTGTAGATTCCTAGATTCCTAGGATGAGAAAAAATCTGAAATCCCAGGACTGAAGGGTAGTTGTTTCTTTTTCTCACTCTTTCATCACTCCACCCTATCACAGAGTCTGACATTTTGTGGACACTCAGTATGTATTTATTGCATGAGTAAAAATGCCATCTGGTTAAGCTCTCAGCATGTGACATCTATATGTCTTTCAGAGCATATTCAGCCTATTCTCTGTCACTTCTGTTTTTGATGATTCCAAGCAACATGACACTTCTGGTGGCAACTCATTCAATATTGAAAAATGATATCCACGAATGTTTCCAAAAACTTCCCCAAATCAAAGTACATTCAAATGCTACTCACTTGAATCTAGAATTCTGGAATCCAGAAAACACTAGATTATTATCCAAGAAGGTCCAACTGATGGCTGTCTTCGCTATGTAAATTTTTGTATATAATTTAGGATTCACTTGAGTAAGTGATCCACTATCAGAAAAAATTTAAATTTTCCATGGTGACTAAAATGCTATTATATATGCTATTTAACACTTGTTCCCCTTAGCAACGTCAATTTAATCAATCTTTGTAATAGCTGCCACATGTTCTGTTTTTTTTCTTTCTTTTCATCTTCAATCTTTATAAGTATCAATGAAGGCACACGGCTGGACATGGTGGCTCACACCTGTAATCTTAGCACTTTGGGAGGCCGAGGAAGGCAAATCACTTGAGCCCAGGAGTTTGAGACCTGCCTGGACAACATAAATAAACTCCATCTCTACAAAAATACAAACATCAGCCAGGCATAGTGATGTGTGCTTATAGTCTCAGCTACCAGGAAGGCTGAGGTGGGAGGATGGCTCGAGCCTGCGAATTTGAGGTTAAAGTGAGCCCAGATAGTGCCACTGCCCTCCAGCCTGGGCAACAGAGTGACACTGTCTCTTTAAAAAAAAAAAAAAAAAGACACACAGAAGTGTTTACCGGTAATAGATGGAAGGGTTAGAATAAAATAGGGGAAAGTCTACTCAACAAAGAGAAAGAAATGAAAGGAAAGAAAGAAGGATTACATGGCCAATCGCCATGTGTTCACGTATGTGTTTGCAGTTATCATACTGATGATTGACGCCTTGGTTCACAAATTGTTTTAATACCATGCTTTTATTCACGCTTCTAAATTCAAATTGCAATATCATCACAATGAACACTAGTTCACAAAATGATAGACATATTTTAAGAAACATTGCTCTGAGCTGCACTCCACTAAAGAAAAACCAAAGACAACTCACCCCCACTTCCCATCATGGATAACACCTTGTGACATGAAGATACTAGAAGAGGAACCCCCTGCTGCCCATCTGTCTAAGACAGAGGAACCAAACAGAAAGGCTACCCAAGGGGTCCAGGTAGAGTATTCTTAGTCCTGGACCAACTGCTCAAGATATTTATCTAGAGCAGCCAAATACTGTAATGTAGTTGATATGGTAGAAAGTCTCTTTAATGATGACTTAAGAAAAGAGAAGGTCCATGGCAAGAATGCAGTGAAAATAATTCATTCTAACAAGGCAAGTTGAGGCCCTAACCAGGAGGAGGTACTCTTAGGTTAGGACTCAGGAAATTAGGCAGCAACTGATACCATCAAGAAATTGTGTGAGGTAAGACAAGATGAACTCATATTTTTTTAAAAAATTATTTTGTTAACTGCTCTTCAAGTTAGGCTCATATTTAGTGGCAAGGCACCGTAGCTTCTGAAGTTGGGCTTGTCCATCGTTACAGCCTGGTTGGCTTTGTTTACTGTATTTTGTTTTATACAATGGTGTCTGCTTATGTGGAAAAGATCATTCTTCAAATGCAGAAGGTATCTGGCTATTTAAAGTTCTCTCATAGGAAATCACTGAAAGATTAAAAAAACAAAAAACAAAGCATAGCCTTTTCTCCCCTTTCCCCCAAAACTCCAAGCATTCTGTTCTCATACTCCCCGAAATAGACCCCTATACACAACACACATCATCTTTTTGTTCCTGCCATTCCATTAGCTTAAATATCTTTCCTGATGAACTCCCAAGTCTTCCTCTAAAGAACTCTTCCCATCTTTCAAGGCCTAATTCCTCTGGAAGCTATCTCTGATTTCCTGAAATAATGTTACCTGCTCTACTTTTCTATGAGTGATGATGGGATCTCCATTTAGCATGCAGAATTATTATGCCTTGGATTGTAACTAGTAGCGATAGATATGTATCATAATAAATTAGGTGAACTGTGATTTTCTTCCACTTCTAGTGTCTTTCCAATATCATATGGCAAGTGAATGCTTATTGAATCTTTTTGCATAATCCCACCAATTTTCTTTCTCATTGTACGTATACTTTCGGGAAGTATAAATCTCAACAAAATTGGCATAGAAGGGACATTCCTCAAAGTCATAAAAGCCATCTATGGCAAACCCACAGCCAGCTTCATACTGAATAGGGAAAAGTTGAAAGCATTCCCCCTGAGAACTGGAACAAGACAAGGATGCACACTCTCACCACTTCTATTCAACAAAGTATGGGAAGTCCTAACCAGAGCAATCAGACAAGAGAAAGAAATAAAGGGCACCCACATCAGCAAAGAGGAAGTCAAACTCTTGCTGTTTGCCAAAATATGACTGTGACTGTATACCTAGAAAACCCTAAAAATGCATCCAAAGAGCGCCTAGAACTGATAACTGAATTTAGCAAAGTTTCAGGATACAAAATTAATGTACACAAATCAGTAGCACTGCTATACACCAACAGCAATCAAGCTGACAATCAAATAAAAAACTCAACCCCTTTTACAAGAGCCGCAAAAAATAAAAAAATAAAAAAAAATAAATAAATAAGATACTTAGGAATATACCTAACCAAGGAGATGAAAGACCTCTACAAGGAAACCCACAAAACACTGCTGAAAGAAATTGTAGACGACACAAACAAATGGAAACACATCCCATGCTCATGAATGGGTAGAATCAATATTGTGAAAATGACCATACTGCCAAACACAATCTACAAACTCAGTGCAATTCCCATCACAATATCACCATCATTCTTCACAGAACTAGAAAAAACAATCCTAAAATTCATATGAAACCAAAAAAGAGCCCACATAGCCAAAGCAAGACTAAGCAAAAACTTTATACTAATTTCTGCTAGTGCTTTCATTCAGGCCATCTTTGGCGCCATGATTTTCCAGATTTTCTGGGCATTTCCAAAAGATATCCATTAACATACTCACATACACACACTCCATATTTGGAATTATATAATTTATTGCTCATGGAATTGCAAATCACCTACAGTGGGGTGGAGGAAGGTAAAAATCCTTCCTTACCCTATTCTAACACCTCAGTCAAACCAGGCCATCATGCAAGTGACTACTCCAATAAAAAGATATTTTAAACGTCTTCTTTTAAAAAGAAAAAAATCAGGGAGGGTTGACTGCAATGGAGGAAACTATTATCTAATAATTAGTTGGGAACTCAGTTGAATCCAGGCATTTTAAAGTCCTACCCTCACGCTCCCACTACCTTCTCCTCTAGTCTTAATAACTTTCTATATGTATTTTCAAGATATTTGACTGGAAATAATTACTCCACTTGGCACCCTATTAGTGTGATAACCTTTTCAATGTGTTCTGCTGAAGTCAGAAGCTAAGTATGGATGAATTTAGAAATTTCTAATTTTACATCACTTAGCCAAGGCAAACGAATAGAATCTACAACATCCTTCCTTGACACTACCATCTACGTATTATAGGTTTGGGAATCTGAATGACATCCTCCTCCCTTATCCTCATAGCATCCTTGCTAGTGATGGTATTTTATAGATGAGAAAACTGAATTTCAGAGAGGTGAGCTAATTTTCTTTCTTTTCTTAAATAGCTGTATTTTATTTTATTATTATCAATTTTTAAATTTTACTTTAAGTTCTGGCATACATGTGCGGAATGTGCAGGCTTGTTGCATAGGTTTACATGTGCCATGGTGGTTTGCTGCACCTGTCAACCTGTCATCTAGGTTTTAAGCTCCGTGTGCATTAGGTATTTGTCCTACTGTTCTCCCTCTCCTTTCCCCCCAAGCCCCTGACAGGGTCCCGTGTATGATGTTCCCCTCCCTGTGTCCATGTGTTCTCATTGTTTCACTCCCACTTATGAGTGCTAATTTTCTTAAGATACAAAGTATCTTACTTTGTTAAAGCACGCAGACTTCACTCACAGAAAACTTTCCACCTTGTTTAGTGTTCCCTGTCGATCAGTGATGCTGCAGCCCTATCCTGCTTCTCCAGTGCTATCCCCACATTCCCTTTCCAATTCCAAAGTCCCGCCTTGCTCCTATGCAGTCTGGTAAGCTTCATTTGTATCGACTCACTTCAAGTAAAACCAGTGCTGGAATGCATATCTTTTCCTACAGAGGATCACTACTACAAATGGTCTTTTATGGAATGTTTTACATCTATATACTCTGAGTTTCATCACACTCCACTCTAATTGTTATAGTCATTAGTTTGCTTGCCCATCTCCAAGTGACTGTAAGCAATTTAATTAAATGATTTGCTTAATTTTTCTTTATATCGTAGATTTCAGGACAATTCCTGGCACAGATCAAGCATATGAACAAATTAAAAAAGAAAAAAAAAAAAACCCTAAATAGCTGCATGGACTTTTGAACTTTTGTTCAAGGTGATCTCTCTTATTTGTAGTTCCTTCTCTCCTGTATCCCTTCTTCCATTGCCTTAGGGAAGGGAGATCTTGGCAATAAAAAGAGAGAGAAAAATATTTGAGGTTATCCAATCCTTAGCCCAGAAGAAATAAAGGTACAGAATAATAGATTTCATGGTATAGACAAAGGACCAGATGTCCTCTGCAGATTAATACACTAAAGATTTTCTAGGTGTAGGTAACAAATGGAAAAAAATCCAAAATGTCTGGGAGAAGACCTTCAGCAATAAATATGCACGCTGCTGCTGCTAAGCCATGCATTTCTTTCCCTGCCTCCTGCTCCAATGAGAGAAAATAAAACAAGAATCGTCAATGCCACAGAGAATCTGCCCAACCCCCAAGCTCCGCGTCCTCCAAGAGCACCAATGCTTAGGCTCCGCATAAGTCACGCCTCTTCCCAAAGTTTGATGCAAACCCCAGGAAGCTGGAATTAGATAAACAAACTGTATCTACACTTTTCTCTAAGCCAGTGAAACGTAACTTTAAATAGAAATTTAGGGAATTTAAACAATAAAAAATCATAATACAGCTTAAGTTTTTAAGGCTTAATCAAGGCACTCACTCTATTAACTTTACATTACTTAACTCACGGAAAACCTACAGCAACGTTATAAAGTGCGTCCTATTTTTATTCCGATTTTAGAGATGCAGCTGAAGCATGGGTTAACTAATTTCTTCAATTTGTAACAAAAAGTGCTGGGATTCAAACTCAGGTGATAAGCTTCAAGTTTTTACCCTTTGAATTCAGTACATCTATGGCCAATTACCGCATATCCACCCCACATTTTGTAAACTGAGATTTGTTCCTGCTGCAAAATTAGGAAGATATTTAATTCACTTACTATATTTCAAAATTAGATACAATCTCACTGAACTCAATGTTTTCATGTTATCTTTACGTTTTACTTTATTTTAAACTTCTCTTTTTTAAAATCGGCATTTTTGTTGCTCTTAAAAAATTTGGAGTCTAAAATAAAGTAATTTGTATGGCAACTAAACAAAATATTTAAACAACTAGGTGCAAATAATTTTTCAACCAATTTTTAAGTTTTCATACTGTTAAGCACTTACTATTGGATCATTCTTGCTACCAGCATTTGATATTATTAAACTAAACAATTTTATTTGGTGTCAATTCAGTTTGAATTTTTGTTTTAAGTAATTTTTCTTTTCTCAGGTTGACAGATGGATGGTGAATCCAAGATGAATTCAAAGCTGTAGTAGATTTAAATAAAACCTTTCCCCCATTGTTCAAATTGAGCTTTTGATAGAGGAAATGAAATTTATTTGCTCGTTGCAGGGACCAAAGGTGACAGCAGCACGCTGGGGACCAGAAATGTCAATCAAAGATATGAGTGGGAGGAGTGAATCTTGTAATGACTGATAACCTCATTGCCCTGGATAACTGCATGGCTACAGCAAGAAAAATTCTCTTCTGTACCAACTTCATCTGTTCCTTCCAGTGCTAATATTCAATGCCCCCTCTAAGGTTCTTCTTCTAAGTGCAAACTCCGTGAAGCATCCTCTAGAAAACTTGTCTCTATTCCTCTGTCAAGCACTTCTTTGTATATGCAATGCTTTGTCTAACTGTTCACTTAGCCCCTCATGTCTTCCACCAACAAGCTGGTTCAAGCCAACCACTTCTCTCACCTGCATGGTTTTACTACAGAAGCCTCCTCCCTGATTTCTCTTCCACCTTTGCTCCCTACCTACAGTCTCTTTCCACACAGCCCAGAGAGATCCCTTTAAAACTTAAGTCAGATCACACTATCCCTTTGCTTGAACATCCCTCCCATGGTATCTCATCTTCAGAACAGAAGCCAAAGTCACCGTCAGAATCTAAAACGGACCTGTACAATCTATGCCTCTATTAACTCTTTGACCACACTCCTCCTACCATTCCCCTCTCCCTTACTCCATCCAATTCAGTCACATTAACCTCTTAGCAGTTCTTCTAACCAAAATGCGTTCTTCTTCCTCAGAGACATGGGTTGGCTGCTGCACCTGCCTGTAATGCTCTTCTTTCAGACATTTACAAAGCTCAACCTCTCACCTTCTTTCACTCCTGATGGCATCTTATCAGAGGTCATATCATATAAAGCAGCACTTCTATCCTCCTCACCCTTCTTTTCTTTACTCCTAACAATTTACTACCATATAAAGAATAATCATGTCTCTCTGGTAATTTTCTACTTCCTTTTCTGCTCCACACTAGAATGTAAAGCTCCATGAGGCAGGGGCTTCACCGTGTGTTAATTATCTAGGGCTTCCATAACAAAGCACCAGAAAGTAGAGGGCTTAAACAAAAGTAATGCATCCTCTCCCAGTTCTGGAGGGTGGAAGTCTGAAATCAAGGTGTCAGCAGTGTTTGTTCCATCTCAGGATTGTGAGGCAGAATCTGTCCTATGTCACTCTCCTAGCTTCTGATGGTTTGCTGGCAATGTTTCCTGTTCCTTGGCTTGTAGAATCATTGCCCTGATCTCTCCCTTCATCTTTACATGGTGTTCTCCCTGTGTGCATGTCTGTGTCCAAATTTTCCCTTTTGATAAGGATATAAGTTATATTTGATTAGCACCCATGCTAAAGATCCCATTGTAACTTGATTACCTGTTTAAAGACCCCCATCTCCAAAACAGATAATTGGAGTTACCAGTATTAGGACATGTATTAGTCCGTCCTCACACTGCTAATAAAGATGTAACCGAGAATGGGTAATTTATAAAGAAAAAGAGATTTAATGGACTCACAGTTCCACATGGCTAGGAAGGCCTCACAATCGTGGCAGAAGACAAAGGAGGAACAAAGGCACATCTTACATAGCGGCAGGCAAGAGAACATGTGCAAGGGAACCACCCTTTATAAAACCCTCAGATCTCATGAGACTTATTCACTATCATGAGAACAGCATGGGAAAACCCACTCCCATGATGCAATTGTCTCCCACTGGGTCCCTCCCACCACGATATGTGGGGATTATGGGAACTACAGTTCAGGATGAAATTTGGGTGGGGAGACAGCCAAACCATATCATTCTGCCTCCCACCCTTCCCAAATCTCATGTCCTCATAATTCATAACACAACCATGCCCTTCCAACAGTCTCCCAAAGTCTTTACTCATTTCAGCATTAACTCAAAAGTGCACAGTCCAAAGTCCCATCTGAGACAAGGCAAGTCCCTTCTACCTATGAGCCTGTAAAATCAAAAGCAAGTTAGTTACTTCCTAGATACAATGTGGGTACAGGCATTGGGTAAATACACCCCTTCCAAATGGGAGAAATTGACCAAAATGAAGGAGCTACAGGCCCCACGCAAGTCCAAAATCCAGAAGGGCAGTCAAATCATAAAGCTCCAAAATGATCTCATTTGAACCCATGTCTCACATCTGGGTCACCTTGATGCAAGAGTTGGGTTCCCATGGTCTTGAGCAGGATGTAACATATAAATCTTTAGAAGACAAAATTTAAGCCACAAGGATGTGTTTGTGTTGTTTTATTCATTGTATCTATGACATCCAACACAATGTCTGGTATAGAGTAGGTTCTCAACAAATATTTTTTACTGACTCAATGAAATTCATCATATTGAAATGCAGCAAAGGCCAATTTATCCATTCATACATTTCCAGCTCCCTGTGACCTTTGTGTCAAACTCATGACTCTAATACAAACTACTTCTTTTACTGCCATGCTTTTTTCTCTGCATAAATGTTTATCTGTTATCGCCAAATAAAATCAAATTTTAATTAGTTATTTAAATTTAGCAAATATTTACTCAACGACTACTCTATAACATGCTCTGTGAACCCTTGTGAGGATATTAGAATAAATAAAATTTTAAAACCTTGTCAAATTCTGTGAGCTCAAAATACAATTTCAAAATCCAAATTTAGCCAGCATCTCAAGGTTTCTATTGATACAACCCTGTACTAAGCACTGGGAATCCAAAAGTGTTGAAGACATTGTCAGTGCCCTAAATAAGTTTTCAGTCTCGGGTAAGGAAATGCAATGCCCACTATAAAAAGCATAGAACCATCTGACTGAAGTATTCATGATATACACATTTTTCTGAAAATTACCATCTGAAAATATCTGGCTTGATGGTACCTAAAGGAACGTGATACAGTGGGAAAAGAAACTAGCATTTAATTGTATGGGGTTTCATACCAGACTGTACAAAAGATATTAGCCTTTAATTATATGGGCTTTCATATCAGACTGTACCTTTCAGTAACCATGTTTGACTATAGGTAAGTTACTTAATATTTCTATGTTTCAGTTCCTCATCTATTGAAGAAATGAAATGCATATGATTTATAAAACAAATTAGATAATATATCTAATTTTGTAGACACTGCTATTTGCCTACTTGATATCTACTCCCCACCATACCACATCTATTCAAAGTGTCAATGTAGCCAACTAAAATCCTGAATTTTGCAGCCTTCCTTCTGCCATTTAGGGTGGTCATGTGACACAGCGCTGTTTTATAAGACTGGAGCAGATAATTTCCTAATGGGGCTTTCGGCAAAGCTCTTTCTAAGGGGAGAGATTTAATTGCCACATGCCATTTGCTGGGTGCCCTCTTTCTTCAGCCTGGAGGATGGACAGAGCAGCCTTCCTGCAATTTGAAGGCAGCTGCATGAGTTTGGAGAGCCACATGCTACAATGGTAGATGAGAATAACTTAAGGAACTGGATCTCTGATGAGTCTGCCGTGCTGTAACAGCCCTAGACTCCTACACCTCTGTACTTCTCACAACTTCAGAAAAATAAAACCGACAATTTACTCAAACCATGGTTTCATTGGGTTTTCTGGCTCTTGCAGCCCACTATTATCTTAATTGATAAAAGCACAAGCACAATGTCGCTCATAGGAGATATGTATTTTGTATATTCTATGTGGTTCTGTTTGCATCAGAACTCCAAAACCAAACTACTGCAGAATTTATGTAATGAGAACTTTAGATGTACACTGTTTATAAGTGGATATCTTTTTCCTAGAAATGAAGTATTTAGAAGTTATTATACCCCATTATACGTAATTCTTACAATCATGCATTTGTTTTATTGTCTTCATATTGTACACACATACCATCTTGACATTACTCTCAAAATCTTCTATTTGTGCTGATTGTTCTGCTTTTTCAAGCAGAGAATCTTCTACCTTTGAATTTTTAGCAGTCCTTCATAAATGAACATTAAACAGCTTTCTTCTTTGAATTCTGTTTGATACTGAAAAATAATCATCATTCAGGGATCCCATAAAGTAAGCTCTATTTGTTTCATACAAATGCATTTTTTAAAATGCATTTTAATAAGTCTGTGGAGAGCAGCAGCATCATCTGCTATTATAATTCCCCAAATTTCAGAATGCTGAAATTAAATACTCTCTTAGCATTGCAGGTTGTATTATTTTCTCTTCCAGGGAGGCTTCAAGTTTCTTTTCTTCTGAATCTTGTGCCAAGTTTGTTTGCTATTTTCTCTTGTAGCCAAAATCCGCTGGTTAGAAAATAGCCTCGTAAGTGTTCTGCTCAATACAGAGTATTCATTCAGAGCATAGTGGTACCTGCTGCATAGCTAAAAAGATGATTTAAAGTTCTCTAAGCTGTCCTGAATCTATAATCCCACCCATGAAACAGGATGAAAATGCTAGGAGGACATTCATCTCTTCAGGGATAATGATGAAGTATGGTTCAACCAGACGGTGTTTCTCAACTATAGACTATTGACAATCTGTATCAGAACCAGCTACAGTGCATGCTAAAAATGCAAATTCTATGAGCTGTAGGTTTAATAAATTCCCAGGGTTACTCCTAAGCACTTTAAGTTTGAGGTCTACTCACTTCTCAGTGTGCTATATGTGTGTATGTATTTATGGTAGCTTAAAGGTTAGGTTGCATTAACATTCCTTCTTAGTTGTTTTTGTGAATGAATTTCACAGAAATATTCAAGGATACAAAATATCCACTGTGTTGTATCTTTTCATTTTATTTATTTTTTTCCTTTTGTTAAAATATTTATCCTCTTCCATGTCTACTTTTCTCCCTCACATGTCACAAAGGCTTGAGACAAATGTTCCATTGACATATTTTTTCTTTTTTTTTTCTTTTTATTTTCTATTCCGAGTTTATTCATTTCCCACAACTTCTGTCTTTCTCCTGTAAAGATTTTTAACATCAATACTGGTTTTTTTTTGTTTTTTTTTTACCTGCCCAGGCATGTTTTTAATTCCCCTTGTGCCTTACACGTATAAGCACATATTGGTGTTTTCCTTCCAGTATCACAACTTATTTTGTAGACCGCCAATTCCTCATTTTCATATATGTGTAAAATAGGAAATCATCTGGCCTCTTCAGGAAGGGCTTATTGAGTAGCGATAACCCCAGTAGTTATGACAGTAAGAGCAATGATGCAACTTCGTCAACTTTATTCCCAGATATGAAAGGAAAAAGATAGTTAATGTATATTGATCATTCAGTAAGCCGAGTCCTGTATGAGGCACCACTACTGGCAAGTATAGAAGTCAAAACAAGCATGTAATACTTGAAGCCCTTTATTATTTATTTATTTATTTATTTATTTATTTATTTATTTATTTATTTATTTTGAGATGCAGTCTCGCTTTGTCGCCCAGGCTGGAGTGCAGTGGTGTGATCTCAGCTCACTGCAACCTGTGTGTCTCAGGTTCAAGTGTTGCTCCTGCCTCAGACTCCCAAGTAGCTGGGATTACAGGCGCACAACACCACACCTGGAAAATTTTTGTACTTTTAGTAGAAACGGGGTTTCACCACGTTGACCAGGCTAGTCTCAAACTCCTGACCTCAAGTGATCCGCTTGCCTCAGCCTCCCAAAGTGCTGGGATTACAGGCGTGAGCCACCACTCCTGACCTGTGAAGCCCTTTAAATTTCCACCCTATCTTTTGAAATTTGAGAAATAGAAGCAAAAGAGTTTTTTTTTTTTTTTGAAAC
Organism: Colobus angolensis palliatus; assembly: GCF_000951035.1. Classification (NCBI taxonomy): domain Eukaryota; kingdom Metazoa; phylum Chordata; class Mammalia; order Primates; family Cercopithecidae; genus Colobus; species Colobus angolensis. Next base: position 16,141,010 of record NW_012113141.1, on the reverse strand, counting down.
ACTCATTTAATTAACCCTTTGCTGTTCCTTTGAGGAAAGAATTATTTTTTTTGCAAACACTGTCTTCATCAGCCTTTTAGTTATTCTAACACAAATGCAGCTTCTTATTTGAGAAAAAAGAAAAAAAAAGATTGCAGAAGCCTTTTGGATCCTAGCAGATTAACTATTTTGTACTGTCCCGTAAAAGATTGTTAAGTTGTAGACAGAATTGCATCCCGAGAGATTGTTTCTCCATTTTTTTAGATGAGAATGTTGAATCTCAATAAGGGTAAGCAAATTGTCCAAGATCAAATAACTAGTAAGTAATATTTCAAACTTGAACTCCAATTTGGGATTCAAGATACGTACTGCAACTACCAGAGATTTTAAATTGTATCAATGATAGCAAGGGCAGGACTCAAACCCAGTCTTGGCATCTAGGGACAGCCCTTTCCCCAGCACTGCACTCTGACTCCCAAAATCTTCTTTATATTTGGATTAATAGAGAGTGCAGCAGTATTGTATCAATAAGGACTAAATACAGAGTCCATCGTTGTGCATAATGGGATTTAATTAGAAGGAGACACTTGAGGAAATGTTTTTGAAACATATAAACGAGGCCCATAATAGGAGTCACTCACCAGAACATATTAGCTTGCTGGCTTTCTTTTATAATTTCTGCCATTTTCTGTGATTTATTTTACTTTGCTAATACGTAGGAATTTCAACTAAATTCCCAGCTCTTTATGGCATTTATAATCTAAGTTAATTTATTTGTGTTCTTATATGTATATATTTATCTATAGATCTATTTAACTATGACAAATGATATGTTGGAGGTTTCAATTATAATTATGTTTGCAACAAACTCTTATAAATCTAATATGTTTTGCCATATATATTTAGTTGCTATGTAGATCGGTTTATATTGGTTAATGGCTGGATATCAGCTTGATAAATTGTGCTTTTATCATTACTTAATGTCTCATTTTATCCTGATTCATTCCGTTAACCTTCCCGTGCATCTCGCCGCTCATTAATATTGCTACTTTTTAACTTTATGCTTTCCTTTTTTTTTTTTTTTTTTTTTGAGACGGAGTCTCGCTCTGTTGCCGGGGCTGGAGTGCAGTGGCCGGATCTCAGCTCACTGCAAGCTCCGCCTCCCGGGTTTACGCCATTCTCCTGCCTCAGCCTCCCAAGTAGCTGGGACTACAGGTGCCTGCCACCTCGCCCGGCTAGTTTTTTGTATTTTTAGTAGAGACGGGGTTTCACCGTGTTAGCCAGGATGGTCTCGATCTCCTGACCTCGTGATCCGCCCGTCTCGGCCTCCCAAAGTGCTGGGATTACAGGCTTGAGCCACCGCGCCCGGCCAACTTTATGCTTTCCTATATTTTAAAATGCATTTGATTAGTATCCCTTCTCCCTTCCCTTCATTTTCCATCTTATCATTGAAGTGTGTTTCTTTTAAACAGTAGATAGCTGTGCTTTGCTGTGCTCACCCAACATCTATCTTTAGATGAGAGAATTCAGTTGTTTGTATTTATTTTAATAACTAATATGCTTAAGCTTATTCCTTCAGAATTCCTTATATTCGTTATTGATTTTATATTGTCATTTTCCTTTTTCATTACTATATTAGTCTGTTTTGTACTGCTAAAACAGCATACCACGGACTGTGTAATTTACAATGAACAGAAATGTATTGGCTCTCATTTCTGGAGATTGGAAAGTCTAGGGTCAGGGGCTGGCCGATATCTGATAAGGGCCTTCCTGCTCATCAGTCCATGATGGAAGGAAGGGCAGAGAGGATCAGAGAGAGCAAAGGGGGCTAAATTGTCCTTTGAGAATGACACCTGTTCCACCCATGAGGTGGGTGGAGCCCTCATGACATAATTCCTCTTAAATGTCCCACTTCTTAATACTGCTATAATGACAAATTTCAACATGAGTTTTGGAGGGGACAAACATTCAAATCATAGCAATTACTAAGGCAATAAGCATGTTCCATAGTCTAATATAGTAGTCCACCATCTTATCCACAAATTTACCTTCTGTGATTTCAGTTTTCTATAGTCAATTATGGTCCAAAAATATTATAGTATTTTGAGAGAGATAGATCATCTTCACATAGTGTTTAGTACAGTATATTGTTATAATTATTCTATCTTAAGTTATTGTTGTTAATCTCTTACTGTGCCTAATTTGTAAATTATCTTTATCATAGGTGTGCATGTATAGAAGAAAATATAGTTTTAGCCATGGGTGGTGGCTTGTGCCTGTAGTCCCAGCTACTCCACAGGTTGAGGCAGGAGGATCACCTGAGACCAGAAGTTTGAGGCAGCAGTGACATATAACACCACCACTACAACTCTGGTATGGGTGACAGATTGAGATGCTGTCTCTAAAAAAATAATTAAAAAATAAAAACAGGACTCAGTAATTTCCATGGTTTCCGGCATTCACTGTGGCTTTGGAACATGTCCCTCATGAATTAGCAGGAACTACTGTATGAGCTATTCTAGATGCTTAGACTATACCATTGAACAAAGCAGAAAAGCCCTACACAGCAAAGACAGGGTTATGATGTGTCTATCAAAACATTTCATTTCCCTCTCAGCCACACAAGAAGACTATAGTTACCAGATACCCTTGCAGGTAAGCAGAGCCAAGTTTCTGAGTTCTGACCAACGTAAGAAAAAGGAAATATTCTAGTTCCCGGGCTAGATGATCCAGTTTCATCAACTTTTTTCCCAGATATGAAAGGAAAAAAGATAGTTAATGTGTATTGATCATTCAGTAAGCCAAATTCTGTATGAGGCGCCACTACTGGCATGTATAAAAGTCAAAACAAGCAGGTAACACTTGAATCCCTTTATTTTCTATTTTTTATTTTTTATTTTTTGAGACGCAGTCTCACTTTGTTGCTCAGGCTGGAGTGCAGTGGTGTGATCTCAGCTCACTGCAACCTCTGCATCCCGGGTTGAAGTGTTCCTCCTGCCTCAACCTCCCAGGTAGCTGGGATTACAGTGCACACCACTATGCCCGGAAAATTTTTGTATTTTTAGTAGAAATGGGGTTTCACCATGTTGACCAGGCTGGTCTCAAACTCCTGACCTCAAGTGATTTTTTAAATTCTCCTGCAGCCCTAGAGGGATGAACTGCAAAATGGATTCTGTATTCCTAAATTCATTCCCAATTTTTTCTGTGGCTATGTGGAGGCCAGAATTCCTCTCCATCCACACCAATAGACACAATATTTGGCCATGATGAGAGAAAGACATAAACTTTTCTTTGGTCAAGTAGCAAAAAGGTTGATTTACTTTTTCATATGTGATGCTTACCTTTATATGTCAACTTCACTAGGCTATAGTACCCAGTTATTTAACTAAACGCTAATTCAGATGTTGCTATGACAGAATTTTGGAGATATGGTTAACATCTACACTTGGTTGACTTTAAGTAAGAGAAATTTACCCTCAGTAGTTTGTTAGAGCCTCATCTCACAATTGGTTGAAGGCCTGAAGAGCAAAACTGAAGATTTTCTGGAAAAAGAAAAAATAAATTCTTTCTCAAGGATACACAGTACCAACTCCTGCCTGAATTTCCAGTCAGCTGACCTGCCCTTCAGATCTCCGACATACTAGACCCCACAATCATGTGAGTCAACTCCCTAAAATAAATCTCTTCATATAGGATATGACTGTATAATGTGATTAGTATAGTATAATGTAGATCATTATACTAATTAATCATCACTATTCATATTTCTTCTGTTTCTCTAGAGAACCCTGATACACATTTTGGTACAAGGAGTGGGGTATTAATTTCCCAAGGCAGGTGTAACAAATTACTATAAACTGAATGGCTTAAAACAACAGAATTTCATTCTTTCACAATTCTAGAGGCTGGAAGTCCTAAATCAAGGGGTTAGCAGGGCCATACTCCTTCCAACGACTCTAGGAAAGAATCCTCCCTTGCCTCTTCCAGTTTCTGGCTGTTGGCAGCAATCCTTGGTGTTCCTGGACTTTTGGCAGCGTAACTCCAATCCATGCCTCAGTCATCCCATGAACTTCTTCTCTCTGTGCCCTCTGTCTTCAAGTTTCTCTCTCTTTATAAAGGTATCAGGCATTGGATTCAGGGCCCAATTAATCCTGTATGACCCCACCTTAACTTGATTACATCTGCAGACTATTTTCAAGTAATGTTACATTACAGATGCAGGTACTAGGGCTTAAGACTTCAGCATGTCTTTTTAGGGGGTACAAGATTCAACTTACAACATCACAGCAGTTAGAATACTCTGATTAATAAAGAAAGAAAAAGATATGAGGCAGAAGTGATAAACTCTAATTCCAGGCTTGCTCTTAAATACAGTACTTTAAGTAATTTTCAACCCTCTCCATTTTAAGCTGGCTGGAGGTAGAGAATCCAACAGAGGGTGCTCTGTTCCCTGTGTGGAATAGAGTGCCTGTGATGACACAAGAAAAAATAAACCCTTGTTCTTTTAATTCACTGAGATTTGAGGTTTGCTTTCTTATAGCAGTTACGATATTCTCTTTAGTAACTTTGACTTTGTAACTTTTCCATCCTAATTGGGCAAAATAGAAAGTAAGATAAATAAGTAAATTATGTGTCATGATTTATTAAATCTAAAATACTACAGATTGCAAGCCTCCAACTGAATTATGATGTCATTGATTATAAGATTCCACCTTTCAGAGATGTAAAAGTACACTTTTAAAAAAAAAATGTGTATGCTGAACATGCACACTACAATGTGATAAGTGCTACGGGAAACAAAGTAGGGGAAAAAGGATCAAGATGATCTAGGTGGGGTGGAGGGTGAGATTATGCTATTAATAGTCCACCGAGGTACTGTGGAGAAGACAGGCACATGAGCACCACCTGATGGGAGTGATGGAGTTAACTACGTGGATATCTGAGGGAAAACCTTGTCTTTGTCCTATGTTAGCCAGTTTCCTACAGTTGCTATTTTTGGCCCAGAAAAATTTGTCAAACACTTTTTGTGTACAAATGCTACACTTAAGTTAGTAAACTTGTTTTTTATACGGATATAGGTTGAAAATTGTGGGATTCTTTATGAGCCTATTAGGATTGAACAAATAAGTATATATGTTATAGATAATGAAAGCCATACTTTTAACTGTTGAAGAAGGAAGGTAGCATAAGGAAAGAGGGAAGGCTAGAATGAATACTCTAACACTGAATTGGAATTGCAGAAATCCGTACATTCTTGGGATATATAATACATATAGATAGATAAAAATAAGCAGAGTGATTGTTTAGAAAGATATGCACTAAATTTTTAATATATTTAGTACTGAGTTGTAGAATTTGGAGTAATACTTCTTTTTGCCTTTTATCATTTATATGTATATGTTTCCATATAAATGTATATTCATGTATTTTTATTTTGCGTACATACATCATTATATTTTAAAGTAATCATATAATATTTTATAAAAACAATAAAGCCACTTAAATTTTAAAATTATAATTAAAAATAGAAATACTATTTAGAAGAGAGTTTTGGAAAATGAAAGCAATAATATTACTCAATAATATCTATATCTTTATACACATACATAGTAGATTTAAAAAGTATAAAAGAAAATAAATACTTATTACTTATCCCTTGGTAATGGTATTGTAGAGTCTTTTCACACTTAATTTTTAAAATGTTATGAAATGAACACATATTGAGATTATAAATAAAAAATGCTATTAAAAATTTCTACTCTGCATTTATCTTCTCACTTAATTGTAGTAGAAGTTCAACATGATGACATCCAAATTCTAAGATTTGATAAATATCAGTTTGTTAGAAAATGATTTCCTGACCCAACAAGCACTTGCTACTAGCTGAATATGAGAGTATCTCATAACCGTGTTAAGAAAACGGTCATCTTCTTAGACGTATGCCATAGATTTGGCAAATTATAACTCAGATTTCAAATATCTGTTAATACAAATCATACTACAAGTTTCAGTTTGGATGACGATGATATGGTTTGGCTGTGTCCCCACCCAAATCTCATCTTCAATTGTAGCTCCCATAAATCCCACATGTTGTGAGAGGGATCCAGTGGGACATAATGGGAGCGGTTTTCCTCATACTGTTCTTGTGGTAGTGAGTAAGTCTCATGAGATCTGATCTAATGGTTTCATAAGCAGAAACCCTTTTTGCTTGGTTTTCATCCTCTTGTCTGCTACCATGTAAGATGTGCCTTCTCCCTTCTGCCGTGATTGTGAGACCTCCCCAGCCATGTAGAACTGTGAGTCCATTAAACCTTTTTTTTAATAAATTACCCAGTCTCGGTATGTCTTTATCAGCAGCATGAAAATGGACTTACACAGATGAGTTCAGCTATAAGGCAGAATATGTAGAATGTAAAAGAAATATACATATATATATGTGTATGTGTATATATATATTATTAAAACAGAAATAAGATACACCTGGCACCTGGTCTTAATGAAGTCAGTATTCTTAAATATTTTATTTATAAACTTCAATTATTTCTTTTAAAAAATCATATAAAGAACAAATTCACAATCTGCTATGTAGTAAGAAGTCATACATTTTACACCACAACTCAATTTTCCACATTGCACTAACTTCTCTAAATCTGTGTTGAGCATTAGACTGTCATCATAAAATAAATAGAATACCCCTTACTTTTATTTCAGATTAAACTTCTCTATGTGAAAGAGATGGGCATCTATTGTCATCATACAATGAGATGTTTAAAAATGTTCTTTTCGAATGTCATCATGAATGGTATAAAATCTCTTCTTTTTGTCTCTGCAGAGGTTCCCTGTAATTTAATATACATGACATTTCTGTATATACTGATAATATTTTCTAGACTCTGCCCATTACTGGACCTCTACTGACACCCTTCAGAGTTGACTTATAAACTGTTCATCCTTCTCTCTGACTGCTTCCCTCTGTATATATCAGCAAGAGCATGTTCATTTACTAATGTCTGTTTCTAAAAACTTGTTTTAAGTTCTTTTCTTTGAAAGACCAAAGTTACTCCTCTAAAGAGTATTTTAAGCTTAGTGCTAAACAAATTAGCAGCCAATGATGATGTGCAGACGCTCCAACTCTTTCAAATTGGGCATCTCTCTTGCTCCTCCTTGATGATAACACTCTATTGAGCCTATTAGTGGTTTTGTTTTTTGAAATAAGCCCATTTCCACACACTCTGAAAATGCGTACATGCAGGTACTACTGTTTGTTGATGATCCCATAAGTGCCTTATCCTATGACTCCCTAGGAGCTCCGTTTTCTTTGAAACAATAATGACCTTTTTTCTCTGAAAGCTCCTGCATCTCACGACAAGCATTTTGTCAGCAGCATTTTAACCATGATGAGCCTTTCATTCCAAAACTCCTGTTCTTTTCCTCAACAGCATGAATCTCATGGGCATTTGCATTGTTGTAAATACTAGACACACTGAAAAGATTATCTGGTTGACCAGTGACCCTCTGCACCAGCTGGTTAGTCTGGGGTGCATCCACACCGCTTTTGCACGTATTTCATTCTTTGTCCTTCAAAATCATGATTCGCAACCAAACATTTATCAGGTAGTGATCGTTATCTTCCCTTTATTTTTTGATCCTCTTTATTTTTCCTTTTTTCATAATTATATGACCTTTCTTATCAGTAGTTTTGAAGCTCTCATTTCTTTTGTACTCACTAAATATAATACAGTTAAACATCGGTTTAAAAAGGAATCCTCAAAACTTAGCACAAATACAGTCAATGGATAATAGGCTAAGAAAATAACAATGGTCAACACTGAAGGTATTGTGTTCAATTGCTGAAGTTTTTTTTTCCAAATGTTATTATAAAGGACAGCTGAGTTGAAAATTCATACATGGGGGCATCTGCATGTGCATTTGTGAGTGTATGTATCCACTGCTGCTTCTTGCTCTGTGTATGTTTATAATCAATAATATCTTGTCCTTGAACTTCTAGAATATCTTTCCCATGAAGATATCTTTAAATTATTAGTTACTACTTTTTTTCTCATGTCCTGGAGATTGTTAGCTCTCAATACATCACTGTAAACCAATGATCATCAATTTTTTTTTTTTTATAAAAGGCCAGATAGTAAATGTTTTAGGCTATGGGGGTCAGAAGGTTGCCATTGCAAATGTTCAACTCTGTTGTAGCTCTAAAGCCACCATAAACAATAGGTAAATAATTGAGTATGGTCACATTCTAATACAACTTTTTATTTACAGACACTGACACTTGAATTTCATATGATTTTCACATGTCACAAAATATTATTCTTTTGATTTTTTAAAAATGTGAAGACCATTCTCAGCTTGTCAGCCACACAACAGAGTCGGTGGACCAGATTCGGCCTGAAGGTGGTAGTTTGCTAACCCTCGCTCTAAACAGTCCTTTCTCCTGGAATCATTTAATCCAAAGGTCAACAACTCCCTTTCTCATATCAGAGAGATCCCTCTGAGTGTACAGGACTGAATTGAACTTAAGTGAGACATTCTTTCTTCTTCAATACCTATTCTACCACCTCCAATAATGGTTCAAAGTTCTGGACAAAGCAAGTCTTTGAAAAACTTACAAAGGGATTCTGAGGAGTGTGTTTTTTTCATCTGGCTGTCCTGCAAAGCTGATGATGGGCTGATGACAATAAGATCAACTTCATAAAAGCTCAGAACATGAACAAGACAGAGGGTCATGAAATCTAGTCAGCCTCTGCCAACTGCTGGTTTTGTGAAAGAAGAAAATCAGGGACTGAGACTATAAGATCATTGTGGATCTGTGATGCTGCACAAATCGCTTAATCATTGAGAGCCGAGACTAACCCAGGGTTTCTGATTCCAGGTCATCTCTTTCTCTTTGTTCATCTCCCCGTTCTGTTTCCTTTGATAATAGTTGATGGTTAGTATTCTACACTAATGTAAATCCTGCATTTTTAATATGGAAATTTTAATATGGAAATTTGAAAGAAATGGAAAGGGAATATACCAAACATGAATATAGTGAATCTCATCTTGGAGTGTGCTGATTCTGTTCAGACACAATCCAGGTATATGAAATTTCCTGTCTCCAGCTGCCCTGGAGCGTGGCCATTATAAAAGCATGCAGGACATCAAAGCACAGGGGATTGAGAGGTGTTTGCTGAACGTTTTCACACAACCTTTTATCAGGACCATATTTTGCTCTGATATAAGAGCCTTTATAAAATGTTGCTTCTGACTGTGACTGCCAAAGGCAGCTCTCAGGAAACCAGATAAAAATGGCATGATGAGGAAAGAATTTAAGTTTCAGGTCAAGATAGCTTCTTGAGAAAAGGTGCCAGCCTTGTTTTCCTGCTACAAATCCTTCTTAATGACATAACAGATAGATATTTTTTAAAAAATTCCTTAACACATCTGGAAATGAAAGAGGACCAGATTGAAAATGGAGATTACAGCTTCACACAACCAGAGGAGAATCTTACCTCATAAGGTCAGGAGTGGCTCCAAGTGTTTCCTCCCCAAGCAGCTCGCTGCAAGTGGGACCCAAGGAAAAATGATCAGGCCAATCACAGGAATACTACAGTAGAGTCAGCCAGGAGGAATTAGCACATCCCAACCAACTCACCCTAAGTGGATATTGGAAATTAGCAACTAGTGAGTTTCTTTTCAGGTAGGAGGAGTCAGAGTGGACCTCTGAGAGGAACACAGCAGCACCTTGAGTGGTTGATGGTATTAAGGAGTAAAGACCATCCAGGACAGAAAGATTAGACCATTCATGATATTTCCTTTACTCTCATAACTTTTCCTTTTTATTAAGCTCAGTGACCCTGTTTTATGCCACGGCTTTCCTCAAATGCCAAATGATTCTTGGCTGTCTTTATTTGCAATTCGCTGTTACTCTACTGTGACATTCATTGAGGGTTGTTAATATGGGGCAGGAAGCAATTGTCTCCATGGAAGTACCCCTTGGGAGCAAGGCTGAAAACTAAAAAGGTCAAGGATAAATGAAGAGGACTCAGTATTAGTCTCAGGAGTGAACGGGTTAGAAATTTCAGTTCTTTCTGCCACATCCACATACCTAAACTGCTAAGTGTTCCAGGGCAGGGTTAAGGATAGATTAAAAAATCAGTGGGCTCAGTTTCCTGTTTAATACAGTTTTTAGGAAGAGCCAAGAGCTGAGACCAGCAAAGGAGGCACAGCCTGAAATCAAAATCTCCTCATTAATATAGCAAAGCTCTCGCTGTCTATGAGAGCAAATATACAGTGCTGCAACAATAATTGATGATCTGGGCCTGATATACCCAGGATGGGAAAACCACCATTTTGTACTGGCTGATCTCTGCTTTTTGGATAAATTGAAAAAAGAGTGCAGTATATCAAACAAAGGAGCAGGCAAAGTAATTGGCTTTATTATTTTCCACAACCTCACTTCACCTCCATTCTCCCATGTGAAGTGGATTAAGAGACAGGAATATTAAATTGGCCATATTCCTTTCTTTTTTTGGTTCTTAAACTTCAAAAATACACTCAAATTTCAGCTGCTCACTCTTTCCAGACAATTTAATTTGGGGAAACTGGAACAGCCAAAAGTTTAAAATTGGAAGATTCTGGAAAAAAAATCCAAATGTGTGTGTCATGACACATAGTGTTTCAAGAATTGTCAAGGTGTTGTGCCCAGGCGGGGCAGGGTTAACCACAGTGGTGTATCCTTAGACTAGGAGACCTTGGTCTTGGACCTAGATTGGCCTGCTATGCTGGGCTTGGTGTTGGAAGGTTGGCTGCAGATGCTGGTACGCAGAGGGGCAGGGAACATGGATTCTATCAAGTAGAATGTTATTAGGCAACTGGTGGGAGGCCAGGAAAGCACTTGGACTCATGAAAGTCCAAACAGGTGGGCAGATGGAATACAGCTAGAAGCAGCAATATTTAGATTCAGGCAGGCAGGCAAAGTCAGTGGCATCTGTCAGTGGGCAACAGTACCGCACTCAGGAACTGAGTCTGGGTCAGGATTGACATTTCCTTTCTTCTTAGAGAGAAAAATAGCACCTCAGATCTAAAATGACTGAGTAGAATGCTCTCAAGATCTGTTGAAGTTCTGTATTAAAAAGAGAGAGAGGCCGGGCGCGGTGGCTCAAGCCTGTAATCCCAGCACTTCCGGAGGCCGAGACAGGTGGATCACCAGGTCAGCAGATCGAGACCATCCTGGCTAACACAGTGAAACCCCGTCTCTATTAAAAAATACAAAAAATACAAAAAACTAGCCGGGCGAGGTGGTGGGCACCTGTAGTCCCAGCTACTCGGGAGGCTGAGGCAGGAGAATGGCGTAAACCCGGGAGGCGGAGCTTGCAGTGAGCTGAGATCCGGCCACTGCACTCCAGCCTGGGCGACAGAGCGAGACCCCGTCTCAAAAAATAAATAAATAAATAAATAAAATAAAAATAAAAAGAGAGAGAGTGACAATATCTGACACTTAACAGATAACATGAATGGAATGGAATGCCTAGCAAAAGTCCATATATTTTAAGTCATTAGATGCATTTTTGTTTTCTTTCTGATTCCCTTATCTCAATGCAATGTTAAAGACCAAGAAAAATTTGAGAATTAAGGGCACCTCCTTTCTAATCGAATGGCATCCCTGAGTTCTAAGCGATCTAGCTACCAGAGAGTTCTAATGAAAGATGTCAACAGCAAGGTCCGTGGAAAGAGCTTTGATAAGAAGGCCAGGGAAGGAAGAAAACAGTCTACCTGGGTTTGGGGCTGAGCACAGGTTTGTATTTGCTTTGTGAGAAGATTGTAAAGTTGTAAGACCATTGTACTGTGGACTTTGATGTGATCTCTTTGTATCCATGGGCTAATGAAGCCTGCGATGTTCAGAAACACACACACACACACACACACACACACAATTGCATGCATACCTCTTCTGTCTGTCTGTTCTTAACATATTATGTCTTAAGCACTTTTTCACATCAGTAAGTATATTTCTCAAATACATAATTTTATCTTGGCAGAATAATATTCCATCATATGACTGCACAGTTATTTATACAAATAATGCTCTCTCATTGCACACTTTTGAAAGAGTTGCTATAATAAATAACAGTGCAATGTTGTTACATTCTTGCATATAAATCTTTGACCACGTTTTCACTTCCCAGCATGGTGGTTACTGAATCATGAATATAGACTCCCTTAATATTGCCATATATTATTATTATTGCTTTGTATTGCCTGTTTGCTTTCCGAAAGGTTATGCTGATCTGTACTCCCACCACTAGGGAATGATGGCACCTAGAGGACAGAGAATTTTCAATCAGGTTTAAGGAAAACAGTACGTGAACTGATCAGCAATAAGGAGGAGGGATTTATTCTGAAATATTTCAGTTATGAGTTTGAGAACTGGGCCCAAGTTTTTATCTGAGGCATTGCTAAGGAAGCCCCTGTCTCCACAGACTAGCTCCCTCAGATTGGCCATGAGATAAAGAAGGGTCACAGCATCTGTCTTAAAGATGGTCAGAGCCATATTGTAGCAGAATTTTTTCTCTTCATTGTTTTAAATTCCCAGTGGTAGTAATCTAAATTTACACATTCTTAACAGAATGTTCCTTATGAAACTCTACAGCAACTGCTTCACTAATGCGATGCAAAGTGAGAAAATAGTAGCTGTCAGGCAACGTCTAAGAGGCAGGCCTTTCTCAACATCAGGTAGAAAGCAAAATGCTTGTATACTGCTGTGTGACAGAGGTCTGCTCCTAAGGAAAATAATGTCATTAGTAATCTTATCCCAGGGAAGTAAGTAGTGCAGGCAGCATACAAGGCTTTGGACAGCAATGCTGACTCCAGTACCTGTTGCAACCCCTTTCCATCTGCATGCCCTAGAGCAAATCACGGTTTTGTGTGTGTGTGTGATACAGAATCTCACTCTGTCACCCAGGCTGGAGTACAATGACACAATCTCAGCTGGCTCACTGCAACCTCCTCCTCCCAGGTTCAAGTAATCCTCCTGCCTCACCCTCTCAAGTAGCAGTGCCCACCACTCTCGAGTGCAGTGCCCACCACTCTCGAGTGCAGTGCCCACCACTGCACCAAGCTAATATTTTGTATTTTCAGTAGAGACAGATTTCACCACGTTGGTCAAGCCAGTTTCGAACTCCTGACCTCAGGGATCCACTCACCTCGGCCTCCCAAAATGTTGGGATTACAGACGTGAGCCACTGCGTCCAGCCAAGACTTCATTCATTAAATAATATTTTCTTAATTTGGTACATAAACTCTGCTTAAAAACACACAAAAACTGTGTTCCATAAGATACTATATACATTAAGATGTCTTCTAATATTATTTCTAATTATATGGATCTGGATAGTCAGTTCACATCAGTTTAAGGCTGATTCTTTCTGGCTATGTTTTCCCTTATAGGCTTTGGATCAGCAGTCTCAGGTACAAATATATCTCCTATCAGTTAAGTAGACTTCTTGTTTCCCTAAAATGTTATTGAATCCCCTGGCTCAGGGCTGTTTAGGGAGACCTGTGTAGGCCAGTTAAAACATACAGCTTGGGTCTAGTCTCTTCATGGCCTCACTGGCCCTGATAAGGACCAATTCATCTCAATGGTCACCTTAATTAAGATCAAGGCTTAGAGCAATGTTAGCAACCTCTAATGTTCCCGGGAACCAAGCAGGGACATAAATGGGTCTTGAGCAAAATGTAAACTAATAAATCAGCAGGGAGTCCTGTGACTAACACAAAGGCATTCAATTTCTATTTTTTTTTTTTTTTTTTTTTGCAAACACTGTCCCAGACATACAGAACATATCAGCATGCAGAATCAGCCCAGGGACCTGCCTATTTGTAAATCGTGCCAGAAATCTGCATATAATACATTTTTTCCTTGACGGTCTTGTTCAACTCCTCCTGTTCCCTAACTGGAAGTACACCATGGCTTTAGGAACTCAACCTTAGCAAAATAGTTTCCCTAAATGGGTCCCTTTTTCTCTTTTTAGCAGGGTAGGAGTTGCAGCAACACAAACATGTAGGCACAAGCACATTCAAACCAGAATACAGCTTCTGATGAGGCTTAGCTGTTACAAAAGTTTCTCATGTGCAGTCGTTTTTGAGCCTCATGATTACCTACAGGTGGGTTTTATTATATTGATAAATGAGGAAAGTACATTGAATAAATAAATAAGACTATCCATTGAACATGTATAGTCTTAGGTTGTGATCAAGATGGGTTTTAACTCAGAACTTTTAACTCCAAGTTTTCTACTCCTTCTAAATTATCATGTTGTAAATCATCTAGGTATCTGAAAATGTAACTCATAAATATACTCAGGCTTAGCCTGTGGTTTGCACTGAAATTAAATATTGAGCCACTGTCCTAGAAGGAAAAGATATTTTGTTAACAATTTTGGTTAAAGTCAAATATCTTAAACCTAGCATTTTTCTACATTGTTTTGGACATTTCTAGGTCCATTGGATATTCATGGAAATTACAAAATAAATGAACTTGTAGACAAAGAAAGGCAGGATATCTGAGTGTTTATACAAAGTTAAACCGATTAGGACTATTCTGAGCTTTTAATATTTTAACATGACTTATGACTCTGCAAAGAAGAGAAGTTCTAGTTTCTGTCTCATCTGCAACTGAAAAATGAGTCACAATATACAGTAGAGAAAATACTGTTAACATTAATGTCAGCCTTTAACTTTGATGAAGATCACCATGAGAAGATACAGAACTCAGCTCTCTGATGTGAAATGCAAAAATGTTGGCAGTAGAGGTGCTTGATTTTATTTATGACAACTAGTATTCGCTTGTCCACCCAGGGGAAGCATCTCATTGGGTGGGGCTCAGTGATCACCCCTTACCTGTAACCTTGACACAACCTTGTAGAAAAATCAACCAAAATATGGGTTTGATTAGCCTTGAGATTGGGATAATTTATTAGTTTGTAAGTAATCTGTTCCACCAAGGTTTTAAATTATAGTCTCTGTTAGTTGTAATCACACAACCAAACAAAAACCTGAACGACCTAGCAACATTCATCTCTAGGTTACTCCCCAGGCTCCAAAATATCATTCAAATCAATCCCTCTTGTCCATCTGCTGGATCTGTCTTCCAGTGGCTGTTTCTCATCTTCTTAGACCATGAGTCAAAAGCCTCTATTTGTACCCTAGTCCTTACTACCTCAGCACTGAGCACTTCTACCCGACTTTGCGACTCACCTTGATTATCTGATCAGTGTCACGGTTTCCTATGCCTCAGCATGGTTGCTGTCATTGCTAAGCATCTTTGGGACTTTGATTATGTTTTCCCTCTTATCTTCTCTCAGATTATACAAATCCCAAATGAAACTC
Organism: Colobus angolensis palliatus; assembly: GCF_000951035.1. NCBI lineage: Eukaryota > Metazoa > Chordata > Mammalia > Primates > Cercopithecidae > Colobus > Colobus angolensis. The sequence goes on along the minus strand of NW_012113141.1, from coordinate 16,125,647 downwards.
ACTTGTTACAGAAAACCATCTCTGACTACTTCAGAACTCATTTGCAGATAAAGTGGTGATTCCAAGAAGTTCAATTATTACTTTAAAATCATAGACTTGACAAATGACAAAGGCAAAGTAGGTATCCAGAAATGCAGAGCTCCAAAATGATGCCACTCTCTCCTTCTGCACTGTGCTTCAATCAGATCTTTCTTTTTTTTTAATCACTAGAATTGGGTGAAAACTATGTAAGACTTTCTATCCAATATAGGCCATTGAGGAACTATACACAAAAGGCGAGGCAAACACTGAGTCTGAAATTCCATTAACAGGAATATAATGTGTATATGCTTAGAACTTAGAACTGCAACACAGGCTCTCAAACAAACAAACAAACAAACAAAAAGGCTTTAATAAAATGTACTGAAAGGAAAAAAAAATCTCATTTTCTCTGAGGAACTATACCTCAGGGCAAATTTTCATCTGCAGGGGAACTGTTATAGAAATGTATTCCTTGCCATGGTTTACAGAGTCTTAATGCCTTTTACTTCCCATCAGACGTTCAGCATAGCAGCTGCAGGACTGTCATCTCAAGGAAGGGGAAGAACCTGTGTTACGTTGGTGTCTGATTTTATTTTATTCCTTTGACAGTTAGATTTTGCATCTTTCTTTTTTTCTCAGATAGCCACTCCCAACTTGTTTTGTAGCCTCATATAAGCTTTCATGGTTTATAATATTCACTTTTCATTCAAGTGAAAAATCTTATCTGTGATTAAAAAAATGTGTAATGGTAAAATTCAAACAAATGTCTATAACTCATATCAGAATATTTCCATCTTGCAACTGCAAGACTTAGGGTAACATTATGTTTATCACAGGTCTCAAGAGCCAAATGAGAAAAATCTATGCACTTCCTCTAAAGACAGAGAGAAAAGGGCACCCGGGAGAGTAGGTAAAGTATAGCCTCTCTGCCAGCCACAGTACCTGGGACAAGTAGTTTAACCTCCCTGGCCTGTTTCCTCATCCTCAAAATGGACTTAGAATGAACCTCCAGTTAAGACGCTTCTTGCTGCATTCTTCTCTCAGCCTGTGACGAGGCAGGGGGAAGAAGTAAGCAATGTTAGAAAATACCAATGAGTAGGTATCTCTCACTTATTCCTGGATTTCTGGATGGACAATGAACTTTGTACATTCCTAGCAGAAGATTTTTTATAATCAAATACATTTTGTAAAAGCCTTCTTTATGCCATCCTTGCTCAGGACAATGCTATGACTTGGCTGAACCCTCCCATGACTGTACCAGTCACCCTGGCCAATTTTAGTGGGTATAGGAACAGCTCATGCAGAAGACAGCCAGTCGCCCTTTTTCAAGGGATACAGAATTCCAAGGAATGTCATCTGGGGACGTCCCTTCAGAGTGGGGGCAGAAGTTTCTCTATCTGGTGTGACAGAATCTAACACACTCTTTTAAAACCCCATGCAAAGAATTTCAAAAAAAGTTCAAAGAAAACACATGGAAATATTAATAGTGGTTTCCACAGCATGGTGACAGCATTAGGCATCTTTAGGTTTATAATGATTTATTTAAATTCAGTGCAACAAAAGGAATCCTAGAAAATTACTTTTAATATAAAAATATGAACCACTTTATTCTGTTTTTATCTTGTTGAAATTGACTCTGGGAGATATTTTGCTATTAGAACCTATTATATCTCTGCTTCAAGTGAATTAACTGTTGTTTTGGTTTCATGGCAAGGTCAAAATGATTTATGAAAGCTATTTTGAGATTTTGTTTTTAATCTTTGAAAACATCAAAAACAGCAGAATTATTAAAGACATGGATAATTAGTTACTATTAAAATTAAAAGTCCACCCTTTGCTTCAGAACAAGGGTTTTTTCTTTCATTTCTGCAGTCATTATAATTCCTTCCAGGACCTCTCCCTGAGGCTATTCCTCTGAATGGCGCCAAAGGACGAGTGGCCCATGCTGCTCCAGGAAGTACTACATGCTCAGCCTTCGTAGGAGTTGCTCTGGGCAGGTCTTCACTCAGCAAGAGAAAGACTTGCTTCTGGACCCCAGGGCTTTAATATCTGCAGATGGGCCAAAGGCAAGTCACACTCATCTGTGTGCTGTTGCCTTTGCTTTCTTTTTGTTGTTGTTCCCATCTTTGAAATTAGATTTTTAATCCACAATACATGATTTTTTAAATTTTTATGTATGTATTTATTTATTTTTACAATTTGGTAACAAAAAGGTAGTCTCACAAATGGGCAATGAAGATCAGAACTTGTTCATTTGAGTATAATAAAATCTCACTGTTAAAATTCCCAATAGCAAGAGTTATTTTTCAAGCTTGATTCTCTGATATGAAATGAAAAGTGTAAAACTCAGGCATATCTGTAGGAATTTACACACATTATTATATACTAACAAGCAATAATGGATCCACTTAAAAAGCAGTTTGACAGAACAAATTGTTAGCAATAAAAAGGGATGTGAAATACTATTCTAGTGGCTTTTTTTTTTTCAACTTTTATTTTAGGTGCAGAGGGTACATGTGCAGGTTTGTAACATGGGTAAATGGCATGCCTCTGGGGTTTGGTGTACAAGGTGTGTCATCTCCCAGGTGGTAAGCATAATACCTGATAGGTAGTTCTTGATCCTCACCCTCCTCCTACCCTCCCACCTCAAGTAGGCCCCAGTGTCTGCTGTTACCATCTTTGCGTTCATGTGCACTCAATACTTAGCTCCCACTTGTAAGTGAGAACATGCAGTATTTGTCTTTCTCTTCCTGCATTATTTTGCTTCAGATAAGGGCCTCCAGCTGCATCCAGGCTGCTGAAAAGGATGTGATTTCACTTTTTAATGGCTGTGTAGTATTCCCTGGTTTACATGTACCACGTTTTCTTTAGCCAGCCCACCACTGATGAGCATCTAGGTTGATTACGTGTGTTTCCTCACACCCAGGTGTCGTCACACTTGATGAAAAAAGCTGCATGCCTTTTACTCCTCTGCCCCGACTCACAAATGTCTTAACAAACTTACACACATTTTAAATTAACAGTATTGAGCCACACTGGAAAACATCCAGGCAGCCTGTTGCAAGAACTGAGCCCTGGGGCTAGGAATGGTCAGATATGGATACCAAACCGAGTCTTGTAGCTGATTCATCCACAACCTGGGACCAATTACCCCAGTCTTCTTCTTTGAGTTGAAGATTCTTTTTATGTTAAATGAAAGCACAGAGTAGCTGATTATGGTATCCTTCATATCAAACTGTCTATGATTATGAGCTCCTAATGCTTGACAAAGCTTAAAATAGCTAATCAAAATTTAATTTAAACATATAAATGCAAAAATATTCAATTCCAGTAATCTCTTACACTTTTTCCTTTAGAACTTCTGAGCATAAAGTTTACTCCATGGTATAATACAATAAGCTAAAATATCTCCAAAATGACAATCAATCTGGAAACATCTAGACCACATAATGTATGCTAAATGTACTACTTTAATTTTCTTTTCAAAGAAATAAGCAGAAATCCACTCCATCTTGCATATTAGCATATAATATATACAAAGTACGCATTCTTACAGCCTGGACCAAACATAATTATATTTATTTCTCATGTAATACGCTCACTTTTATAATATTTAATTGTATGTTACGTGGTAACAATTGCTATAGAATATTGACTAGCTTTCCCTTGTCGAAATATATAAACAGATATATAACTTGATCTGATAATATGCTTTGAATGTCAATTTGCCTGTGCTTTGAACTCTATGACTGAAACACTGTCATAAAATAGTACAGATTTTAGAGCAAAGCTGGGAAAAAAGAAGTCCAAACAAATAAGGATCTTCTACAGGACTGCCTGCCCTTTGGAAGGATGCCAGCCCTCAGAACGCTGCCTGGACAGCTGTGCTTAGAGTTTCTACCACTTCCTCAATTACGATACTGTATCTGTACTTCTATGAATAATCTATCTGATTCCAGAAAAACAAACTTGAGATAAATATTTCAGTGTAAGAGATTTATGGGGTAGTGTACTTGGGAACAATACCTGTAAGTATTGGGATGATCAGAACCGCCCAAAGGAAGAAATTAACTCAAGATGTATCGAAGATATAAATATAAGAGCTGAAATTATAAAACTCTTAGAAATAAATCCATAGGTGTAAATCTTCATGACCTTGGGTTAGGCAATGATGTTTTAGATATAATACCAAAAGCACAAGCAACAAACCAATAAAAAAGATAGCCTTGACTTCATCAAAATGACAAACGTTTGTACTTTAAAGAACACCATGATGAAAGTGAAAAGACAGCACAGAGAATGGGAGAAAATATTTGTAAATCATATAACTGATAAAGGACTTGGATGCATAACACACAAAGAACTCTGACAACTCAGTAATAAAACATGACCAACTGACTGGGTGCAGTGGCTCACCTCTGTAATCTCAACCCTTTGGGAGGCTGAGGAAGGAGGACGTCTTGAGTCCAGGAGGTCAAGGCCAGCCTGGGCAACACAATGAGACCCTGTCTCTAAGAAAATAAGTTAGCTGGGCATGGTGGCGCACACCTGTATTCCTAACTACTTGGGAGGCTGAAATGGGAGGATGACTTGAGTCCAGGAGGTCAAGGCTGAAGGGAGCTGTGATCATGCCACTGCACTAAAGCCTGGGTGACAGAGTGAGACCCTGCCTAAATAAATAAATAAATAAATAAATAAAAATAGAATGTGTCTACAATTTAAAAATGGACAAAATATTTGTATAGACATTTCTCAAAAAAACATATAAAATAGCCAGTAAACACATAAGAAGATGCTCAGTATTACTAGTTGTGAGGCAGAGGAAAAGAAAAATCACAATAGACTGCCACTGCACACCCACTACTACTATAACTAGAATCAAAAAGACAGATAATAGCAAGTACTGGGGAGGACATGGAAAAATTGGAGCCCTGCATTTTTCATTCTCACATTGCTGGTGAGAATGAAAAATGGGGTAACTCCTTCAGAAAACAATTTGACAGCTTTTCAATATGTTAAACATAAAGCTACCATATAACTCAGCAATTCCACCCCCGGGTATATAGAGAAGAGAATTAAAAACACATGTCTATTCAAAAACTTATACATGAATATTCAAAGAAGCATTGTTTATAATAATCAAAAAGAGGAAAGATGCCTATCAGTTGATAAAAAGATACACTGTGGTATATCCATGCAATTCAATATTATTTGACAATAACAAATGATGAAATCGTGTTGCATGTTACAATGTAGATGAACCTTGAAAAGTTAATGCTGAGTGAAAGAAGCTAGATACAAAAGGCTACATAAGTATAATTACATATAAAATAAAATGTTCAGAACAGGCAAAGCCATAGAAACAGAAAGTGGATTACTGGTTTCCAGGGAATGGAGGTAGGTATGAATGAGGGGCAACTACTAATGAGTATGGATTTTTGTTGTTTTTTTGTTGTTGGTTTTGGTTGCACTGGAAGGACAAGGAAGGTGATGAAAACTCTGGAATTAGATAGTGGTGATATTTGCACAACTTTATGTATATACTAAAAAACTACCGAATTTTATACTTTAAAGGGGTGTATTTTATAATGTGTGAATTATATGTCAATTAAAAAAAGAATTGGGTCTAGGGAACAAATGAACTGTAATGCAGTTGCAACGGAGACCTCAGTCAAGCCCTGGGGTTGGTCTGAAGATAAAATTTTTCTGAGATGAGGGAAGAGGGCTAGGTCCCTGTGTCTACCAGCTGCAAGATGCTAGCTGACACCTGTGTCAGCTCTCCTCCGCAAAGGCAATTCTGGAAGAAGAGATACACATTTGTGAGCTCTCAGTTGTCAGCAGCCAAGCCTCCCAGTAGCTGGGACAATCAGTGCCTTAGTCCTGACTGGGAGTGGGGAATGTTGACGGTGCACCATTCTGACCACATAACAACAGTCTTCCTCACCACTCTCTCAGCTCTGTAAGCCTAGAACCAAGTCTGATAGGTTCACCATCACATTCCAGTGTCTTGATAAATGTGTGAGATGAGTGAATGATGTTTCTTTGGATTTGTTCCCACTTCAGAATCCCATATCCTGGTTCCCAAAGCCTATCCCTGCTTTGTTCTGAGAGTTTCTCTAAACCATTAGAACATCTGCCTTACTCTCAAAGCAGCCAGTCTCTAAGGATGTTCACTTTTTCATTTCAGTGCTCTTACATCCCCACACCTATTAGTCCTGCAGGTACTAGAGAAACACCATTTGTACTTGCCCTCTGTCCACAGGTAGGATTACCCTAAGGAAGATTTTGTCATCTTTGGCTCTCAGAGGAGAAAAATAACCTGGAGTGGCAGATTATGATGTAAATGCAAGTGTCAGACGGTGAGCACACAAATGAATACCCAGATGATCTCTCCGGCAGAAGCAGGAAAAGTAAAAGGGGAATAACAATGATGAGGCTAGCACTCTACAGCGGGTATACTAGGCATTTGAATTGTTATCCTAGTTAGCCGCAGTCAGCCTCTTAGCCCGCTATATACTTGAGAGTAGTGAGGAAATTAAATAGCTTATTCAATCTCACACCACTTTTTTGAAGCTTTGGGGCTTAGAACAAAGGAAAGACCCCATAGTGGCCACTTGCAGGGAAAGGTAGCTTCAGTTGTCTGGGTTCTCTGTGGTCCAGAATCTTAATCAAGCCACCCAGACTCCAGGACAGGTTAGTGATGGGACTGGAACTGGCCTCACAAACCCAGGCAGGGCATATTGGACATATCTTCTGCAAAATGCTGCCTACTAACCATTCCCCATACTGGATTCCACATTAAACATCTGCCCACCTAACCAGAGTGTGTGCCTCCCATTTCTAGGTCTCAATAACCTGGGGTCCACTTGAGCCTGCCACAGGCCACCTCTAGAAATCACACCTGCAATCACCTTCAGAACAATTGTGTAGAGCAAGTTATAACCCCAGAGATCCTCTGAGTAGTCAAACTGGGAAAAACCCAGAGTACAGTGTTGGCACCATGCATTTAGACCTTTGTGGTAGTTCTTGGACAAGGACCCATTGGCTAGCGCCTCTCTCCCTGCTGGGTTGCTACTCAGGAAGCCTTCCCTGCTCCTGAGCCCAGGAACTCCCCATCTCAGATGTGCGTAGACACCTGTCCTGCTCAGCTTGCAGGAGCTTCCCTATAGTCTGGGTCTGTTTGGACTCAGACTTCTGGAATATGGTGTTGAAGCATGGTCCCACATTATACTTTGGACAGTTGTTCCTGCTGGAAAATTCTCTGGGCATATCCTGGTAACTACTCATTATAAGTCCAGTTTGCACTCATCTCTGAGAAACAGAGCTGTTTTTGCCAGTTCTGTTGCTTTTCAGGGAAACATAAACCCGCTATGTTTTGGTCCTGTGGGTCTGCATTGACTCACATGTCTGCAGGGAAACCGAAGACCACGCTGGCTGCTGCTATAATTTTAGAATCCAGTTCTGCCTTTTGCAAACCCAGCTGGCATGTGGTGGGCAGGGGAACAGGGAAGCGGGGAGAAATGTACCATTCAACCTTTTCACCATATTCAGAAGAGTAATTGTTTAGATCAAAAAGGGAAGTGGAAGGTTCAATTATACATTGAGTGTCAGTCTTTTTATGTACGTTGTCATATTTGAACCTCAGAGTAATGATGAGTATAAGTTAGTAATATCTCTATTTTTCAATGGGAAAATGTAGTCAGGGAAATCAAGTGACTTGCCTGAAAGTTCTCTGCAGATGTTAAATGCAGTATGGCAATTCTAACCTGGGATTCTCAGACGTCTAGATTTTCATTCTGTGTACTCTGCAGGGCTGGCTTTCTAAAGAGGTCACTTATAAGTGTCACTTATTATACTTACTAAGCTTATAGATTTCCAGGATTTTCCCTCAAATCTGATTCAGCAAGTCTCAGACAGAGCATAGGAATCTATTTTTTTTTTTTCAATTAAGTGTGGGCAAAACTTCACTTAACCAGACTATGCGTCTGTCCTTTCCCTTCCCAGTGACAAGGACTGATAATTTAGGAACCAACTTTAAATTTTGAAGGCAGTGGCAAGATGACTTTGGATGCAGTGTGGACAATAAATTTGGAGACAGAAGAAATTACCAGTAAAAAGGCCCTTTCGGAGGCTATTTCTGTTATGCAGTTGAGAGGAAATGATGTCTTACACTTACAAAAGGGCAGTAGGGCTGGAAAAGGGAAGAGGGGAGGTGACTGTGTGGGGCAGAGGGACAACGTGATGCCACAAAGAGGGCAGCTCAGCTATGTGGCTCTAGGTCGCCTTTGCTCAGGTGAGTTCTGGTCCATCTGACTCTGTGATGGTGCTTGAAATAAAACAAGGTCATGGAATGGATAGAAAAGAAATAAGAAGTAAATGTCTTGCTTAAATAAGACAGTAGAATTGGAGCCATTTTTAAGATATTCACAGTCTTTGAAAGCATTAAAGCATTTCTCTAGTCTTTTTAACATGCACCCAAAAAAATGTTTTTGATCTTGCAGTTGTAAAGAACTGGAATGAAAGAATAAGAGAAAACTGAATGAAAGCAAGGGAAGACTCTAGTTATTTCATCATTTATCTATTCTCTAATGAGAAACCACGAAAATGATTAAAAGAAAGGTCACCTTTTATTTAGCAGTAGGGAATGTATACTGAGAGTTGATGTTCTGAACTACTTAACAAGATGAACTCAAATCTGGAATCATCAACACTTAGAAATAGCTAGTTTTTTACAATAAGTAGACAGCAGCCAATAAGTAGCAGAGGATACTTACCTGATGGCCTATCTTCTCCTGTACGTTGCTAATATAATTCAGAAGTTTTAAAGGGCTTTGATTTCAATGAAAAAGCAATTTCAATTGATTAATAAAAAATTTGAGGGCTGCATTTATCTGCTTATCTACTTGTCTTGTTAGAGATGCTCTGAGTATAATAATTTCCAGGCCCAGGCTATGTAGGAGCAGATGATATCAACATAAGAGATCTCAAAGTCACAAAAATGTGATAAGACAAAAACCAGAGGGTGTTTCCACTCTAAATTAAGGGCCAGAAAGCCCACTGCCAATATAAACAGAAGGAAATGGAAAGTAGAAAAATAAAAGTGAAAGTTTATTAGGAATTTAATATATGCCAGACACTGTGATGTATTTATTTCACCTGATCCTCACAGCAATAATGAGACACAGAGATTCACAGATGGGACAGCTATGTGTGAAAGTTTGTAGCTTTTCAGTGGAAAGTATAACTGATAGATCTAAGTCATTCATCTGATGTTAAGTGTCAATTCCCCTTCAAGTAAGAATCATTCCACTCTTCTCTGTTATTCAAATCTCTCCTCATTTTTAGTTGTTAGCCTTTTCACTCACTTTATTACTCTTGGAAACCAACCTGTAAGTAGACTGATATCCTGGGGGCATTCCTGGACCCACCTGTGTTCACTGAGTTTCTCCATCTTTCAAGGTTCAGTGCTGTGGATCCCCCTCTAAAATGCCCTCCCAGAGTGCTGCTGCCTATGGCAAGTTCTGCTTCACTCCATGGAGGGTGCTTTTCACTAATACTGTCATTTGCAAATTGCAGTACTAAACCCAGCCTTGGGCATTCTCTTTCCATACTCCTCTATTTTCTAACTCTTTCCATTGTACTGGATGACAAAGCATGTAAAGCCTGCAACAAGGTCTTAAAAAGCCTTTTCCTTCTTATGGAACTCAGCAAAGGACCCAGAGTAATAGATGTTTCATTACTAGCACAAACAACACTAACGACTGTAGGTCTTCTAAAATGCTTCCACTTCTGTTGTCTCATCTATTTTAGTATGTCACCTCATCAAATACTCATAAGAATCTTCGATAAATATTATAGTTTACAGTAATTATTACATTATGCTGTAATGGATATTTTTTCCTTCAGGTTACATTTAGGGTAACAAAGGATCAGAGAGGATACAGTCATTGGTGCAAGGTTACACTGCTGGGAAATTGCAGCTGCCTTTGCTGCTTCTCTTAGTGTCAGTGCTTGATATTCATTTGATGAATAAGTAAATGGGTAAATTAAAATTCCTAGCAGGTCTCCTAACACCAAGCTTTCTACCACATCATTCAGAATGATTTATTTGACAGTTTATGTATGCTTATGTTTTTCACATAAAGTCTTATTCCAGCATAGTTGACATAGCATTGGCTTTACAAAATCTCACAATTAATTATTGTGAATATCAAACTCATTAATTAAGACAGAGAGAAAACAATAGCTAACCTAGTTTTAAGAGAAGTAAATTCTTCGTTAATGATGATTTTAATAAAAGTAATGTCTGCTTCAAACAAGGGAAAGCTTGAACACTTGGCAGTCTGAATGATCCCAATTACAAAATACGCCTAATTACGTCTTTAAAAACTTTCTTAAGGGCATTATCATAATTACTTAGGATTTTTTAAAAAATCATTAAAATACATCCAATTTTTTCTTTTCAAAGTAAATAGTTTTGGATGCAGCAGGTCAATAACAGTTTCTCTCCAAAGCAGAAATTGAATTTCAAATAAAATTGTATGGACAATCAAATGTATTTAACATTTAGAGCACAAAGCAGGGCTGAGAGAATATGTTTTTCTAAATGGCAGGTGGATCAGGGAAAGGCAGGAAGAGGTGAAGTGTGTTGGGACACAGTGGAAAATGCTATAAAGTCCTCCCTTCATTAGAATCAGAAACTTGATGGGAACACTCAGATAGATCTGTCCAGCCTGGACTTTATGTGTAACAATAGCCGGAGAATTTTAATTTGCAGCTTTATGCAGAGAAAAAAAAAAGAAAGGCTCTTCCACCCCCTGCCAGACAGGACAACATATACATAAAAGCATGCTTAAAGTTTAAAAGTCTCAGGTTCGGGTCTCAGTGTCCAGACTATTCTTGAGAAAGAACAAGGGAAGACTCATGGCCCAGGTGTCTAAAAGAAGAAAACCTTTCTTCTTTCTAAAACAAGAAAACCATCTCCTCCTGTCTGTGTTTCCTTCCATAGGCCTCCTGTCCTGCAATGGTCTGATCCCTCCTGAGAAGTTAGTTCCCTCTTCCACAGCCTCCTGAAGTAGGAGATTTGCAGGGCTTGTTTCCCAGACCAAAGGACACTGGCCAGAACCAGCAAGTGGCACAGAAAGCAACCTCTAGTTGCCCTCACTGCCCATCAGCATAAGACTCTCCCACCAGTGCCATGACAGTTACAAATGCCATGGCAACACTGAGTTTCCACCCCTTTACATGTCAGCACCTGGTAGTCACCATCCCATTTTTCTAAATAACCCACCGCCTAATCTGCATACAATTAATAGTGGGTTTAAATGCAGCTAGACAACAGCCCATACATGGCTTCTGACCATGCACTGCCGATGGGCTAGCTCTGCTCTGTATGGAGCAATCACCAAGCATAAACACTGCTGCTTAAGTAAAGCTGCTTTCTTCCATCTCAGGCTTGAGCAAAACCAAGAACCTTCTCTGCATCACACTTATTCATCATAAATTGTTCTTACAGTTTGCCTAGTGACGCAGCTCTGTCTTCCTAACCTGAGGAAGCTGGGTCTTCAATGGATCAGTCACATTATTCTGTGCATTCAGCAGCCACCATGTGGAAGCTGCTATACAAAAAAGAAACAAGGGAGAAAGGCTCTAATGTCTTTTCAGTAGAGAAGTGCCCAGGGAAACAGACCTTTTTACGGCTGCTGCATTGAACTTCTAGTGTAATATCCTGGCAAACTTCCTTACCAAGAGCAGCCCTGTTCATCCGTTTAGTCCATCTTTATTCAGTGTTTTGGGGCATATATTTTGATTCTTCACGGAGACAAGAGTCCAGGCTTACCTGAATCAAACTTGGACCAATTTGAACAAAATAACCAGGAGTAGAGGTAAGAGAAGCAAACAAAGCAAGTGTATGCAAAAAAGAAAAAGAACCAACAAGACACAAGTGCCTGGGAACAGGCCACAGAACTCTGAGAAATGTGAGATTTATACGAAATGGCAATTTTCATTTTTCAGGCTTAAAATATAGAAAAAGTCTACCATATCAGATTTGTAGTCCTAGCTCGGGCACCATTTGACTTTCGGTAATTTATTTAATATTGGTGGGCTTCAGTTTTATCAGCTATTAAGTGGTAATTTTGCTATTGAAATCTGTAGCTTGAGAGATTCATTGAGGTCCTGGAAGAAAGGCAGTCCAGGAACCAAAATGTTCCAAAGGCCACAATGATACAGAAGGGTCTGTTACTTGGAAAGCCATCAGTAGAATTGCTGAATTAAACGGGAAGAGACAAATGCACAATGAAAGACTGGAAACTGGGGCAATCTTTTCAGCAGCATGGAAAAGGCAAGATCATTGAGAATTTAAAACCAAAACTGATACAATTTCTTCTACTTCATAGATAAGTACAGTTTCGTTCAGGAAAATACTTTGTAACTTTCTAGTAGAGAAGTCCTCATTTACGAAAATACCCACATATTCCTCCATACAAAATGGAACACTCTCAGGGCTGGTCTGGGAGAATGAGGACTGCAACAAAGATGTTACATGTATCTAATGTCCAGAGCTGGGTGCAGGGATGCCAGCTGCAGCAGGAGAGGCATGGCTGGGGCTGCATGCTCTGTGGAGCCTGTGGAGCCTGTGGGAGCCTGAAACAGGTGGGAGTCCCACCTCCTTCTGAGTTGGGGGTGCTGAGGGTGGCTCAGTGTGGGCCTGCAGGCGCCCCTCCACTTGAACAGCCTGCGCACCATGGACAACATGATTAAGGAAGTGGGAGGCAGACAGGTTCCTGTGTGGGAAGGGGTAAAGCCCCACCTTCAGGTGGAATTCCAGGTGGAGTTCACTGCCAGGAGTGAGAACTTATGGTGCTTTTTCTGGGCCCACCCATGGCTACCTGTGGACCAATCAGCATGCATTTCCTCCCTTCTGAAGCCCAGAAAATCCCTGGACTCAGCTAGGCTCACAGAAAGACATCAGGAAAACCTGTCTGTGAAAAGGAGCTACCCACTCTGGGTCTCCTCTCCGCTGAGAACTGGACACTCATCGGGATGACCTGCCTGTGGAAAGGAGCTACCCACTTCGGGTGTCCTGAGAGCTGTTTTGTTGCTCAGTGAAGCTCCTCTTTGCCTTGCTCACCCTCCAGTTGTCTGCATACCTCATTCGTCTTGGATGTGGAACAAGAACTCAGGATACACCAAATGGTGGGACTAAAAGAGCTGTAACAAAAAACACGGCTGAAACACCCCACTTCCCACTTGCCACATTGTGGGTGACAAGAAAGAGAGATCTGTGGCCCTTCAGGGAGCCCAGACCTAGGGGACTGCCCAGCCAGGTCTGTGACACCCTCTTTGGGGCTCTGTGGTTCCTGGTGTCTCCAAGCTTCTGGGTAACACCATGTTCCCCTCGTCCAGATGCAGATGCCCAATTATACCATTCAACCATGACACGCGGACCACATCTGGTGCAGCCACAGCTTCACACAGAGTCGAGACCTGTGCTAGCTCCTGGAACTGCCTGCCCTGCCGCAGCAGCCAGCATGCCTAGCTAGTGCACAGTGGCCGGCCCCTGTGCTTGCTTGCCTACACACCCCTCACTGCTGCACCCCTGGCTCACCCTTAGGAGGTGTGGGATCCAGGTCAGTAGCATGAGCTGAGCACAGCCTGCCAGTCCAAGTGGTCAGAATGAGCCCAGCAGGTGTGAGCAATACTTAGGCAGAAGGTACAACTGGACACAGAGGTTTCCAGCTGTTGAAGTGACACCTGGAGGATCCCATGACGTATCCACATGTTACAATGAGAATATTGAGATTTCTAGACCAAAGGGAATTTATAAGTTCATGACATCAGGAGAGGAAAGAGAAGGGTTCTAGTCACATGGGGGAAGGCAGAGAGCTCAAGAGAAAGATCAGGAAGAGAAAATTTTGGAGGAAATTTAGGTAGTAGACACACAAAATTTAAAGAAACAAAAGTGTCAAATCTCTCATGATGTTTGTTGTAAGCTTTTAAGTGAACACCTCCTATAATTCCCCAAAGCTTTGCTATTTCTTTGACAAATGGTGGGGAAATCAATGAAATGGAACCAGGTCCCACATTTGGGCCAAAGAGTAAGGAGCAATTATTCCAGGTGAGATGTAAGGGAGGTCCTGAGTTTAACTGGAATAGAACATGAAAGCAAAAAGTGCCCGGGCATTTTACAGAAACTCTGGAGAAGGCACAACAAACTTTCATCAGGATGCCATAGCAAATTTTTCAAAATTATTTCCTAGGACGATATGACCCAAGCCAAGCTCTCACTAACATGGGTTTTGGAAGATACTTCTTTAAACCAGGAGGACAGCGATGACTGCAATCCATGATCTCAGAGCAACAATCATAAGAACGTTTTTCTAGAAGCAGATAAGCATGGCGGGTTTGGACTTTTGCTCCAGCACTGAGTATCTTTGTGATCTCCAGAAGTCTATGCAAACTTTCTGTACTGCACTTTCCTCCTCTGTAAAATGGACATAGTCTCAGGTGGCACAACACAGAGTTGTGAGGATTAAAGGAGGCCTCTCACATAAAGTGCTTAATCGACTGCCAAACATGATAGTGTGCAAAAGTGTTCACTATGACTCAAACAGACTTAGTGCTGAAAGTGAAGTAACATGATATTTATAGAAGTGCTTTGTAAATCATACAGAAAATACATGTGAAATTTTTGGTTATTACAAAATGAAAATAAAAGAGTAAAATTCTGACTTCCTGGTTCTAAAACTCAAAAAATAATTCTCTCTTAGGCTTTATAGGATGAATTGTTTTCTCATGGGTCAGAAGTAGCTGTTGGCCTTTCTACTACAGAGGCATCATGGAAGGATGAGAGAATGCTAAATTATTTAGCACAAGGATCAACAAATTTCCCATATCATAAACCTAGCTCCCCAGGCTTCCTCATCTGTGGTAGGTAGACTTAGGGGAGAAGCCCCACGTGGCCTCTGGGTTTTAAAATGTGCATTAGCATTTACTAGTAATGATAGCGATTAATATTATTTATAAAATTAATCCTAGGCAAATCTCTAAACACTTACCCTGTTCTACTCTTTAATGTAAATTAATGATCATTTTATCTTTCTCCATTTCAGTTCAATTAGAATCCATAGTAGTCTATGAATTGGTATGTTTGCCAAAGTTAACTCAATAGTGTATACAAATAGTGGTCAATGAAAAGACCTGTTTGGAAAGCTACATGCTGACATAATTGAAAACCACTTGGTTATGAGTCATAGAGCTTGGGAGGAAATGCTTTCATGTGCTGCAATTCAATGATACTACAAATTACATCAAAGGAGATCCTGATAAAGCCTGCAAAGATGATGGTGAACAGTGATTAGCAATGAAAAGAAGAGCATTCCTGGGAGTGAACCATGCCACCTGCACAGAGTACGTGTAACTTCTAGGTAGCAGCCCTGATGCTCCATGAATCTGGGACTGAGGAGTCACCCGCCAGGCCAGCTGCTGTTTCCTATAGTTCGTTCAAGACCTGTGTGTACACACATTCCAAGTCATGCTTCAGACATAGCTTTGGGCCCTCAGTTACTTTAAAAATTAAAATTGGGTTTGGAAAAGATCATTTCAATATACAATCTCTAAATCTGATTTGTCAATGATTTTTATGGTCCCTACCACAAAAGTCTGAAACGTGATCAGATCTAGGAGTTAAGAGAATGAATATAAATGAGATTGTGTCACAAAAGACAACCCATTTAATTAATAAGCATTTTCCGAGCATATTGTTGATAATGCAAATAAAGGTGTAAAAGTGTAAATAAAGATCTTTGTCCTCAAGATTACCATGCTCTCGAGGAAAAGTCTCATATGGAAGCAGCTACAATGTTATAATGCAATATACTGAGACTTATTTAAAAAGGTATAGGCTGGGCACAGTGGCTCACGTCTGTAATCCCACCACTTTGGGAGGATCACTTGAGGTCAGGAGTTCGAGACCAGCCTAGCCAACATGGAGAAACCTCATCTCTATTAAAAGTACAAAAATTAGCCAGGCCTGGTGGTGGATGCCTGTAATCCCAGCTACTCAGCAGGCTGAGGCAGGAGAATCACTTGAGCCTGGGAGGAAGAGGTTGCAGTGAGCTGAGATTGTGCCACTACACTCCAGCCTGGGCAACAGAGCGAGACCCTGTCTAAAAAAAAAAAAAAAAAAAAGAAGGTATGAATAATGATGAATAATGTACTTTGTGTCTTTTTTACTTAACTTGATTGACTCATCAAAACACTCATACATTTTAGATTTAGGACATGCTGTAGTCTGCCTTGAGTGATATGAGCACAGGTTTCAAAGATTGATGCCTGCTGATAAATTTCTTGAGTTATTGCATGACTGAAAATGTCTTTCTGTTGCTATTACATTTAAGGACAACATGTCAAGATGTAAAATCTTGGTTCACATTTGATTTTTCTAACACTTTGATAGATTTTTTTTTTTTTTTTTTACTTCCTGGTTTTGACTATTGCAGAGGAGAAATTCAAATTTTGTCTGGTTATCTTCTTTGAAATAAACCTTTTTTTGTACTATGTAGCAGAAAACATCTAACTTTTGCTTTGAGGTTTCAAAACTTATCAGAAAATGTCTACATGTTAGTTTGTACTGAGTAATTTTACTTGAGTGTGATAAGCCAGGTTTCTCAATATTTTCATGGTCCTGAGTTTTGTGTCATTTTTAACTCTCACGCTAATTTTTATCTTCTGAGAGGTTGCTTTTGCATCCTGAGTACGCTTTTTAAATTCATCTTTTGTTTTATTGATGTGGTTTTCAGCAGTGTTGATTCTACATTTTCCATATACAATAAAGATCTTTTTTTATTTCACCCACATTTTACTACAATTATGCCTGTTTAATAGAAACACTATTATTTTTTATCTCAACCAGGATTTAAAGAAAAATAGCTAGGTTTAACATTTTATTTTGTTTAATGTCAAAATGTAAATTTCAAAGTAGACTTTTTGTTCTTGAGCCGAAGAACCTTCATTGTTTGGTTGGTTCTGGTAATTTGCCTCAAGGAAAAACAAAACAAAAAAGCAAAACAAACCACATATCTTTAAATCTGGGTTGTTAATTTTCAGCACTTTTACCAGAAATCTAGGTGCCTTGCTTCTCAAAGGATGATTCAGGGACTAGAAATATCGGCATCAACTGAGAGGAGCCTGGGAGAAATGGAGGATCTTAGATGCCCACCCAGACATAGTGAACTGGAACCGACATTGCAACAAGATCTCCACAGAATTATATACACATTAACCTTTGAGAAACCCTGGTCTAGAGGTGCCATGTACTTGGTTGTTGGGAGTCATTTAACTCAGCTGAGACAGCAGGCTTCATACTAACACTGAAGCCAGCTGACATCTCTGTAAGTTTCTGTCTCTAAAGTATGGCTTGAAGGCAACATGTCTGCCAAGCTCTGGTGTGACCAAAGATTGTAGAATCCAGTCTACAAGGTGTTTTACATGTTTATTCAATCAACTATCATGGTTTCTTCCCTGAAGTATGGATTAAGACAGACTGGGCAGGTTCCTACTGCCTGTCACCTTTATTCTTCACTTGTTCTGCAAGTGTTACAACAAAATCTAATAGGAAGGTAGCTCTAAGCCAAATGGGTCACTGGTATCTCCCCAGAATTTCACCATTGCAGGGGAAACAAAAGCTGGTTAAAATTCCGAAAACTTTAGAAGGTCACCACAAGCCTCTCTTTCTAAAAAGGGAACGCGCATCTTTGACGTACGAGTTCTTTCTGTCCTTTAGTTTATTCAATGGATATTTAATGATACAGAAGTAGGCTCTGGTGATATGGCAGTGAACAAACAGGTGAAGCTTCTTCCTTCATAGAGTTTGTTATCTAGTGAAAATATCAACACTACAAAACAAATCATGTGAAGACGGCTATAAGTCATATGCAACAATATAAATCATGGTAAGAAGCTAGGCAGGCATTCGTTGCCAGGCATTTGTATGTATATACACTTGGGAAACAGATATGGCTATTTTGCAAAGGAGGTTCAAAGAAGCCCCCAGTGAAAAAGTGAATTTCAGTGGAGATTTGAAGGAAGTGAAGGAAGGGGCCCTGCAAATGACTAAAGGAAGAACATTGCAAGTAAAGGACACACAAGGACACCTCTCCACAGCAGGGCAGTAATATATTTTATTATGAAAATTCATAAGAAATTAAAGATAAAAATGTATGACATACCCATTAAAATTAGATAACAAGTCCTATTTTTAGTGGCTTTTAACTATTAATATCTTGCATGTCTCCCCATTCTTCCTATTGCCAGTGTCCTAATTCACACCCTCAGCATCACTGGCTTGGACTATTGCAATCTCTTCTTTTTTTTTTTTTTGAGATGGAGTTTCCCTCTTGTCGCTCTGACTAGAGTGCAGTGGTGCGATCTTGGCTCACCACAACTTCCGCCTCCCGGGTTCAAGCAATTCTCCTGCCTCAGCCTCCTGAGTAGCTGGGATTACAGGCACCCACCACCACACCCAGCTAATTTTTGTATTTGTAGTAGAGACGGGTTTCACCACGTTGGCCAGGCTGGTCTCAAACTCCTGACCTCAGGTGATCCACCTGCCTTGGCCTCCCAAAGTGCTGGGATTACAGGCGTGAGCCACTGTGCCTGGCCTGCAGTCGCTTCTTTACTGGTCTGTTTGTCACTAGTCATGTACTAATCAAGTCCATTTTCAAGCAAAAATGAACCTAGTGCAACAGCTCAGCCTAAAACTCTTCAAAAACATACACATAGAAAAAAACAGCATTGGAGATCCACTGCTAAATCATTCACAAATGTCAATCCCAAATGGATTTGATACTTAATTATAAAAAGCAGATCTTTAAAACTTTTCAAAGAAAATAGACCCATACATATCCATAACCCTAGGGTAGGGCTACTTTAAAACAAGACACGAAACACACAAAGAATAAGGATGGATTGAAATCTTTAACTGTATTACAATTAAGAACCTCTGCCTATCAAAATCACAGGGCGAGCCATAAACTGGGAGGTAATTTACAAGACACATAATTGGCAAAGGAATTAGTATCCAGAATATATAAAAAATACCTGTCCTATGAATATCAAATAAGAACAAACAACTTTCAAATCAGGAGTGGGCTTTCACAAGAGCAGAAATATAAAAATCAACAAGTTATAAGAAAAAAATAACCTGTCTAGAAATTGGATTATTGAAATGCCTTTACAACCCAGTAGATTATCTTAAATTTAAAAGAAGTAACGAAGTATTTATTGACAAGGTCATGGGAAGCAGATTGTGAGAATGGGGGTGTAAATCACTGAAAAAAAAATTGGAAAACTACTTAGGATTATCTCTTGTAAAATTAAAGATGAACATTTCTTACATAAAAATTCTCCAGTGTTATTGATAGTAAAGCAAAAATCTAGAAACAAGAAATGTAGTTGAAACACAAATGAACCCTGAGAGTAAACAGCCACATTAATCAACAGAGACTAATCTCATAAACATAAGGTTGAATTTCTTAAAAATCACCAAAATATACATTATGTGTTAAACTATTTAAATAAGTTTCCGTATGATAAGATACAATGTATTATGGGGACATAGACAAACTTAAGAATGCTAAAGAAGGTAATTTATGTCTCAGAGGAGCACAGGACTGGTCTCAATGGTGTTATTATGTTCACATTTTTTACATGGGGTAGATGGGAATATCAATATTTTTTTTTTCACATTTTAGAAATATATATTTTTTGTATAAATGATATATTTTATGTTTATAAAGAAGAAAAATGAGTGTTGAAAACAGTGGATCTTTGGTTCAAATCCCTTATCTTCTACTTTGTTTAATATGCCCTGAGAGTCACCATTTTTTTCTCCTTTAAATACGCAACTGAATTACATACACAGTCACTAGCACAACCATTGGCAAATAGAAAGTACTAAATATATATTGGATAATATGGGAGTGGGCTCTTCAATGGCCTCTCCTGGCTGTTCCCTTCTTTGCATGGTACATGTGTTGTCTTGAACTGGCCTTGGCCCTCGTCCAGCTTCATGTCTCACCATCGCCTCCTCTCAGTCACTGCTACAGCATATGCCAGCATTCCTTATTTCTTTGTCTTCAGTACTAAACCCATTTATCTGCCATTATTCCTCAAAGCCCAAGCCAAATAGCACCTATACTGTGAACAGACAACACTGTAGCACTGACCCCAATACATGTAATTCATGCAATTTTAGTAAAAATTCATGTAATTTTAGTGTTTATATGTGGGTTTCATCATAATATTATTGCAGGGGCCATATATTGTTTTATCACCTTATCCCAGGACAGGTGAAAAGACAATAAATCAATAGCTATATAAGAAATAAATTCATAATTTTGAGATTACTTTAGTTGTCTAAATTCTGGGTTGGATTTAAAACATGAAGCATGGGTAATTCTATTAGTCATAAATAGGTAAAAGTTTTGTCATTGCAGAAAAAGCTAATGAAGCATTTCTAAAAAATAAAAGTTTAATGTGAGAGGTTTTTTTATTCTAAGGCTATCTAAAAAAGTAAACCACATATATAATCATCTATGAAAGATCTCACACATTTATATTATCCTAAGAATATCCCAAAATTAAAAGAAAAATGTGTATGTTTAATTATATAATTTCACTAATCACCAAAAATTGTAAGTAATTTGTAATAGTAAAATGAAATTAGTCAAGTTCTTTATTGAATGTAAATGAATTTGAATATTTATTTTCTGGAACATTTAGTAAAATCATCTCAATGTATCATTCAGATTTAACTGTGTGATACACAGTGTAAGTAGAAACTGTATTTATAAACTATAAACAAAATGAAAGGAGAAACTCTAAGGTGCTTACTCAAAATAGCAACTTGAATATTGTGCTTTTTTTTTTTTACTACGCATGTAGAAGTTATGTTTGAGGGGCACTTATGAGAGTAATAATTCAAGATACATGAAAAATGAGATGAAAATAAGTGGAGAACCTATGAATTAACCATAAACATTCCTCATCCACAACACAGAAAGGGTAACACCACATACATCTACCCCCTTATGACAATGGGAGTCAATTGATTGGAGAAAATTTTTGCAGATATTGAGAAAGATGAAGAAGGAAAGGAATCGTCTGGAGAAGAGACTATTTAGGTAAAGAAAGAAAAAGGATTTGCAAACAAGGAATAGTACTGTGAGTCCCTGGACTGTTCCAAAGAAAATTAGATGTGTTCTATGAAAAAATAAAAGAAATAAATTTATTTAAAAATATGCCACACGACTGTCTTTGCAGTCACATAAGAGAAGACAGGAAACAGGGGAAAAAGGGAAAAAGAAGCTTGCTTTGGAGGCATGATGTATAAATCAGTATTTCTCACTCTTTAATGTGCATAGGATTCATCAAGGGAGCTTATTATTAATAAAATAAAGATTCTGAAGCAGTTTGCTCTGGGGTGGCACTTGAGATTCTGTGTCTCTAACAAGCTCCCAGATGGTGCTGATGTTGCTGGCCTTGGATCACACTTCAAATTCCAACGAGAAAGGAAATTACATTGCAGTCCCATGGATGTGTGTTCACATCCTAACTCTGATTCATGTAATTATGTATTCTGGACTCATAGAGGCCTCTGAGCTTTACGTAGGTGGACATGGGTAGTAACACTCCACACACCCTGTTGCAAGGTAATGAAATAATGTTAGTAAATTCCCAGACACAAAGTAGATATTCATGTCTGTCAGTTCCTCTTACTGAGTCCTTGCAAGTTTACCTGCTCAAATTGATGTTATTGAACATGTAGTAATTATTATATTTCAAGTGTAATGAAAACATATAAGTCAAAATGTCCCCTAAATAAGTCAAAAATTAGATGTCATTTCATTTTTATAACATTTGTCTTTTTATGTACTTTGACAGATGTCTCATTTATAAGCAGAACATGATTAGAGGGAAAGAAATTGTTGGAAAGATATTGCAAACATTTGGAAAAGCAAGAGGCTAAAACTCATGTTGGGATGGTGACTTTCTCCCAGGACATTTATGTTCAATAACCAATTAGGGTCTTGGCAGCAAACAATGTGTGGAAATCTGTAATTCCATCACATTAAAGCAGGAAACAGTTGAAATAAAATAGAGTGTGAGTCTTTAAAGTCTATCTAGAAAATGAATAGATGTGCTTCAAAAATAAAATGATTTGCAAGTAGGACAAATAGAAATACGAAGTGTTATATGCAGATGGGGCCTATCTGATGTCTACAACAGGCTCTGTCAGACAACCTTATGATCCAAACTGCAGAGGAACGTGAGACTTACCTAAATATTATGCACTAATTCCAGTACCCCCATCAGACTGTCATCTACATCATCTTCTCTACATATCTGGTTGTCACCCCTAAATTATTCTCTTTTTTCCTCATAATTAGCCACTCTAGATTTATGTACTAATGGTACATGGCAACTCATAGATGCATCTCAGAAATGTGAAACAACATCCCCAAATCAATGTCTTTTCTTGAGAGAAACACTTGAAAAGTCTTAACTAATCATCAGGTTGGGTCTTTCACTTCACTTCTCACATTAATTGTAGGTACCTGAGGAGAAGCCAAGCTCATTAACATGCTCTACTAACATGTGATGTGTGAATGAGGTCAGGATTTTTGTCTTTAGTATATGTTTTTATAAAAACAGCAAAAACTAAGTCGAAAGGCAATCATAGAACTTGATCACAAATAAAATATATAGAAAATCATGCTGTCTTCATGCACATGTATGCTTATTGTGGCACTATTCACAATAGTAAAGACTTGGAACCAACCCAAATGTCCATCAATGATAGACTGGATTAAGAAAATGTGGCACATATACACCATGGAATACTATGCAGCCATAAAAAAGGATGAGTTCATGTCCTTTGTAGAGACATGGATGAAGCTGGAAACCATCATTCTCAGCAACTATCACAAGAACAGAAGACCAAACACCGCATGTTCTCATTCATAGGTGGAAATTGAACAATGAGATCACCTGGACACAGGAAGGGGACCATCACACACTGGGGCCTGTCATGGGGTGGGGGAAGGGGGGAGGGATAGCATTAGGAGATACAACTAATGTAAATGATGAGTTAATGGGTACAACACACCAACATGGCACATGTATACATATGTAACAAACCTGCACGTTGTGCACGTGTACCCTAGAACTTGAAGTATAATAAAAAATAAAAAACATGTAAATTAAATAAAATTTAAAAAAGGAAAAGAATGCTGTATTATCTAGGCGTTCAGTTGGGCATAATTCCAGGCCTCAATTGTCATTGTCATTGTTGAAAATACCTGTAAGTCATATTTATAACAGGAATGTCAATAAGGCACCTGAGGAACTCAAACCTTGTTGACACTCATAAGTGCTTAAAGCCACAGCTGATGTTTCCCTGAGGTGTCACTTGCCTTCTGATACGAAAGGACCCAGTCTCTATGTAAACAAATGCTTCTCTAGCAGTAGAATATGATGCATAAGTTCTATTTCTTAAATGTTCACAAGAAATCTCTATAACATTTGCTATTAATAAGTTCAGATAAAATATCCTAAAGCAATGTTTTCCCCTCATTCTCAGTTGATACTTCAGAAAAATCTTTGACAGAAAAATTTGAGAATAAAGATCTTTAGCAATAGAAGTGACATATTAAAATGTACTGATCCAAACTAAGAAGTCTTTGGAGCAGGCCTGTGCCCATTTGCTTACAGCCCACCAAATTCAGAATATTTAATCTGAAGGATAATTTAGAGACTATAGGACAATCTCTGCAATTTTACAGACAAAGGCCCAGAGGCTCAGCTTGCTTAGTCAATTTGCCCAAGTCATAAGCTCATCAGGAACATCTCCATGGAGATCATCCTAGATTCAAGACCACATCAACTCTTTCATGCTCTAATACATTAACCTCTTAACTGGCATATCTGCTTCCATCCTCCATATACTTCCCCACCTTCCAGCAGATTTCGTCCGAGAGTCTCATGATCTGGCAATGACACATCTCCCCTTCAAGCCAGTTTCTGAAAGGAGGAGGAGAGATTTGAACTGGGTCTGGAAGGATGAGTAGGAATTTGCAAAGCTGACAAAGGGGAAGGGTACTAAAAAGAAAAATTAAAAAAATTAAATAAAAGAAAGAAACAGATGGACAAAAGCAGCAGAGACAAGATTAAATGGAATAATTTGAGGAGCAGTGAGTGTTTTTACTCTAAGTGCATTCACGTTTAAATGAAACTATGCTGAAAAAACGAGACTCAAAGCTGACAGTGGAAGATATATGACTTCAAAGGAATGTCTGATGTTATCTCCTGGTCAAAGCTGCAGTCTAACTAGGGTGAGGGCTCATTATCTACCACAATGTTAGCAAGGACCCAAGACTCTAACCACTCAAACGGTGGTTTTGCAGCATTGCCGTCAACTGAAACCTTAGAAATTCAGAACCTCCAGCCTCTTCCCCAACCTCCTGAAACTAAACCTTCTTTTTTCACAGGATCATCAGGGGATTTGTGTGCACATACATTTGAATAGCACCGACTAAAAATTAGTTCCAAGAAAAGCTGATGAAAGTTACATGATTGACTTCAATATACTTGGGATGCTCTAACCCACAATAGTACTTTTCCTATAGCAGAAAGCTAATTGATATCTAATTAGATAAAGTATGGGTGAAAGTTTCCACACTTGGTAACTTCTGTAGTCAGGGAAGGTAAATTTGAGAATGTGTACCTTCCCAGCTAGGCTATGTTGAAATCCTGGGGCTCTGAAAATAGCATCAGTTTTGACTATCTGCATTCTCAAAGGCAAAGGGCAATTAGTTGACAAGAAAGTGGTGTCTGGATGAAAATGGATGGAGAAGTGTCATTTGCATTTATTAAGGCTTTGTGTTATAAGGCAAATGCTTCACACGTGCATTCTCATTTAAACTTCAGTTTTAAAGATTGGAATCTGACACCTGAAGAGGATAACTGATTTTCTCATGTGTGATTATAGCAATAATAATGATAATGGTTTTGTGGCTAGCATTTACTGAGCACTTACTATAGTGGCCCCCTTTTATCCTCGGCCCCCTGTGGATGCCAGAAACCACGAACAGTACTGAACCTGATTGCTGTCATTTGAAATACATTTCTGTTTGTGTCTTCCACCCTCAAATGCAATGCCTTTTCCATCTTAATTAAGCCCTTATCATGTATTGTAGCCATAACTTTTGCCACTTGATATGTGACAGCAAAATTAGCATGAATTTCTTTTGCCTCCTTCAGAATTTCACTTAGAAGGTTCATTCTTACTATAGATCATAGCAATGTCAGCATATAATTTTTCCTTTCGTTACTAAGTCCAGAAGTTTCACCTTTTCACTTAAAGGAAGCACTTTGCAGTTTCTCTTTGGCAGATCCAAACGGACAGCATCACCACTCTTGCACTTTGGGGCCATTAAGTAAAACAAGGGTTACTTGAACACTAGCACTGTGCTACTGCGATGGTTGATCTGATAACTGAAAGGGCTACTAAGTGGCTGGTGGGCTGGTAGTGTGGACGGCATGGATGTGCTGGACAAAGGGACAAAGCATAATGGTGTGAAATTTCATCACACTGTTCAGAACAGTACACAATTTAAAACTTATAAATTGTTTATGCTTGGAATTGTCCACTTAATATTTTTGGACTATGGTTGTCCTTGGGGAACTAAAACTGTAAAGTGAAGCCATGGATAAGGAGGGACTACTTAGCGTGTTCAAATTTTGAGCTAAATATTTTTTGTACCCAATACCTCATTTAATTTTTGCCACAACCCTGTGAAAAGTATTGTTGTCTTAGTTTTATAGCTTAAAATACATATTTATGCTTCATCATGGGCATGTCTGACTTGAAAGCCCACACTCTTTCCTCAACACCAGTATAACTCAATCACCATCCTTTTATTCATTTGCGATGTTCTGCAAATGATGTCAAAGAGATTCTGATTCTCTCATAAAGTCAAAAAGATGAATGAATGAAAGAAGAAAAAACCCTTTAAGGTGAAAAATTATACGTCACAAGATTTCTGAGGTTTACAAATGAGATTATTGAACTAACATTTTGTTAAACGTGCCCTTCAGCAAAGATGAAATACACATACTTTTGTCGATGCAATTGTCTTCAATGATGTATTAGGAGATAGATGGGTCACTAGATTTCCCGATCTATTCTGTCATTTAGAGTCCCATACAAATAAGTGCAGAAACATTTACAGACAATTTAAAAGAAGATTGACCATACTTTTCCAAAATAAACTTCGAAACCAGCTCCCACATCCACAGATCAAGTTTTCTACTGCCCCTGTCATGCTTCCACCAAATCCCTTGAATGGTCGGCATTCATTCAACACAGGTGCTTTTACTGGAGGGCAGGATCATCTACAGGAAGTATAGGGGTCTGGAGTCCTCACAGAGTTCTGAATGCAAAATTCCTCACTCAGGAGTCACATGACCTCAGACAGTTTCTTTGATACTCTTTAAACCAGAATTTTCTACATCATAAAATGTTTGTGTTAGTTCAGAGGACTGTAGTAAAAATTCAACACAATCACAAAATAAAGAACCTAGTGAGGCTGGGTGCGACGCTTACATCTGTAATCCCAACACTCTGGGAGACCAAGACAGGTGAACCATTTGAGCCCAGGATTTCGAGACCAGCCTGGGCAAAATGGCAAAGCCCTTTCCCTACCATAAACACAAAACAAAAATAATCAAAAACCAAAAATTAGCTGGGCTTGGTGGCACGTGCCTGTAGTCCCAGCTACTCAGGAGGCTGAGTGGGGATGACGGTTGGAGCCCAGGAGATTAAAGCTTCAGTGAGCCGTGATTGTGCCACTGCACTCCAGCCTGGGTGACAGAGCGAGATCTTGTCTCAAAAAATTAAAAAAAAAAAAAAATAATAAAGGGCCTGGTGAATAGTACTACTCCATGGGTGGTCCTGTTCTTCTACATTAAGCCTGATGTCTTATGTAGACACAATTTGAAAGATATATTTTTGTCTTGAAATCAATATATCTGAGTAAGTATCATAAATTGATAAGGATACACAAGGTTCTGGGCAGTTGCTGTAATTTTTAGTTTTTCGGTTTTAGTTCATTAAACCTGACCTTACCAATTTGATCCCCTTGATGAGCATGTTTGTTTTCAAATAAGTGAGACCATGCAGAGTAGCTTCCAGCTAATTTATAAAGTTTGAAATATTTTCAAACCCTTTTGCACATTCATTTTCTGCTAATATCCACCCTCCCCTGACTTCCAGACATTTGCATTTATCCAAGATGCTACTCATTTATGACGACACACGAGGGCCTCCTCTCTCTGTCGTGAATGAGCTCTGTTTTCTCCCACTTTCCTAACAGGGAATCAAACATTCTTTCACTATATCTGATCTCACAAAGGTACTAGAGTAAAGGAATTTGGTTTAAAAACTCATAGTAAGCACCTATAGTGGATTCAGCCCATTCTTTTACCTAGATGACTGCTGTTTTTCACATGCTATTTGAAACAAAGTAAATGTATAACTAATGGAATTTTTCTGTTTTTTTTTTTTTGGTGAGAGATGCTTTACTTTCATTCCTAAAAGAAAATCAGTCAAAGCAGCTCACACACAAGAGACTTTGGTAATTTAAAGGAAACCGAAGAAAGCAAAGCATGGGATAGCAATGGATCATGTGGAGTGTTAAATTGAATGTGTCTATTGGAATAGATAATCTGAATTTACCATCACGTCACACAGACAGTACATGGAGAAAACAAATGCCATAGGGGCATGTGAACATATCCATCCTCCAGAATATTCTTCTACCAATAAATTCTGTGTGCTCTTCAAATAGTGTCTTGAAAGATAAGCCCTGTTTGCACCAGGTAAACAGGCTTTTTACCAGTAATATATCTGTCACATTAGACTCTGCTGCCATTCTGCAGCCTGGCAAAAGGCAGCTGAAGATTACAATTTTCCATTTGCAGAAAGTCCAAAATTATGAAGTCTGTGGATACCAGTGACACAACGATTAACCCTTACTTCTATAATGCCACAGCTTGACAGTTGTAATTCATTGTTGGAGGGCTTGGCAATCTGCTAATGGCCTTAATGACACATTCCATCTGGAATGTGTCAGCTCATTTTTTGAAGACAGAAAGAAAAACAAAGATGTTATTCTAACACTATCTTGCCAGCATGTAAGGAAGCTGATGGAGTGACCACTTCAACTACAAGTTTTCATAGTTATTTCAGTCTTATGCTCTTAATTTCCAGTGCTTACTGATCTGATACCATGGATAAATTTCTACAGATTCCTGAGATTAAACATGGTGGTTAGACTGACGTGGATATAATGGTTTAAAATATGTATCTCCAGACAGTGGCCACATCTTCGAAGTGCAACTTTTCTCTAGCAGAGCACACTAGTCTGCATAACAGGCCTGTTCCATCACATGCTCCTTATCCCAGGACTCAGTCATCTGAAATACCTTTGTTGCATTCACTGTACCACTATTTCTCTATCTGAACAAAATACTCATTTAATTTCATATCCTTGCCTTTGTCCTTTGGTAAAGAATAATTCAATTCTTTCCCACCTTCCAGCTCCCCAGATCTATTTCCCTTAGTTAGGCAGTCTTAGGATCCTTCAGTTAACAGCCTTTCCAGCTCAATTGTGCCCCTAGCTCCTCTGTGCATCAGCTGTCCACCCACATCAAGTCTAAGGATTTGGATTCTGCTCAGGTCACCTTAAGGGAAGTGAAAATTCAAATTGGGAGACTCCTAGTCACATTTTAAAATGTCTCTTTCACTAGCATTTGAGACTGAACTCTTACTTTAATATATCTTATTTGGTACTTTGCGGCTTGTTTGCTAATTTCCTATAACTTCTAAATATTATAATACAGAAAATAGACTTCATTAGTGCTATGTATGCCACTTTCATCATTTTTGTCATCATCAACAGCCAGATATACTAACATTAATTAAGCACCTACTAAATGCCAGGCAATATCATTAACATGTAATATGCACACTCTCATTCCGCATAACATTCAGCACAGTAAATTACTGTAAAACAGAGTTCAATATTTGTTAGATGAATGAATGGTGCTAGTGATTGGGATGCTTAAAAGTAAAGCTAAGTCAATGTTAGTGATTGAATATGCTTCCCTTTCTTGCCTGTAGGTAAAAATAATTGTTACAATAATCAACCTGGGGCTTGCTCATTTGTTAAAACCAAAAATCACAAGGGAAACGAAGAAATATCCTAACCAAATGTAAGATGTCTCTCACCTTCTCCAGAAAAGTAAAGCCATAGAAACCCAGAGCATTGCTAAAACATTTTACTAATGTTAACTTGATTTTCAAATAGCTAGCAAATTTAAATCATAAGCAATAGTCTAGAAGGTGATAGGGACAAAAAACTGAGAAACAAGATTCAAGCACAAGAGAGTTAGAAACTGGCTAGAAATCCAAAGAGGAAACAGAGAGAACCAAAGGCCGGAATTTTAAGAAAGACATTGAAGTCAAGGGACTTATCCAGACATGGCCAATATGTCCAAGGGTGTATCATGGCGGGTCTAGCTCTTCTATTCTTGGACATTGGACCTCCATGAAGCCAGGACCAAGGCAAGACAAAAATTGAAAGGGATTCACAGAAACCACTCTTCGAGTTGAACTGTTGCTAGGGAATAGAAGGAATACTGGCATTGTAGGCAGTGAGTCTTGAAGTTGCTAGTGGAAAAGGCCGATGTTTCATGGCCCTTTTCTCTATCCTCTTTGCTCAGTACCCTGCCTGGAGACACTGTCTGCTACAATGTCTCACTTGGCTTCTTGAATTAGAAGGAACCCTAGAGACCTAGAGATCCTAGAGTTCACCATTGGTGCAGGCTTGGTGCACGGATCCCCCATCAGTATTGTCAACAAGTGCTACACGGCTTCTGTCTGCATTTCTCAAAAGACCATCTCTTACATAATATTCCAGTTTCTAAGTTTCTAGAAAGGTTTTCTCTACATTAGGCTGAAATATCTTTTTTTTTTTTTTAAGACGAAGTGTCGCTCTTATCACCCAGGCTGGAGTACAATGGTGCAATCTCAGCTCACTACAACCTCTGACTCCCCGGTTCAAGTGATTCTCCTGCCTCAGCCTCCTGAGTAGCTGGGATTACAGGTGCCAGCCACCATGCCCAGCTAGTTTTTGTATTTTTAGTAGAGAGAGAGTTTCACCACATTGGCCAGGCTGGTCTTGAACTCCTGACCTCAGGTGATCCACCCACCTCGACCTCTCAAAGTGTTGGGATTACAAGTGTGAGCCACCGCACCCAGCCTAGGGTAAAATCTCTTTACCCCCTTTACTTTCCAGACACCAGAGCTCTTCTCCAGATATACGACCCCACCAATAAGTCTCAGCATCTTTTGTTAGAACTCTATCATGCTGATATTCTCTGTTCTTGAAAATTATCTAGCCCCTGGCATATAGCAGGTACTCAATAAATTACTGGCAGACTGCTTGACTACATATCGTTTAAATAATCCTCTTCTATATCATTGAATTCCACTGTCAGAATAATGACTGACATCCAATTATCCTATGAACCTTGAGTATCTCCCAGTCACCTGCTGAGCCTCTGTGTGACCTACTACTGTCTGCATTCCAACTGACTCCAGACCAGTCAGTCTTTCTCTATATTCCAAGGGGTCCAAGGTAAGGATGTAGGAGTGGGAAATGTGACTAAAAATCAAGTTGATGTGAGATTATAAAATACATTAAAAATTCCACACACAAAAATTCTGACCGTATCTCTATAGCCCAGTGATTTTCCATTTATACGCAGTAGCTTGCAGATGTTTCAAGAACTCTTCATTACCACGCTTCTAGTTTCTAAGGAATCTAGGATTTGCTGTTGTTACAAGTGATTGTAGTTGCAACAGTAAAAATAAATTATAAAATTTTCTTTGAGGAGAGAAGTGGCTTCATACTAACCCTTTTCTCCTTTGGAGTGTTTCCTTGTAAACTTAATAAACCCCCGAACAAGATAGACCTTTCCATTTTAAAGTATAGTTTTCTGACCTTCTTCCCCTTGGAATTGTAAACCTACAAATGAGGTCTGTGCTATCTCACAAGTGTAGAGCAGATGACAGGGTGCATCCATTTATCTCTCAAGGAGATAAGAGAAGTTTCCATTGTTCTTTCTTTGACTGCTGTATAGATTTGTGTAATATTCTGTCCAGAGTTTATAGTTTCTTGTGTGCCACCTTATATACATGTCAACCTGGTAATGCTTTCTCAAAATTAAATTGTGTTTCTTTTCTTCTTCTGTATTGGAACTGAGGAATCATTTGTTGCAGGATTGTTTCATTTACCCAATGCTATAACTTACCATGTATATTTGGTGAGCACCTAGCTCTGTGGGTTTTGTGATTTTACAAATACCAGGTACAATGTATTGTGAGTAAGATGAAAACGGTGTTACACTTTTTTACAAGTAGGTTCTCAAAGACATTGCCTCAGGTATAAAAAAGAGTATTGAAAAGGCAATAAATAGCAACACATTTCTAGAGGGTAATACTTTGAATCACTTTAGAGGTATTTAAAAATATTTTAATGCAGACATGATTATTTTACTAGTTATTGCACTGTAATTTCTTCTGACTTGTTTTCCTTAAAATTAATTCTTTCAACTGTACTAACAACAAAACCAGGTTGAGAATCTATTGCCCTAAAGAAGACAGAGCCAGGTCAAAAACGCAACTTCAGGAGGCCACACTCACGGTATTGTCTACATTCATAAACTCCCCTAGAAGACAACTCCAATCTTACCAGCTGAGATCAGGCTGTACAACATCACTAGCAGACGAGACAAAATGTGTTTGGATGAACAGAGGCAAGATGGTGCACTTCCGGGTTCTTCATCCCCAACTCCCAACTTTTCCGCGCGCGCGAAAATGTGGCCGGCGACCCAGGAAGGTGCAGACCAACTGGGCATACACCAGGTGACGTCAATCCGAAGAGACCAAGATTTACCTGGTCGCACCTGCGGAACGCCCCCGACACGCCCGTGCCCCGCCTATTGCCCTCCCACTCCTAGAAAAGCCGCTCTCGGCCAGTGAGCCACGCAGTCTTCGTCCAGCCCCACTGAAGTCGGGATGCAGGAACCCCGCCCGAGAGCCCCAAGAAGGGGGGACTCTGTCGGCCTTCTTTGCCGGAGGCCGACAGACTTCTTCCCCACACCTTAGGTTACCAAAATAAACTTGCAGTTTTGCTCCTACACTTGCCTACCCGCTGGTTCTTTTGTGCCCGCTCTGGTGGTCTTAGAAAAACAAGTCAAAATGAAGTCAGAGAAGGCAAAAAACAGTTATTTATTACAAGTAGTGAGTGGTGTTGAGGGAGTGACAGTGAAGAGTTAAAGGAGAGAACAGATTCGAGGTACTTTGGGGGCAAACAAGGACATTTGATATAATGAACATGATAAAGAAGAAAGCAGTGATGGATGCTTCTGGAGTTTTGAATCTGAGTAAGTGACAGAAAGAAAACATTGTTTTCCAAATTATGAAATTTTATATGAGAGGCAGATTTAAGCACTGAGTAGGTGACTTCGGACATAACCCATCTGAAATGCTAGTGAGACATCTCCCAAAGGCACCTGGATAGTCAAGTATAGGTCAAGAATTAAGGGGTTTATTTGAAATGCAGCCACATTTACGGTTATTTATAAACTTTAAAAGTTGCTGGAGCCAATGGGCCAAGTTAACTGAAAGATGTGACCCAGAGAGAGCCACAGGAAACATCCCATTTCTATGGCAGTGATGAAGAGCCATGCATTAGAGCAGGAAGCAGTAGCTGCTGGAGAATGAGAAGGACTAACACCTTCCAGAGTCCAGAGCAGGAAAGACTTTCAGAACAACGGTGTCGAATGCAATGGAGTAAAAATGAAGACCAATTTTAAAAAGGTTCATTTTCACTTCTAAATTTGTCGTGTTACTTCTCTTTTCAGATATTAATTTTTCTAATTGCCTCTTTTCAGAGTTTTTCTAATTCTGGCATCTTTTCTTTTTTTCATAACTTCTTATTTTGGCTATTTTTTTTTTAAATATTAGGTTGCAGTTTTCATTTGTTTTAGGATCAGCTTTATGGCATAATTTCCTTGTCTGCATCATTCTGTTTTTATTCTCCTTCCCTTGTAAGAATTTATAGTAAGTTTGTATGAGAGTTGACCAAGATCTATTTTTACCCCTACTCCTCTGTTCTCTTCCTTCTCCTCCTCATCTTTCTCCTCCTTTCTTCTTTGGAATTTCTTTGTACTTTTAGGAAGGAGGAAGGGTCAGAATAGTTTTCTAGCATTATGGCTCTAGGGCTCCCTCTCCTGTCATTTTTGCAAAATAATAAATGAGAAAATAATTTTAAAATTCACATTCACTGTGGTAGTGCTGCTTTTTTCCCTCCTTTTCTTTGTCTCCCTCTCCCTCTTTCTCTTTACCAC
This sequence comes from Colobus angolensis palliatus, assembly GCF_000951035.1. Classification (NCBI taxonomy): domain Eukaryota; kingdom Metazoa; phylum Chordata; class Mammalia; order Primates; family Cercopithecidae; genus Colobus; species Colobus angolensis. The sequence goes on along the minus strand of NW_012113141.1, from coordinate 16,092,086 downwards.
TTTATTTCCTTTGCTTCTATTGTAGCTATTTGATAAATTTTGGTTTCCTCCCAACAATTTCGCATTGGTTTGGGGCTTTGCCTTAGAGGGACATTACATTTGATTAGTTTTGAGAGTCCACAGGGTCCAGAGGGCTGCAGCACTTTCAGACTTCACTGCAGAGTCCTCGTTATCTCCCATGAAATGGTTTGGCTGCTGCTTTATGGTGGACTTGACAGCCTTCCAATAGGAGATGATTGACAATCTGGGGTACTAGTCGGCTTTGAGACTCTTATTTTAGTATTAAGTTCATGAAGATTTTGCAATATACTCTCTAATCTATTTGTGTTTGTTTTAATGATAGAATAATGTTTTTAGTACTTTACTACTAAGTAAAACTGATACTTCAGGAGAATGCACCATATTCATGATCTCACATGAGCCTAAAAGTACATCTACAACACAGTTTGATCAGCTCATAAGTCTGTCTTGGGCATTTTATTATGATTGTGGGGACATTGAACAGACTTCAGTATGCAGTATTATTTAACTTCCCTTTGAGAATATACAAAAGTAAATATGAATCTATCGGTAAATGAGAGGGATGAAACCACAGAGAGGAATAGAGTTAAAGGACTTTCTTTTAGAATTGTTAAACAAAATTATGGAAGGCCATTGTTTCAGAATGAACTCCTGCACTAGCCCCTAAATGACCAGACCAAACCAAAATGGGGTCACTCATGCTAAATGCCACATAATTAAAATGAAAATTTAAGAAAACAGATAGATCCCTAAACAAAACAATCTTTCCTGAAAACAGGAGATTCCAGTTTACCTCAGTTAGCCTAATAAGGACGTCTCTTCTGCTTTACCCCTTTAAAAAAAGTAACCTGAGGTAATCTGATGTTTACTAGATTTTTTTTCCATTTTTCTATTTCCCACTTTTCACCTTTCAAAATCCAGTGTTTTGCCCCTGCCCAGAAGAATACTCATTCAGTTTTGTAGAATGAAGGCTGCCCTGATTCATGGATCACCTATAAAAGCCAATTATATCTGTAATGAAATTTATTGTAATGTTGTCTTTTGACAGTCTCAAGAAGACATTAACATTTTTTAAAGCACGGGGAAGAATCAGGAGAGATGAGAAGGAAAGACAAGTGTTGAATAAAGAATATAATCTTAAGGAATAAAATTCAAATGAATAAAGCTTTTTTAAATAAAGAAATTAGCTCTGTAACACATATCCCGTCATGAATGTGCACACATACACAAAAACACGTCATCTTGATGGATGTGTTTCACACCTTGGTTGTGGTAACAGTATCGCAAGTGTCCAGACTCATTAAGGTTGTATACATTAAGTGTGTAACTTTTTAAAAAATATCATTATACCTCTGTTATACCAATAAAGCTTTTATATAAAAAATACTGGTTTCTCTTTTCTGATATCAAATTACCATCGATCATTTATTTGAAGATATCCAGTAATGGAAATCGATTATTCTTCATAGGACTCACTTAACATAGAGATTTACTTCTGTATTGTTATACATGAGTTTTATATATTCCCTCTTCTTCAGTAACAGCATAGAGAAGAAATTAATTTCTGTCCACATGATGATTTGACTGAAGAAATGTGAACTTTTGGTGGGGAGAGAGGTTAGAGCTTAGTTTCCCTTTGTCTGGTACCAATATTACATTTGGGTGAGTGGCCAATATTTCACACGTGAGACATTCCTCCATTAGAGGATGTAAAGTTTCATGGAGGAAGAGAGTTATCTACTGTGATAACAGAGCATTTTACTCTTCGAAGTATTTAAAATTCATCTCTAAGCCCAAGATGAATTTTGTGACAATTGAAAATTAAGCTTGAGGGCAACTTGGTTAGTTCTACCCAAGACCTGTTTGAGCTGCAGCCAAACCTAGCCCTTAGGTACACAGCAGCATGGCAGTGCCTACAATTAACATGCTTTCTTCTGCTTATTAAGCATTGTTTTCTGTCACAAAGCATAAGCCTTTAGGGGGTAAACAGTGTAAACAAATGAGCAGATTAGGCTTTTATTAAACCAAAAGTCCCCAAATTGCACAGCTCGGCTGAATAAGCACCAATTTATAGTAACTAATTAGAGAACATTTCAGGCCAAGGAATAAATTTTGGTTACATAAAAATTCTACCAGATCAATTAACACTAAAACCTTAAAAAAATATAAAGATTGTATCTTACACCAGACACAGAGGATGTTGGTTCCCTATTCTGATACTAAAACTGATTCCAAAAGCTGATTGCTTTGTGGGAGAGAGAGGAGATTTAATTATGGATTTGTGAAGCTTGTTTTTTTTTTTCCAAGAAAAAAATGGATGCCATTATGAATGAGATGGGATATTTAATTTATTATCTGAGGCACCTTCCTATGCTCCAAATATAGAACAATGAGACACAAAGAGAAAAATACAAAATCAAAGAGATAATTGTGCTAAAATCAAGAAAACAAGTACACAGAATAGAATAGAAATAGAAAGTGTTATTCACAGCTTAAGCAATAGTCCAGGTAGTTTGAGGGAATCAAGGCAGACAGTGGTAGCTAAAGGTTACACTACTGCAAGTAAAAAAAAAAAGTAAAAGAGAATTTGGTAGACCATATTATATTTTAACATAAAATATCAACCCTCTAGTGGGGCAGAATCTACTTTATTGTGCTACTAATGTTAGGCGTGGCCTCAAGACTTGTTTGAGCCAATGGAATGTGAGCAAAAATGATATAATGCCTTGTGGAAGAAGCTTTAGAAGTCACTGATTGGTTTTCTCATATGCTTTTGATCCAGACAGAGACAATCTCATCTACCTCAGTCACAGAATTAAAGTGATGACGAGACACAGCCACAGGACCCACAACAGACATTAAGTATTAGTGAGAAATGAAACTTCGTTGCTATTTTTCAATGCCACAGAAACGTTAGGGTTATATGTTATTGCAACATAACCTTTTTCTGAATGACACCTGGATCTGAGAAGGCTTAAGTTTTAAATATCCCCAGGATAAATAAGGAGGTAGAGGGATGTCACTGAACACTTTTCAGATTTCTAATTCCTGGGCAGCTGCAGGCCTAGGGAGATGACAGCCAGAGACTTAAAATGAGACAATGAGATGCTTCCTGACTGGGTGACCATATCTACTCTGTCCCTAATACTGTTTCAGCACAGGTACATCCAATTACATTGTAATGATTCGTTCTTTAATGTGAGCCAAGAAACGGTAGGGAGAAAAAAGTAAGCATAAACAGAGAGGAAAAGTGAAGTGAAACACAACAAACTCCCACTCAAAAATGAGCCAGCAAATCCAAATTTCAAATTCATGTGAAACTTAACGCTAAAATTACAACCATCACAAATAATACACAGAAGAATTACTCCGGATGGAATGATCAATATTTTAAAAGTTATAGAACAATGTTTCAGGAGAGAACTTTTTTTTAAATCTTCATTTTCAAAAACCAAAACAAAAAATCCAAGAGATTGTTCAAAAAAAGAAAGACAAGAAAAGAAAACTCTAAGTTTATTGGTAGGATTAAAAAAAAAAAAAAAAAAAACCTCTGTGGTGACTTACGCCTGTAATTCCAGCACTTTGGGAGGCTAAGGCAGGCAGATCACCTGAGGTCGGGAGTTCGAGACCAGCCTGACCAATATGGAGAAACCCCATCTCTACTAAAAATACAAAAAATTAGCTGGGCGTGGTGGTTCATGCCTGAAATCCCGCTACTCAGGAGGCTGAGGCAGGAGAATCGCTTGAACCCGGGAGGCGGAGGTTGTGGTGAGCCAAGGTCACGCCATTGCACTCCAGCCTGGGCAACAAGAGCGAAACGCCATCAAAAACAAACAAACAAAACGCCTCAATTAAATTTAGAAAATAATTAAACCATCCTAAAAATTTCAAAAACTAGTCACAATATAAAAGAGGTTGTTAAACTGGAAGACAATATTTAAAATTTAACTCAGAATGCAGTAGCAAGACCAAGACAAAAAACATTGAAATAGCACCTAATAAAGATGAAGAATAGATTAAAAGCTCAAACATGAAACAAAATAAGTCTCAAAGTCTTGAACAAAAGGAATAGCAAAGAAGTAATAATTGAAGATAAAACTGGTAAAAATTTTTCAGAATTAAAGATGCAAATTAAAATTGAAATTCCCTTTGAGTACCCAGCAGGATAATGAAAGATAAATTCACATAATCTATGTTGTCCTGAAATGCCAAAACTTTTAAGACCTATCAATGAAGAAGATTACTTCCAGATGATAAAGTAAGTCCCTCCAAACATCGGTCTCTCCATAAAATCCATGAAAGATAGGTAGCATTTTTAAAAAATCAACGTTTTTTTAAGAACTCTAGAAAAAAACCAAAGGCTTGCAACAACCTAAGGAGTGTCTATAGAAGAAAAAAGGCAGAACCTTGGTAAAAATAACAACAACAACAACAAAACCAGCATGCTTTGTATCATTTTAAGCTCTATTTCCATCCCCCTTTCCCCAGCTCTGTATGAACTTTAAAATTTAACAACTTAGCAGTCATAAAAGCAGGAAAAACTAGAAGTCCACTAAACACTGGAAGAGGTAGAGTTTGGAGACCCTCAGAAGTTCCAAACTGAAGAATTGTCACAGGGTTTTAAAGTTTATTTGACCTGACTAAAAGCTCATTCAGGGAGGAAAGCCCTATCATGAGAGAGTTTGTTGAAGCAATCAACAGCAATTGTTTAACGTGGCTGATGCCTGAGGCAGCAAAGCAAGTTGGGGCAAACAAGAAGCTTGTCAAAAAGTTCTAAAAGAAAATATGGGGAATAATATTTCATAGTGGGCTTTGAAAATCTCTACATATTCCCAGGGATTCACAATGTTATACACAAGAACAGAGTTGTGCACAAGGGTGGGAAAGATCTGAGCAGGCCTTACTCTCTCACCTCTGTCTGACGTTGAATCCTGAAAAACCAAGAAGTGAAGATAATCACAGAGTTGTAAACTGCTGGAGCACTGAAGGCTTGCCCCAACACAAACGTGAATATTTGGCAAAGGAAGAGAGTTCTACTTGACAAGATATTAAAGGCAATCTCTGTAGAAATCAATGGACCACTAAGTTAATGGAAAAGAGATGTCAGTGACTGCAAATGATAAATAATACAGACTTCACAGAATTATTCCAGGAAAGTTACCAAAACTAAAAAAAAAAAAAAAGCAATAAACATCAGTAATCACACAAGAGCTTTGACAAGTAGAGGTGAATCTGACTTTCAGAGTTGTCACATTATATTATTTAAATTGTTCAGCTTTCAATAAAAATTATGGGATACACGAAGAAACATATAAGTAAACCCATGTGGGGGCAAAAAGGGGAGAAGAAAAGCACAGCAGTAAATTAAAGTCTCTCCAAGGATGCCCATATATATATATATATATATATATATTTTGGAGGCGGAGTCTCGCTCTGTCGCCCGGACTGGAGTGCGGTGGCCAGATCTCAGCTCACTGCAAGCTCCGCCTCCCGGGTTTACGCCATTCTCCTGCCTCAGCCTCCCGAGTAGCTGGGACTACAGGCGCCTGCCACCTCGCCCAGCTAGTTTTTGTATTTTTAGTAGAGACGGGGTTTCACCGTGTTAGCCAGGATGGTCTCGATCTCCTGACCTCGTGATCCGCCCGTCTCGGCCTCCCAAAGTGCTGGGATTACAGGCTTGAGCCACCGCGCCCGGCCGCCCATACATATATTGATGTCAATTAAAAAAATACTTTAAGTCAGTTAAACATACCTTAACATATCATAATATGTTCAATAAACTACAGGACTTAATATCTACATAATCAAATAAAAATGAGAATAATACCTTAAACAGAGAATATTAATAATTATATATAAATTATTTTAAAAATAAATAAATAAAATGTGCCATTGAAATGAGCAATAACTGAAAGAAGTTCACTAGAGAAGTTCAAAAATGGATTTAAGTGGCCAGGCACAGTGACTCACACCTGTAATCCCAGCACTTTGGGAGGCTGAGGTGGGGGGATCACAAGGTCAAGAGATAAAGACCATCTTGGCTAACAGGGTGAAACCCCATCCCAACTGAAAATACAAAGAAAAATTAGCCAGGCATGGTGGCGGGCACCTGTAGTCCCAGCTACTTGGGAGGCTGAGGCAGGAGAATGGCATGAACCCGGGAGCTGGAACTTTCAGTGGGCCGAGATCACGCCACTCCACTCCAGCCATGGCGACAGAGCGAGACTCTATCTCAAAAAAATATATATATGTATATATACTAGATCTAAGCAGGCAGAAGGAAAAAAACAGTGAATTTGATAATAGCTAATTGAGATTTTATGGTTTGAGAAACAGAAACAAATAAAGATAAATAAAAGGTAACAAAACCTCAAAAAAGCTATGGGGTACCATCAATCACACTAACATATGCTTAATGGAAGTCCTAGAAGGATGAGAGAGAAAATAAGCAAAGAGAATACTTGAAGAAATTATGGCTGAAAACTGCCCAAATTTGTTAAAAAAAAATTAATTCATACATCCAAGAAGCTCAATGACCTCCAAGTAAGAAAACCTAAAAGATATAATAACTTAGACTCATCATAATTAAACTGTCAAAACACAAATACAATGAGAGAATTGTAAAGGTATCAAAACAAGGAGTCATCACATATAAGATTTCCAATGAGATTAGTAGCAGGCTTCTTATTAGATACCATAGAAGACAGGATGTGGTGGGATGACATATTCAAACCATTGAAAGAAAAAAACCAATAGCAAAACTATCTTTTAAAACTAAAGGAGAAATAAAGGTCTAGGAGAGAAATAAAGAGAATATTAATTTATAGCAAACCTGCCCTACAAGAAATACCAAAGGGTGTCCATCAGGCTAAAATGAAAAAACAGAAAAAGCACTGGACAGTACCCTAAGTTCACATGAAGAAACAGGGTACCGATAAAGATAACTACATAGATAAATATTAGAGACAATACAATTCGTAAGCCCCTTTCTTTCCCATTTGACTTAAAGGGCAGCTACATTAACCAATAAATAAAAACTTCATTGATTATATTATAACACATAAAGTCATATGCATATGCTACTGATAATAGTACAAAGGAGGAGAAAATGGAGCTATGCATGAGCAAAGATTGTGTCTACCACTGAAATTAAGTTGTTATTAATCCTAGATTGTTTTAAGTAAAAATGTATTTTATAATCCCCAGATTGTTTTAAGTGAAAATGTTTATTGTAATCCACAGGGAAACCACTACAAAAATAAAATCTAAAATTACATAGTTAAAAAAAAAAAACACGGGAATTAAAATTGTATCCTAATATATTCATTTAATACTAAGGAAGACTGTAATAGAAGAACAGGGAGTAAAGAAAGACCCACAATACCTAAAAACCAAAAGCAAAGAGGCAAAAGTAAATCCTGACTTCTCAGCAATTACATTAAATGTAAATGTGTTAAACATTCCAATAAAGGGCAGATATTAGCAGAATGGACTTAAAAATGATCCAACTTTATGCTATCTACAAGAGATACACTTCAGATTCAGATTATATATATCAAATATCTTGAAAATAAAAGGATAGAAAAATGATATGCCATGCAAACATCAACCAAAATGGAGCTCAAGTAGCTGTACTAATACTAGGCAAAATAAACTTCAAAGAATATAAAAAGAAGATAAACAGAGTGAGATAAAATATTTGAAATTTTATTTCTGATAAGACACTTGTCCACTGAGTATATAAAGAAACTTTACAACTTAATAACAAAAATGTAAGGAACTCATTTAAAAATGGACAAATAATTTGAATAGATATTTCTCCACAGAAGGTTTAAAAATGGTCATCGAATGTATGAAAAGATGCTCAACATCATTAGACATTATTAGAATGCAAATTAAAACCCTAGTGAGATACTATTTCTTGAATATTATCATGACTAAAATAACAAGAAGACAAAAAGTGTTGGTGAGAATATGAAGAAAATTGAATTCTCATGTATTTCTTGTGGAAATGTAAAATCTTTACAGCTCTTCAAAATGATAAACATGGAGTTGCCAGGTGACCCAGCACTCTATTCCTTTTGAGTATATATATTCAAAATAAATAAAAACATAAACACATGAAAACTTGTACATGAATGTTCATAGCACAAATTTGAGAATGACCCAAATGTTTATAAACTGATAAATAAATATGTAGCATATCCATACATTAGGATATTATTTTGCAATACAAAGAATAATATGTAGTACAACACAGGTGAATCTTGAATACGTTACCCTAAGTGAAATAAGCCAGGCACAAAAGACCATATTGGGTATGATTTTATATAAACTGTCTAGAATAAGCAAATCCATATACCTGAAAATAGTTCAGAGGTTGCCATGGATTGGGTGGCAATGAAGGAAATGAGGTTGAGGACATAGGGAATGACTGCTAATTCATATGGGATTTTATTTTGAAATGATGAAATATTCCAAAATTAGTGGTGATAGTTTTAAATTTTCTATGTGTGTGTATATATATATACACATACACACACACATATACACACATATATATACATATATGTGTATATATGTATGTATAAACATATACATACACACACAGAATATATATACACACACACAGAATATATATATACTAAAAACAACTGAATTGCACATATTGAATTTACATGTCATGTGAATTTCATAGTGTGTAAATTGTATCCATTAAAGTTGTTATTTAAAAAACTACCATAAAGAAATAGTAGAAATACAATTTTCTTAAAAGGAGATAAAATAAAAATGATAGTACAGTAATCATTGTAATATTAAATTCCAGAAAACAGTGAAAAATATTTTTAAAGTGTGAAGAGAAAATGACTATTATTCTTAGAATTGGACATAAAATATCTTTTTAGAGAAATACAAAATAAAGAGTTTTTCAGATTTTGGGACACATAGAACTTATCAACCTTGGACTTTTACCCAAAAAAAGTCCTTTAATAGGAAGAAAAGTGAGCCTATTACACCAGAATTTCAACAATGATGATGAATATAAGATTGACTTTTAAAAATCCCACATACCTAAAATAGTCCATTGGAACATATAATGGAAAATAAATGCTATTCACAATAGCAACAGTGTCTTTAGGGCAGTTAGAAATAAACTTAAAGCTTGTAGTTGTAGAAGATCATTACAGAAAAAAGATGTAGATAGATAAATAGATATCAATATAGATTCATAACAGAAAATCTAAATAGAATAATATAATAGGTTCATGAGTGAGAGGACCTAATTTTGTGACGATAACAATGTTTCTTAAACTAATCATCCTAATGCCATTCCAATGAAAATGCCAGTAAGACTTTTCACAAAACTTGACAAATTTATGAAAAATTTACATGGAAGAGCCAAGCCAATAATAATATTGATAAGTAATGGATTTATCTTACCTGATATTAAGGTGCATAATAAAGCTATAATAAGTATGATAATGGTAGAGATTTTGAAATAAAATAAAACAGACGAAAAGAATAGATAGTCCACAAACGGTCACCACTAGATAGAATATTGATATACAATCAAGGCAGCAATAAATAAAGCTTTAAAAAAGTATCTTTTATTGTTAACCATCTAAAATCTGTATGAGAATAATAATAAAGAAGGACAGTATCAGGGCTTTCTTGATAGAGAGATAGAATATAACTAGGGAGGGCAGAGAGCTTCACAAATATCTACAATTCTTGATTCTCCTAAAAGTCATTCTGAAATAAATATAGTAAAATATTAACATTTGATAAAGTTAGGTATTGGGCAAATATGCATGCTTCCAGTGAGGGTTAAGTAAAATAATATATGTATATTTTTTAAGTTCCTGATTCAAACTTGGACCTTAATATATCTTATTTTCTACTTTTTCTTCTCAAAGGAGATAGTTTATTCTCTTTTCATTATTTTTTCTTTTTCATTTTTTTTTTTTTTGAGATGGAGTCTCACTCTGTTGCCCAGGCCGGAGTGCAGTGGCGTGATCCTGGCTCATTGCAACCTCCTCCTCCCGGGTTCAAGCGATTCTCCTGCCTCAGCCTCCCAAGTAGGTGGGACCAAGGACGTACATCACCATGCCCAGCTAATTTTTGTATTTTTAGTGGAGATGGGGTTTCACCATGTTGGCCAGAATGGTCTCGATCTCCACCATGCCCAGCTAATTTTTGTATTTTTAGTGGAGATGGGGTTTCACCATGTTGGCCAGGCTAGTCTCGAACTCCTGAGCTCAGGTGATCTGCCTGCCTTAGTTTCCCAAAGTGCTGGGATTACAGCTGTGAGCCACATCTCCAGTAGTTTCTCACCTTTATGTGACTCTATTTACTTGCATAAGATCTTAAAATACAACATAAGGCATAAATACAACGTAGGATCAACCAAACCCTTCTGCTCCTGCTGAATAATTTGAGTTGCTCTGCTTGTCAAACAAGTAAACACCAATAACAATGCTAGATTCTCTAATTTCAACCTAAATGAAGACAATAACACAATAAAAAATAAAATATATAAAGTACAATTGCTTTTAATTGAGCAACTTTCAAAATTTCTCTCACAGGAAATATTCTTAAAACTCATAAAGGAATTTCAAACTCTATTCTTTTTAACTTGATGAGTTAGTCTGTGCTTGTATGGCATAAGAAGGCCATTTGCCTGCAGCCTAGGTCTGTTATGCCTGGAGTAGCCTTTGATTAGTAAATGGAGACATAGCCAAGTGGTTCTTCCCAGCATAGTAGCCTGCACAAATTGTGCTCAGAATTCAAAACAACCAGTGATGTGGAATGGTCTTGACATTTGTATTTCAGTTTTGACGTTCAGATTTATTGGCACTCATTCTTCATTCCTACACACTGAAAAAAGAGCAGTAACAAACAAGGCCAGACAATGTCATGTGGACTCCAGGGATCAGCAAAATACCCATTTCTTAAGCTTGCAGAAGCAGCCTCAGCATGGATTTGAAGGCACAGATGGATAATGCCCATGGGGACAGGGGGATCTGTTCAGTTTCATTTTAACAGGTGGTATATCTCTTATACTTGCCTGTCTCCATGAAATACCTTTCTACTGCCTGAAATGCCTTCTTGAAACTAAGACCTGGAAAATTCCTACTTCTTTTTCAAGGTGCAACTACTACAAAGACTCCTCCTTGTTTACCTAAACATCATAGTTGTTCTCTTCTTCATGTACTCATAGCATGATATGATCGCCTAGAGTTTTTTTAAAGTGGATCACTCGAGAGCCTCTTTGTTAGGTAATAAGGGTCAAGTTGTGAATAAGACACAATTCTTCCCTTGTAAGTTGATGGGATACACAGCTAATACCAGGCCACTGCAGTAGGGTATAATAAGTGTGATGGTGAAAGAAGTAACGGAGGTTGAAAAATCAGCAGGGCATCACCTAGTTTTGAGTGTAAGAGACAGTTGCAGAGAAAGTATTGGAATGAACACAGAAGCATAAGAGACAACACAAGACATAGGTCATAGGTGTGTGTGCATGTGTCTAGAGGGAAAATGGCTGCATGTCTTAGTCTGTTTTGCGCCGATATAACAGAAAATTTGAGACTGGGTAATAAAAAAACAGAGATTTATTTATTACAGTTCTAGAGGCTGTAACGTCTAAGGTCAAGGTGCCCACATACAGCAAGAGCCTTCTTGTTGCATCATACCATAGTGGAAGGTGGAAGGGCAAGACAGCATAAACGTGAGAGACAGGAGAGGGCGTCTGTTTATCAGAAACCCATGCCCATGACAACTAACCCACTCCTGCAATGATGGCATTAATCTACTTATGAAAGCAGAGCCCTTATGACATAATCACTTTTTTTTTTTTTTTGAGACGGAATCTCGCTCTGTCGCCCAGGCTGGAGTGCAGTGGGCGGATCTCAGCTCACTGCAAGCTCTGCCTCCCAGGTTTACGCCATTCTCCTGCCTCAGCCTCCCGAGTAGCTGGGACTACAGGCGCCCGCCACCTCGCCCGGCTAGTTTTTTGTATTTTTTAGTAGAGACGGGGTTTCACCGTGTTAGCCAGGATGGTCTCGATCTCCTGACCTCGTGATCCGCCCGTCTCGGCCTCCCAAAGTAAAGGTTCTCTTTGCATTTAGGGACACATTCAAACAATACTATGCTGCCCCCTGGCTTGTAAAATGTATGCCATTCTCACACACAAAATAAATTCTTTTTATCTCACCCTAGTCTTAACTGGTTCCAGCATCAACTCAAAAGTTCAAAATCCAGAGCTTCATCTAAATCAGAAATGGGTCACACTCAAGGCATGATTTATCTTGAGGCAAATTCCCCTCCATCTGTGGGCCTATGAAATCAAAAAAGTTACATGCCTCCAAAACACAACGGGGGAGCAGGCATAGGATATACATTCTCATTTCAAAAGAGAGAGAGAGAGGCAAGACAAGAGAAGTGACAGGCCCTAAGTCAATGCTACACCCAACAACAAAAACCACATTATGTCTAAAAGCTAGACAATAATCTGTGTTGAGCCCTTGTCTCACACCTGGGCACAATGGGAAGGCAGTGGGCCCCCACATCCTCATGAAGCCTTGTCCCTAGGGTTTTGTTTGGCTCAGTCCACCCAGCAGCACTAATGGGTTAGAGTCTTAATGCCTGCAGCTCTCCCAGGCTGCAATTGCACATTGGTTGCTGTGTAGTTCTGGGGTTTCAGGATCTGCTTCACTCCCATGGCTCCACAAGCATTATGAGAGTAAGGAGTTTATGTAGTAGCCTCACCCCTATGGCTCTGCTAGACATTTCCTTAGTGGAGGCTCTCTGTGGTAGCTCCATCCCTGTGACAAGTCTCTTGTCTTCGTCCACAGTTTCTTGGCAACATTCATTTAAATTTAGGAGTAGATCGCCATGGCCCTACAGCTGTTGCATTCTGCACACCTGAAATGCCTTAGGGTCATTCTCCCATTGTCTTGACAAACAGAACCTGTTGTTTTTCTAGCCATATTAGTTTCTTTAGCAAACACCTTGGTCACACTATTAATATTCTCTCTCAAACATGCTTTACTTGGCTAGACTCTGAGAGTTTTCTAAATATTTTCATTCTGTTTCCTTTTTAATTACAAATTGTATCTTTAATCATTTCTCTCTTCTCTCATTTTACTATAAGGAACCAAAAAATGTCATGCAGCCCTGTAAACACTTTGCTACTTAAAGATTTCTTGACAGATGTCCTAGTTCATCCCTCTAAAGAGTTGCCTTCCACAAAATCCTGGGACACAGACACAATTCCACCACATTCTTTGCAACTTTATAAAAACAATGGCATTTACTCCATTTTTCAATACCCTCTTCCTAATTTACAACTAAGACCTTGTCGTAGTAGCCTTTACTGTTTAAATTTCTACCAATATTCTGATCTCAACCACTTAAGTAACTCCTAAGAAAATGTAGGTTCTCCCTACAGCTCTTGTCTTTTTCTAAGCCCTCACCAGAATTGCCCTTAACACTCCATTCATGATGATCTAGCCTGCTCATTCAAATTCTTCTAGCCATTACCCAACTCCAAAGCTGCTTCCACATTTTCAGGTATTTGTTATAACAACAGTCTCGCTACTCAGTATCGATTGTTTGTCTTAGTTTGTCTTTTGCTGAGGTAACAGAATACCTGAATCTAGGTAATCTATAAAGAACTAACATTTATTTCTTACAGTTCTATTGGCTGGAAATTCCAAGGCCAAGGGACCTGCATCTGGTGAGGCCCTTCTTGCTAACACATGAATTCTGGGGATACATTCAAACCATAGTACTGGAGGAGAATGGAGTTGAGTGTTTCAAGCAAAGAGAATAGCATGACCATAGTCTTCAAGGTGGAAAAAGCATGATACATCTAAAAATCTGAAAGTGCTTCTCAATGATTTCTTGGGAGCACAAAATGATACACTGGAAGAGTGGAGAGTAGCAAAGCAAACAGGTAGAAATGAGGGCAGTACTTGTAAACCACTGTAATTACATTTGCAGATTTTTTTTTTTTTTGGTCTGGATGGACCCATTTCCCCTTTCTTTAAATAATAGGAACTGAATTTTCACTTCCTTATAGCCCATGTGCTTCAGGAAATATTTACTACTACACACTCTTCAGGAAAGAGGAGTAAGAAGATGTCTTCCCTGACCCCACCACATACTTAGAGTTCAAATACGGAGAAAGTTATCTCATCAGAATTAAATCCATGACATTTAGCCTTCTTGCTTAGTGTGTCAGGGTGGGATGTGTTAGGGTCTAAATATATTTTTCTTGCTTTGAAGTATGAACATGAATAAGCTGACCGCAAGAAAAAAAGTGGCAAATATTTTATAAACACTATGAGAGAGCCAATCAGAAAAAGCAGACCAGTGATAGATTCTGATCATATGGTTTAAACCTGGCATGAGGCCCCACTTGAAGACTCTGAACTTTACAGATATAAGCCAAAATAGAGGTTTTTAAAATTATTTTTTTGAATTGCGGTCTTTGTTACATGTAGCACAGGGTCTTAATTGATAAGGTCAGATTAAGAAGTATTGATTTTACTTGAGAGTGATGGGAATTAACTGAATAATTTAAATGAGAGAGTAACAGGAACTTGACCTGTAGAAAGAAAGATACCCTTGACGTGCAGTCTGGATGAGATGGCAGCATAGACTCGTCATTCATTGTTCCTCCCCTCTAAGCACAATTATAACCCTTAAAGATAACACAACAAGCAACCATAGGAGGACTCTGAGATGCGGAAAGAGGAAGGTAGACTGGTTAAGGATTGCAGGATTGAAGGAACAATACTGTGCCTCAGCATTTTCCAGTTCTTGCCCCAACTCCCACACCAGCACAAAAAGATCCAGTATTGGCATCTTATACTTCCCAAATCAGTAAGAAAAAGAAACTCAGGTAGGACCCTTCCTCCCTTTATTGAAATGGAATCCTGCCGACAAGAGGCCACGGGAAGTGCCTGGAAACTAAAGTTCCCCAGCCTTTACAACTCACACCAGACACTAAGCAACCCATGATGCCTGAATGCTGAGGCAGGAATCAGGCGAGAACCCACAGACAACAAGGGGCCAGGAAAAGTGCTCTTCCAGAGCCTAGCTAATGGAGATACCCTGCCTGGGGAGGCACTTTTGGTCCCCACTGGTGGCACCAAGAAGGATTAGTAAAAGACCTAACAGCATCAGGCCAACTAAGCAGATAAGAATAGTATCTCAAAATTAAATTGTCATTAAAACTATAGGCCAGAAAATTAGGTCAGTATGTACATGGTTAAGCTAAACAGTGTAATTGCCTGTTGAAATAAAAGACTGAACTAGGATCCAGAGTCTCCCAACATACCAGCCAAAATGTACAAGATATAATAAAACAGCTCTTGTCAAAGCAAGAGCCAGGAAATCACAACTTGATTGACAAAAAAAAAAAAGAAAAGAAAAGAAAAAAAAAAAGAGACGCAATGCTGAGATGACAGAATTTTAGAATTATTTGTCAACAAAAGTAATTCAACAAGAAACTACAAATATTCTCAACAGATGCTGGAAGGATGTGAAGAAATAGAAATGCTTTTACACTGTGGATGGGAGTGTAAATTAGTTCAACTATTGTGGAAGACAGTGTGGTGATTCCTCAAGGATCTACAACCAGAAATACCATTTGACCCAGCAATCCCATTACTGGGTATATACCCAAAGGATTATAAATCATTCTACCATTAAGACACATGTACACGTATGTTTATTGTGGCACTGTTACAATAGCAAACACTTGAAACCAACCCAAATGCCCATCAATGATAGACTGGATAAAGAAAATATGGCACATATACACGATGGAATACTATGCAACCATAAAAAAGGATGAGTTCATGTCCTTTGCAGGGACATGGATAAAGCTGGAAACTATTATTCTCAGCAAACTAACACAAGAGCAGAAAACCAAACACCACATGTTCTCACTCATAAGTGGGAGTTGAACAATGAGAACACTTGGACATAGGGTGGGGAACATCACACACTGGCACCTGTCAGGGGATGGGGGACCAGGAGAGAGGGACAGCATTAGGAGAAATACCTAATGTAGATGACTGGTTGATGGTGCAGCAAACCACCATGGCACATGTATGCCTATGTAACAAACCTGCACGTTCTGCACATGTACCCCAGAACTTAAAGCTTAATAAAAAATAGAAAATTTCACTAAAGAGATAGAAAACACGAATAAGGAAATCAGCATTTTAGAAATGAAATATACAATAATCATAATAAAACTCCCTGCAGGGACTTAGCAGAATAAATATGTCATAAGGAATTAGCAAACTTTAAAATAGAACAATAGGAAGATAGAGTTTTTGAGACATCATCAAGATGTCTCACTAGAGGTGCCTAACTCTCATCCCTCTCCACCAAAAAGATTACCAAAACAACAAATAAATAACTACATTTTGGTCAGAGCAACTAAAGGAAAGCATTGAAGTACAGCGGGGCAGTGAAGAGGCCCTGAGGATCACAGAAACTCAGAAGAGCTGCATAGAGATGAGAAGAGAACACCTTGACTCCGCCACTCATTCCCAGCTAAAATCAGCTCAGAAACAGGGAGTATTTCTCCCATGATGGCAACAGGAAGGAGGAGGCCCCTAGCAACTTTCATCGCCACGGGTTATACCTACAATCTTTGTTACTGAAAAACCCTGCAGTGTTCACCAGTTCTAAGCCCAGCTTAGGGTGTTGCCTGGAGTTCACACGGCTGCACTACTCTAAAAGATGACACATTGCACCCCACCCTCTGTGGTCCATGCTTCTACTGTGCATCACTATCTTGAAACCAGAGCCGTGGATAGAGTATGCCCTGCTCCAGGGGCAAGTAGCTTAACTGCATCCTTTCATTCCTGAGACTCTACCATCATTACACCACATTCTCACACAGGAAAAAGCACAAGAACCAGTTAAACTGCTGCAGCTCCTTGTCCTTGGGAAACATATTGCCTAGGAGAGAACCCTCTCCCTCATCCCAGTCACTGCTGAGCTCCACCTCTGTCCACTCAGAGCCTAGGCTCAGGAGAGCAGCTACTCCCCCAGCAACTGAACCAACCAGCTGCCCACTCCTTGGGAATTCAGCCTTTGACCCCACAAGGCAGTGTAACCTTTGTACCTGAGCACATGAGGTGCCCTGCCTCCCAAGGACCAGACACTTCTGCCCAGCCAAGAAGCCATACTTGAGCCAGAAAAGCAGCCACAGCCCGTCAGTACCTAAATAAACTGATATGATTTGGCTGTGTCCCCACCCAAAATCTCACTTGAATTGTAATCCCCATGCATCAAGGGAGGGACAAGGTGGAGGTAATTAGATCCTGAGGGCAGTTTCCGCCATGCTGTTTTCATGACAATGAGTGAGTCTTGTCAGCTCTGATGGTTTTATAAGCTTCTGTCATTTTCCCTGCTTGCACTCACTCCATCCTGCCACCTTGTGAAGAAGGTGTCTGCTTCTCTTTTGCCTTTTGCCACGATTTTAAGTTTCCTGAGGCCTCCCCAGCAATGAAGAACTGTAAGTCAATTCAACCTCTTTCCTTTATGAATTACCCAGTCCTAGGTATTTCTTCATAGCAGTGTAAGAATGGACTAATACACCAACCCAGTGTCCTGTCCCCCAGGAATTGGAGCTTTAGTCCAGAGGATAAGTCAGAATTCCATCATCCAAGCCCGTGTAGCACTCAGTCCCTAAGAATCATGTGCTCTCCTGCAGCAGAGAAAATGTTGCCAAGTGGGAAGAACAGCAATACCCCCTCAGTACCTGAAGCAATCTAATGCTTGGACCCCAGCCCAGCAGAGCAGCTGTATTCCCCATAACCTGAGTTAACAGGCACCCTTCCCCACAGGGACATAGAGCCTTGGCTGCGCTGGGTTACCTTGTCTTATGGGCTGAAGAGCCTCAGCACCTTACTTCCCTGAATCTGTACAAGCCCTTTGGAATCTGAACTGCTGAGGCACCTCACCTCCATGGGGAATGAAGACACCTTTGTACTGCCCCCTACTCCCTGGAGTTCAAGTTACAGCTGCACCCCATCATTCCTGGGTTATTGCTGCTGATGCACTGAACCTTGCAGAGCTTTGGCCTATGTCTCACCACTCCAGGGTCCAGATAAGATGGACCAGAAAAGAATGAGATAAGATATTCAAAGTGCTGAAAGAAAAATACTGCTTACCTAAAATACTATAGCCAATAAGCTGTTCTTAAAAAATGAAGGAGAAACAAATTATTTCTTAGATAACCAAAAGGTCAGAAAATTTATCACTAATAGAACTGCCTTACGAAAAATGTTTAAAGCAGTTCTTCAATTGGAAATAAAAGGATTATAACCACTAAAATGGAAATATATCACAGTATAAAACTCACTGATAGAAATAAATTTACAGTAAAATTCAGAATATTCCATTACTGCAATGATAATGTGTAAATATTTCAAGTGTCCACTATGAAGGTTAAAAGTCAAAATGGTCACAATTATAGATACAACAAGTTATTAAGAAATAAATACACAATAAAAAGATGTAAACTGTGACAACAAAAGTATAAATTATAGGGAGTGGGTAACATTAAAGCATCTAAACACATAAAGCAAATATTAATGAACATAACATAATAAATAGATAACAATACAATAATAGTAGAGAACTTCAATACCTCACTTTCAGCAGTATAATACTACTAGTGGATGCCAATACCTCACTATTAATAATAGATCAGCCAGGCAGAAAATTAATGAGAAAATATAGAACTTGAAATGCAATTTTGACCAAATTGACCTAATAGATGTGTATAAAAGTTTCCATACAACAACAGCAGAATATACATTCTTCTCTAGTACACATGCAACATTTCCCGGAATGCACCATATAGGCCACAAAACAAGTGTTAAAAATCTGAGTAGATAGAAATCTATCTAGTATTACTTTGAACTATAAGTGTATGAAACTAGATATCAATAACAGAAGGAATCTTGGTAAATTCACAAATATATATAATTTAAACAACATGCTCATGAACAACCAATGAGTCAAAGAAGAAGTCAAAGGAGAATTTAACAAAAAACTATTGAGTCAAATGACAATAGAAACACAACATATAAAAACCCATGGGATGTAGGAAAAGCAGGTCTAGAGGAATGTTTATAGCAAGAAATGTCTACTTAAAAAAAAAAAGGATCAAAAATATATAGCCCTATATTATGCCTCAAGGAACCAGTGAAAAAGCTAAACTAAACCCAAATTTAGCAGAAAAAATGAAATAATAGGGTGAGTGTGTTGGCTCACACCTATAATTCCAGCACTTTGAGAGGCTGAGGCAAGAAGATCACTTGAGGTCAGGAGTTTGAGACCAGTCTGGCCAACGTGGCAAAACCCTGTCTCTACTAAAAATACAAAAATTAGCCCCGCTTGGTCGCAATAATCCCAGCTACTCAGGAGGCTGAGGCATGCACAAGAATCACTTGAACCCAGGAGGCAGAGGTTGCAGTGAGCTGAGATCATGCCACATTAACAGCCTGGGAGACAGAGTGAGATTCCATCTCAAAAAAAAAAAAAAAAAAACTAAAGCAGGGTATAAAAAGGATCAGAACATAAATAAATTAAACAGAGAACAGAAAAATAAAACAAAAAAAATCAATAAAACCAAGGGATGTTTCTTTAAAAAAGTAAACAAAATCAAAAAACATCTAGCTAGACTAAGAAAAACAAAGTGAAGACTCAAATAAAGAAAATATAAATGAGAGTGAAGACCTTATAACAGACGCCTCAGAAATATAAAAAGGATCACAGTGGGCTATTGTGAACAATTATATGTCAACAAATTGGATAACCTAGAGGAAATGAACAAATTTTTAGAAAAAAATATAACCTACCAAGATTGAATCAAGACAAAATAGGAAGCTTAAACAAACCAATAATGCAATAAAGAGGTTGAAGAAGATATTAAAAACTTTTAAACAAAGAAAAGCCTAGAGCCAGATTACTTCATGGTTGAATTCTGCCAAATATTCAAATAATTATTGCCAGTACTTCTCAAACTCTTTCTCAAAATAATGAGAGAGGGATTACTTCCAAAAACATCTTACAAGGCTAGAATTACCTTTCTACCTAAGCTAGAGAAAGATCCCACAAGAAAAGAAAACTAGAAGTCAATATCTCTAATGAACATTAATGTAAAAATACTCAATAAAACACTAGCAAAACTAATTCAGAAACACACCAAAAATATTATACACAATGATTAAGTGTGATATATCCCTGGCATGCAAAGCCAGTTTAATATATGCAAATCAGTCACTGTGATATATCACATTAACAGAATGAAAGATAAAAGCATGATCAGCTCAACTGCTGCAGAAAAAAGTGTCACAAAGTTCAGCATCCTTTCCTGATAAAAACACACAACATATTTGGTACAGAAGAAAAATTTCTCCATATAATAAAAGCTATTAATGAAAATATCACAACTAACATTATAATCAACAGGGAACAACTGTAAACTTTTCTATTAAGATCTGGTACAAAGCAGAGATGCCCACCCTTGCCACTTCTATTCAACATAGTACTGGAAGTGCTAGCAAGAGAAATAAGATAAGAAAATTAATTAATAATAATAAAATAATAACAATAATCATCTAAATTGGAAAGGAAAAAGTAAATTTCAAACTACAAAAACAAAAATAAATAAATGGATCTATATTAAACTAAAAAGCTTCTACACAGCAAATGAAACAATCAACAAAATGAAAAGGCAATCTATAAACTTGGAAAAAATATTTGCAAGCTATATATCTGATAAGGGATTAATATCCAAAATTTATTAAGATCATTTACAACCTAACAGCAGAAAAACAAATGACTCAAGTAAAAAATGGACAAAGGACCTAAACAGACATTTCTCCAAAGAAGACATTAAAATGCCCAACAGATATATAAAAACAGCCTCAATTTCATTTATTATCAGGGAAATGAAAATTAAAATCACTACAAGATAATCACACCACACCTGGTAGAATGGCTATTACCTAAAAGACAAGCAATAAGTGTTGGCAAGAGTGTGAAGACAGTGAACCCAGTGCACAGTTGGTGGGAATGTAGATTAGTATAGCCATTATCAAAAACAGTATGGAGGTTACTAAAGAAATTAAAAACAGAACAACTATAAGACTCAGCAATCTCTTTTCCAGGTACATACAAAAAGGTGATGAAATTGCCACCTCACAAAGATATCTTCACTCCATGTTCACTGTAACATTATTCATGATAGCCAAGATACGGAAACAGGCTCTGCAGGGTGGCTCATGCCCGTAATCCCAGAACTTTAGGAGGCTGAGGTAAGAGGATCACTTGAGCCTAGTAGTTCAAGACCAGCCTGAGCAACATAGGGAGATCCTATCCTGTCTCTACAAAAAAAAAAAAAAAATTAGTTGGTCATGGTGGCACATGTTTGTTGACCCACCTACTTGGGAGGCTGAGGCTAGAGGGTTGTTTGAGCCCAGGAGGTCGAGGCTGCAATGAACTATGATCACACCACTATATTCCATCCTGGGTGATAGAGTGAGACCATCTCAAAAACAAACAAAAACCAACCAACCAAACAAACAAACAAAAGACACAGAAGCAAACTGGAAACCATGTGTAATACTTTAAAAAGAAGATGTTGCCATTTGTTATGACATGGATGACCCCAGAGGACCTTATATTAAGTGAAATAAGCCAAACACAGAGAGAAAAAACATTGCATGATCTCAATTATATGTGGAATATTCGGTAAAAATATGTCAAATATACAGAGATATAGAATAAAACAGTGGTTATTAAGGGCACAAGCGAGTGGGGAATAGGGAGATACAGGAAAGGACACAAAGTAGCAGACACACAGGATTAAGCAAGTCTAGAGATCTAATGTACTACATGACAACTATGGTAAATAAAATTGTATTGTACTAAGGATTCTCCTTAAATGAGTAGATTATAGTTGCTTTTGTCACATGAAAAGTAACTATATGTTTTCTGACTGCTAGAAGCAGATAAACAGAGTAACTATGTTAGATGATAGATCTGCTAATCCGTTTAACTAGAGTAATCATTTTACTCTGTATGTGTATCCCACAACATCATGTTATAAACCTCAAATATACACAATAAAATTTATTTTAAAAAGGAATAAAATTAGCTTACTTCAAAATTTGAAAAACAGTGGACATCAAAAGTTAATTTAACAAAAAAGAAAGGCAAGGAAGTTGTCTGGGAGATAATACTCATAATCCCACGTGGAAGGATGGTAGAGTCTAAACTGAGATAGTGACAATGAAGAAGGAAATAGATTTTGAAGTGCTTTTAGATGAAGAATAAATAAAGCATAAAGATTTGTTTGAAAATGAGTGCTAAGTAAGAGGGATAAATCAAAGGTAAATTCAAAACTGATTTAGACAACAGAACAAATGCTGATAAAAGTGTCAAAGGAAACAGATTTGGGAGGAAAAAAAATAATGAGCTCACTTTTATTGTTTGTTTGCTTGAAGTGCTATTGAGGTGGACAATTTGATGTCAGCCACTGATGTTACAACATAGTGATTCATCAATTCTTCATTGAATGAGCTTGTCCAGGACTTAGTATGTATTAAGTATTAATAATTTTGGTAAGTGTTGAATGAATAATTAAGTGAATACGTTTATTTTCCTACAAGCACTAGGAATGTTTTTCCCTCTGTGAGTACCAGCTTAGCAGACAAACTTACATGGAATAAGAACAGATTGCTACACTTCTGAAGATCAGCCAGACTGCTGGGGGCATCAAGAGTCCACAGTAAATGAGCCTGACTATAAATGTGGGATGCCTTTCCATACACCAGCATGGAACCCTTGTCAGTAACTATAGTACCTATGGTTTACATCCCAATGTAAGTGGTTATAGAATAAAATACTGGCTTTATTTTATGCTTTCTTTTTAATTTTTAATCACTTGAAAGCATTTTCTTTTTTAACATTAAAAAGAACACTTCATTCATGTGACTTGATTAGATCATTGAAGTTGATCAGTTGATTAAGAACATGTCATATGTTATATCATATTATTTCTAATTTTTCCAAGATTAGTAACTTGTTTAAGAAGAAAGGTAATAAAAGTATAACAAATTTATACCCGGATGTTAATCTACCTGGCACCCTTTGCTCCATCCTAACTCACCCTAGCTGGTTGTACTGAGGCACTTGCATGATTTTTCATTACTATCCAGGAACCAGAGATAAATCCTTGGATCATTAATCCAAGTAGTTTTGCCCCACAAATCAGCACATTATTACTACTTTTGCTAAACAAACTCTCAGGGTGTTCATGCCAGAGGCTCACCTGATATCTTTACGATGCAGCTGCTTGTTTACTTTTTTCTCTTCATTCTGATAAATGTCTCCAGGGGAGACACAAATTCCATTTTTCCCTAGAGCTCCTGATATTCTGTTTCTTGTCCAAGACACCCAAAATAGAGTTCCAAATTTTGTTCCACTTAGCCCCAAGGAGGACAGAGTTTCCTGCCAGCCCTTATCTCCAAATAGGTAGCAATCTCAGCCTACATTTCTACCATATCTACTATGCCCTTCTGAGGTTATGGTCTACCCTGGTGTCCATTCTGATGATGCTTAACCTGGAATATATTTAAATTGCCAAAACACCTCCTAGTGTTTTTTTTTTTTTTTTTCCTCCTCTGATCTAAGGGCTCTTCTGCTTTTCTCAGCACTCTCTGCTTCCACAATGTCTGTCAGCCACGGCAGAGAAGCTCAAGCCACCTCCTGAAGGAGACATATTCTGGTACAAACTAGGATGTCCGTTTGTGTTGACCGTTTTAGAAAATCATTGTATTAGGCATTTGCAAAATAATATGTTTCCAAGAATAGAGCTGTGAGTAAGAACGTGACTTTGTCCACAATAGGGATTTGGAAAGAGGAGTCATCACCAGGAATAGTGTCTTTTAAACTCTGCTAAGATTCTTGATACACTCCCCTGTTTTACTAAAGTACTTGAATAGAAAATAATGGAAAGTTTTGAAATGCCTTTCTAAATTATTATAATCATTAAAATGTAAGTCTTTCGCTTTTATAATTTATTGTAGTTGAAATACTATGCATAGTCATGTTGCTATTTCATTTTCATATTTAAAAAACAGAAGGGAGAATAAGAGTACATGCAAACACTAAATAAGTAAGAATAACATAATGACTCATTTTTATTCTATTCGTTGAAGGAGTAGAGTTCATGGTTGCTTTATATACATTTATATCCCACACTAAATACAGAATATTTCTGTTTTAATGATATTATGATTGGTTAAGTTACAGACTCAGGATTCAATCCTTACAGAAATGAGGACTGGGTCTGCGTCACGTCCTAAATTGGCAGGTTCATAATATTAAGCAAAGCAACTTGTTTATCAATGAAATCTTGCAAGTCTTAAACACTGCATTATGTATGCGTGTCTGAGTGTGTACACAAAAAATGTTATATTTGGTTATATTTATACAATTTAGATAAAGAAAAAAGATACGTAGGAAGAATTATATAAATCCACACTTAACAGAGGAGAAAAGAAAGGCTTGATTTTTTGACTTGTGCTAGTAATTTTTAGACTTGTGATTTTTCACAGCTGAGGTTTAGAATTTAGTCTTCTAATCCTAGTCTATTGCCTTTTACCTCACTGTGCAGAATAGTTACTTGTTAAAATCTGCAATCCGAATCACACATATCCTAAACACACATCACAGTGATAAGAACCGATTTATTCTTAAATTATGCTTAAAGAGAAATATATCTCAAAATACTTTTTAACACTGAAATTATATTATTAATTTTCCTAAATTCAAGTATTTAAAGTTATTTAAAACTGACAATCATAATTCAGCCCAGAATCCATTAAAATACGTATTTACAATTTAAGGTAAATGATTAAACTCTTGAAAGTATATTTTCTCAGGATATCAGCCAATATTTGCAGGAACTATGGAAATTTTAGAATATGTAAGTGCACCTCAGCCTTTGACCTGGTGCTTCAGGTATTCTAGGGAGGCAAAAAGAATGGAAGCCACATGAGAATTATGTAATATCCTAGTTGTTATGTACTGAAAATTAAAATGACTTCTAATGGCAAAAACACATAGGTTGGTAATGATAACCATATTTCACAAACTATTTCCATTTTCTGTATGGGTTAAAATGTTACAAATAATCTAGATACAATTTGGAGCCTTTCATCTTTAGTCATCAAAGACTGACAAAGATGATGATAGAGCTACTGACAATTTTGATTGTTAGAATCTCAGTTTTATTAGTAATTGCTTCTTAAAGTGTATAGGATCTTAAATACATAGAAAGACAACATATATAACATTTCTTTTTGTTCAAAAATCAAATTACTTGAGGGTTGAGTTTAAATTTGGGAACAAACTTGAACGTCAGAAATGCAGATACACAACAAAAAAAGCTATTTCCCAGACTGTGAGATGGATTTTCTGTCAAAAGCCTTTGTCTTTGCATTAAATGACTTAAGAAGCTAGAAAATCTATTTTAATCAGATGAAAGAGATACAATGAAATTACTTAAAACAAAGTGAAATATTTTACATCATTAAAATAATTAGTAATATGAATTGATATCAGTGAAAGAAAAATGTTTTATATACTGCATAGAGACAACCACAGGACGAGAAAAGTATTTTATCTGTTTTCTTGAAGAGATGAAAATCTCCACAGTTACTTGGTGCTAGGTGGGTTATTAACATGGAAATGAAAATTTCTTGGGGTAACTTCTAGCTAAGGATGAGGGATTAACCACATGCATCTATTTTCTTTCCTTCATGGGAACCAAATAAATGTAAGTGTAAAAAAATAGGTCATTACAACAAACAAGAGGTTGATAAAGAACCATCGGGGTATAAGAAGTTTCCACAAACTCTTGAAGGCCACATGTCCATGGAAGAGTGGCAACTATTGAATGGGGATGGAGAAAAATTTAGTGTGGGACACAACTGAGAAGAGAGACAGCTCTCCCAGTAAAACCACAGAGAAGTCTGAGACTGAAAATGTGCCTCGTACACATGAAAGTGATAGAAAGACATGGAACTGAACACATGAAGTGGGGAGGGGGACAGATACCATACATACTCCTAGACACATTTCTCCTACTCCTGACTTGCAACAGTCAGTGGTCAGGCATCCAGGCTTTAGAAAGGAGCATGGAAGGCCATCTGTTGAGAGAGTGTGACTCCAGTGACATTCTGGTATCTGGGGGCCTCCAAAATGACACCAGCTCCAAGTCAAGCATCTTAAAAGGTGAGGAGCACTATAGGCATCTGCAGAGTTCTCAAAGAACTCCTCATCTTTACTCTTAAACATGAATAGAGGATGTGTGTGTGTGTGTGGGGGGGAGAGACAGAGAGAGAGAGAGAGAGAACAGAGATAATTCACAGAAAATAAGAAAATATTATATTACCAACAGTAATATCCTTAGAGACATTCAAAAAAAAATTTCACCTATAAAATGTAATGGAAATTCCTGAGGAAAGGAGAACTCTGATATCCTGGAATTTACAATGTTATGGTTAAGATAAAAAGAATAAATAAAAGACTAGGAATATATGAACATTTGTCAATAAATGAGAAAAATGGACAAAGATTGGAAAAGGTAAGATAATAAGATTAAGAAAACCAATCCAGGAGATCCCATAACCAACCAAGAGAAATTTAAGCATGAGAAAACAGAAAAGAAAAAAAAAAAACTGTAGAGAAGAAAAGTATCCAGACAATCATAAAATGTATTTGATAGAGCAGATGAACAGGAATCTCTACATTAAAACAACTCATGAAAAGAAATGTTAAAAGATCCTGGTGATGTTAGCATAGAATAGAGACGTTTTTCAGACACTCTGGAAATAGGAAATATATGGTCCTTATTTAGCCAAAGGAGAGAAAAACAAAATTAAAAACAGGAAAGCAAGAAAATCTAAAAATGAAGTGCACAACCCAGGCAAACAGTGCAGATAAATCCCGTGAAGACATGTAGGCAGCCGACTGAGAAGGCAACTGTTTGTGTGATAGACAGGTGCTCCAGGAGAAAAGGTGAAATAACTGATCACTATGAGTATTGGAGGGAGAGAATTAATAGAGTTGCTAGTTGGACCAACAATCCAAGAAGCTATACAGAAAGGAAATATAATCAAAATCTCATACTTGATTTTACAATGGATCATTGTATCCACATATTAAGGTGATTAGTCTTTATAGAGTACCAGGTAAGAAAAATATATTTATGGTGATACAATATTTAAGTGTTCTTAACGAACAGCAGAAATGGGAAGACAGAAGGGCCTAGGGAAGAGAGATTAAAAAAAAAGACTAAGGATGCTAATACCCTGATTTAATAAGTAAGGAGTCAGACATCAGTCAAACTGATTGATGAAATAGGAAATACATGTATACTTTTTTTCTTCAGTTACAGAAGGTAATCAGCATACTACTTGATGTAGAAGATTTATTCTGGGATGAAGAAGAAACAGTTTTCTAACAGCTGAACTACAAGAGAACTCTATTCACACTCCATCCTCACTAGCAAGACCACAGAAAGGATAAGAGAAACAACGTTATACTAGAACATTTAGACCTATATTTAAATTAGCTACTAGCCCAACCAACCTCAAGCGAATTATAAAATGTGATCTTTATCCTCAAACTAGACTATTTTTAAGGTTCATTTCCATTCTATATAAGCAGGTCTTTATAGACAAAAGTGTGAAAGAAGCGCTTTCTAAGTCTTTGACTAGTTGTGGTCATTTTGTTATTGTTCAGGATGACCACTTCAGTCTTCATTGTCTGTATTACAAATCAGTATCACAATAAAGACAAGAAGGCCCTCCTAAGAGAAAAGAGAAAACCTGGCCACAAAATATTTTCTGCTGTAGAAAGTGGTGGTTGCTGCTGTTTACTTTTGTGCATTCACACGTAAAAATATTTAAATTATGGTTCATTCCCTATCAAGAAAATATCAACAAATGTATCAAAATAACTACTTTTAGCAAACTCTAAAGTCTTCATCAGCATTTTGCATTTAGGATTAATTTCAGAGCAACCATGAGCTCACATATCAAAAGAGCATTTAAAAAGAGATTTTGTTCAAAGAAATAGGCACATCAAAGCAATTGAATAGGAAATAACTGTCTAACTTCTGCAAAGCAATATTATCCTTTCTGCAAAGAAAACCTTAAACACACAAATTCTGAGTGGAAATCAAATCTGATATTAAATTTTATTACTTAGAGACGACTTTCTATGTCAGTTAAGAGCTGACATTTCAAAATAAATAAAAAATTCACGTTCCTATGATGATATTTATTCATTCGACAAACTAAAATTCAGTCTACAAACCTTGCTACATGTTTCAAGAATGTAAACATTTATATGCCTACCACATTATTATCATTTTAGATCAGAATACTACATTCCTCCAACAATAATTTTCCATCAGAGGGAACTTGCATGAGGAAAAGAGAAAAGTAACATGAATTACTGAATTGATTGCTTGTCATGGCTTTTTTCTTTATAACATCTTCATTCCTATATTCCTATCTTTGGTATTTGTCACTTCTCCTAGCAAATAGTGTTAATTTAATGAATGGTGATACCTTTCAATTTCTGAGTAATTAGCATCCTTTAGTTTGTATTGTCTTCACTACAGTGAGGTTGAATGACTTATCCAATTTCACTTTCTGTTTATTTATAATCATTTCTATAATAATTCTAACATTTGTATCACGCATAAGTATGCTTTCCATCCAATAAGATTGTATTTTTGATTGTTTAGTTTACTTGCATTACTTTGTTTTTGTATCATATGTAAAACTTTAATTCTCTAAAATTTATTTTGTGTAAATTGTGAAAAAAATTTAATTTTATACTTTCATTTAAAGAGCTAGCCCAATATTAAATAATGCATTATTTTCTTACTTACTTAAAATATCATCTTCATTTTCTGTTGTTCATAGGCACCAGGTTTTGTTCTGGTTTTCTTATGTGTTTATTCTGAAGAACTTTAAAATAGTTCAAACCCTTTCCAAAATATGCTTTCAATGAAAACTGTACTGAATTTACCAATCACTTTAGCATGTACTTCCTCCTTGATAATATTGATAATTTGATATTGGATCATACTGAATAGAGAGTTCTAGATAGTATAATTTAAATTACACTTTGTCATATGACATGATTTTCAAATCAGCAGCATGGCAGGAACCTTCTTCTCTTTGTCTCTCTGTCTCTCTCTCTCTCCCTTTTCTTCCCTCTCGTTCTGTTGCTCTCTCTGTGTCACACACACACAGCCCAAAACCTAGTTTCATAGTTTTAGTCATATAGTTACTGCAGCATCTTATACTATCTTATGTTTTTATAACTAGAGTTTAATGACTTTGCATTGCTTTTACAAAAGGAAATAATTTCCCTATCTTTTTAAAAATTCTTATTTGCTGGCCAGTTGTGGTGGCTCACGCCTGTACTTAGGGAGTACTTTGGGAACACTTTGGGAGGCTGAGGTGGGCAGATCACCTGAGGTCAGGAGTTCGAGACTTGCCTGGCCAACATGGTGAAGCCCCGTCTCTACCAAAAATACAAAAATTAGCCGAATGTGGTGGTGGGTGCCTGTAATCCCAACTACTCGGGAGGCCGAGGCAGGAGAATCGCTTGAACCCCAGTTGCAGTGAGCCGAGATTGCACCACTGCACTCTGGATTGGGCAACAGAGTGAGACTAAGTCTAAAAAAAAATGATATGCATAGGGCAATGTGGTTTAATAGAAATATAATGTGAAGCCGGGTCTGGTGACTCACAGCTGTAATCCCACTCACAGCTGTAATCCCAGCACTCTGGAAAGCTGAAGCGGGCAGATCACTTGAGGCCAGGAGTTCAAGAGCAGCCCGGCCAACATGGCAAAACCCCATCTCCACTAAAAGTACAAAAAGTAGTCGGATGTGGTGGCACATGCCTGTACTCCCAGGTACTCAGGAGGATGAAGCAGAAAAATCTCTTGAACCTGGGAGGCAGAAGTTGTAGTGAGCTGAGACCGCTCCACTGTACTCCAGGGTGACAGAGTGAGAGTCTGTCTCAAAAACAGAAAAAGGAAATATAATGTGAGTCAGACGCAAGCCATGTATGCAAATTAAAAATCTTCCACTATCCATATTAAAAGAGTAAAAAGAAACAGATAGATTGATTTTAATATATTTTACTTCATTCAATATGTCCAAATATTATCATTTCAACATCTAATAAAAATTAGAAAGTAAAATGAGTTATTTTACATTTCTTTCTTTCTACATGAAGTCTTTGAATTCTAATACACATATTTTACTTACAGAGTATCTTAATTTGGACTAGACACATTTTGTATGATCAACAGCCACATGTGACCAATGGACACTATATTGGACAGATAAGACATTATAAATTAAATGATTTTTGTATGAAGATTTCAAAGTCAGCCACTTTTTGAACGTAGAATGTGTTCAAAGTTGTTTCTCATCTATCTTGGGGTTTCCAAGTACAAAAACTGCATATATTGATAATGTTCTTTACTCCTATATTAATAGTTTTTATTATTTGTTATTAATTTGGTCAGCAATCCAAAATAGTTTTTTAAATTTTATTTTTCTTTGTTTTATGCTAGCAGTCTAAGTTTTGTTTTAAATTTAAGAGGAATTCCTCTATAATTCTATTGTTATTTTGATATTTGTCAATTTATTTTAGATAATTATCTTTCATTATATGAGGAAAGTACTTTTCAAATATATTTTACTAAGAGTCTTTAAGGATAAAGGGATATTTCTTTAATATCTTCTGCATTTCAGGATGATTACATGAATTTTTCCTGTGGCCTATATTTGTGCTTTCACATATTTATTCATCGACATCCTAATGCTGAGTGATTATTACAAAAACTTTGGAATAGGTCGCTCTTTGTCATGGCATATTTGAATTTTAATATAATCTAAGATTCATTCCTTCTACATGAAACAATTGTTTGCCAAATTTCAGCTAGGTGTGCTTTTCATGAAATCACTGTACCCAATAAACATTGGGCAAGCAAGAATCAGGAGTCACAAAAAACCATGTTTGTCAGTGTATAAATGTTTTCACTGAAAAGGGGCAGTTTGGCCATAACTCTTTATGTGAATCAAATGCATTTCAGAGATTTTGGATGCATCATTTTAAAAAGGAGATGGACGATAACAGCATTAATCCATTCATGAGGGCAGAGCCTTCAGGACCTAACCACCTCTTATCGGCCCTGACTCTTAATATCATCACCATGGCAATTGAACTTCAACGTGAGTGTTGGAGCAGACATTCAAACCACAGTATCCTATGCATGACTAAACAAAAAGCTAGTTGACATGGAAAGCCTGGTACATGATATAGTGTTATAACTATAACATTCTCAGTGGACTATGTTGAAGACAAAAGTTGAATACACTGAATAAAGTCTAGGCTATTTTGTTAACTATTATTTTCATTCCTTAGAATCAAGTATACACAGACACACACGCATGCACGCAAATGTACATATGTACAAGGAAGGACTGATTTCCACATTTCTGCATTACTATTCATAATTCAAATTGATTTATATATTCAATTTATTGCTATCACTGTAACATTTCATGTCTCATTTGTGTGTCTTATTCAATGAATTGAATTTGCATTGTATGCCTATGCTTTAAAGTAATTTAATGGCATGGAATTATACAAACATTGGGGGGCTGGTAAAATTTTCAAGTATTTTAATTAGCATTTGAAAAATTTAATTTTGTAATTCTTATTTTATTCATTTTTCCCATTCTCAATGGAAATTGGAAAATTTCTATTTGTGGCTAGGTGTGGTGGCTCATGCCTCTAATACCAGCACTTTGGGAGGGTAAGGTGGGTGGATTGCCTGAGCCCAGAAGTTTGAGACCAGTCTGGGCAACATGGTGAAAACCCATATCTACAAACAATCCAAAAACCTAGCTGGCATGGTGACATGCACTGTAGTTCCAGCTACTCGGGAGGCAGAGGTGGGAGGATCGCTTGAACCCAGGGAGGCTGAGGTTGCAGTGAGCCGTGATTGCACCACTGCACTGCCACCTGGGCAACAAAGTGAGGCCCTATCAA
>NW_012113141.1:16034232-16059798 GCF_000951035.1 Colobus angolensis palliatus | reverse complement strand
GAAAGAAAGAAAGAAAGAAAGAAAGAAAGAAAGAAAGAAAGAAAGAAAGAAAGAAAGAAAGAAAGAAAGAAAGAAAAAGAAAAAGAAAGAAAGAAGGAAAGAAAAAAGAAAAGAAAGGAAGGAAAGAAGGGAAGGAAAAAAACGAAAAAGAAAAAAGATAATTTCTATTTGTGCATACACATATATATGTTTTATAATTCTAACTTAATGTACTTTGTTTATTTTGAAAATACTGAGAAGCATTCCATTTATGTTTTTCCTTGCTTTCTAAATAATTATTTCATTCCATTACTGGAATTATTATAAACCAAACTGATTTATTTCTTAATTTTATATATTTTATTAATTTTATTTTTTCAAATGCATTGACTTTTGATTTTCCTTCTCTTAAAATTATTTCTGACTTCCCTTTTATGTTGTTTTTACTGAAAAGTAGTAATTCAGTCTCAGGTTTTTATGCTGAGCACTTTATCAACAGAACTTAAATGATGATTGTCTATTGTTATTTTCTAAGTGGTTTTTATTTTCAGCTTTGATTCCAATTTAAGCTAAGGATTCTTTAGAAGAGTTTGGGTTACTGTTTGTTTGAATAAGAAAGTATTTGTGTTATTTTCTGTTACTTTGTTTTTGCTTCTTGTTTTATTGCACCTTGGCCACAGATGGTCTCTAAAAATGTCTTATTTTCTTAAAGATATTACTTTTTTATTATAGTTAGGTTATAATTAATTTAAAAGTGTTCCACAGATATTTCTGAAGAATTGCTATTGTGTTTTTAGATAAGCCTTGATAAAACAGAAGAGAAGTCAGTTTGCTCTAACTTTGGTTTCATATATTTCACTTTCTTTCTTGAAAAAATTACATTTTTGATATAGGTCATAAAATATTCTATATTTTCTTCTCAAAGTTTCAGAGTTTTGTTTTTATAATTAGTTCAAGTCATCTGTAGATTTTTAAAAATATGAAATACGTCTAATTATTTTCATGTGGGCACCCAATTTCCTCAGTGCTACTTATTGAATTTTTCTTTATAGTTCTAAGAGTACCTATTCTCCTGAGAGACTATGTTATATAACATTTGAAGCTGTTGGGAATATGATATTTTTAAGTTTTTTACAATATGTACTTAGTTTACATTTGTAATATACATTTGATTGTGTATGCCATTGCCATGTACATACCATAATAAAATCAGAAAACATAACAGATTTCTTATGAAAAGGTTTGTTAAAATTATATTCTCTAATTAGTTATAGTTGTCTGTATGTATGACTGTCTTCTGTATGCTGATTTTATTAGTTCTTTTGTTTTGGTAGCTATTCTTTATTTATTTATCTATTTATTTATTTTTATTTTCTGAGTAGATAAACCATAGCCCCTGTAATGCAGAATAATATAGTTTTATTTCATTTTGTAAAGTTCTTTCTCTTTTTTCTCGTTCTGTTATTAGGCTTGCTTAAAGCTTCAGTATGAAGTTGGATGACACAGGCGATAGTGGTACTTTGCTTTTTTGATGATTATGCTTCATTATTAATGATCAGAGTAATGTTTTTCTCTTCTTTGGTATTTGGTTTGCTATTTTTATCTGCTTTTAATTCACACATTGTTCATGTTTTCTCTTTGGCTGCATTCTGGGTTGATTTCTACATCTGCTGACAATTCTCTTATGAAAGATTTTCTTATATGCTTTTTCTTATTTTTGTTGTAATTTTTCCCGTGAGATCACTAGCATCATGAGTTATTCTTTAGAGACCAGATGCACTTTTGGCTGTGGGCATCTCTGTTGGAAGTTCTTCTATTTGTCTCTACTGGGGCCCTGTGTTTTTCTGGGGTTGTGGGGCTAGTTTATAGGCTATTTTCTCAACTCAGGCAAAAAGGTTCCCATGCTACATGCTGAGAGTAAATTAAAACTCCAAGCCACAGCCAAATGCTTATTGCTGGCTTTCTTTTTTCTGCAAATATCCAGGGGGTTACCCTAATCCTCTGACAAAACTGACAGCATTGAATGGAGTTTTTTATATTTCACATGCTACACATTAATTCCAAACTCCCGGCTTTAGCCTTAAAGCTCATTTTCAGCAACTCATGCATGCAGAAGTCACAGAGCTTCCTCTTTGTGTGTCTTGTGCCTACTGTTATCTACCTTCCTTCCTTCCTCTGTTTCTCATTATTTCATCAGTAGATTAGTATGATTATTATTATAATGGATTTCAGTTTTTTGAGTGATGAGGATGTATTGAGAGGATTTTCTCAATGAAAGCTAGGAACCCTGGTTAAGAGTCTTCTTTGTCTCAAACACTTGTATATTTTTGTGTTATGCTACTTTTGCTGGAACATACAACTTCTCATCACTTTGGCTAAGGATATCACCACTGGTGTTCTCACTTTAGAGTGTGCTACCTGCTTCAAGAGGTAACCAGGAGCTCTATGTGCAGAATCTCAGTGATGTGATTGGTTTGACATTTGAAAGACTTTCCAAAGATTTTGGTAAAATATTTGACATTTTCTGTCCTCATGACATACTTTTGGTTTCATTAACTCCTGCTTTTGGTGAATGTCTATATTTAGAGCTGTTAAAAAAGAATACCTGAGGCTGGGCAA
The DNA here is from genome assembly GCF_000951035.1 of Colobus angolensis palliatus. Lineage (NCBI taxonomy): Eukaryota > Metazoa > Chordata > Mammalia > Primates > Cercopithecidae > Colobus > Colobus angolensis. The sequence continues at coordinate 16,057,200 of NW_012113141.1, read as the reverse complement.
TCTACAAAGAAAAGAGTTTTATTTGGCTAACAATTCTGGTGACTGGAAAGTTCAAGATTGGGCAGCTGCATCTGGTGAGGGCCTCATGCTGTTTCAATTTAAGGCAGAAAGTAGAATGGGAGTAGGCATATGCAAACAGATTGCACAGTAAGAGAAGAAGTAAGAGAGAGAGAGACCAAGAAATCCAGGCTCCTTTTAACACCAGACTAACCCATTCCCTAGAGATGGAGAACTTACTTGTAAGAGGACATTAATCTATTCATGAGAGATCTGCCCCCATGGCCCAAACATCTCCCACTAGGGTCCTATCTCCCAACACTGCCCCATTGGGGATCACATTTCAATACGAGTTTTGGCAGGGACAAACCACATCCAAAGCATAGCAGTTCGAGATGTCAATGTGGCTTGATTTGGGTGGTGATGCTCTCTTTCACTTATCACCACACAGGACTTTTTTTTTTTTTGTCTACATTCACTGAATGTAATGAGTCAGCCTTTTGCCAAGACCAATTTTACCTGCTTATTATTTTATAAATTTCTCTCTGTATACACAGTACTGGCAAGACAACATTTCACTAGTTTTTCATGCTGATATTGAAGTGTCTGTACTGTTCCATTCATTTGAACACTGACCACTCACTGTAAGACATATTTAGGGGGAGAAAATGGAGAGCTACAGACTACTGACCAAGACCTTCACTGGTGAGATGGTAAGGGGCAGGCAATCAGTAGTCACTAGATTTCTTCCTGCTAAAATACTGAAGTCATAAAAATTTTTGTTTCCTAGATATTCAGTGAGAATAAACAGGGGAAATTGAGTCTTGCCATATCTTACAATGAGATGTCATACATTTATTCATAATTTTATATTTTCTCATCAAATGAGAGAATTTGTATTCATTGACATACTTCTCTTCCTAGCTTTTTCTCTCTGCAAGTCTTGCCCCTTATACTTTATTACTCATAAAAACACATCTATAGATGCTGATCTGGTCATTTATAATACAGAAAACTGTTTTGACTTTGAATTTTAAGTCCTAAAATGCTCTCCAAAACTTGCTTTTTAACCAGATGTTCAGCAGACTTCCTCATCTGAAAGTGTCATCCAGGGCTATGCCCAACACTGAGCATTACAGACATTTGGAAAAACACAGATTCGGGGAGGTTACTGGAGCATAAAGGTCAACCTCAAATGACACAATAAAAGCAGAATCAGGCTTGTAACCTTCAGCAATCTCTCTTCTACCTCAACTGCAGCAAATCAAAGCTGCTTTGTTTTGACTAGGGTATGACAAACCATTTGAGGTGAAATAATTGCAATTCACATGGGACATTTGTCTAAGTTGGCTTCACTGATAGTATTAACATAGAGAAAGACTGAGAACCAAAAATATTTTGGAGCCATTTAGAGCTCGAAAAATAAAGATACTGACCAAATCAAGCCCAAAATGCCCAAATTAAAATATTTTAAAATTTAAATAAATCTAGAACTAAATTTAATTAAACCAATTTGTTAAGAAATTTTTTTAAATTTCATTAGAGTGACAGCAATTATTCTTTACTTCAACAAATATTTATTGGGCCTCTCCTTCTAGCAGACTTTCGTTTCTCAATTATACAACCAGATGGGGCTGCATTGCCAGCTTGTGGCCTGGTTATTATTATACAGAGCATCTCCTTTCACTCTCAAAGGGGGCATGATTAGGATGACAATGATATGATCACATTCTTCTTCATCCAATATATTGCATCATTCATTCTGACATTTTGTGTGTATGTTTTGTTTTGTTTTGAGCATATCAGGTTTATCCCAGCCTTAAGGTGTTTTCCATGGATGTTTCCCCCCTTTGGAGTGGTCCTCCCCTGAAAACTTTTCTTTCTTGTTATTCAGATCTCAGTTTAAATATTTCTTTTCAGTGAAACTCAAAATAGTGTAGCAATCTAATCATTCTCTACTGAATTACCTTATCACTGTCTGATAAGTTTATTCAGTAATTTCCATATTTATTTTCGGTCTATCACTCTCCAACCCAACACATGTACGAAAAGAGGTAAAGCGTCTAACTACTTAGAACAGTGGTTGGGGTTTCATAAACTCTCCAGTACATAGAAAGATTGAAGTATATTTGCAGATTTTCATCAGATAATCTGTTCCCAAAGAGGACTATAGTTTTTGCTCATTTTATGTGACTATAAACACATTTTATGTGAATCTAAGACACATCTTTCATACTCCAGAGCAAATCCTGTGCATCACAAACTTTTCATGTAATGAAGGCGATTCTCAGCTCTGGATGCCATTGTTTCTGTTTAAGAAGAGAGGAAAATAGTTTTTTTTTTTTTTTTTTTGGAATAGTTTGGGCTGTGATTAAAATCAACCTGTTAGGAAAAGATTTTTGAGCCCAGAAAACCTCACCTACATAAAAATAATCAAAATACTTTCCCCAGGTAAAGCAACTTACAAGTGCTTTTGTATTAACGACCTTTGTTCAGAAGAGTCAATGAAATATCCAGCTTTTTTCCAAAAAAGAAAAAAAAAAGAACAGTGCTTGGTTCACAGCAAGTGTTGAATGAATGACTGAATGCATATATTCCTGAAAACCTTCTCTCCAACAAGGTTCAGTTTGTTTCACTGTTATGTATCATTATTGCATTCTGGACGTTTACCTCCTGGTACTTTGTACAACTTTTAAATTAAATGGTAACCAGTGTTACTTATCATTTGTATAAGTTCCATGAGGACAGGATCCATATATTTCTTTATCAACTCTGAAAAGAAGAATTTGTGCTTACTTGTGAAATGTACTACTTGTATATTTCAGGTGCACAATCAAATAAATCAGTAGATTTCAGTTAGTGTATACTACAAACTACATACATTGGGCACATTAAGGAGAATATATTATCTGACTGGAAAGTTTAATTTGAATATGCTAAGAAAAGCACAGATTTATCCTTGAGAATTATTTTATAGTAGTATGTAAAACTGGGAAAGGATTTGCCTGCCATTGGAAGCTGTTGGAATAAAGTTATTCACGACTGACCCTAAACAGAATTAGTCAGAACGTTTTCTGTAGCCATGCTTTCTGTCAAAGAGAAAGGAGTTCTGCAGAAAACAATAAACAGACGCCGAAGAGCAGCTGCTGAAGTCCAGAATGATGGATAAGAGCTCACAGGAGTAAAAATGAGTTCCTAGGTCCCGGGCTGCTTGGACTATATCCCATATCTGGAGAGAACTTTGGCCTGAGGTCTGATCCACCATCTGCTTTCTTAGAGGAATTACAGGAAGACGGAAAATAAACAGTATGTTTTCAGTTTAGAAAAAAAAGATGTCTAAAGAGCAAGTCCTGAGACTGTAAATCAGGGAGATGTTGCGTGCAACTGCAAAGTGCAAGAACACATGTATGAAATATTGGTCAATATGAGCCAGTGGAAGATGCTGGCATCATTGAGGGACAACGTGGTTTACAAGGAACAAGTAAAGCTGTTTCTTTCCTTGTTTGATTGTGACATTAAACAGGAAGATTAGAAAAATGTGAAGTAGATGGTGTACCTAGGCCCATCATCAGGTCCTTAAGGATGTAAGTAAAGTAAAATATGCGTCAGTTTTTCCTGTGCAAGAAAACCTGTTGTTGTTTGTATGTGGATTAATCAATAGATTTACAGTGGAATGGTTTTCTCCTTCTTATCAGATAATCCTATTTCCGAATATTTTCCAATTTTTTTTTGGTAGAAAGAATTCTCCCTATCTCTGAAGAAGCTCCCCACCCCAGTGGAAGCCAGGGGATTCAGATTCTTCCCCTCCCTTATCCTGATGCAGCCTGAAGTGAAGCTATGGACTAAGCTTCATCTAGAAATAGGATTCAGCATCTAACCTGCAAAATGACAGCAGTAATATCAATCTAAATGACTTTTTGGGCAGAGAGGCTGAGATAAAATGAGATCAAGTGTTCAAAAGAAGTATTAGGTGTCCAACAAATGGTAGATCCTTTTAAGGTTGATTGTTTGAGAGGAGTATACAAATTACTATGAGATTACTGTAGAAGCAAGTAACTCCATTGAAGGAACATGGTAGTGACTACAAAGGCAGTATAGTAAAATTTATGTGTTTGGAACAACGAAGGATGGATATGTCTGGCTACAGGGTCTATCTCGGGTCACCACGTAAACAGGAGCCTTGTTTACTGATAATACTACAATTATCAGTAATTGTATCTGTGAATCATGTTTGTTATGAAGGGAACAGGAAAAAATAACTCAAACTACCTGAGACTCTCCTGAGATATATCTCCCCACTCTTGACCACTATCCCAGGTATAGCTCTTTTCTAAGCAGCTCAGAGATATCATTTGTTTCTTTTCACAAAGCACAAAGAAGATGTCAGTGTTCAGCATCTTTCATCTTGCTGATTCACCTAGATCTTGAGCCACTCAATCTCAAAACAATTAAAAGCATAGTAGTCTATGGCCATACACGTGCTGGTCTTTCTGCTCATGCTCATTACATATTAGTAATGTCTGGTACCATGATACTACACACAGGTAATGAGTCACCCATCATAATGTTACAATTTTTTATGTTCAAGTAATATAGATTTGCTTTAGATAATGAAGCACCCCACAAAATGGAAAGATTAAGGGGTGTTAGGAGCCAAATAAAGCTACACAGCACAACAGGACTGGTCTTTGGATCTCAAGGTAGAACTAATTCAATGGGGTTGAGGCTTGCCATTTGGAAAAGATAGTAAGTTTTCTTTCCTGGCTATGAAAAAAAATAAGACAGTTACTTGGGTTGCAATCTTTATCTGCTTTTTTTTTTTCTTTTCCCCCATTTCTTTCTTATTTTAATCTTCTCTCATTATGTAGGTTGGTTTCTTCTGCTTCATTAACTTGTGTTTCATCATAGCTACCTTTAAGTGTCACAATGAATTCCTAAGTATATATTATTAATCACTTGTGAGGCAGAAATGACTTCATAAAACTCAAATACGAATTTTGGGGGATACGGAAGACAATTAAAGAAGGGTATACTCTCCTTTTATATATTTTAATATATTTAATAAAACCCCAATAATTAAGAGTATTATAATGAGGTATAAAATATGGATCCATAGAACAGAATAGAAATAGAACCAAATAAATATGAAATATTTCATTATGTATCTTAAGTTTTCATTTATTTATAAGAATATGACATTACTATATAAATACCATTTAATACTGACGTATATGCTACTGATAATATTATTAATTAAATGATCTTGGGAATCTGTGTAATCATCTAGGAAAAAAAAGAAAGCTGGACTCTTTTCAAGATTTAAGGATAAAATACTGAAATGATTACATACCTAAAATTTTTTGATAGAAAAAATAGTGAATAAATTTGGAATCAGAAGGAACTTTTTTTTTTTTTTTTTTGAGATGGAGTCTCACTCTTTTGCCAGGCTGGAGTGCAGTGGGGTGATCTCGGCTCACTGCAACCTCTGACTCCCCGGCTCAAGCGATTCTCACGTCTCAGCCTCCCAAGGAGCTAGGATTAGAGGCATGTCCCACCACGTCCAGCTAATTTTTATATTTTTAATAGAGATAGGGTTTCACCATGTTGGTCAGGATGGTCTCAATCTCCTGACCTCGTGATCCGCCGACCTCAGGCTCCCAAAGTGCTGGGATTACAGGGATCAGCCACCTCGCCCGGTGGAACTTTTTCAAGTATTAAACAAAACCCAATAGCCACAATGGTAAAAAATAAATTATTCTAATAAAAGAATAAAAGAAAGAAATAAAGAAGGAAAAACAAAGAAATGAAGAGAGGAAAGAAAGAAGGAGGGAGGGAGAAAAGAAGAATGAATGGAAAAAATAAAGGAAAAATAAGTTTCCTGTTTTGCTTGAACTATCATAATCAAAGACAAAATGCAAAGATCAAAAGAAAAAAAAAAAAACTACTTCAATCTCATGTCATTCAAAGGCCTCATTTACCTTAAATAAAAATAGCTCCTACAAATCAATAAGAAAATCGCCAATAACTGAATTACACACTGGGGAGGAATATTAAGAGACTTCACAAGAAAGAAAAAATAAATAACTTTTAAAATATAAAAAGATGTTTTCATGTCACTCATCATAAAAAGAATTAAATTTAAAAATGAATGAGTTAGTACACTTCATTTCTAAGATTAAACAAAGACAAATATAGTTTCATAAAACAAACCGTCATGTCAAAGAGACTTTGGAAAACAGTAGATTTAAGATTTTAAATTAGCACCATTCTAGTAGGATGACAATGAGGAGAATCCAAAGGTCTGTAAAGGTACATATATTTTCCCAAATTTTCCACTTTAGAAATTTATTCTACATACGACTTCAAGTAGCATAATTTAAACAGCAAATAAACTAAATGCGAATTCACAGATGGGTCGTTACCTCATTTTCTGAATCCCGTTGGATTGCTGTAACAAAACACCATAAACAGGGTCATTTATGGGTAACAGAAATCTATTTATTATGGTTCTAAAGGCTGGGAAATCCAAGATCAAAGTGCTGGCAGGTAAAGGGTTTTGCACTTATACTGCATCTTCTTGCTGTGTCCTCACATGATGGAAGAAGCAAGGCAGCTCTGGGGCCTCTTTAAGGTCATTAATTCCATTCGTGAGGACTTCACTCTGATTATCTAATTTACTTCTTAATGTAATCACATTGGTAATTATGTTTCAACGTATGAATTTTTGGTGGGAACACAAACATACAGACCACAGCAGCCATATTATGCTATATGCAATGAATGGAATTGTATACAATTATAAAAAGAATCAGAATGTTCTATATGAACTGAAAGAAAATGATCTTGAAGATCATTTTAGATGAAAAAGCTAGATCACTGCTAGATGAAAAAGGAAGATGTGGAACAGTATGTATTACGAGCTGTTATTTATATAAAAAGAGATAAGGAATTTTTGTTCATTTTACTTATACATTTATACAGTAGCTTTACAAAGATTTATGAGGAATTAACAACATTGATTGCCTATCAGAGAAGAACTGGGTAAATGGGGGAGAAGAGTAGAAGACTTTTTATTGTAAACATTTTTATGCTGTTTGATACTGAACAATGTGAATGTATTACTATCCTAAAAATTAAATTCAATTAAAATAGAATTTTAAAATAAAATAAAATACACTGTTACTGTATTAATTATCCATAATACTTAGCAAAGTCATAGGCATTGGGTGAATACCAAATAAATTTTAAAGTAGGTGTACTAAAACCACATTTAAAATGGGAGCTAGTAAAACATGTTACCTTGAACAAGTCTCTCTTTCACTCATTCGATCCAAATTACCTGAGTGCCTGATATAATGGAAGCACGTAAGGCACCTGAGATGTAGTGGTAACCAAATCCAAATCCAGCATGGTCCTTGTCCTCAACAAACTGCTGATTAAGTTCCATAATTAGATACACAAAAAACAAACAAACAAAAGCTAAGAAAAACATTTAAGACATAGTCTGAGGATTGTATTTGGAACTATAGGGATAGATATTTAAGGAACAATTCCATTTTACAAAAATGTTCTATGGTAGGTCATGCTCTGTCTCTCAATTTAGTTCTTCTTATATCTTACAGTAAGTCTTAATGATTTTCTTCATCTAGGGTTTCCTTTTCTAGTCTTATTGACATAGCTCAAAAATGAGGATAGTAATAGCTACTTTATCTTGTCTAAGAGTTAAATGACAGAACTTTTGTGCATGTACCTGGCAAGGTTTCTTGCATGAACTAGAATAGACTGTTAATAAATGTTACTTGTAGCTGAATAGGCTTACACTACAGGAATGTTTATTTGACTTACAAATTCCCCATTGCTCACTCTTAATTAAGGAACACCATTTACAGATTATCCACAAAACACTCCTATTGGGTCTGGAATGTGTTCCTGGACAACTAAAGTGGGTTATGCCCAATATTTTAAAATGTCCTGCAGGTATAATCACAGAGCTTTTCTGTGAAGACAAGAAATCAGCAAAAACTGAGAATTTGATAACCTCCTCATGGTTTAAAGCACAGTGGGAATCAAATGTTTATCTGCCAGATCAATTCCACCTTAATTCTCAAACAAAGCTTCCCTGAAGGGATTAACGTTCTCAAGATTCCAAAGAAAATGGAGACAGTGGAGACACCAACCAGTATAATTGAACACTGACAACCTATTCATAAGGAGACACTAAAAATGGTTGGGGGAGCCAGGAATTCAGAAGATCCAGTGCTAGTTCTCAAAAATTTATCCACATATCAAACAAATCATCAAAAATTCATTTTAATTATTCACAGTTTCGTCAAGTGCCTATCATGTACAAGAATTAGGTTATGCACCTTGAACTGCTTTGCTAAATGCAATGATTTTACCCCAAACTGTACTATCTTTTGACCTATTTCATTACATTTTTAATTATATCACTTGTTATGACACTTAATGAAGATATGAATTTCAATAAATGATGGAGAATGTTTTGTTCTTGACCCTTCCTGAAAAAATAAAGTAAAATAAATATTAAAAAGTTTCCTATTACAAGAAAATTTGATTGGCCCATATCAGAAAGCCCTTTGATGGCTAAAATATAGACTCAGAAGATTTGATTTCAAATTCTTACAAATTGATTATCTTTGTAGGTTAATTAATTTATCTGAATGTCTGTTGCCTCAACCATAAAATTACTATAACTCAGGAATAATAAATAAGGACGTGTAGACAGAGACTTAGCACAAAATTTGGCATATAGTTAAGTCCTTATTCCATTAAAAACTCTGTTGGAACTTGAAATATGGGCCTAAGAGGACCTAAGGACATGTTTCTCTTAAGAGAAAATTCAGAACCCTGTGTCTCTGATTACTGTCAACAATGTAGTCAGTTTTTCTGTTTCTCTCTGCTCACGTTCTTAATCCACATTATGAGATATTATTTATAATTCATGTGTCCAATTTTTTAGAACTATGTTAAAAACTGAAATGCTGGTAGTCCCAAATTAGAAAAAAAGATGATAATAGCTCAAACCATTCCATTTCATGTCAGTCACACATTCGTGAAATTGCTCTATCATATTCTACGAAAATAGCTCTCTCAGGAAAAGGAGGATGGTGGGCGTGCGGCTTGCTACAGCACTGTGTTGGTTGTCTCCTAGCATCAGTGTCATGTAAAACACCATCAAAAGAAACAGGTATTCTGCTATTTATCTTCACAATGTAGCTCTCGGGCATAGAATGGAAATAAATAGATCCATTTAGGAAAATCTAATTAACAGAGTTGAAAATGATTATGGTTTTTTTCTGAATTTTGCAGAAAGCGATTATGTCTATCTAGTGATACATGTGATGTTATTAGATGTGACTGAAATTTATCCAAAGTGGACTATAAGAAAGAAGCACAGAAAGGTATGGATGGAAGAATAAAAGTAATTTTCAATGAGCTGGACCCTTTTGATTGAGGGCTAATTGGATTTTGTGGTTATTGATTCTTTGCTTTTAATCTTCAGGTAGTCTTGGCCACATTTTCCATCCTTTTTTTTTGTTTGTTTTTTAAATGCTTCCTTCTACTCACTCAGAAGTGAACCCTTTGGAAACTTCTAGTTAAAAAGACCATTGGAATACTCACAAAAGACTGTCCCTGTATATGCTTTCCATGGAAAAAAAATAAATTATGAATATGGGATGTGGAGGGGGAGACACATCAATAGATCAATCTCAGAAGGAGGCACCATCCTCACATGTAAGTGACAGGCCAAATACAGTGGAGGTAGAAATACACTACAAAAACTTGTATATCAAATTAAACTGTATGGACACTTGAGCAGAACCAGGCTCCAAACACCTTACAGAAGCGATAAGAACCCTATTAAGATTGCTCAAATGGAGAGAATGAAGGCAAAGGTAGCAGAGGGTGGGGAGAGTGGTGACATTTAGGCATTTGTCCTGGGCTTTGCACCTTCTTGAGCAGGTAGCCATGGCCACGAGACACCTACCTGACACCAACCTCAGCTGTAGGTGCCCTATAAGCAGAGACCAGAAAGACTGCTAGGATTTTCCCTCTGGGGAGTCATGGTCAAAGTCTGCAAGTTTTACACAGGAACCCATATTACAATTTGTTAGAAGACATCACAATTCCTAACACAGCAGAACAGTATGAAAAGTCACATCAAAAATAATGATGCTCAAAAGAAGAGAAGCAATGTGAGGAATCATAATTATAACTCTATGGGAAAGCAGTTCTCTCAATGTTTGTAACTGTTTCTCTACGTTCTTTTTTTTAGACTGTATACCCAGTGGGTTTAAAATTTCAGTGCTTCCATTGACTACGTGTGTATCCTTGGGCAAATTATTTTATTTATTTATGTATTTATTTATTTACTTTATTTTTCTCAGTGTCCACACATTAAAGTGGGAATTGATTTAATCTACCTTACAAAACTGTGTGAGGATTATCTGTTAAGACCTTAGATCAATCCCTGGCAGTAATCATCAACAAAGCATTTGTCATTATTGTCATTCTTTTAATATTTATTACATTTAAAATAATAATTAAAAATAAATTATAACAGATTATATACAATACAAATGTGTTGCAGAAAATTGGGAGAATACACAAAAGATATTGAAAAAATTGTGCCATCCTACCATATTTTGCAATACATTGCCTTCAAGTTTTTTTGAAGCCTGTAGAGTTAAGTATACACATGCTTATGTTACAAATTTGGGTGAGTGTATAGTTCTGTCTCGTATTTTTTCTTCCAGTGTAATTATTCATAGCTCTGCTTTTCACTCTCCAAATATCCTAGTTTAGATCAGTTCTATGGTCACCCTAGTCATACCATACGTATTGTTTAGAATCCTTTATTGTATTTAATATCATGTATTGGTTATTTTTCAAAGCCTATTATTCTAAAATGCATATGTAATCAAGTTCAAATCAATATATGGTTGAATCATATTTAACCAATTGTATATTTTTAACTTGAGGAAATAATATTACCAAATGCAAACCACAATTCTCTTAAAATTAAATACTCTCATGGTGTTACCCCTATCTGCAGAGTAGAAAGTCCACAGACAGCACCAAATATGTGCAATTATAGATTATACAATTAATTTATCTTTATAAATCATCAAGAAATGTCAGACTATTCAATAACTTCTGTCAGAAAAACTAAATGTATTTTTAAACATATTACTCTTAATATAAAACTACACACTAACATAAATTTCACATAGAAATATAATAAAATTGAATAGCTTAATTACTATTAATTCATTTCATTCTTAGGCTAAGGATAGCATTAGCTCATATGAACAACTTTTTAAAAAATAACTAATAGGTTTGACTCCATAAAAGGCAAAACTTTTGTATGCTTTAAAAAATACCATAAATAATAAATCAAAGAGCAATCTGGAAAAATTATATGATAGTGAATAGTTTATTATCCTCAAAATAGCAAACTCTTTTAAATAAGACTGAAATATTACAGTATTTCAAAGTAAGCAAAGGAAAATAATTAAAAATTCATAAAGGTAGAAATGAAACTGACCAATATACAAGTGAAAAAAGGACTCAACATTGCTGGCAATCAAGGTGTAATATAAAATATTAGTGGTATATAATTTTCCCTGTACAAGTAGCAATTAAAACAATACTATCCAGTGTTGGTAAAGAAAAAAGTAAAATCAATTTTACTGTTCACTCATGGAAATGTAAACTGATATAATCTTTCTGGAGAACAAGTTATCAAAATATATCAAAATCTAGAAATTTATCCTCAAGAAATCATTTAGACATCAAGGTATAGAGACTTATGCATAACGGTTGTTAATCACTGTAATCAGGCAAAATTGGAAACCCACTAAACGGCCCTTCATAGATGACTGGTAAGATAATTTATGTTAAATCCTTATAATAGTATAACCTTCAAAATAATAGTTTAAAAGAATATAAAATTATGAAAATGCTGTGGGGAAAAAGCTCACAATATATTGAGTGGGAAGTAGAAGTTACAAAATACAGATAGTATAAACTTGGTGGTGTTCCTCTTTTTAACTTTTTTGTTAATTCAGAGAGTCTCACTACATCACCCAGGCTGGAGTGCAGCAGCACAATCACAGCTCACAGCAGCCTGGAGCTCCTGAGCTCAAGTGATCCTCCAGCTTCAGCCTCCCAAGTAGCTGGGACTATAGGTGCACACCTCCATGCCTGGCTATTTTTTATTTATTTATTTATTTTTTCTAGAAACAAGGTCTTCGTATGCTGCCCGGGTTGATGTTCAACTCCTGGGCTCAAGGAATACTCACACCATGGCTTCCCAAAGTGCTGAGATTACAAGCATGAGCACCCAGCCAATCCTAATTTTGTAAGGCAAATGAGTATATTGTGTAATAAGATATGAATATTTAATTTCTGGTACCTCAGATTTGATTAAGGTGTCAATATGATGAATAATAGATAATGAAGTGGAGATAAATCACCACATGTGGAATTTGTAAAAGAAAGAATTAGATAATCTAGAACCATTCCGTAACACTTGATCTCCCTCTCTGACTTTGAAACTACAGAAAGGACAGAGGAGAGATGAGACAGAGGAACTGTCATCTTTGATCCTGACGGTCTGGTGACACAGGCTCCTGAATGACCAGCTCTCCCAGGGCACGATGAGACAACATAAGTGAGCATGTCCTGTGGACTAGCTGTGGACCACACAGGAGAACCGAGAACCAGTTGAGTGCTGTCTTCAGACCTGCGCAACAGGCTCCCTGGGAGGGCAGAAGAATCCATCTTCCCGGGTAGAGTGGGTAGAGTGGACCCCCAGTGAGCCAGGGCCAACAGGGAAGCTGCTGTTAGCAAGCTGGGCAGACAGACTCAAACACTAGAGCTGAGAGAGGCAAGGGCAGGTGTGCTTCCCTCTGGCCCTATGAGGCCTGCTTTCAACGTAATGGTTAAAACCAAATACAAGTCTGGCACAGTGGCTCAAGCCTGCAATCCCAGCACTTTGGGAGACTGTAGATGGGAGGCTCTCCTGATGTCAGTAGCTCAAGACCAGCTTGGGCAACATAGCAAGATCCCATCTTTATAAACTTTTTTTTTTTTTTTTTAAAGTAACTGAGTGTGGTGGCAGGCAATTGTAGTCCCAGCTACTTGGGAGGCTGAGGCAAGAGGATCACTTGAGCCCAGAAAGTTGAGGCTACAGTGAGCCAAGATCATGCCATTGCACTCCAGCCTGGGTGATAGAGCAAGACCCTGCCTCTAAAAACCAAACAAACAAATAAAAATGAATACATATGTATGCCATAGAAAAAGCAGAAAATATTTGGAGTAGTATGCACGAATTGATTATCAGTGGTTATCTCTGAATCATGTACCCATAGGAAATTTTTCCTTTCTTGTAAATAAAATTATTTTCCTAGTATCTAGAAATTATGTGTTTGCATACATGATTGGTAAAAGATTGGTGTTCATATAATTTAAAAGGGAAGACTTGAAGATATTAGCAATCAAATGTATAAAAATGCCACAACCTGACAGAATTAATGGGTTTTGTGAGATTCAAGGTGACATGGTCAAAATCAGATAATTCTCTGTTTCTCCTTCTCATGCCAAGCCAGAAAAACGGTAATAAGAGTGACAGATTTTACATATAAATCCATTCTGCTAACAATGTTTTTATGGCTCCTGGAAGGCAGAGTAGCTTAGCAGACTTAAGTATTCCCAGCAGATCCCAGTCTGAAAGTTACACCCTTTCATCTGTATGGATTAATAGACCGGGGGAAAGTGATAATTAGTTTCTGCTTTGTGTCCTCAAGAATCTGTTTTTTATCTATCAAATTTATTCATGGAAATGTCCTTCTCAGGACCAAGTTGCACCCCTCTACAGAAGGTCCTTCACACTCTAGCATAAATGATACCAGTGAAGTTGGGCAGTGTGCAGGTTGTACAACAATTCACAGATATACATCCTGTGTGAATAGCTCACTATAATCTTCTCTCCTAGAGAAATCCTTTCCTGAGTAACCCAGATCTCTCCCTCGACTTTATGTGAACTTTTATTGCCCCTCCATTTTTAGATTTCCTTAGCAGTCATGTCTTTTGTGTGTGTCCTTATTTGTGCTTTGTGCATTTTTATTTCCTCAGTACAACTGGAGATATTTGAGGCCAGGTAATAGGCTGCATGCTTTTTAATTCCTGGTAGCACCTGTCTCAGTGCCTTGTACACTGTGTAGTAATCAAGGTGACAGTTGAAACAACAAAAATAATAACGATGATAATAGATAATATTTATTGAGCTCTCACAGTGTCCCAAGCACAACATGCTCTGAATGGAGTATTTTATTTCATCCTAGCAACAGCTATATATGTTACAGATTAGAATATCTTAATTTATAAAGAAGAAAGCCAGGGTTTATTAATGTTATGCAACTCGTCCAATGTCAAACTATTAATAAGATTTTGAATGAGTGAAGGAAGAAAACATTTCAATATCTTGCAGACATTAGATCCTTTCTAGTCTGTAATTCAATGTCAATAAGCACAGCTAACTACACTATGAGTTTACTGATGGTAGGTGCTATGGTCTGAAAATTTGTGTCCCATGAAAATTCTTATGTGGAAACCTAATCCTTAACGTGGTGCTGGTAAGAGGCAGTGCCTCTGGGAGGTGATACATCAGAAAGAAGAAATTCTCATGAATAGGATTCAAGCCTTTCCAAAAGAGGTGCGGATAAGGACATAGAGAATGCACCCTCTATCAGAAAATTGCCCACAGCAGACACTGAATCTGACAGAGCCTTGATCTTGACTTCCTAGCATGCACAACAGTGAGAAATAAATTTCTGTCGTTTATAAGCCATCCAGTTAATGGTATTTTTTCATAGCATCCCAAATGGATTAAGACAATAGGATCTGTGGTTATTATTGTTTGGATCCAAAGCATGGTATATGTTACATGTGCTTAATTATCTGGGGAAATGAATGAATGAGTGAGTGAAGAAATCCACTATTTTGGTGGTGCCCTAAACTCCCCTTCTGAATGGCTTGCAAGGACAGCCTGCTCTACTAAGGGCCATCACTGTCTTTAAGCTGGATGCCCATGGAATTGCTCTACAGATTAAGAAACCAAGGTCCAAATAAACTGTGATTTTCCAAAGACCACACCACAAAGATCAGGTGGTCACAGAATTAGAAGCAAAACCCTTTGACTTCCAATTCAGAGCATGTTTTGTTTTACCCTTTCACCTAATCGTTGATACACAGAACACATGTTCCTATATATTAAATACAATTGAGAAAGGCAAGAGTGCAGAACATGGGTCTTTTGGGGAAAAGCTTCCTGTTTACAATCTTCAGGAAAATCTCCTTATATCTGCTTAGCAAAAGCCTCCCCAGGCTCCTGGCCCTACATTGGTGTTTCCAGGGTGTTCTCAATTATTTTTTCCTTCACTGTGACACATATGGCAAAGGAGTACCACTTTGCTCTGAGCCTGATGGTCTAGGCACTCGGAGTGACAATCCCTGGGAACATGAGGAAGGAGACCAAGCTTGGGCATGATTTGGTTGTCTCTGCAGGCCATCTGGAAGCACAGCTGTGTTTATAAATTTATTTTCTTACCTGACGCCCTCTCTGGGGCTAGAACCACATTCTATAGAAGATTGTTTTTTTCTTTTCTTTATGGACTTGTGAAGTGGTTCTTCCTGGAAAGCTGAGGCACACAAACCCAGTGTGGGCTGATGAGAAGTCCAAACCTCTATCTGTATCTTTTTCACTAGTCTTCCTCTGAATCACATCCAGACCAGGCTCCTAGCATCTTTCCAGGTGCTGTGAGAATAGAGCCTGGTTCTAAGAAGCAAAGAAGCAAAGTGCGAATCTAAGTCAGCACATATGAACGCGTGATGGAAGTGATGCTCCTTCCTTCCACGGAGAGGCTAGATGACTCCAGGTGTTTAAGCTGTATACACTGCATGCCAGAGCTTGAGCCTGCAGACTCAAGCCTGCTATCACAGCCAGGAAGAAGCTAAGTACTGGATTCTGACAGGGAGAGAAAGGCATAGGGTGGTGTAGAAACAGCTGCCTCCAGCTGTGTGTGAGGAGGCGTGCCCTTGCATCCAATGGGCATCTTCTCTACCCCACCCCATTCTTTGATTCTGTTCTGAGTCTGTTCTCTGAAGCATCCCCCACGCTTCCACTGGCTGGTGATTATGTCAGGATCTTGATGGGAACTCAGCTTGGCATGTGTTCATGAGAGTGGAGATGGAGAAAAACCTTGGCTGGCTCACAGTTCTGACTGATACATAGTTTTCAGCTCCATCTAACTCTGCTTCAAGGCTGAGGATGGTAACTACCCTGGGTGGGAATGGGTAGTAAGGAAGGAAAACCAGGGCAGGAGTCTACAAGTCAGCTTCCGGGAAGCTTACTGCTGCTATCCCTCAGTGCGCTGGCAGCATAGGAGGCAGGGGCCAGAAATATGCCTTTCAAGAATGCCACATGAGCTGATGCTGGCTCCTCCACACAAGGTCACTTCCTCTTGACTCTGACCAAAATCTGAGTCACTCACTACGTTCCTTCTGAACCCCTGCTTGCTATTCAGCCTCATGATCTGAAAGCGACTTGTGGTACATTGAATTCACAGGAGGGTTTGATTAATCTGACAGATTGGTGCATTAGATATTTTTACAAAAACTGTCATTGAAGCACTTTATAAGATTGATCCTCACAGGTAAATGTGTTCCTGAATGTAGTCAGCTATAGGTTCTTGGGATTGAAAAGAGAACAGAGGGGATGAGTTTTTGAAATAGTCTGAGGACCCAGCTCTGAACCACGTCTAAGACACTTAAGCCATTAAGGCTCTCACAGCGACATCCTTGCACCATTTTCCTCAATACAGGTCATTTAAGATTTTATTTTGTTTTTAAAATTTAATGTAAAAGATACACATTTCTGACCAACTTTGCATCGCCTGGGAGAGAATGAAAGAGCAGGGGTTTCTCAGCCCCTGCTAACGGGGATTTCACTCAGCAAAAGTATGCATTGGATAGACCAGGAGAGAGGGAGGAAGGAAGGAAGACAGAATGGAGAGAAGAGAGGAGCCAGAAGAGAAAAAATGGAGGGAGGGCATTGAGTGGAAGCTTATTTCCTGAGCATACAGTCATTCCGAAGATATCATGAGCAGCAAATTAAACAATCCTTCAGCAAGAATTTTGACAAGGAAATTTCATTAGGGATTTAAATCTCTATGGAAGCTCAAGTTGCTGCATTAAGATATGAAAATTGTGCAAATATTATTCCTTAGAATAATGTTTGCCGCAGGTCATTGAGTTTCAGTCAATGGAATTTAGAGTGATAAATGTCCTGTTGAAAATAACTAGAGAAGGGAGGGTTCTAGGGGAGGGAGGAAAGTGCCCTGCAGTTGGGAGCTCAGGTCCTGGAGTCATTTGAAATGGAAGTTAAACTCTAGCATTAACTAGCTGTATGACCTTGAGCAAGTTTACTTAGAATCGCTGAGGTCTAATTTCCTCAACTATAAAGTGTGGGCAACTGTCAGCACTCTCCTTACCAAACTGTGATGGTGAGGGTTTAATAAAATAATTCATGTAAAGCCTTTGGCACAGTGCCTGGCACAGGTATCATTTAAACACATATTAGTAATGATTATAGTGATGAATAAGGGAAGTGGACTGACATTATCTGGCATTGACTCTGTTCTTCTATATGATAACAATAATGCTTATAAGTTATTATTGTTACCACTGCTCAGGTGAAAGCCTGAGGCCTGAGAGTCAAATCAAATCTGCTAACCTCAGAAAGGGGTAAATGTTAACCAAATTCATCCCCATGTTTATATAGCCACATGTTTCCCCCCCTCCCCCGCCCCTACTAATCTGCAGGGTCCTCAGAGCCTAAATCCTGTTTGCACACCTTTGTATTAACAGAGCCTGACCGATTAGGTGGATCTTGATGGATACTCAGAAAATACTGATGAAATGAATTAATGATTACCTAAAGAAATGCATGTGTGCATGGATGAATGGAAGATACAATGCTTTTCCATTTAAGCTGTGTCTCAAGCACTCATCCATGGGTTCTCTGTGCTTATTCCTTCTTTTTAAATTTCAAGGAATTCTGGCATTTTGACTCATAATGATGATATACCACTTTACAGAAAACTGGAGAAATAGAAAAACAATTTCATAAAATTCCACACCCTTTCAACATTTTAGTGTATTTCTTTTCTACATTTGGGCCAAAGTGTGTTCCTTTTGCAATTTTATATAGAAATAATTTTCTATCTTGCAATTTCACTTAATAGAAACATTTCAGAAAGCTATACTTTTTATTTTTTATTTTATTTTATTTTATTTTAGACAGAGTCTTGCTCTGTCACCCAGGCTGGAGTATAGTGGCGTGATCTCGGCTCACTGCAACCTTGCCTCCTGGATTCAAGCGATTCTCCTGCCTCAGCCTTCTGAGGTAGCTGAGACTCAGGCGCCTGTCATCACATCAGGCTAATTTTTGTATTTTTAGTAGAGACAGGGTTTCACCATTTTGGCCAGGCTGGTCTCAAACTCCTGACCTCAAGCATCTCTGCCTCCCAAAGTGCTGGGTTTATAGGCCTGAACCACCATGCCTGGCTCACATAGCTATAATTTTAATAGAAATAGGTTTTCAGGGATAGTGACTATAACCACGGGACCATTTTGTTCTATGAGGAGAGAACAGTCATTATGGTGGACACATCTTCCACTCTTGCAGTGATGAACTATGATATCTAAATGGATGGTAAAATTTGATTAGATTGTTTAAAGAGATTTTTTTACCCACTTTGTACCATGCACAAGGCCTTGCCCTTTGTAACCTGTACTCAATAGCTATTCCACATCCATATATGAAAAGAAAGCAAAAAAGGAAGGAAGAGAGGGAGGGAGGAAGGAAGGAAGTGGCCCAAATCACTTGATAAACAAGATACAAAAAACTCCAGTAATACCATCCTCTCTGGGTAATTCCTAGAGAACTGTGCCTCACATTTCAGGAAATAGAGATACCCCTGTGGCAACCTTCACTTTTCTCAAGGAAAGCTAAATTTGCAAAGAAAGAGTAATTACTGTATGGTGAATTGCTTTGTCAAGATAAAATAGAATTAAATTAAATTCAACAAAACCTTTTTCTTTCAAATAACTGTGCATCTACTTGACTAAATGTAGTTAGAAATTCAGGGGAAAATGAAAATATGCATTTTGAAAAGATGTTGTAAGATGGCTAGACACGTTCATTATGCAGCAAAATGCACAGACACAGGCAGGGCGACCTCTGTCTGTAATCAGTACAAAATATTTTGCTGAAGTCTGTGTTACATATGTATGAACTTCAGAAAACCATAACCTGGCCTTTACAATTGCAAAATGCCTATCATTATCCTCACTAAACTAAACAGGTGATTCAGTAAAAATCCCCTTTTCTTAGTAATGATTCAATTCTAGCAGCTATTGAAAGAGCAGAGAATTCTTTAAAGATAAACATTTCACATTTGACAGAATGGGCGTTTAGGCATAAAAGGTTACTTTTATTCATATACAAACAGAAACTAATGACTAGCTATATTTTTTAATCTGCAAATTGTCTTTTTCCTTGAATGGAGAAAAAATAATTTGTCCTTAGGACAGTAATCACCGATATGCAAATAGCGTTGCCAAAAAGAGAGTTTTCAAAGTCTGCTTGAAAACTTCTTACATGATTTTGTACACGTTTTCTTACTTTAGTAACGTATGCTTTAACACTATCATAAATTAACAACCAAAGTGTAAGAAGCAGTATAATACTGTAGTTTCCATAACATTATTTCAAGTAAATAATAAGTTCTTTTATTTTTCTAGATCCCCGCTTTTGAAACGAGGTGGGCAGAGGGAGAGCTAAGGAGTCCCGGGTTGTTGGGGGTTCCCAGGAGGGATTCAAGGTGGAATCCGGAAGCCAGACCTCATCGTCGGAGAAGACCTAGACTATAGAGCCAGCTCTGAGGATGCTTTGAACATCAACATCTGCCATCGTCTTCTGTCCTTGGCAGTTTTCAGAGACACAGGATTGAAATATAGCTTTCAGCTGAGTTAACAACCATTGCTCAGAATAAGAGCTGCCTATTAGAGAGAAGAAAAATGCTTGACCTACTTGGATCCGATAAGATGGAATCAGTTTTCGGCAGAAATTGATCACAACGGACTCCTTGGTAGCCTTCTTTGCACCTGAGAAAAGGGGATAAATGACAAACATACGCATGTGGTTGTGAAAGGTTTAAGATTTCAACAAGTAAAATAGCCATCAATTACATAAATGTGAGAACAGTACATTCATGCTTTTGTATTTTTTGATTCAGTCTGTTTCTGACTTCAACAGGCAGATTCTCAATTCTACTTCTGTGCCAAAAAAGGAGAAAGCCAACAATGTAGCTTTGCTTTTATAGTTTGATACGCAATATCTAAGGAGCAAATTGAATTGCATTTTAAGATACCTCACAGCAATCTAAATAATGGTTCTTAAAATTATAATTCTGGATGCAGGTGTATTTTTCTTTATGCAACACACTGGCTCTATAAAGGCATTTAGAAACATATTGCAAGTGCCATTTTGCTAATAAAAGATATTTTGAAATATAATTGATCAATTAGAGATTTTGGCTAGTACTATTAATTTTGTTTCCATGTGTTTTATTAGCTTGTTCACTGTTAGTTCTACTTGTGTTTTTTTTGTTTTTTTGTTTTTTTTAACCTCATAGTTGTTCTTCCAAGTCAGTGTCACCTAACCACTTTTCCAGAAAGAACAGCATTTTATCTGGCAAGGTCTGAAAGGCATCTCTAAACTCAGATTTTTTCTCTCCCTATTTTTCTCTTTTATATTCAGTAAACATGTGCAAAGTGTCTACTTTCTCCCAGGCATTGTACAAGCCAACTGTCCTGAGGCGGGCACAATTTGGAGGAAAGGAATTTGCCTGGAAGCACTGGCAATGAGGCATGCCCCCTCAGCCCTGCCAGGCCTCTGTCGGGTCTTCACACAGCTCGCTCAGTCAGGGCTGCTTGGCCGCCTTGGATAGCAGTGGCTCATCAGCCAGCAGTTCCAGGAACAAATACGGCGAGGCCCCAAACACCTGGCTCTGAACAGCCTTGTTAAGTGGGGAGGTGGCATTTACTGGTCTGCTCGAAGCTTAATCTGTCATGCTCGAGTTCAGCAGGGAAGCATCCATTGTTGCTTATAGGATGAATCGGTCCTACTTACAGAGGAGGAAATAGTGCTGCTGGCATTAAAAAAATCAGATTTAAAAAACAATTCTCTGCTTGTTAGAAATCTATGAAATCGACAAAAGAATTCAAAGAGGCCGTTCTGTCAAGAGACGGGAGCCATGAGTCGTGAGTTCTTTCCTTAGAATATGCTTTGTTTTCTGAGTGTAATAAGTTATTAAATAAGGTCTATTGCAAGGGGAGAAGCAACATTGAAATGCATCGAGGTAATTTTTCTTCCTTTCATTGTGAGCCAAATTGGAATTCAGGTAATCGGGCAGGCTCTCTTCAACACCTTTTTAAGCTTGGCACTCTGGAGTGGATTTGGCAATTTTCCTTGTAGACTGAGAACAAAGACCTCCAATATATGGATATTCCAGATATCCAACATGTTACTGAAATAATTTTTTAAAGCATACACATATTTCCATAACCTTTAAAAAATTCATTTATTTCACTTGAAATAAAGTAGGCATATCACAGTAAGAGTCAGAAAATACTTTGTGTACTTTGTACTGAAGCACATTTGTCATACAAAAAATAAATTCTTGTTTTCTGAAAGCTGCCCTAATGCAATTAGCTTGTTCTTATTCAGAATTATCATACCATGGTGCTCTCATTTTCACTTCCCAATAATAATGAGTTACATCCTGGGTATGTGCTATAGTATGCATTCACTTTTTTAAGAATTTATTTCCAATCTTTGTGAGAGATTTTAAGTACACTTCACTCTTTGTATCTTTATTTAATGTAAGAGGAATATCCTAAGGAGATAGTGGTTTTTAAGGAGAAGTGTCTTTTTGTTTTTGTTTTGCTTTTTAAGTGTTCTTTGTTACTTAAAATGCATTATTCTGTTTGTGTGTGGGAAAGGAAATAAGGAAAGATGTTTGAAAATTTCCCATCTTAAACTGATTTTCCATGAGTGCTAACCCACCCTGAGGTGCTCAGGCCTCAGGGGGTATCAGGAAAATTGCACAGTGAGTATTCCTCCTGCCTCCATACCTCTGTGCTGTAACTAATACAGTGTGATGATGTTGCAGCAGCCCAGCTCAGGCTAGGAAGCCCCCCGGGGGTCTGTATGGCTGGGCAGGCAGCAAACCCTGTTCCTTTGTTAAGGAGGCGACTCGCTGCTAATTGACACCCAGTTTTAAGAATAACGAAGTAAAATTTCCATTAAAAATCGCACATATATCACCTGGATAAGTTCACACTCATCCAAATGTGAAGATGGAATGTTGCTAGCAGGTAATGCTAGTGAAGTGGATTGAATTTACAACAATATTAAAGACAAGAACCAAAGAATAAAAGTTCTAAATGCACTTCTAGTGCATAGATTGAAGTGGGCAGACCTTCTGATAGTATATCAAGCTATATATTTCTCAAAATATATTTTGAGAAATATTATTGCACTGCTTGTTTTTCTTTTGGTTTTTGGGGGGAGAGTTGAGTGTGTATTTGTTTGTTTTATTTTCTTTTTTCTTTTTGAAAGACACAAGAATAAGAAAAAAATTCATATAATAGAAATGTCTTTCTGTTCATCTTAATACATAACCAAGTTAATAACATTAAGAAGTACATGTGTAATCTTTAATGGGGAATATATGTTTTAAAAAACACAAATCTTCCTCCCTCCCTTCCTCCCTCCCTCCCTTCCTTCTTTCCTTTCTTCCTTCCATTTTTTTTTTTTTT
>NW_012113141.1:16024480-16033912 GCF_000951035.1 Colobus angolensis palliatus | reverse complement strand
CCCACATTTAAAAGGCTGTAGGGAAGGGCATAGTTGAGGAGACCATGTGCAAAGCAGAGTAGAGCAGGTAAGAGGTGGAAGAGATGGTAAGAAAACACAGAATAAGAGAGATTGGTCCCTTGCAGTGGGAGGGAAGGAATGGGGAGGGGGCAGGAGTCCTTCTGAGCCCAACTGGACTATCAGGTTGATGAGCCTCAGGGCCAAATAGAGGTTCAGGACCTTCCCTTCCCCACAGCAAATCTTGCCTTACCTAGGTGGATATTCTATTACTTTTCTACTCCGCATTGCTTTCAAAGCTCCAATCACTTGGTTGTGTAGAGAATTGTGTAGTTTCAAAGGCAGACATCACTGTTTCTACTCTTGACATCCTTAGAGCTTTGCCCTCACCCATTCCACCTGTCCAGCTGTACCTGAAATAAAAAGCGCCCCCTTCTATCATTGTTTTCCTCTTCTACATTGTCCCAAAGGAAAAGTCCAGTGGCTGGTTTAAGTAAAGAGTTTTAAAAGGCAATGATTGAGTGGGAGAAAAGCAAACAGTACCAGCAAGGATGAGACAATACAAGATCTGTGATCACTGGTTGAAATTCAGTACTTGTTTTGCCTGGTGTGGTAAAGCAGGTTGAGCAACATATCACCCAGGCTGGATGTGGAGGACCCTAAGGAAGAGACTTAAAATGGTCAGGTCACTCACTTGCTGATATTCCCACAGAAATGATCAATCATCTTTTGACCAGCTAAAAGTGATTATCCTGGCCACTTGGCCACACTGCTAACTTCAGCGCAATTCTCATCTGCCAGTGTCTTTCAGCCTATTTCCTGAATAACAACTAAGTTACAGCTAATAATAAACAATGAGTGAAAATTGAACCCCCAGTTGTAATCACAGCCTCCCTACCTTTCCAGATCATTCTTCAATTTCTCCTTCTTCGTCTTGTTAGAAAAGAAAACAAGACAAATACAAAAACAAGCAACACTAACACCACTAACACAGTCCTATTGAGGGAACTGTGCTACTATCTTGCTCCACATCGGTAGATTTCCTGGACATTTACTCATTGATGAAAGGTGTTATTATTGCTTCACTCTCCAATTCTACTCTGTCTTCATTTTTAGGGACTTGATTATCTACATAGATAGCCCAATCAACATATGGTTGCTTAGCACCTGTCTTCCTCATTAATATCATGATGGTTAAGAGGGTTGGTTTATATTACGGCTTTTCCATTTAGTTGTATGGGTATATTTTAGGAAAATTATTTAATATCTTTGTTTCTCTGTTTCAACCAAAAAAAAATATGTGAGATGGTATTAGGAAGGAGAAAAACAAGCGCAGGTAGCTGATATTATATACAATTGTATTTTAGCCCTTTTTATGCTTAGGGATCTTACACTCTGTATCTACAAAAATGGATTTTATATAATTTATAGAGACAAATATATGAAGAATACAAACATGTTCAAATGTTTGCTTCAATTCCTGCATTGTGCCCGGTGTCTTTATAAATGCTATAGAAGGTATACATACTTTCTTCTTTGGACTTTGATTTTAGACATAAAGTTTTAACTAGCCATAATCAATTAGCTTAACAAGGAAAATGGTTGTAGACAAACTATATGGTTTATTTCCTGACAGTAACAACTTTTATTCATAGGAAAAAAAATGACCTTTACTCTTTGGTGTTACAGGAAAATAGACATGTGGTCAGTAATATACACGGCTGCCAATTTAACAGGGGCTATTAAACACTGATTTGAAAAAGGAACACACCCTCTAGGTATTCTTCTCTCTCTTCTGCCAGTTCTCCTCAGCCTCAGTGTCAGTCCTCGGCTGGGGAAAATGGAAAGATCGCCTGGCATTTCAAGTTTACATTTGAGAGGCAAGGTGATCTGGAGCTCTGCCTGGTTTTGAAGGCTGGCTGCTCTGCCTTTTAGTACCTCCTTTCTCTATCTGTAAAATGGAGATAACAGTAGCCACCCCCTGGATTTATTATTAGGAGTAAATGATACAATACCTGTGGTGCATGATAAGCACTCAAGAAATGTTAGTTTTTAGTGCTATTTGAATTTGAAAGCATCATCCCAGCTTTTCAACTGAAGAAACAGAGATTGAGAAAGGTTAAGTATCACACAGCCAGTAAGTACTTGAACTACACACAAACTCAGCTGGGACTGACCTTAAAGCTCTTGCTTTATCTGTGGTACCTTCTGGCATTCTGTATGGAAATTCAGTGGAGACATAAATTGCGATATACCTACCCAACTTTCCCAAGATTAGGATTAAAAAATGTGGCCCAAATATCACGAACTAAAACCATGGTTTATTTTAAAAATGAAAAACCTAGATTTATAAATTATTCTCCAATCTAAAAATGTTCTTAAGCAAACCATATCACAGATACTGGTTAGTGATTTAAAGGCATACTTCCTGAGCTTTATAATTTAAAAGACACTCATCAAGTATGAGTAAGAAGACTTCAGGTGAATTGTCACTACAGAATGATAATGACATTTCTTTTTTATTGACATAAAAATTATATATATTTATAATGTACAACATGATGTTTTAATGTTTTAAAACATGATGTTTTGAAATATGTATTCAATGTGGAATGGCTAAATCAAGCTATTAATCTATGTTGTACCTTACCTTATTTGTGGTGAGAACACTTAAAAGTCTACTGTTATCACTTTTTTTAAGTATATAGTACATTGTTATTAACGATAGTCATAACTGTATTATGCAGTAGATTTCTTGAAATTATTCCTCCTGTGCACTGCTGGTGGGAATGTCATTAGTAAAGCCATTATGGAACATAGAATGGATATTCTTCAGAAAATTTAAAATAGAACTACCATATGATTGAGCAGTCCCACTACCGGATATATAGCCAAAGGAAATGAAATTAGTATGTGGAAGAGATATTTACATTCCTACGCTTATATCAACACTATTCACACTAGCCCAGAAATGGAATCAACCTAAATGTTAATCAACAGATGAATAGATAAATAAAGTATGGTACCTACATATACACAGTAGAATACTATTCAGCTTTAGAGAAAAAAGGAAATTCTGTCATTTGTGACAACATGAATGAACCTGGAAGGCATTATGTTAAGTGAAATAAGCCAGGCACAGGAAGACAAATACCACGTTATCACTTACGTGTGGAATCTAAAAAAGTTGAACTCACTGAAGCAGAGAGTAGAATGGTGATTACTAGGGGCTGGGGCTGGATAAGGACTGGAGAAATATTAGTCAAAGACTAATGAAATTTCTTTTTCTTTTCTTTTTTTTTTTCCAGACAGACTCTCTCTGTAACCCAGGTTGGAATGCAGTGGCATGATCCCAGCTCACTGCAACCTCCACCTCCTGGGTTCCAGCAATTCTCCTGCCTCAGCCTCCCCAGTAGCTGGGACTACATGCATGTGCCACATGCCTGGCCAA
The DNA here is from genome assembly GCF_000951035.1 of Colobus angolensis palliatus. Classification (NCBI taxonomy): domain Eukaryota; kingdom Metazoa; phylum Chordata; class Mammalia; order Primates; family Cercopithecidae; genus Colobus; species Colobus angolensis. The sequence continues at coordinate 16,030,464 of NW_012113141.1, read as the reverse complement.
GTTTTGTATTTTTAGTAGAGATGGGGTTTAACTATGTTGGCCAGGCTAGTCTCGAACTCCTGACCTCAAGTGATCCACCCACCTCGGCCTCCCAAAGTGCTGGGATTACAGGTGTGAGCCACCGCACCTAGCTTCCAACAATATTTCTTGACTGCAGACTACCCTTGATTTAAAAGCCAAAACCAAAACCAAAATGAACAAACAAAAAACAGAGGATGGATTCTCAGTAAAGAAAACTGAATTGCCCAGTGTCAAGGAGATGGGAAATGTAGGGGCCAGAATTTCAAACGAGGCCTCAGTCTGAATGCAAAGTGTGTTCTGGGTAGACAAAAACTTTATTTATTTATTTATTTATTTATTTATTATTATTTTTTTAATTATACTTTAAGTTCTAGGGTCCATGTGCATAACGTGCAGATTTGTTACGTATGTATACTTGTGCCATGTTGGTGTACTGCACCCATCAACTCGTCAGCACCCATCAATTCGTCATTTACATCAGGATTGCATTGGGAGTTATACTTGGGACAAAAACTTTTCTAGCTAAGGATCTACAGCCTAGAGTTATTGGCTCAAAAGGTATTAATGGTGGGAGAACACATTCCTTTCCCCAGCCACTCATCATGGAAACTGAGATCTAAGTTTGACTATGGAGAATTTTGTGACATTGATTAAAGAATAAGGTTTGTTGAGTTGAGAATTTAATTAAGAATTCTTATTTAAAAAAGAACGCTAATTAATACAGGAAGATCTTTAAGTTAACCACTTGGTATTAAAATTACCTACAGACTGGCTATAGGTACAGCATTTACAAAATCCTCTTAACTATAATTGAAAGAATCTAAAATGGGATTATTTTAAATTTCAGAATAACAGCTGCTTTAGAACTCTTGAAGGGTTTCCAATGTGTTGTCAATAGATTTCAAATATATCATACATTTTTTGTCTGATGCAACCGTTGCTTAAAATGTCACTCTGACGTTTCTTGCTAATGGAACTGTATCTTAAATTTTACAAAAATGTGGCGATTGGCCGGGCACGGTGGCTCACGCCTGTAATCCCAGCACTTTGGAAGGCTGAGGTGGGCGGATCATGAGGTCAGGAGATCGAGACCATCCTGGCTAACACAGTGAAACCCTGTCTCTACTAAAAATCCAAAAAATTAGCCGGGCATGATGGCGGGTGCCTGTAGTCCCAGCTACTCCGGAGGCTGAAGCAAGAGAATAGCCAGAACCCAGGAGGCAGAGCTTGCAGTGAGCCGAGATCACGCCACTGCACTCCAGCCTGGGCGACAGAGCGAGACTCCATCTCAAAAAAATAAATAAAATAAAATAAAATGTATGGATTTTCCCTTTAGTAAAGTTTAAATTCGGAAGTAGATTGAGGCCAATTCATTATAAAATTGCTATGGTTTTTAAGTGTGAATTTAAAATAAGTTGCCCAAATCCAGGTGGTGTACTGCATGCATCATTATTTGAGCCATAAATAAGGAAAGAAAAAGAATGAGTTCGAGTTTGGTGAGTTAAAAAATATAATATCAAATGTGTTTGCTCAACTACAAGGTCTTCTCAACCATGCATTGAGTAGAGGGACCTGCGTCCAGCCACTACCCATACACTTCATTGGTCACTTTTAGTACCCAGGAGACAGCAACCCACTCACATCAATTTTTCACTTCTAATTCTGACATATTTGTTCTTTGAGAATCAGAGGCTGAGGAGTTCTCACATCAGTCTGAATAAACATTTAGACTTTATAGAGATTTCTGCCTCTACTTAGTCATGAGCTTCACCTCAACCTCACCACCTCACTGACAAAACTAAAACACCAAACATGGGCATGAACACCCTGTACACTTCAGGGTGCATAGCGATATTTTCCAGAGCAGCTATGTGGGAGGAATCACCCAATCTGTCTAACTTAGCTTTGATTTTACCACATCTGGTATAAAAAAATCTATTTTTGGTATAAGAAGGTAAATAAGACAGTAATACGGTGGCCACTTGGAGGAAAGTCTTCATAATTTAAATATCATATGAGAGGTAATAAAATAATAACTGCCCTTATGAAGAAGAAAAGGTTTAGGGGGGTAACAATGACAGGATGTTGGAAGATGGATGAAATTTTGCTTCACGTCAATTTGAGGAAATGCACTGTTACTGATTTCTTAGTACACCAAAGATCTGTTGTGAAAAATGTGAGATTCTAGTTCTCAAGGTAGGTAGCCAGTTACGGAGGAAAAGGCATGTCCTTTGGCTGCAGGATGCTCTCCAATTCTGTCACTTAGAAGGATGATGGAGGCCTATGATTAACCTCTCAGAAGTCTTAGGTGCTCCTTTCTAAATGGGGTTACTAAATCTTGATTTGGTACATGCTGTGTGTACCTTTACACACACTCACACCCTCACACACACACACACATGCACAAACACTGCCCTTATTCCTTGTAAATACGTCTAATAATCAAATAATTTAGGTAGATAATTTAGATGCTAATAGCAAAGTCAGAGGACAGTCAGGCTATCTTCCCCTATTTCCCTACTTAATTAAATGTTCCCAGTAGTACCTTTAATATTTTTCAGCCAATAGTAGGCTGGGTTTACTGTCACATCTACCCCAAGATTTCTCTTTATTGTTCTGATTTATGATATAATCAAAATTGAGAAATTAGCCAATCATGGAATTTGATGTTTAAGGGACAACCATTGGGAGATTCCTTCACTTGTCTCTACTTGCTCAGAATTAGAAGAGTAATTGACTGACATGTCCAGACTAGAAAGGTTGTATTAGTCTGTTTTCACACTGCTGATAAAGACATACCCAAGACTGGGAAATTTAAAAAAGAAAGAGGTTTAATGGACTTACAGTTCCACATGGCTGGGGAGGTCTCACAATCATGACAGAAGGCAAGGAGGAGCAAGTCACATCTTACATGGATGGTAGCAGGGAAAAAGAGAGCTTATGCAGGGCAACTCCCATTTTTAAACCATCAAATCTTGTGAGACCCATTCACTATCACGAGAACAGCACAGGAAAGACCAGCCCCCATGATTCAATTACCTCCCACTGGCTCCCTCCCATGATATGTGGGAATTGTACGAGTTACAATTCAATATGGAATTTGGGTAGGGACACAGCCAAACCATATTATTCCACTCCTGGCCCCTCTGAAATCTCATGACCTCACATTTCAAAACCAAAACCAATCATGCCTTCCCTACAGTCCTCCTAAGTCTTAAGTCATTTCAGCATTAACTCAAAAGTCCACAGTTCAACGTCTCATCTGAGACAAGGTAAGTACCTTCTGCTTATGAGCCTGTAAAATCAAAAGCAAATTAGTTACTTCTTAGACACAATGGTGGTACATGCATTGGGTAAATACAGCTGCTCCAAATGGGAGAAACTGGCCAAAATGAAGGGGCTACAGGTCCCATGCAAGTCCAAAATCCAGCAGGGCAGTCAAATCTTAAAGTTCTAAAATGATCTCCTTTGACTCCACGTCTCTCATCTAGGTCATACTGATGTAAGAGGTGGGTTCCTATGGTCTTGGGCAGTGCCATCTCTGTGGTTTTGCAGGGTACAGCATCCCTTCCAGCTGCTTTCTTGGGCTGGCATTGAGTGTCTGTGACTTTTTCAGGTACATGGTACAAGCTGTTGGTGGATCTACCATTCTGCGGTCTGGAGGACGGTGGCCTTCTTCTCACAGTTCCACTAGGTAGTGCCCCAATAGGGACTTTGTGTGAGGGCCTCAACCCCACATTTCCCTTCTGCACTGCCCTAGCAGAGGTTCTCCATGAGCATCCTGCCCCTGCAGCAAACTTCTGCCCAGATATCCATACATTCTCTGAAATCTAGGTGGAGGTTTCCAAACCTCAATTCTTGACTTTTGTGCACATGCAGGCTCAACACCACATGGAAGTTGCCAAGGCTTGGGGCTTGCACCCTCTGAAGCCATGGCCTGAGCTGTACCTTGGTCCCTTTTAATCATGGCTAGAGCATCTGGGATGCAGGGCACCAAGTCCCTAGACAGCACACAGCAGATGGGCCCTAGGCCTGGCCCACAAAACCATTTTTTCCTCCTAGGCCTCTAGGCCTGTGATGGAAGGGGCTGCCATGAAGACCTCCAACATATCTTGGAGACATTTCCCCCATTGTCTTGGGGATTAACATTCAGCTCCTTGTTACTTATGCAAATTTCTGCAGCCAGCTTGAATTTTTCCTCAGAAAATGGAATTTTCTTTTCTCTCACATTGTCAGGCTGCGAATTTTCTAAACTTTCACGCTCTGCTTCCCTTATAAAACTGAATGCCTTTAACAGCACCCAAGTCACCTCTTGAATGCATTGCTTCTTGGAAATTTCTTCCACCAGATACCCTACATCATCTCTCTCAAGTTCAAAGTTGCACAAATCTCTAGGGAAGGGGCAAAATGCCACCAGTCTCTTTGCTAAAACATAACAAGAGTCAGCTTTGCTCTAGCTCCCAACAAGTTTCTCATCTCTATCTGAGACCACCTTAGCCTGGACCTTATTGTTCATATCACTATCAGTATTTTTGTCAAAGCCATTCAACAAGTCTCTAGGAAGATCCAAACTTTTCCATATTTTCCTATCTAGTTCTGAGCCCTCCAAACTGTTCCAATCTCTGCCTGTTACCCAGTTCCAAAGTTATTTCCACATTTTCAGGTATCTTTTCAGCAGCATCCCACTCTACTGGTAACAATTTAATGTATTAGTCCATTTTCACTCTGCTGATAAAGACACACCCAAGACTGCGCAATTTACAAAAGAGGTTTAATGGACTTACAGTTCCACATGGCTAGGGAGGCTCACAATCAGGGCAGAAGGCAAGGAGGAGCAAGTTACATCTTACATGAATGGCAGCAGGCAGAAAGAGAGCTTGTGCAGGGCCGGACAACTCCCATTTATAAAACTATCAGATCTCATGGGACCCATTCACCATCACGAGAACAGCACGGGAAACACTCGCCACCATGATTCAATTACCTCCCACTGGGTGCCTCCCATGACATGTGGGAACTGTGGAAGTTATAATTCAAGATAAGATTTGGGTGGGGACACAGCCAAACCATATCAAAGGTAATGACTATGCTTGTTAGATCTCAGTTCAGCAAGAAAAATAAAACTGTGCTCTAGTAAGACATCCTACAGTTACTGTATAAATCAGCTTGGGCTGCTACAACAAAATACCATAGACCGGGTGGCTTAAACAACAGATATTTATTTTCTCAAATGTCTGGAGACTGGGAGTCCAAGATTAAGGTGCAGCATGATTGGGTTCTGATGAGGGCTCTCTCCTTGGGTTGCAGACCCCACCTTCTTGCTGAGTCATCACCTAAGAGGATTCTCTCTTTTTAGAAGCCCACAGTGCTACAGGATTAAGGCCCTATCCTTGTGACCTCATTTAACCTTAATTCTCCCCTAAAGATCCTATCTCCAAACACACTCTCATTGGGAGTTAGGGCTTCAACATGTGAATAGCAGGGTAGGGGCAGTACAATTTGGTTCACAGGAGTTACCAAGTTGGGGAACCTAACATCTATACACTAGCAAAGATGAGAACATGAATCCTACTATATATAGGGCTGCCAGGTAAAATACAGTACACTTCTTCTCAAAAGAAGACATTTATGCAGCCAGCAGAAACATGAAGAAATGCTCATCATCACTGGCCATCAGAGAAATGCAAATCAAAACTACAATGAGGTACCATCTCACACCAGTTTGAATGGCGATCATTACAAAGTCAGGAAACAATAGGTACTGGAGAGGATATGGAGAAATAGAAACACTTTTACACTGTTGGTGGGAGTGTAAACTAGTTCAACCATTGTGGAAGACGGTGTGGCGATTCCTCAAGGATCTAGAACTAGAAATACCATTCGACCCAGCCATCCCATTACTGGGTATATACCCAAAGGATTATAAATCATGCTGCTACAAAGACACATGCACATGTATGTTT
>NW_012113141.1:15949563-16024005 GCF_000951035.1 Colobus angolensis palliatus | reverse complement strand
TGGGGTGTGGGGAGCTGGGAGGGATAGTATTAGGAGATATATCTAATGTAAATGATGAGTTAATGGGTGCAGCACACCAGCATGTCACATGTATACATATGTAACAAACCTGCACGTTGTACACATGTACCCTAGAACTTAAAGTATAATAATCAAAAAAAGAATAACTGAGTTTAAATAGACCAAAAATATACATGTTAATTTATATGTCTTTCTTAAGAAAACTTTAGTTTTTAGATAAATAAGTAAATAATAAAGAATAATAAAAATACAGTACACCTGTTCAAATCTGAATTTCAGACAAACAACAATTTTTTGTGTGTGTCCTAGAAGCAATATTTGGGACATACTTATACTAAAAATACATTTATTGTTTATCTGAAATTCAGATGTGAACAGGTGTACTGTATTTTATTTGCTAAATCCATTAATTTTACCTATGTTGGAATACAATAATTTGAATAGTCAGGGTAGTATGAACTATTAACAGGAACATCTAAAGTTTAATGTATACTATTTTTGCTATAACGATATCCCATTCTGATCAATTTAGCTATCTCTTGTTTAAAGGATAAGGCACGGCCAGGCGCAATGGCTCAAGCCTGTAATCCCAGCACTTTGGGAGGCCGAGACGGGCGGATCATGAGGTCAGGAGATCGAGACCATCCTGGCTAACACGGTGAAACCCCGTCTCTACTAAAAATACAAAAAACTAGCCGGGCGAGGACGCCTGTAGTCCCAGCTACTCGGGAGGCTGAGGCAGGAGAATGGCGTAAACCCAGGAGGCGGAGCTTGCAGAGAGCTGAGATCCGGACACTGCACTCCAGCCTGGGGGACAGAGCGAAACTCCGTCTCAAAAAAAAAAGGATAAGGCACTTGGGGAAAATTATACTTCCTCTGTACACTACACAAGGGATATAGTGAGCTCACACAGTCTGCAAGGGTAGAATATGAATTTCAATACTGACTTCTTAAATAGCCAAAGCACTGAAAGGCTACCTCAAGAATGGGGTGATGACTAAATGAAGAAATGTTGTTTATAAATGCAGGTTTCTGACTTGATTTGGTGAATCGCCAGCTAAAACTTTGTATAAAATGCGAATAAACCATACCAGCATGCTGGCCAGAAGCCCAAGTGAGAAGAAAGGAAGAAAGGACCTATTGTTCCTGCTTCATTCTGTATCTCACTTGACTCAGGATAATTTTAATACTGAGGCTCTTACATGCTATTGAATTTGAAAAGCAGTGAATACAGATGTGTAAAAGAGGGCAATGATAACCTAAAATCACAGATAAAAGACAGGAAGAGACTCAACTGGAGGGTGGTAATGTCCTTTCTAGAAAGTTCTGTTCTCAGAAGGAGAGAGTGTGCTATCCACAGGAGATCAAAGAGGTCAGCCTTCTCTGCCTGGGTTGTGTAGGTGATTCCTTGAAGCAAAATAGTACATAGCTTGATCAGGAAGAGTGAAAAGAAAATAAATCTGGTAGATAAATTGTATTTAAAAGGTATCCGTATGATTGATGTTATAAAGGAGAGACACAGCTCATTAGCAAACAACTGATAAAACCACTCGCAGCATGCTTCAAAAAGAAGTGGTAATAATTATTTTCTCTCTAAAAAAAAGGGGCACAGTGGCCACAGTATGTCATTCAGGAATCTGTTTGCAGACATCACAGAGCAAGCTGAAAAAAGTCCCACAGCTTTCTGATTTAATTAAGTGAAGAAGGCAAAATAAGACTTTTGCAGTTCATATGCCTGAATCATAGAAGGTTCTACATGAAACATGATTTTTCTACAAGGAATTTTAGAAACCCCTAGAGTTGCCAAACCCTCATTCAACAGTATAATTTTCCCTGTTTCTCCCAAGATATTGTACAATCAACTAACAGGGTGCAGCATTTCTGCTGGCTAAAGGAAGTGGGCAGCTTTGATCAGAATTCACAATAATATATCCCCCTTGTGTGATAAATGATTTACTGCTGAGGATAAATGGATATAATCTTTCATTATGTATGACATTCATCAGCAACAAGGAAGCTTTGGACTGAATGGAAAGTGATTTCATATTAAAAGCCTCATGTACCTCAGACTGAGATGAAAGGGAGGTCTGGTCTTAAAAAAAAAAATAGTATAGGCTTATAGGTTTAAATTGGCGCTCAGTCAAATACAATTGTTATTCTAAGTTTGAAAATTTGTTGGGGGAAATCCAGGGAGTTGTATAACTACAGCAATCTTAATTTTATACAAAATTCCTGTTTCTTGTTTCTTTTTTTCTTTTTTTTGAAGCTAAGCTATTTATTTACTTTTTAATCAATTCATCCATTTATGCTTTTATTTATTTATTTACATTTTTTTGAGATGGAGTCTCACTCTCTCACCCAGGCTGGAGTGCAGTGACTTGATCTCAGCTCACTGCAACCTCCACCTCCCAGGTTCAAGCGATTCTCCTGTCTCAACCTCCCAAGTAGCTGGGATTACAGGTGTGCACCACCATGCCCGGCTAATTTTTGTATTTTTAGTAGAGATGGGGTTTTGTCATGTTGGCCAGGCTGGTCTCGAACTCCTGACCTCAAGTGATCTGCCCGCCTTGGCCTCCCAAAGTGCTGGGATTACAGGCATGAGCCACCATGCCTGGCCTATTTATGTTTTTAAAGGCAAATCATTAAATCTTATTTTGAAAATTTATTGTATTTTCCAAAGGTTTCAGGAATTATCACAAATTTATAGACTATCATTCTATTTCTTTTGTTCCAAGTCAAAATTATTTTTATTGGCAAAATGTTTTATCATTTCATCATGGATTTACATTAATGACACAAATATTTTTCAAATATCTTTTCTGCTTGCTTTTTGATAATCTAAACTTTTATTTTAGATTCAGGGTGTACATATGCAGGTTTGTAACATGGATATTTTGCATGATGCTGAGATTTTGGGGTGCAATCGACCCCATTACCCAGGTATGAAGCATAGTACCCAATAGTTTTTCAACCCTTGCTCCTCTCCATCCTTCACCTCTCCAATAGTCCCCAGTGTCTATTGTTGCCATTTTTATGTCCATGTAAACCCATTGTTCAGTCTTCATGGGTGAGAGCATGCAACACTTGGATTTCTGTTTTTATATGAATTTGCTTAGGATAATTGCCTCTAACTGCAACCATGTTTCCGTGAAAGATGTAATTTTATTCTTTTTATGGCTGTGTAGTATTCCATGATGTATATTACCACATTTTTCTTATCTAATCTACTGTTAATTGGCACCTCAGTTGATTCCATGTCTTTGCTGTTGTGAATAGTGTTGTGATAAACATGCAAGTACATGGGCCTTTTGTTAGAACAATTTATTTTCTCTTAGATATATATACTAGTAGTGGGACTGCTGGGTTGAACGGTAGTTCTGTTTTAAGTTCTTTGAGAAATCTCCAAACTGCTTTCCACAGTAAGCCCTGTTTCTTAACTATACTATTATCCTCAATTAACTGTGTCATGAAGACCAACTCTGGAAACTGAGAATAATGACAAAGGCAGGGAGGAGACAGAAGAAGTGGCGTGTGGAGTAAATGACTTTTCATTCTCATTATCAGTAGAAAATCAATGCTCCATATCTAAAGTAGATAAATCAAGAAATAGAGGCTTAGTGTGCTCCTTATATATGTGAAATTAACAACCGGAAAAACCCCAAATGAAGTGATTTAATAAGCTTTCCTGTGTGTGTTGGGCTCAGGGTGTGAATGAGGAGATTAGGGGTGGGGGCTTGGAGCAGAAAAATAGGTCCATAATTGGTGGCTTTTCATTATAAGTGCATTTGTATATTTTTTGCATTTTTAAAATTAAAAAAATACATTAATGATGATGCAATATAAGATGGATCAAATAGTTTTAATAAATGTTGCACATTCTTTGCTTTATTAACTATGACTCATTTATAATTTCTCATCTTTCTTTTATTTTCAATACCAAGAATCGCTCAATATTTATAGCATATCTTAGACACAAAAATATAATATTCCAATTAAAGTGGATAGATGCAAGTGCAGGTTTTGTCTCAAATATAAACATTTTCTAATACCATGAAACTGTGGAGATAGAAGAAATAATAAAGAGCATGTTTCAACGAAGATGAGGGACTTACCAAAGACATCAAAGGGCATAAGGCGTCGAACAACAACTAGTCCCCACATGCTCTGTTTCTAAATTCAATGTACTTTCTGCTATTTTATACTTCCTCTTAAAAAGCAAAGACTCATTCCTAAATTCCACATGCCATCCCTGATGCCAAATTTTTCTGAATCTTTCCAATGAGAACGTATGTTCTTTTGGAAAGCAGTCAGCACAATTCAACTGGCTAGAGTTTGAGTAACATGTCCCCTCCTTTTTTTGTTTGTTTTTTTGTTGTAACAAAGCAAAGTCCAAAAGTGGTGGCAATATCAAAGTCATTAGCTTGGGCAAGATTGCACAATGAGACATACCATTCTAAATCTGAATGTCATACGGAAACTGGGTAAATTACACAAACACACGTGTAAGGATAGGTAAGCTACAGAAGGCACTGTAGTGGATATTCTTTCAAACAGTGATATGCGTAAAATTGTTGACCTTTCATTAAAACAAAGAAGGGTTGGGTGTGGTGGCTCACGCCTGTAATCCCAGCATTTTGGGAGGCCAAGATGGGCAGATCACCTGAGGTCAGGAGTTCCAGACCAGCCTGACCAGCATGGTGAAACCCTGTCTCTACTAAAAATACAAAAATTAGCCGGATGTGGTGGAGGGCGCCTGTAATCCCAGCTACTTGAAAGCCTGAGGCAGGAGAATTGATAGAACCTGGGAAGTGGAGGTTGCAGTGAGCCAAGATCGTGCCGTTGCACTCCAGCCTGAGCAACAAGAGTGAAACTCTGTTTCAAAATAAATAAATAAATAAACAAAAATAAAAATAAAAATTAAAAAAAACCACAAAATGCAACCTGGAACAAGTAAGTTGACAAAAATTAAGTAGATATCCATATACAGTAAACTCAAAGGGAAATTCAGAGGAATTATTATTTAACTGGACTGTTTGACAAGTTGAAATGGAATCTCAGAAGATGAGCAGTGACGTGAACTCAACAAATACATGGTGATTATTTTCTGCTAAAGGAGAGAAAGAGATTCAGTTATTCAAGTGATGGGTGATATCTATCTATCTATCTCTCTCTCTCTCTCTCTCTCTCTCTCCTATATGTGTTTTACTTAGGAATAAATTGACCAGAGAGTGCTATCAGAAAGAACTTCTACATTTTGCAGAGGAATAGATGTAGAAAGAACCAGCCTCCTTGAAGACCCATTCTATGCAATCCTCATGTGCTGAGAGCATTACAAAGGTTAGGTAAAGTAACCCTCATGACACTGTTGAGAAGGAGATGTTGTTACCACTATTTTATAAATTTAGAGGTTGAAGTTGAATCAACCTTTCAAGGGCACATGAAAAGCATGTGCTAAAGCTTGCATTTGACTTCAACATTAAACCAACAATGGAGACTTATGGACTTATGTTTATTTCTCTTTCTCTTGTTGCTCTTGTGCACTTACATAGTGTTATGCATATTTCTCAAGTGCTCCATTTTATTATTATCTTGTAGTTTTTTTGTTTGTTTGTTTTGAGACTGAGTTTCACTCTGTTGCCCAGGCTGGAGTGCAGTGTCGTAATCTTGGCTCACTGCAACCTCTGCCTCCCGGGTTCAAGTGATTCTCTTGCCTTAGCCTCCTGAATAGCTGGGATTACAAGAATGCCCTACCACACTCAACTAACTTTTGTATTTTTAGTAGAGATGGGGTTTCACCATGTTGGCCAGGCTGGCTGCTCTTGCACCCCTGACTTCAGGTGATTCACCCACCTTGGCCTCCCAAATTTCTGGGATTACAGGCCTGAGCCACCTTGCCCAGCCTTAACTATCTTTTGAGGAAAGTCAAGCCTATCATTTTAGACTTACTGCACAGATAAAAGTAAAAGTAAGACCATGAGTTTAATGATCTCCCCACAGCCATTTAATGGCACAGTTAAATCAATCTGAAAATGTCTAAAGGAAAATTACAGTGATATTTAATATAACTTTAGATTTAATACGTACTAATATTCTAAACTCTCAATTCATATGCTCACTCAAGTTTAAACATACTGAGAAAGGAAGAGTTGGTATACCCGGAAAACAGAAACCTCTTTAAATATGTGAAATGAGAAAATTTAATAAAGACAATTGACTACACAGGTGAAGAAGCAGCAAGAAGCTAAGCAGGGGAGGATAAAGTAACAGGGATTGGCAACAGCATGAAACCATTCTCATCCCTAGGCTGAAGGGAGAAAGGGAGACATCTGATTCACGGAGACTAAAACAAAACCAATGGGTCTATCAGACAGGAGCTGAAACTGTAGATGAACCTAGCTGCTGTTGGAAGTGAACAAGAAAAATAGACAAAACAGAAAGATAGAGAGCCTTCACAGTTCGTGCTTCCTACTGGCCAACTCCCCTCAAAGCCATTGGTCAAGAGAGCCTAAGAAATGTGGTGCTTAGGGAAACAGGGAAGAGAATAGAAGAAGGGCCAGGACATGAATCTAGGAGCAAACAGGTTTACAGATCAGCTGGGTTGGCCATATACTCTATATAGCATACATTAAGGTATATATCTTTATCCATAGAACATAAACGCTCATGCATGTTTTTGTAACACTAACAGCAAACAGCAAAAGGTTTTTCCCCTAATCATTCCCCATAATAGAGATCTTAAATTTATCAAAACTAGAATAGCAAACCTCTGCATCCATCTTCTTTTGGAATCTACACTATTATTTCCAATACACACACACACCTCCACCACAAACACTCTCACCCGCACACAACTGCACATGCACAGGTACACACACTCACATTCACTACTTGCTCACAGCACTTTGGGGAGACTGATTTATCCCCTCTGAGCACGCATTTTTTCTAATGGCCCTTGACTGGTGCACAAAAGAGAGCCATGCATACTTATTATTTACAAAGCTCATAAACTTTTTTGAAGATAAAAAGCTCTAGATTTTTTATTCTGTGCCTTGGTTTCAAATTTAAAAAGCTACATTATATAAAGGTTTCTGGGGGATTTATTACCAGACCTCTATCCTAAAAAATTTCACACTACAATTACAACTTTAATGACCTACTCTAAAACTTCCCAAGGCTACAACATAATTAGGCGATTTTATAATTAGTACTTTAGAAAAAAAATCACTTGTCAGAAGTAAATAAGAAGTGACTGGGGCTCTTGGAATTAATCTACATCATTTTTATGTAGAAAAGGCAGAAGTCATATTTATTAAGTGCCTACAATTTTCCAGATTCTGTGCTAGACATTTGACATAATTACCTATATATTCCACCCTGTATTGTTAAATCAGCACTGCTTTATTTGTTATTTTAAATATGGAAAATGGAGATTTGGAACAATTTGAACAAGTCACAAAGCAAATAAGGTTTGAAGCTGTAACTTACGTCTAGGCCTTTTTGATCATGAGTGTTCATTGTCAAAAGCTGAAAAACTTTTAAATTACTTTGCTTTTGTCCACAGATGTCAATTTATATACTAGAACTTTTAATGTCAATACTAACAGTTGCTTTAAACAAGAAGTAGACATTGAAGCTCAAAGAATAAGTTAATCAGCATCACAAAGATGATCATCCTGTTCTTAGTATACAGAAACCACAACAGAAACCTCTTCAAATATCTTTTAATAAAGACAATTGATTGCACAGGTGAAGAAAGAATCAGAAGCCAAACAAGGGATGATAAAGTAACATAGGGGTTGGCAACAGAATGAAACTATCTCACTCCTAGGCTGAAGGGAGAAAGTGAGATATTTGAGTTGAAGAAATTAGGGTAAAGCCAGTGGGTGTATCAGATTGGAGCTAGCAGACTACTACGTGTAGATCTCATCCTCTTTATTTATTTTTTTAAATGTCTTCCTTTAATAGAGACATTGAAAATGAATTACTCAGAGGAATATGTTAGTGAATAGAATAAGTGAAGTCAGTCTCCTTTTAGGGAGGAGGGTGTCGTGTTTTTTTTTTTTTTTTTTTTTGAGACGGAGTCTCACTCTGTCGCCCAGGCTGAAGTGCAGTGGCGCGATCTCGGCTCACTGCAAGCTCCGCCTCCCGGGTTTACGCCATTCTCCTGCCTCAGCCTCCCGAGTAGCTGGGACTACAGGCGCCCGCCACCTAGCCCGGCTAGTTTTTGTATTTTTAATAGAGAGGGGGTTTCACCGTGTTAGCCAGGATGGTCTCGATCTCCTGACCTCGTGATCCGCCCGTCTCGGCCTCCCAAAGTGCTGGGATTACAGGCTTGAGCCACCGCGCCCGGCCGATGTTGTGGTTATTATCCCACAGCTGATAGTTGTTTTGGGATACTGACTTTGGGCTTGTTTCGTGAGGCCTTGAGATACAGAAGGACATACGGGTGAGTGGAAATGGAAGGATAGAGACATTGGCTCACTATTAAAAAAAAAAAAAAAGACTTTTCAATAGAACCGTACAGAAACAAAATGGTCTCTGCCACTGGGAGTGCTACAGTAGAAGCCCAAGAACCCCTTGGTTGAGAGATTCCTGTACACTCAGATTACTTAAAACCTGCTGTGCTTGGAGATTACGTGAAAGTTCTTCCAGTGCTTAACTTTGTATACTTTCTGCAAACCAATGAACCTGGATGGATGGACCCACTAGAGAAGCAGATAATGCCCAGAACATTGCTTACATAGTATTCCAAAGTCATGATCACTGTTCAGTATAAAAAATTATTTATATAATACACGCTCAGGGCTCAGAATTAAGCCTCAGATAGACCGAAATTGTTTCTAGATGCAAAGCTTACTTAACTTCAATGCACCTACATCTTTAATGTATTCTATTTTTTTCTTTATTTTGATTACTGTCACTCTTATCATTCGGTGTCTTTGTGAATAAGTTGTACAGAATTTGGTTTTATGTTTAGCTCACATTAAACAATAAAAGAACTAGTAAATAACTAGTTCCAGTGAGAGACTATACAATTCCATATTAATAAACTGATTTTCACTGATTAAATAGAAACCACTTTCCTCAATAAAATGTATATTAAAATTATGTTTTCATATTATGTAATTTTATCATCTATATTCTAGTGATCAAAACATTTGAACTTCCTGTTACAGGGTAATTTATTTCGGAGACTAGTCAACCAGTTATTCTTTATGGATCATTTAAATTATATATAAAGACCTTTGCAATCAGCCGCAATCAGTTTCCACCTTAATTTGCTTCCTATGATGTTATTAGACTTGGAATAGATAGATTGTTGAGAGTCTCTAGGGCCTGTGGTTTCTTCCTAACACCTTTCCTCAATAATTATAAGCGCCTCTCCTGAAATGAGTCAGGGCCTCATTTTGGTTTGGACAAAGAAATATTAATTTATCTGATGTCACCGCAGCTGACTTGAATTTTGGTTCTTATCAGCAGAGCACCATGCATCCTCTATATCTGCACCCTTTTTAAAAGGACCTCGATGGGGCCACCAGCCATGTAGAAATGTGTGCACGCTGAGTCTCAGTGCTAATGCTTTTGTGGAGAAGGCTACAAGTGACCTATATTCGCTCTCTCTAAGGTTCCCACATGCCTCAGCAGATCAGTATTCAGAGATACATTTAGATATGTGAGTGGGTGGGGTTTGGGTGTGGGGGCCAAACAACTAGGTTCATGGGAAAGTGTCTATATAGATGAGATATGTGTATGTCATATGTGTGTATACATACGTATATGCTGAACTCAATCCAGTTAAAAACCTGACCTGAATATTAAAATTGAAAATATTCTCTTTGTACCTTTAGTTCTTCCTTTGTTGTTGTTTTCCATAGAATTATTCTGCCAATCACTCGGGTTTTTAAAATTATTTCTACAGAATTGCATCTGTATCAAAACAATCTCAAGTTCATTTTCTGTGTGTATTATGAAATGAATGTTTGTCTTCCTCCAAAGTTTATATGTTGAAACTCTAGTTTCAGGGTGATGGTATTTGGAGGTGTGGCCTTTGGAAGATAATTAGGTCACCAGGGTGGGGTCCTCATAAATGGGATTTATCTGCTTATAAGAAGAGGCTAGAGGGCTAGCCCCCTGTCTTTTTGCCATGTGAGGATATAAGGAGAAGTTGGTAGTCTGCAGCCTGGAGGAGGCCGCTTACCAGATACAACCATGATGGTGCCCTGAAATTCAACCTCCAGCCTCCAGAACTGTGATACAAAGTTCTGTTGTTTATAAGACACTGGTCTATGATACTTTGAATTAACAAAGTATGTTCATATATTAACCTTCCAGTGACACTGTATCACTTCAAGGCAAAGATGTGACACAAATTCTTTTAAAATAATAACCAATATTTACTGAATATTTGCAATCCCGATAGCACTGATACACATTTTATATATATTATCTTATGTCTCATCACTATAATATTTTCATTTTGGTCCCCATTTATTAAAGAAATTGATGTTCAAAGAATGTAAATATGTATATGAAAATCATAGAACTCACAAGACAAAATGCACCATTCTAGAAAAAAGTGCATTTACTGTCACTGTACGACTCCAGCAGAGGAGGGATGACAACTTGTCAGAGACACCACCAAAAGGAGTCGAGATTCACATCCAAGACTTTGTCGCCCAGGCTGGAGTGCAGTGGCGAGATCTCAGTACACTGCAACCTCTGCCTCCGGGTTCAAGGCATTCACGTGCCTCAGTCTCCAAGGTAGCTGGAAGTATGGGCATGTGCCATCATGGCTGGCTAATTGTTTTGTATTTTTGGTAGCGATGGGGTTTTGCCATGTTGCTCAGGCTGGTCTTGAACTCCTGGCCTCAAATGATCTGCCCACTGCAGTCTCCCAAATTGCTGGGATTACAGGCATGAGCCACCATGCCCAGCCATATGCAAGACTTTAAACTCTTATTTTACTTGAAATTGACTAAAAAAATTTAGTCTCTCCATTTAAAAACTAAATAGTGCTGATGATGGTGGGTGGAGATAGGAAATGAACATCTCTGGCCTATTTACTATTTAGAAAACAATGATTTAGCATTTGTAGTAAAAGGAGTAAGTTTTATTTTTCATTTTTATATTTACAAATACACAGTCAGAAATAATATAAAACATAGTTAATAGATTTTTCACTACCTTCTTTTTAATAATTAATAGATGTGGACTTTTCTCTGTGTCATGGCGGTATGATACAGATGAGGTGGGCAAGGAAAAATTCATCCAAACATAGTTAAAAGTTAGTAATTAAATGAGAACTACATGCATTGCTAATTAAAAAAAAAATTCCTCTGATATACCACAATGTTTTTCTTGTTAGACTATTAGCAACAGACATCAATCCTTATTTAGAATTTGCAATTTTCTTATCTTGCGTGAAAACTTCATTTTTAAATTAAGGTATGATCCATTTTATACCCAGGGAAAACCAAAGGCAATTGTAGTTAAGCTGAAAAGCATAAAGTACAAGTTTATATAAGATAAATATTTGATCATCAGAAGCAGAAAACATTGTTTCTGTTTTTTGAGGAACAATAAAAATAAATGCAAAGGAAAATGACATGGAAGCATGAGGTATGGGTAATTCTACAATATGCTTTTCTTTGTTGCTGAAACAGAGCTGCTTTCTGTGGCTGCTCACAGCAGGCATCTAAGTGTGGAAAGGAAAGTTCAGTTTGTTGAGGGAGCGTCCATCCACATTTTCTTTTAACATGATGAGTATAGTTAATATATTGTATTCTTGATAAATCCTAAGAGAGTAGATATAAAGTGTTCTCAGCACCAACATGATAACTATATGAAGAAATACATTTGGTAATTACCTAGATTTAATCATGGCATAATGGATATATATGTCAAAACATCAGATTGTACATAGTAATACATATCATTTTATCTGTCAATTAAAAAGTAAAATGAACTGGACTGGATTGTTATCATAAGTTAAAGGTGATACATATCACTACGGAATGACTGCAATTCCTCAGGGAAACTGAGCCCTATGGTGTACATTGAGCACACCATCACAACCATGGCGGCCCCTTCCGGTCTGTCTCTGGGACAGCAGGGCGTCCATCCGCATTTTCAGGAAAAAATGATGAGAGTTGAAATGACTAGTGTTTTGTGGCAGCAAGAATCAAGAGGTAGAATAATAAACAAGTTGAATCCATGGCAAACTTTAGTGTGGCCATATAGGTTTCCACAATTGAGGGAGAGAGGTAGCATGGTAAAGAAACTTGGGTTTAGCATTAGACAATATCAAAATACAATTTATGTTTTTCACAGGGAGGTCCACAGTGGTACCTAATCCTTTAACAGTCTTTCATAAAAAATACCAAGTCCCGTCTATGCACTTGATAAATTCTCTGTATTTGTATTTGTATTATTTGGAATATCCTCAGCACTTTCCACACCCAGTGCATTAGGAGAACAGTTTCCTTTCTTTACACAGCGTCCTCATTTAAGGGAAATCCTCAGTTTCCTTGAAGGGGTTCAACCTTTTTTGAGTTGCTCATGCCAAAAGCTCTGGCAGCATCCATGACTCCTCTCTTTATTTCACACCCCTTATCCAGTGGTGGGAGAGTCAAGTTCAAGGTCTACCTTTAACCATACCGAAATCTGATCACTTCTCCCCACCATGGTAATAAATCTTGTCTGTATTATTGCAACAGCCCCTTTCTTGGCCTCCATGTTTCTACCCTGGCCCTTTAATGCTTACTCTCAAAGGTCAGATGATCCTTTAGAAACATATCAAATCATCTTACTCTTGAGAGCAAATCCCCAAGTCATTTAAAATGGAAGACACAGTGCTTATGATGATCCTTTAAAGTGGTCCTCCTGGCCTCCCATTAGCCCTCTTGCCTGTCTTTTATGATTTTTTTTTTTTTTTTTTTTTGAGATGAAGTCTCATTCTGTCACCCAGGCTGGAATGCAGTGGCACGATCTTGGCTCACTGCAACCTCCGCCTCCCGAGTTCAAGCAATTCTCCTGCCTCAGCCTCCTGAGTAGCTAGGATTACAGGCATCTACCACTATGCCTGGCTAATTTTTGTATTTTTAGTAGAAATGAGGTTTCATCATGTTGGCCAGGCTGGTCATAAACTCCTGATCTCAAGTGATCTGCCTGTTTCAGCCTTCCAAATGGCTGGGATTACTCTTTTATGATTCTTTATCAACCACACTACTCCAGCCACTATGGCCCTCTTGAAGTTTCTCAAACACATCAGTAATATTCTCATGTTCCACCTGCCTAAGAAGTTCCTCCTCCAGCAATCTTCATGCCTAATGCTCTCATGTCCTCAAGACCTTGCTCAGGTGGTAACTCAGGCTCCAGTGAGCACTGCTGTGACCAGCATCTTTAACTTTGCCATCTGACTCCCATTGTGAGCATCCAGCCTCTCTGCCCACTCCATCACATTTCTTTTCTGACCACCAGCAGCATCTCCTGAGAACTTGTTATGGATTACAAATTATCTGCACCCAGCTCAGATTTACTCCTTCAGAAATGCTGGCCATGGAGAATCATAACCTTTTGCTAAACAAGACCTCCTCGTGTTTCCAATGCACCCGAAGGTTTGAGATTCACAGCCCTATGTAATCTTTTACATAATGCGAAAATATTTCAAGGTTTCCCTTTCACGTTGGAAACAAATCAAGGATACTGTTACCAATACCTCAATTAGACAGTTAATTGGTGATTTTAGCCAGCAGAATAATGAAAGATATGGTTTGTTATTTTTTAACCTTAGTAGAATCCTTTAAAAAACTCTTTAAATTAATAGTGAACTTTATTAATCTTGCATTATAGAATGGAATACATAAAATTCCTATTTTTCCTCTATTCCAATAACAAATATTTAGAAAAAATATTTTTTTTAAAACTCCATTCAAAATAACAACCAAAATTACAACTACCATGAAAAGAAACTAGCTAATGGTACGTAGGATCCTTTTGGAGATAATTATAAAATTTCATGAAGGAGCTCTAAAAGATTTCTATAAATGGAGAAATATGGAGGCATATCATTTTCCTGAATAGAAAGAAAAGCATTGTAAAATGTCATTTATT
This sequence comes from Colobus angolensis palliatus, assembly GCF_000951035.1. Taxonomy (NCBI): domain Eukaryota; kingdom Metazoa; phylum Chordata; class Mammalia; order Primates; family Cercopithecidae; genus Colobus; species Colobus angolensis. The sequence goes on along the minus strand of NW_012113141.1, from coordinate 16,009,872 downwards.
TCAAATTTATTTACAGATTACATGCAATTTCCGTGTGTGTGTCTATGTGTCTGCATGTGTGTGTGATCCAAAAACAAGACAGAATACTAAAGCATGAGAGTGCTGTGAAAGTAAATAAAAAATCCAAGAGGATTTTCCCTACAAGACATAAAGAATGGCAATAAAGATGGTGTAAAATTGATCATATGATAAACAGACCAATAGTACAGAGGAAATCAAATAGTCATATGTGGCAATTAGTATAATACTTAAGTAGCATTGAAAGAAGTCAGAGGGGAAAGGAAAACCCATAGACAAAGGATCATAGGACCACCGATCATAAATATCAACCAAATAATTAAATTATGCACAATCACACACACACACACACACACACACACACAGATAAATCCAGATATATTACATACTTAAATATGCAAAACAAAGCTTAAACATAGGAGGAATTTTTTTTAAAATAAATTTTTATAAATTTAAGCTAGAGAATAATACATTGAATAATGCATAAATCACAAACATTTATAATTAAGAATAAATATGGCCAGGCATAGTGGCTCATGCATGTAATCCCAGCACTGTAGGAGACAAAGGTGAGAGGAAAACTTGAGGCCAGGAATTTGAGACCAACCTGGGCAACATGGCAGGGCTCCATCTTCATAAAAAAATAAAAAATAAGATAGTTAGACATGGTCGCACATGCCTGTAGTCTTAGCTACTCAGGAAGTTAAGGCAGAAAGATCACTTGAGCCCAGAAGTGTGAGGCTGCAGTGAGCTATGATAAGGTGACTGCACTCTAGCCTGGGTGACAGAGTGAGACCCTGTCTCTAATTAATTAATCAATTAATCAATCTGCTGAGCAAAATAGCTCAGGACTGTAATCCCACCAATTTAGGAGACTGAGGCAAGAGGATCAATTGAGGCCAATAATTAGAGACCAGCCTGGGAAACATAGCAACATAAGTAAATAATATATTTGACTTCTTAATAAAAACACAAAAACAAACACTTCTAAACAAAAGTCATGAAAACAAAGTTAAAAAGAAAGCCAAAGGCAGTAAAAAGATCATTGCAAATCATATAACCAAAAAATTTTTACTTTTATGAATGGATAGCTCTTAAAAACCAGTAAAATGAAAATCATAAGCAAAGGCCATTAACAGGTAAACAGCCAAAGAAGAAACACAAATGACCCATGCCGTGAAACAAAAAATGAAAAAGATATGATCTAATAACTGAATAAATGAAACTAAAATCAGATAGCATTCTACATCCACCATTTGCAGAAATCAATTCTTTGTTTTGTTTGTTTCTGGAGATGGAGTCTCGCTCTTGTTGCCCCGGCTGGAGTGCAGTGGCATGATCTCGGCTCACTGCAACCTCCTCCTCCTGGGTTCAAGCAATTCTCCTGCCTCAGCCTCCTGAGTAGCTGGGATTACAGGCGTGCTCCACCACGCCGGACAATTTTTGGTAGAGACATGGTTTCACCATGTTGGGCAGGCTAGTCTCGAACTTCTGACCTCAGAGGATCCACCAGCCTTGGCCTCCCAAAGTGCTGGGATTACATGTGTGAGCCACTGCGCCCAGCCAGAAATCAATTCTTAATTTCGAGAAATGCTGAGGAATAGTGATTAAACAAGTGAAATGATTCTGAAGAATAATATAAAACAATGATTGGTGTACACATATCCTATGATCTGGCAGTTCTATTTCTTGCTATATTTCCAACAAAGGAACTCTCATACTTGTGCAGAAGTGCAAGATGTTAATGTCCGCATTCTTATTAATTGTCAAAATTGGAAGCAGCCAAAATGGCCATAAAATCAGTATGTTTGTAAATAAATATAGGTTGTTCAAAATATAATGGAATATAAGTCTGCAATAAAAGTAAATGGACTATTTACTTCTTGGTCAAGATGCACAGTTCTTCAGCGATCTCTTGGCTCCAAATAATTATTTGCAATGGTTAAAATATAGAAGGAAAACTATAATGGCAGCTTCTGATTTGAAGACCAGAAAAGGAACAGAAAAACAAACCAGTGAGTTATTTTGTTACCATGGACTTAAAAGCCGTGGATCCAGGCATTGGGAGCTTGGACTTTATTTAGGACCTGCAAGAAACAGAGGGCTGAAAGTAATTCGGTGGAACAGGGAAATAAAGTAAGGCTTTCTCCTTGAAACTAGGGGGGCATGGTATATGGCTCATCCATTCCAAAGAAAACAAGCCAAGCTTAAACAGCTGCTGGTCCCACTACTTTGGGAGGCCAGAAAATGAGGTCAAGAGATCGAGTCAATCCTGGCCAACGTGGTTAAACCCCGTCTCTACTAAAATACAAAAATCAGCTGGGGATGGTGGCGCACACCTGTAGTTCCAGCTACTCAGGAGGCTGAGACAGGAAAATTGCTGGAACCTGGGAAACCGAGGTTGCAGTGAGCCGAGATTGCGCCACAGCACTCTAGCCTAGTGACAGAGTTAGAGTCCATCTCAAAAACAAAAAACAAAACAAAACACAAAAGAACAGCTGCTGAACAAACCAAAAACAAGAAGAAGAAGGAAGAAAAGACACCTGGGATTCTAGCTCTAGAGTCACACCATCCAATAGAACTGTCTGTCAAGATGCAGAAGAGCTGTCCTTCATGGTAGCCATTAGACACCATTGGCTAGTGTGAATAGAAAACTACATTTTACATTTTATTTAATTTCGTTGACTAAATATTCAACTTAAATATCAATGGCTAGTGGCTGCCTGACTGGACAGCGCCGCTCTAAATAACCTAAAGGCATAGGGAGAAGAGAGGATGTGGAGGGGGACTTCATGAATTAAGGACAGACTTCTGCTGGTTCTGGGATTGGATCTGCACTCCCCAGAATCACTGCCTTACAAAACCCAGTTATAAAGTGGCTGCTCAGGGGTTACGAGAGGCATTGCCAACAGCAATACAAAGATAGATGAGCACCAAGAAAAGTAAGCAGGGAGAGAGACAGAAGGAGAAAAATATAAAATATAATCTCATCAAATGAGACTGGAATGAAATGTTTCAAACACATGAAGAAATTGTACCTTATAAAAGTCAATAAAACTCTAGTTAAAGCAAATTTTGTGGAACTAATTGACAAACGTTTTGGAAGATGTTTAAAATGCTCAATAAGAAGAATTCTATATTAATTTTAAACAAAAACAACCAAAAAAACTTTCTTGTCTTATGAAAAAGAATCGTAACATATCGTAGAAATAAAAAATACATATAGTATTAAGTAACTGTAATATAAATTGAAAAGTACATTAGATGGGATGATCATAACTCGATACAATTTAGAAACAAATTTGTAAATCAAAAGGTCATACTGGGAGTGAGACATTGAGCACACATGGACACAAAGAAGGGAGCGACAGACACCAGGGCCTACTTGAGGATGGCAGGTGAGAGGAGAATGAGGATCACAAAACTACCTATTGGATACTATGCTTATTACTTGGGTGACAAAGTAATCTGGACACCAAACCCCCACAACACACAATTTACCCATGTAACAAATCTGCACCTGCACCTCCTGAACCTAAAATAAAAGTTGGAAAGAGAAAAGAAAGAGAAAGATGGTCCTGGGAAACTCACCTATAACCACAGTCAGAGGGACAAAGGGATATATCATACAAAACACTTAGGACAGAAGGAGAGGCTACAGCATATGCTCCACAGTAATCCCACGAAAATAAATGGAAACAATAGCAGATGAGCAATATTTGAAAAAAATAGCTGAGTATTTGGAAGATTAAAAACGGATATGAGTTCTTCAATCAAAAAACACACTAACAGTACCCAAACATGTAATTTTATTTTATGTAATTATTTATTTTTTAAATTTTGAGGCAGAGTCTGCTGTGTTGCCCAGGATGGAGTGCAGTGGCATGATCTTGGCTCACTGCAACTTCTGCCTCTTGGGTTAAAGTGATTCTCCTGCCTCAGCCTCCTGAGTAGCTGGGATTACAGGCATGCACCACCACACCTGGATAATTTTTTTTTTTCTTTTTTTTAGTTGAGATGATGTTGCAACACGTTGGTACGCTGGTCTCAAACTCCTGACTATAGGTGACCCACCCACAGCCTCCCAAAGTGCTGGGATTACAGGTGTGAGCCACTGTGCCTGGCTGAAAACATGTAATTTTAAAATTAAATAAATCAGGCCTGGGAACAGTGGCTCACACCTGTACTGTAATCCCAGCACTTTGGGAGGCAGAGGCAGGAGGATCATCTGAGGCCAGGAGTTTGAGACCAGCCTGGGCAACAGAGTGAGTTCCTGTCTCTCAAAAAAAAAAAAAAAAAAAATCAAACAATTAACCAGGAGTGGTGGCAGACACCTGTGGTACCAGCTTTTTGGGAGGCTAAGGCAGGAGGATTGCTTGAGCCAGGAGGTTGAGATTGAAGTCTTGCTCTGTTGCCCAGGTTGTTTGCACCACTGCACTCCAGCCTGGGCCAGAGAGCAAGACCCTGCCTCACAAGAAAAAGAAAAAGAAAAAGAAAAATCTCAGCCCACAACTAGGTACTTTATAATGAAATTGAAAAATATCAAGGGTAAGGAGAAAAATCTCAAAACCAGCCAGTGGTGGCATTAGGAAAAAAATCATAAATTGTGAAATGTTGAATTTGTTATAATTGCTACCTTAAGAAGGAATGCCACAGAAGGGAAATTTTCAAAAAGCTCTTCATTGTTTCTTTTGTTTTACTTTGTAAAAGGACCCTGAAGTTAATATTCAAATAATTATATGATGAAATTGAGTGCAAAGGTATTCATTTTGTTTTTCTTAATACAGTTTTTTTAATATATCATATATATATATACACACACACACACACACATATATATATATATATATTTTTTTTTTTTGAGATGGAGTCTTACTTTGTCACCCAGGCTGGAGTGCAGTTGTACGATCTCAGCTCACTGCATCCTCCGCCTCCTGGGTTCATGCAATTTTCCTGCTTCAGCCTCCCAAGTAGCTGGGATTAAAGATGTGCACCACGACGCCTGGCTAATTTTTGTATTTTTAGTAGAGACCAGGTTTCAACATGCTGGTCAGGCTGGTCTTGAACCCCTGACCTCAAGTGATCCACCTGCCTCAGCCTCCCAAACTGCTGGGATTAAAGGCGTGAGTCACCGTGCCCAACCTCAAATTTACATTTCTTTTTGATTGGGTGTCTAGAATAAAATATTCAAAAATAATAAACTTGATATACATGTATCATTTCTAAATGGTTAGATTTATAAAGCACAATGCTATTTAACAAATAGGTTTTTGTGGTATATGTCAGCTGAGCATCAGCCCTGCGTGTGAAAAAGATATATAAGTACTTGTCCACGATGGAGACTCACAAGATTTATATAAGGAAAAAAGAATTTGTTCAAGATGCTTTAACGTTGCCTATGATTTTTTTAATACAGTAAGATTTGAAGTAAATATTCTTGCTATTTGTAAAGAATTACTCCATCTGGAAACTTAATCAAGGAGAGCATGGAAAAACGTATATAAAGATTTCAAATCCCAAAATGGTAACTAGGCAATCATCTTGGAAGCTTTTTCAAATTTCACATGTCTCCCTGGAGATTTTAATATGTCATTTTGGGGAGGTATGCCTTCTGTTGCCCTAACCACCCACAGGCAGCATTTAGCATTGCCACTCTAATGAGCTACTGTTGCTGAAAAGATTGTCACAAATCCCTAAGATATGCCTACTTCCAAAATGTTGAGTTCAAATGCTGTAAATTGATAAAAAAAAAAAAAAAAAAGAAAAAGAAAAGAAAGGGAGTGGTTGGTTGATCAGGGGGAGGAAAGCTTAAAGGCCAGGTTGGAGCTGTTCCTACAGCACCATGTTCAAATGTGGAACTCCAGACCGTACAAAAGTCTAAATGTAAACCTGGCCATCAGATCATTAGCAAGATAAGAGGATAAACATATTTTAATCCATAGTTTTTACTTTAAATGATAACTTCAGTGTTTTCATATATTCTATAAAAGTAGACATAGGCTCCACATAAATTCTAATTCTAAGAAAGATGAATGGGAAATTGGCAGGCAAGCTTGAGACCCTGTCAGGCAAATGCCAAAATAAAAAACGCTTTAACATGGGTGGATCACTTGGATAGATTTTCTCCCTCAGCAGAACTGCCTTTTATTTGTTCCTCCTTCTTGTAGATGGTAAAAGGATAAAGGTTATCTCCAAATTTGCTTTGTTCTACCTCAGATAACAAATCAACACTGTAAGTCCTCCTCGGGATCATTGATTAATTTCTCCTGAGACCAGCATTATGTAGGGTTTTAAGCCTGAGAGAAAACACTTGTGGGCCCTGCAGCTTGGATCAGAGGAGGGAATGGAAATGTGGTAAAGGTAGGTAACAGGCCAGCTGAACTGAATGCACCCGTTCACTTACCTAGTAGAGGGTTCACGTTTGAGCATGTATCCGAATGCCCTGGAGGGCTTGTTAACAAACAGATTGCTGGGCTCTGCCCTCAAGAGCCTCTGATCAAGACCCTTGATATTCAAAGAACTGTTTAAGGATCAGCAGTGTTAGCATTGTCCAGCATGCAAAGCAGACTCTTGGCCACCACCGCAGACCTTCTCATCAGACTGCATTTAAACACCTTTCACACGTGATTTGTGTGTCGCTGACATTTGAGAAGCACCAGTCCAGAGGGCTTGTCTTGTATCTGTTGATCATGAAATTCAAATATTACAGAACCTGACTTTCCCTTTTCTATAGTTTTTTTATTTTCCATATGTAAATGATGGCTTACTCTTGTTTCTCCAACAAACTAATTCCATACACAACAGATTTTCAGGGTTTTCTGTCCAATGATTGCTGCCCCCTAATTGTTTGTGAGCACTATTATCAATTTATTTTTACTTTTTGTATGATTTCTAGTATTCAGTGATTTGTGTGAGATAGGCACAAGATAGGTGCACGTGTCCAGCCTGCCTTCTTGATGTAATATTCTGAGCATATTATTTTATAAAGAAGATTTAAACAAGTAAAAAATTGAATTATGAGTTGAATTAATTCTCAAATACGAAAACTTTTATATATTTTGAATGACAAATTCTTTACAAATGGACAAGCGGCAAATAGCATTCAGATTAATTATGAATTAACACTTGCAAAACTTCGGAAGATAAAGACATGCCAATAGACTGATAGTGGTCAAATATGCTTATTTGATATGAAAACATTCTTACTTGCTATGAAACATTTGTAATGAAAACAGAATTGCATAAATAATACCAGGAGTGTCATGACATAAAACAATGAAGATTTATTACAAATTTCTCTCATGGATTGGAATAATAAGACAAGCCAAACTAGTACAAATTCCTCCTTTGGTAGTGTTACTAGATTGGTAAACTATAAGAATTAGATAGAGTGTTTCTTGATTTTTAGCACAGCATATGATATCCTTGTTGTCAAGATGAAGGAGTAGGATATTGTCTGGTAGATTTATAGTTAGTGTAACTACCAACTGTCCCTCAAAAATGCTGAATAATATCAAGTTGGGCAGAAGTCTTGAGTTGCGCACTTAGGTGTTGGCCTTGCACTGCCTTTCCGAACATTTCATCGGTATATAGAATAAGGATCTGGATGGGCTGTGTGTGTGTGTGTGTGTGTGTGTGTGTGTTGTGGTTGGTGGAATGTATCATGAAACCTATCTGAAAGGAAGAGCTAACAGCATGAATGATGTATTGCTGAAGGTTCTAACATGTTTACAGAAGCACAGAGTCTGAAAGAAAGGAACAAACGATAGAAGTTGAAATTTTGTAGGGCTATTTTTCTTCAATACCACATTTAATTAGACAAAAGTCAGTTATGCAAAGGTAAGATAAAGGATTCTTTGTGGGTAGAAGGTTTGTAAGCATGAAGTCTTGGCATTAGTTTAAGTGGCAGTTTAAAAAATTAGCAGTTTAAAAAAATTTTAAAGGTAGCTTAGTTGGTATTCAGATAAATATGTTTCCCTGATGAATAACAGTATGGGAATAGAGTCATTACGATTTGATTAACCAGCTTCTGAGAGCCTTAACAGAAATCTGATGTTCAGATCCTAACCAGGACCAAAAAGAAGGTTTCTTGTGGTCCTAATTCCCTTACAATGACTCAGTGTGATAAATTTGTGAAAAATCTGATATTTTTCACTAGAACAATTAGGCATTGTTCAGACAGTATCCCTGCTTAGACAGTTAGGCCAAATACCTTAGCTCAGGAACTTATGAATTTCTTATTCAATACATTGTAGCAAGTGTGTTGGTAGGAAATTAACAATAAAACCCTCTAAAAGGGCCCACTAAAGGAATGAATCTGACCCATAAAAGGGTGCCTGTCAAGTTTGGAAATAAGTAGGTAAAACAAAATTAAGTAGTTATCTTAACTGCAAAATGTTTCAATCTTTAATTTGCCAATATATATGTTGAAGGTCTAAGGAGAAATATAAAATATCATATTTCTTTCAGTTTGTTAGCATAGATCCTCCTAAAAATATCTCATACAACTAATTTATTATAAAATGCATTTCAGAAAATTCTGAACTAGAAAATTTCTAGGTTCCCTTCTATGATACATTTCTGTATATATAGCACTGTCTTACCACTCAGACTTCCAGTAAGAAAGAAAAAGAGGGAGAGAGTGAGTGAGTGAGAGAGAGAGAAAGAGGAAAGAAGGAAGGAAGGGTTAAGAAAGGAAGGAGAGGAAAGGAAGGAGACAATAAGAAAAAAATAGATAAAATAACAGCAATAAAAAATGGCAGAAACAGTGGAGTCTGAACATAGCATTATTATACAAATACCATTTTTCTTAACTTTATGTCAGTTATCGCAATTTAAGAATGTGACTACAGTACTTTCAAAACACATTTATCACATTTATGTACATCTGATACAAAGATTAGGTCCCTTATTATTTATTCAGCAAATTCCCTCTTCCAAAACATCCCCAGCTCGGTACATCTGGATCACTCAAGGAATCATCGAGGGACTCGTGTGTCCCTTCAGTTTTCAAGTCGGAGATCAGAATAAAAAACAACACTCGTGCCAGTTGGAATTCAGTGCTTCCTGAGAGTTTCAACACCTGATTCTATTCTGGGCTGTGTTCCCTTCCAATCCGCACTGTATCTGCCTCACTCCAACTCCTCACCCCTAGCACGACCCGCCACCTTGTCAAGTTCTTGTTTTTGAATCACATAGTGGTGGAAGTTTCTGTATATGCGTAACATGCACAATACTCCTAAAATAAATTACTTCAATAAATTACTTCATATGCATTAAGTATCACTGTTTTCGTAGGAAATACTAGTTTAAGGCTGTGGAAAATTCTTTGGTAATTATCGTAGTTTCAAATTTTAAAATGAGTTGCTCTGGAGTTCGAAATTCTAGAGGTAAAATTTATAAACAATTTGTTTCCAGATACTGCTTTCAAAAACTTCAGTCTTCTATATTGTCAGTCAATTTATTATCTCTATCCCATTGTCATGAAGCGAATACAGCTGTTACAGTCAGTGTGTGATGACAGAAACTATTGGAATCCATGGGTAAATCACCAAGTATTTACTTTTACAAGATGAGATGCATCACAGCCTGGCAATCATGGTGTGACGCTCTCTTCAAAGCAGCACTGCTTTCTGTGCTATGGGTTGTTTCTCTTCCTCCTCCTGCTTCACAGACAGCCAGCATCAGCCTCACAGAGTGACCCAGAGTCTGGGCCTGAACAACACCCATGCTGGTGAAAAGATCAGAAGACTCAGGTTCAAATACTAACTCCATCATTAATTTTGTTAAGAGATGGCAAGTTGCTGAGCCTCTAGGCTTCTAATATATCCCTATATGTTGGAAAATTACATGGTAAGAAGAATGAGAAAGTTTTGCATTTCATAGACACTGAACATGTATAAGCTAATGTGGATCTTGAGCTGTTTGCTGCCATAGCTCAAAGTTAATATCTGCAAATTGGGATGCACTGGTGGGGACTAAACATTGTGAGATAACATGTTTTAAAGTACTTAGAAAAGCCTCAAGTGTTCAACAAATGTAAACAAATAACATTAACACTACTATTATTACTACCAAGAAATTGATTATCCAAAAAGATTGCTTTATATTCCTTATGTGTAGAGTACACTTTTGAAATTTTCATCATCCATCAGAGTTTATTGAACTCTTCTAAGTACATTGAATGGTGCTTACAACTGGTGCTTCTTGCTTCATCATAAGGCTCTGTCCATACATTCCTGAACTGAGATTGATGCTCTTGACCCCTTAATTGCTTCTGACTTACAAATATGTCACCAGACTCTTGGGATCTCAAAAGGACTCAAGTACAACCACGTAATTCTGATCAAGTGAGAGGCAGGCGTACTTGACTGACAGATTTATGCTGGGAATTTAGGTTAAAGTTTAAGGGAAAACAAAATGTTATTTTATAGTCATTAGCCTCACTAGCTTGAGAAAGATGAAGTATGCATGCATGCATATACACATTCAGCAAAACATGTACAAGAAACTGACAAGGGAAGAAGTTTTGGAGTAACAAATGGTGGAAAATTGTGGTTTAATGACTCATACTAGCTTGCCTTCTAGAGGTTAACAACTCTTTATTATAATGATTAAAATATACACAATTGTTATAACTTACTTGTTTTGTATTTAAGACTATAAAATATCTTCATCTATAATGTATAATTTATTATAATATAGAGATTCTTCTGCATTGTCCTCTTATATGTGAGTTTAATTAATTCCTTACCAAATCTCCCATTTTTAAATAGCAAAATTCAGGCTCAGAAGGCAATATGATTCAAAACCTCACCATTTTGAAAACAGAATTTCTTCCTTGTGATACGAGTTAAAGGGGACGTGTTCCCTTGTGTCCAGGATCACTGATATTTTCAATTAATTGATTGGTTTAATTGGCCAATTATTTATTTATTTCTTCTGCTGGACTCCCTGCATTCTTCCTAGACAGTTTAAAACTACCATTCATGCCACAGGATGTAGAGACAAAGAACACAGAAGATAACTTTGAAAAAAGAAAAGCACAAATGCTCTGCCTGCATATGGCTTCTAAAGAAACTTTTATGACAAAACAGATGGTTTTAAAAAAAAGAAATGATTCTCAAGCCCAGCTGACATTATACTAATTAGATGATCAGAAGACACCTATCAAAAGTGATCTGATTGTAATACCAACATTTATAAAACATCATGTTTGCCTCCACTTCCCAACAGGCTCTGTCAAAACCTAGCTGCAATTCTTTTCTTCAATTTGAAATTCTTTATTCTTAAAATAAAAGCTGTGCCCTCTTTCCACCTCCAACTATTGGAGACATCCCTCCCATGGGGAAAGATGGAAATTCTTGGCTCATCAAAGTGATGTATTAATAATCTTGGCAATATTTCAGTTTAGTATAGGTACTTTCCAAACTTCCACATCAAACTCTTTTCATATGTCCAAGTCTCCTCAAATGACAAGCCTTATATTATTTTCAAGCTGGTTTTCTCGGGCAGAAATTTTCAATGTATTTCTCAGTCTACCATGTAACCTAGATGGATCAATTTTTAGTGTGCGATCTAACTTGAGACTTTGATCAAAATGATTTTCACTTGCAATGTCTGTCAAGGGCTGAAAATAAGTTCACATGGACTGCAGCCTACTGGTCCACCACAGGTGAAATACCATATCCCTAATTGTACTTACCCTGCTGAATTTCTTCATAAGGATGGTCAAAGTGTGATGGGCTTATCATGCTTCATCTTGAATACCTTCCTTTTTCCCAAATTATTCTTTTGTATCTGAGTCAATGCATAGACCAAGTTATGCCCTCATAGTGTATGTTAGAAATCATGCTGTGTGCTTTGAATGCACAAACACACACACACACACACACACACACACACAAAATCATCATCATCCATATATGCATACATGTTTTGAAAATCAGAAAATGTTTATTTGTGTAGTATTGTGTTCTGGAGAAGAATAATTCATGGATATTGTCTTCTTACTGGGGCCATGGACCATAGGAGTGGGAGAGAAGGCAAATCTAAAGCATTAAATGCAAAAGGCTAAAATAAGAAATTCTCTCTGCATCAAGGAGTGGAGCAAGTGCACCAAGTAGGACGCGTCTGCTCGAAGCTATTAGAAATTGACATGATTTGCTATAATAAGTATTAGATAAAGGGCACATTTTCAAGTATAAAAAAAAGAATTGGCCAAGAGTTTAGAAGGGAAGAACAATGTCTTAATGCTAACTTGACAATAAAACAAGGATGCAGCTACAATTTTGGACAAAAGTGGTGGGATAAGGATGATCTTTGCCTGTAGCTAAAGAAGAACGTCAAAAATAATTAGAGCAAGAAGAAGATCCCCAGGGGTTATAACTAATAATTAATTTACTGATACTTCCTCCCTCCATCCCTTCTTCCACCCTTCTTTCCTTCCCTCCCTCCTTCCCTCCCTCCCTCCCTTCCTTCCCTCTGTCCTTCTTTTATTTTCTTTCTTTCCTTCCACAATCATTAAGTGAGTTCTCAACAGGAACTTCCCTTGGTTAGACAATTACTTCAAGATTAACACAAATTGATCCTAATCCATTTCAGGATCTTGGAATGAAGCTTTCCCTGATGCTCATGTGTTTCAGAGACCCATAATATGTTCATATTTCAGAAAACTTTGATTTGCCCTTGGAAAGCCCACTTCCTCTTAATAAGATGTTATAAAGTTATATGGTCAACAGTTCTATGATGAGTTAGCCATAGAAATGTCAACGAGACCAACATTTGCTTTTTTAAACAATGAAATACTGTGAAGTACAAGTGTGGTATAGTAGAAAAATATAGATCTTTCTCACTAAATAAGTTTGAGTGTTAAGCATACTGTGGAATTTGGAGAAAGGTCCTGAGTACTATTAGAAGCAGTACTGACAGCGAACCCATTGCATACTTTCTATGAGCCAGGTACTTTATGTGTGTTCTCCTTTGTTCTTCACAACCACTCTGTGGGCTAGATATTTATATTATCATCATTTTACAGATAAGAACACTGAGACTCCAAAAGGTTTGGTAACTTTCTTAGTAAATAGAACAAGAGTGACGTAGAGCGAAGACGTGAATCCAAGTCTGTCTGAACTTTAAACCCATTTTTCTAACAACTACACAATGTCTCCTCAAAATAATTTATTTAATAGGGCTTATGTAGATCAATAAAAATGTTTTCTTTGGTATTTTTGTACTTTAAAATGTATTTTTGCAATTTTAAGTCATTTTATCATAGTATTATTTAATCTTTTGGATTATTTAAAGCATATGTTAATGTAGACTTTTCCCCTGTTAGATTCCAAGGTGGACTACTCATATCATCTTGTATAATTTTCCTGCTTCTTTAAGCACACCCTCATACACTAACCAGTTTTACACTAGTATTAAGTAACTTCTTTCTAATTTTCTCATGATCAATCAGCAATTCACATCTGTTTGAACTGGTTTTATCCTGGCATTGTGCAAATGGCTCCTGAAAGAACATTTCCAAAGAAAATAAACAAAAAAATCAAATGTGTTATGAACTGAGATGCTTTTGGGTTCTCCTTATTTACATGTTTTGCTATAGGTAGGAAGTGAGAAAAATCTAGGAGGTTAGCAGATGATATTTTTTAAAAATAGCTACAGAAATACAGTTCTGTATAGCTGAAAAATTGGTTGCCTTGATAAATTTAGCTGTTTACAATGTCAGAGGGATTTTTCTTGCCAATCCTCTCCCTTTCATAAGACAGGGCAACTGTGCTTCACCTACAACCCACTCAGAGCGGGACTGTCACAGCCTCAAAAAAATCGCACATTGATCCAAAAAAGCAGATACCGATGGGTCCCAGAAACGCAGGCCAATTACAGACTGACACATTCCGATGACTTTCTGAAATGAGGTCTGGAGGCCCCTCACCTCCCCCGCCCATACCCTACAACCACCAAGGGTCCTCCCTTCTCTGCTCCCTACCCCTTCTCGCATATTTATGCTGCTAACACAATTTAAGACTTACTAAAGTCATGTTAAAAAGGATATCATTCCAATTGCCCACTTGCTATTGAAGTACCGGTAAGTCCTTTAGTTTGTTGGTAATATAATATTTTACCCATCCAGCCTTTGAATATTTTAGACAATCTACTGACATAAAATTGGATGCAGTGTTTGTATCTCTCAGCTCTCGTCATAGAAAATGAATATGTATGATCCTCTCTTCTCTAAGAAGAAAAGTTCATGAATGAATTTCTTGGGATTACCACAAGATGGCTAGCTGCCTGAGTCTTCTGGACAAAATCCAGAGATCACCTTGGGAATATGGATTTCTCTATAATTTTTTTTACAAAACATTTCTTCAGTTTGACAGCCACGTCCATTCCTTTCAGTTACCTTAAGCAGGTTTAGGTTTACTTTACGGGACTTCCCTAACAGTTTCTCCTACCTCATCATCCAACAATTTCAATCATGTTAAAATGGTGTTTGTGTTGTCATTTTATGCCAGTTGAATTCGACAACAAAAGGTGGTGCAAGTATCTTTGATTATTGGATCTTCCTTAAAATAGGAGCAATTTATAAGGCCCCAAATATGAAAGTTTTTGTTTTCCCACTTCATCTACATTTTCTAAGCATTATATATCAGCATCTGATAGTTGTACCATAATCTTTGACAGTCTCAGTCTAAAAGAGACAGAAACAAGTGTAAACAAACCAGCAGAATAAGATGCTCTGACAGAAGGACCTAACGTACGCAAGAATGCAGTGGAGGGATGTTTTTCATAGATCGAATCATAGACAGTGGCCTTTAAGTAATTCATTTAATTTGCAATATATCAGCATTCAAACCGGGCAAAGTATGTGCTATCCATTTTACTTGAAAATGGTCAGATTCACAAAGAGAAAGTCACATCTCTCTGCTTGCTCATTTTCTTTGGCCCAGGTAAAGTTGAACACACTCCTGTCAGCATTCTGTCAAAACTCTTGGCCTTTTGCTCGACTCTTGGACTTGGTTTCTCCATTTGACCAAGAGTTCCACAAAGGGGGCATGTGCTTGGCCTTCTCAGGACCAGACCCTACAACATGCCTGTTGCTAACGAGAGCCTCAGAAAATGCTGAGCAAATGTTAGAAAAAGATTGGCTTATTTACTGCTCTAAGCATGGCTAGCTCTAGGCAATATGGAAATCAGGAAAAGAGGAAGTTATTTTTTTTTCCCTTAACCATCTTTCCCTGTGCTTGTCATCATTCTAGGTTTGTACCTCATTCTTGTCCTCTTTCCTGATTTGCTTAATTTCCTTTCAGCCTTGTTAATTCTGTGATGACAAACTCTAAGGTCAGAGTGCCCATTTTAAATATATACTTTAAGTATACACACATATATTATGATTATAAATTTGTCAATCACTCTTCTTGGCATAACAGGAAAAGTTTCACTACCGTGATGGTCTCCAGGGAAAATATTTTGAGTTAAGCAGTTAAATTATGCGAAATAAACCATGGCCTGGTTTTCCTTCTTGGGAGTCCTATCTCTGTTTAAAAATTAATAATAGTCTTGCAGGGATATTCTGGAAGGTGTCTAAAAAGTCAGTGTGTCTTTTATAGCAAAACAAAAAGTGATTCTCCATTCTGCCTGAGAATGTGAGCACTTAGGAGAGGCAAAGAATGGATTGAAGAAATGTTGCATGTGCACATAAGACAGTGGCTGATGATATAATGCAAACAGACCACTGTCAAGGTGATTTAGTACATCCTTTCTCATCTCGGACCACAGATGGAGGTGCTGACTCAAAAAGCCTCCAGAGGAAGCTTGCAAGTAAAGGTTTTAAGGGAGAGGCTACCCCTGCAAATATCATACAATGCACTACTTCAAAATGACGTAAGTGAGGTTGTCATTCCCTAGATAAAATAAAATGGTGGACACATCATCTGGGAGGAGTCAGAAAAAATTTACCTTAGAGAACTTGTCAATGGAAGAAGGAAAATACAATATTTTCTTTAAGAAATTACATTTAATAAAATATCTTCATTTTCCTGGGTATAAATTTATATAACATAATAGTAGAAAATTTTGGAAATGAAGAATAGAGAGAAAACAGAAACACCTCTCCCCAGAAGTAATTATTGTCAAAACTTACAAAAATTTTCTTCTAGCCCGTTATCTAGTCATAGTCATAGTATTTTAAAAATAGATTTTAGTCTATATCTAGATGCACACACATATAGCTGTATCCAGTTTTTATCTCATAACATACGAGTTTTCATGCTCATACATTAAACTGCGATCCTATTATATGTAACCATTCCATGACTATTGTTCCTTTGTGTTTCAATTTTCTACTCTTATATATCATGCTGAAATTTACATTTTAGTACATATTTTTCCTTTTTTCTTCACTATTTTAATAAATTACAGTATCAGAAATCAAATTACTCAGCAGTAAAGAATTATATGGGACAGGAAATGATTAAGAATTACTAGGTCAGATGCTAGAATTATGTCAAATATATATTTTAAATACATACACATAAATTCTGATTTTAAATTGATACAGACTCACTGCAGAAAATTTGCAAGTTATTTATATTCTTACTGTATGTCCAACGTACATATGAGTTTTAATGTAAATTGAAGTCATTTGTATAATGTTTTCTAAATAATATACAATATTCTATTTTATAAAATTATTATTTGCGATTGTAGTTATTAATGTCTGCCTTAAAATCATATTGATGTGTCTTATGTTATCTATTTAAGTTCCTATTAGGAGGAATCGTGTTCAATGAGGCTGTATGAACCTTCTTACAGACATATGTTTCTCATAGTTTTTTGTATAACTAATTTGAATAAATTTATAAAAATGAATTTATTCCAAGAATATGAGCATGTCTTTCTTTATTTCTTTTAGAGACAGGGTTAAACTCTGTCACCCAGGCTAGAGTGTAATGGCACAATTATGACTCAGTGCAGCCTCAACCTCTTGGGCTCAAAAGACCCTCCTGCCTCAGCTTCCAAGTAGCTAAGACTACAGGCATTGCCACCACACCCAGAAAATTTTTTAAATTTTTAGTAGAGGCCGGGCACGGTGGCTCAAGCCTGTAATCCCAGCACTTTGGGAGGCCGAGACGGGCGGATCACGAGGTCAGGAGATCGAGACCATCCTGGTTAACACGGTGAAACCCCGTCTCTACTAAAAAATACAAAAAACTAGACGGGCGAGGTGGTGGGCGCCTGTAGTCCCAGCTACCCAGGAGGCTGAGGCAGAAGAATGGCGTGAACCTGGGAGGCGGAGCTTGCAGTGAGCTGAGGTCAGGCCACTGCACTCCAGCCCGGGCGACAGAGCGAAAGAAAGAAAATCCAACTCAAAAAAAAAAAAAAATTTTTAGTAGAGATGGGGTTTCACTATGTTGGCCAGGCTGGTCTCAAACTCCTGACCTCAAGTGATCCGCCCGCCTTGACCTCCCAAAGAGCTGGGATTACAGGAGTGAGCCACTGCACCCAGCCAAGTTTGACATTCTTAAGAAATACACACACACACACACACACACACACAAAGATAAAACATAGCAACAAAAAATAACTGCCAAAAATAATCTGCCCAAATTTTAAAAGTTCCCCCAAACCTATATCATTTTGAGAAGTGAAGCCAGCTGGACTTCCTGGGTTGAGAGTGAGGAATTGGAGAACTTTTGTGTCTAGCTAAAGGATTGTAAAGGCACCAATCAGTACTCTGTAAAAATGCATCAATCAGTGCTCTGTGTCTAGCTAAAGGATTGTAAATGCGCCAATCAGCACTCCATAAAAACTCACCAAGCAGCACTCTGTAAAATGCACCAAGCAGCACTCTGTAAAATGGACCAATCAGCACTCTGTAAAATGGACCAATCAGCAGGACATGGGCTGGGCCAAATAAGGGAATAAAAAGCTGGCCACGGCTGCCAGCGGCGGCAACTTGCTGGGGTCTCTTTCCACACTGTGGTAGCGTTATTCTTTCGCTCTGCACAATAAATCTAGATGCTGCTCACTCTTTGGGTCCGCACCACCTTTAAGAGCTGTGACACTCGCTGCAAAAGTCCATGGCTTCATTCTTGAAGTAAGCCAGACCAAGAACCCACCAGAAGGAATAAATTCTGAACACAATTTTATTTGCATCTAACCATAATTATATAACAGGGATTATTATTATCTTTGTTTTATAGGAGAAAACCTAAGCACAGAGTGATTTAGTAACTCACTCACAGTCACATCGCTTGTAAGACATGGAGCCAGGATGTACCAGGGCAGGCTGGCTCCAGTGCCACTGTTCTTCAGGTAGAAACAATTATGACATATTTAAAATGGAATCTAGTATTGTTGGAAAATAGACAATGCATAATGATTCCTTTGCTCTTTTAAAAAAATGCAGTTATCACCATTCATTCATTAAATAAAATACTTGATATTCAAGTCTAGCAATGTTAAAAAAATTTTCTAACTGTAAATTTATTCAAAATAAATGGATGCTGTTGGCTTGACATCATGTATCACATTACTTAGGGAGATTGAACAAAATGCAATTTAGCAGGATTTTATACTAAGGGATAGTCAGGAGAGGGGGAAATGTGGCAAAGTAGAATGTGGCTAGTTGGAAATTAGTAAGGAAGATCAAATAGGTCAAGAATGCATTGTGGAAAACAAGACTGACAGGAGTGGGCAGAGGCAACCTGGGGTAGAGCAACATCTTCTGTAGTGACATCCAGTAGTGCAGCAAACAGTGTTGAGGGGTGGCCCATCTATGAGATGCTGCTTCCCTTCCTGTGTCCTGACCCTCTCCTGGCCAGCATTCAGGGCCATGAATATTACAAGGAAGGAAGTAGCTCTGCCTCATAGTCTCAAAAATTACCATGTATTTTTCCCCTCAGTTCTAAACATCATTATATTGATAGAGGCAGGAGGCAGACAAAGGCCTAGGCAGATATGGAAGAGTCCCTGCAGATTCTCCAACCTATTCCGCAAGTGTTTATACCAGATGTTTTGTGCAGGTAAGGGAACTGCACAGGGGGCTTGCCTGGGCATACCTGCAACGGACTGGAGGCCCACCTGCACTTGGAAAATGGGGTGGAGCCACCAGGAATTCGTGCCTTATGCAGGGGAGGAGCTCGGCCTCTTTGTCTCCTGTGTGGTGGCCCTGGTATTCAATTTGGGAGGTGGAAACCTGCTTGCAGGACTTCCTCTCTTTGCTAAGAGTTTCCTCTTGGCTTAATACATTCCATCCTTCTCACTGTTCAATATCTCTGCATGCCTAATTCTTCCTGGTCTTGAGACAAGAACTGGATTAGCTGAGCTAAGGAGCAAAATATCTTGTATCAATATCATTGAAAAAGTGCTTAACTGGAAGCCTGAAAGTTTGAATTTCTAGTCCTAGTTCTTCTATTTACCAAAAAAGTATCAACAAATTGCATACATTCCCTATATCCCTATATCCAGTTTTCCCATAAAAACTGAATTAATAGTTACTTTTGTGTGTGTGTGTGTAAGATGGAGTCTCACTCTATCGCCCAGGCTGGAGTGCAGTGGCACAATCTCAGCTCACTACAACCTCCACCTCCCAGGTTCGAGGGATTCTCTTGCCTCAACCTCCCAAGTAGCTGGCATTACAGGCGCTGCCACCACGCCTGGCTAATTTTTGTAATTTTAGTAGACAGGGGGTTTCACTGTGTTGGCCAAACTCCTGACCTCAGGTGATCTACCCACCTTGGCCTTCCAAAGCGCTGGGATTACAGGCATGAGCCACTGCGCCCACCAATTGTTACCTTTTATTCTGTTTTATTAGGATAAGTCTTATTGGTCCAAAACACATAAAGTACCAGGAAAATTTTATTTGAGGGGAGGAATCATGGCATGAGAGAAGAGCACGTGTTCACCAACATACGCTGGATTGGAACCTCTGCTTAGCTATATGACTGTGGGCATTTGCAAGTTACTTGATCCCTCTGGACTTTGGCGCCTCATCAATTAAGGAGAATCATTAACAGTTCCTTTATAGGTTTGTATAAGAATTAAACAAGACCAGTGCAAGTACCATGCCTGGAGCAATGTTAGACACTATAGGCACATCATAAGTTCCAATTTCTTATGTTTGGAAATAGGTATTAAAGAGAGAAGAAAATGGAGAGAACCTTGTCATTCACACAAATAAAAAAGTAACACTGAGATCCTGTTCTGGGTCTATTTATGTTTCTGTCCTCTTCATATCTCAAAATATGAGACTTGGCCTCATAATTCTAGACAAAGCCCACAGTCAGTGAGATCTGGAAGCATGTCAGCAACCAGGACTTGGATTTGGATCTGGAATTCATCACAAGTGTGTGTGGGGGTGGCAGGGGAGGCAGCAGGTTGGCAGTCAGACAGTGCTAGAGAAAATCAAATAAAGGTAATGTCTAATTTTAGGACAAGAAGACAGTATTTGAACAGCAGTGAGGTCAACAGGCAGCAGTTAGGCTCAGGGCTCAGGATCCCATCACTGGAACTGCTAGCCCTTCATAAAAGCCTTGTATTGTAAAGCTGTTTTTTCTGGGCATGAGAGAGTGGGGTAGGGACTTGGGGAACATTTATGCTTCTTTCCCCAATCTCGTACTTTCACTGGGGGTTTTCTAGAATCCAGCTGTTTTTCTTAAAGTTGAGATAATCATAATTTTTATTCATCGGGATTCTGATTCAGGTGCATCATAAGCCACTTCCAGGTGAGGGAAGAAGAGGGGGAAGGAAAATAAAAACAAGAGAAAGACAAGGCAAAGAAAGAAGAAAGGAGAAGAAAGAGGAGGAAAAGAAGGAGGAGAAGAAAGAGAAAGAGGAGGAAGGAGAGAAGTGAAGGAAGTATCAGGCTGGAAGAAAGAGAATGAGCAAGGGCTGTCAGGGAGACATGAGTGTTGAGAGATTTTAATAGGGATATGAGATGAACTTAATTTTTACATCATTTAAAAAATAACTGAAGAAACCAATAGAAACCAATATTCAGTTAAAAACAAACTGAAGGAACTGAAGAAATACAATGAAATAAGGAAGCTAACAATACTTAAGGTAAAGTGAGTAATTTTTGTTCTGGATTGATGTAAATCTCTCCAAATGGTGCAGTGGGGTTGGGAGAGCAGGTTTAGTCGTATGAAGGGGAGATGGCATGTTGTCAGTTTCATGTGAGCAAAGATTCTTTGCATTTTCTGTTTTTATACCTCATTGGAAATTTTGCTCAGTTACACTCTATGTAGAATTATAAATTCTGCTTTATAATATATAATTGATATTTTATATTTCTGATGGTAACATATTATTTGTGTGAAATATTTTGTAGGAAGAGGATAGCATGTACACTAGAGGCACTCTCCACTCCCACCTGCATGAAATGAGGCTTTCTCCATTTAATAAGGCTTAGGGGGAGCTAAAGAGGGCAATCCTCACCCATCTAGGAAGAGAGATTGCATGCCAATTGCTTCTGAAGTTAAGATTTCCCTATGTTCCTGTGAAGTGAAAAGAAATGACAAAAAATGTGGCCAATTCTAAGTTTAAGAAAAACACTCTATTGAAATTTGAATTTTCTCTCTATATAAGAGATTCTTCATGTGGGCATGCTTCTCACTGGCCATTCTACTCCAAAGCTAAAGATTTCTGTCTGCCCTTGTAACCCATTCTGCTTATACGCATGGAAATAAATTATGAAAATGAAGGCACCAGACAAGGCAAAATCTTGCTATGTGGAGTTATGTCTGGTGTGGCAAATAGAATGAACAAGGAAAGAATCAACAAGGCAAAAAGAAACAAGGAAACGGTCGTTATAAAATAGTTTCAAGAAATTCAGCCTCTTAGTTCTCAGACTTTCATCTTCATTTACCCTAGTTTGGCAATGTATCTTGGAAAGATTTCCCCAATACTAAATAAAATGTACGAAGTCTAATTAGTCTTACAAACTATGGTAAAGATGTTTAGTGCTCAACCATATCTGATTTTCCTCTCCTTTCTTCATTCATTGTACTTCACGTTTGCCTTCCAATTAGGTGAGACCAGAGTCCTAGCAAATAAAATGTAACTAGAACTGAGAATGTGCCACTTCAGTTTGAGGTAATGCAAAGTATGTAATTGAGTATTCTTCCCCTCCAAAGTCTGCTCTGGAAAGTCATTCAACTCACATCATATTTTAAATATAAACATTAATTGTGTTATGCTATGAGGATTTGGGGTACTTGTTTGTTATTGAAGCATAACCTATATTGACTACTACTGGGGCTTTATGAAGTCTTTAGTCATTCCTGGGCATCCAGCAGACTGTGATCATCATCATTAATGGTAATTCTGATGCTTTTTGAGACTCCTAAACATTCCAAATGGGTGAGACTTACATGCATTAACTGACAGAGGAATGGAAACCAACTGAATTTATTCTACTAGTGTGTGCAGAATCCAGGAGAAAAATGCCTTGTTTAACCAGGTTACAGGCATTTTTATGAAAATACATTTCATAATCAGTATATCAGCATTCACTTTATAGTTCTTTCTCAGGTATCTTTTGAGATTACTGGAAGATAACATTTTTACGTGCTTCAATCCTTTTTCCTCTCAAAGAATCAAGCTCATGATAAGTATTAGGGTGAACCACATGAAACTGCCAACATTTGACCATTTTTGATCAGCAATTTTATAAGGTGCCATCTTGTGTTTCCTTTACTTTGAAAAATAAAGCACTTTATAAAAGCAGATATGATTCCTCCTTAACAGTTCTAATGATAAACATTTTTTCTGCTAAGGAAAAAACTAAGAGAGCTTTAAAAAATCAGGATTCAGATATACAAATTATAGATATGTGTTTAAAAAAGTATTTCTCTTCATCTCTCTATGGAAAATTATATTGGGGCTTTTATATGCTTAAGCGACTTAAAAATCTATCAGGAGCAGAAATCAATCTGTAATATACAACAATAAGATGTGTATGGAAATTACATCTAAAATTATTGAGGCTACATTTTCTTTTTTTTTTTTTTTTCCTAAAAAAGACCTATGGATTTATTCTAGGTGAATGCCATTCTAAACTACATGATTTATAAAACTGCTACCTAATAAAATTCTAATTTATATGCAGAAATGTGTTTACTTCTTGGGAAATAAATATTGTTGTGATTCAGAAAACTGAAATTAGCTCATTAATTGGAAGTGTTCAGTAAATCCTTTCTAAGTGAATGACCAACAACCACAGAAGCAATTTTCTAGAAATAATTTTGGCCATTAAAATCCCAAAACTATTTGTTAACCAAAAATAAAAAAAATCATGAAGACTGACTAAGGAACAATTTCTAGTAGAAAACATTAATTAAACAATAACCAGTCATGTTATACCACCAATATCTGGGATGTTTTAGGAAAGAACATTGTAGTGATTCTCCATTCAAAACACTTTGACAAACATCGATTAGGTATCTGCCATCTATCAGGCACTATGAGAAACTTTAAGGGGAACATGGGTAAATAAAAACTGCTGAGCTCAAGTCTAGGTGGCATATTAGACATGCAAGTACATAAATACAATACGTTGTGATCAGTGCTGTAATACAGATATGTTCAAGGGTACTGGATGTACATGTAGGGAAGTAAATAGCTATGACTGTGGAATGACATAAACAACGACTTATATTTTACCTGTATCTTACATACTGTGTAGGAGTTTGTAAGTGCACTGGATGTGGAAGATAAGAGCAGGAGAGCACATGGGTGGTAATGTGGAAATGAGTGTTCATGGTGAGTTCAAGGATGTACTGAATGTGGCTGAAATGTGAGGTGCCTGGCAGGAGAGCAAGGACTGAAGATTAGTTTAGGAAACTCATGTGTACTGGGACCTGCAATGTCTAGAATGGCAGGAGAAATCATTTGAAATTTAGCTGAAGGCACTGGAGACTCATTGAAAGAACCCGAGTAAGAGAATAAAAGGACCAGATTTGGGAGATAAGTCTGCCTGCTGGGTGGCTGTGAGGTGAGTTAAAGAGGTGGGGATCAGCTTCCTAGACCTACTCTTATTCTAAGGTTTATATTATTCCACACCCCCGCCACCCACCATATTACATTTCAAATTCAAGGGTGTACCTCTCTACACCACACACATCACGTATCTTCACCAACACACAACTTGATTCCTGCCTTTTAGCTCTGCTCCTAAAATCCCTATATGCAGCACCCTCTTCTATCCTCCCAAACCATGGCCACTCCTTAGAATTTAGTCCAATTTCTCTTCTGACAAACGCAAACAAACAAACAAAAAGCAGAATCACAGAATCTGCTGAAATAAGAGATCTAATAACTGCAGTTTATATCTAATAATTACAAAGCTTAAAGAAGAGCTAACTCAGAAGTACTAAAACGATTTGATCTATTGATATATTCCTGATAGTTGAGGAAACAAGGATGGCATGAAGAATAATTACAAGCAGGGATGCAGTGATGGAGGAATGTTAATTAGGCACCTAGGAGCAGCCGTATGAACTCCTTGATCGTAGAGAAAAATATAAAAGCTGACAGTCAAATGACTGCCTGCTGAGTAAAAGCACAGAACTTGGTTCAATTCAACATGAACTAGGGAAAAGTACATTTTGAAGCCCATTAAGCCTTGGGAAGACTATAAATAAGAAAGTCCTAAGATAAATCCAAAGTGGTTAATGAGGCCAAATGTCTTGATTGACCTAAGATGGTTGCTCTGGAGGGCATGATGACTGACTTACTGAGATAGAAAGCTGGTCAGCAGGAATGCTGAGTTGATTTTATTCTGTTTCTTTAACACGAAGTCATCTGGACCCAAGTGTAGTTCTCTGAGAAATCTAAAAATATGCTTCCTCTCCCATAACTCATTATTCACTGACATTTACAACTCCCAGTAAAGTTCTGTTATTGTTCTCTTCAGAGCTAAAATATGCATTTTTTCATAGACCCAAAACCTATATCCATTGATCAATTTCAGCGATTTTTGTCAAACCAAGTTGAAAGGGCATCTAATTTTGAGGAAAAGGAAATAAATCAAAACGGAGGGCTACTGGGACTTAGACACAGCCACTTTAATTCCTGAGATGATTGTGTTGCATCAAATACACTCATGCACTGCATAATGATGTTTTAGTTAACAACAGACTGCGTATATGACAGCGGTCCAATAAGATCATAATGGAGCTGATAAAGTCCCATTGTGTAGTGACATGGTAGTCATGACGTTGTAGTGCACTGTATTACTCAGGTGTTTGTGGTGATGCTAGTATAAACAAACTTCCTGTACTGTCAGTCCTATGAAAGAATAGCACAGAGGGCCGGGTGCAGTGGCTCATGCCTATAATCCCAGCACTTTGGGAGGCTGAGGTGAGTGGATCACCTGAGGTCAGGAGTTCAAGACCAGCCTGGTCAACAACCCGTCTCTACTAAAAATACAAAAATTAGCCAGGCGTAGTGGTGGGCACCGATAATCCCAGCTACTTGGGAGGTCGAGACAGGAGAATTGCTTGAATCAAGGAAGTGGAGGTTGCACTGAGCCGAGATCATGCCATTGCACTCCAGCCAGGGCAACAAGAGCTAAACTCCAGCTCCAAAAAAAAGGAAAAAAGAAAAGAAAGTATAGCACATAGAATTATGTACAGTACATAATATTTGATCATGATAAGAAATCTCTATTACTAGTTAGTATATTTGCTATACTATAATTTTTATGGTTGTCTTAAGAGTATACTCTTTCTGAGTATACAATATTAAAAGAAAAAAGTTAACTGTAAAATAGCCTCAGGCAGTTCGTTCAGGAAGTATTACATAAGAAGGCATTGTTATCATAGGAGATGACAGCTCCATGTGTGTTATTGTCCCTGAAGACCTTCTAGTGGAACAAGATGTAGTAGAACATGATGATATTGGTGATCCTGACCCCATGAAGGCCTAGGCTAGTGTATATGCTTATATCTCAGTTTTTAACAAAAAAATTTAAGAAGTAAAAAATAAAACAAAAATTATAAGCACAGAAAGAAGCTTACAAAATAAAGATACAAAGAGAGAAAATATATGGCTGTACAATGTGTATTTTAAAGTATGTATTACTACAAAAGAGTAAAAAAATTGTTTATAAAGTAAAAAAGTTATGGCAAGTTATTTACAATTAAATAAAAAATGTTTTTTTGCCAATATAGTGTAGCCTAACTGTACAGTAGAGTCTACAGAGTGTACAGAGTAATGTGCTAGGCCTCCACATTCATTCACCACTCACTCACTGACTCAACCAGGGCAACTTCCAGTCTTTGTATCACAAGTTCCTAAGGTCCTGGTCAGTCCTTCAGAACAAGAGTACTTACTTCCTTTTTACTGAGCAGGACTGAGTTTGAACTCAATGAGAAAACCAAGAAGCTCCTTTCTTTCCGTAATTCCTTTCCTTCTTTCCAACTTCAGTGCATTTTCTGCAATTTATTCATCCCAGGGTGCACTTACAAGTACATCTGCTTCATCATTATTTCATTATTTCTTCTTGCTTTAAAATTGCATGAGCCATTGAGCAGCTGAGATGATAAATAGGAAAAATCACCTGGGCTCTTGGAGATGAGGGTGTGGTTAAGTGTTGGGTGGCTTCTATCTATTCTGCCATCTACATAGTCTTCCTTGTTCATTTTTCATGTTTTTTCTTATTTATCCTTTAATATTCAAAACTAAGGCCTTCTTATTTTGTAGATGACTTGCCTTACCCTCCCTTCCTATATTCATGATCTCAAACCCATTGTTACCAAGTTTTTTCCCTGCTGAGAGACCCTCCAGATATCCTAAGTTTAATTCCTTATCAAGGCACTAAAGGTTCTTCAAAATCTGCCCAAATGATATTCCCTTGATACTTCCTACACTCCTAGTCAGGTTTTTCTGGAACAACTTTTTGTACCTTTGCTTGCTTCACATCTTTTTCATGCCCCAATCTTCTGTTTTGCAAGACACGGCTTTGATCCTTTCTCCTTCCTAGAGCATCTCTTGCCCTCCTGAGTTCTTCCAGAACTTTTATTGAGACCACTGTGCTGTACTCCATTAATTACTTAAAGGCTGTACATAGAATATATTCAAGAGTTTTACTGTTTCTTTGGTTTAGAGATTGTCATACGTAATGGGGGTTAATTTTCAAAGCTAGAAAAGGAAAAAAAAAAACAGTAATACTGACAAAAATGTATTGTTTTGTCTGCTCCATCAATGGTAACTGACTACTTGTAGTGCTCAATTTTGAAATTTGATTTTCAATGGCATTGGAAGAGAAGGTTTCTATAGAAAGATATATCCCCCAAAGCATCAACTAGCATTATACGTGTTTGCCTTTTGGTTCAATTTAAAGTACTTTTCAGAAACTAGGAAACCATGTATAAAGACATGTTAAATGGCCTTAGTTTGGAAGCAGACTGCCATCACTTTTAAAAGAAATGGAAATATGAATCTCTTCCATTGTGATGCAATCAAGACTTCTAATTTATTTGCTTAGTGCAAGAGAATGATTACATTACCCATTATCCCTGAGGGAATGGGCTGCTTTCTCAATCCTCCTGCTTTAATCTCCGTATCTGTATTATTAAAATGTATCCTTGTATCTAAAGATAATAGGATTACCTGTCTATGGGGAGCTAATGCTACTTTATTGTTTAGTGAGATCTCTAACCCAATACTTAAAACAGTGAACACAGGGGCGCTCTGAATATATACACATTTCCAGGAAGCCTCCTGTTTGCAAGGATGTAAACTCAATTCAGTAGCATGCAGGCAAATAGTACCTCGGAGATTTTATCCATAAAACAGCATTTCCACAACATTTTTTTTGCCTGTTTATAGTTTAGGAAAATGTAAAGAGAAATAATGCAAGTAAGAAAGTTGTTTTCTAGCTCTAGCTCTTAACTGTTTTGAACTAAAATCACTGGAATTTGTTATTTTTGGAAGCACAACCATTTCACCACAAAAATACAAGTATTACTAAAATATATGAGCAAACATATTTCAACAGGATGGGCTAGTAAACTTAAACTAATGTAGAGTGTCTTTTATCACTATAAGGTAAGTGGAATTCTAGGTTGTATCTGCTACTTATAGTTTTTCAATTCTTGGAACTTTGCTGAAAATCTCATGTAAGCTTCCTTAGCTATTTCTTTAATATTAGCTTAAAGACACCAATTTACTTTGCTTCTGTAGAAACATAATGATAAAAATATATACATATAATGACAACAATAATGGTAATAGCATTTTTATTGAATATTATATGTATATTAGGTGTTACTGTAGGCAAGTTATCCATTATTAATTTAATTCCTCCATTTCATGATGCTATTATATACAAAGTTCTACAGTATATACTGTGATCAAGGGAAGAGATAGAGGAAGAAAAAGAGAGGAAGGGAGGGAGGAAGGAAGAAAAGAAAGATAAAGGGAGGGAGGGAGAAATACAAAATTAAAACACGGTCTGTATTTTCACAAATCTGTTTGGGAGAGGGTGTGTGGTAAACATCTGTCAAATTTTCCCCACAGCATGATTTGCAAAGAATTTTAGTTTTTGTTCTATTTAAAGAAACTGAAGCTAGAAATCATGGATTATATGTGTAGATTATATATGGGAGTGAGTTTTGTAAGAAATTCAAACAGTAGACCAATACTCAAGAAAACCTTTAAGTCTCCATCAAAGGACTGGTGAATAAATTCCTATGTTTGCAAACATAACATATTTAAGAGATGTATGGATATTCAGAATATTTTTCTGTTAAACATAATTTTAAAAATAATTAATCAACTATTCAGCAGTCCTTGCCCATAAAGGAGTCATTTCCACTAAATTGTACAAGGTCACTCAACTTGTTAGAGCAAGCACCATTATTACCCTAACTAAATCAGGTTGACTCCAAACTTCAAGATAAATAAAAAGACATTTTCTATCTTCTTTATCTGTCTATCTATCTATCTATCTATCTATCTATCTATCTATCTATCTATCTATCTATTATATACCTATCTATCATTTATCCATCTTTCTTCTTATCTTTCATCTGTCTATATCTAAGTGAACAGTGTGTGATATTCACAAACACAATGGTAGCTCCAAAGAGTAGGAAGGGACAATGTGCATGTGACAAGGTTTGTGGTGACAGAGCCTTGCTTAGTATCCAGTCTAAGGGTACCTGATAAACAATAAACGGTGAGAGGACATGGTGCTTCAAGAGAAGAGCACTTGAAAGTCTCTTTGTTTTCCTCCGCCTACTCTAGTCACCTTTCTAAACCTTTTATTCTCCAAATTTTCTTCTGAATCTATGGCTCTCATCTCTTGGCAGACACAGCAGCCTCTTGAGAGCTATCAGTGCCTTTAAAACCCCTTGTTCCCTTGCCCAGTGTTCTATTGAGCAGGTGGTTGTTGAGAACTGAGCTTACACCCACCACAGGCTGTGCAGGAAACCAGGGAAAAAGAAATGCAGGTATTAAGAGTCTCATCTGAGGACCTTACCAAGCGCTGGTGTATTAGAAGATATAAAAACAATGGGAAGAGTTCTCCTCCGAAAGGTGGCTTGCAAATCACTGTAGATTTATTTTGTGCCTATTACAGAGCAGGAAGTGTTGTAGGCACTCTATCACCTTTGGAGGAGAATGTCCATCACAGTCACTCAGATCACACTAGTTAGTAAGTCAGTTCACTTCTGAACATAATATTAAATAGCAATGAAACCAAAAGAGTAACTCCTTCATTTTAGAAGGTGTCACTTTTATTGACAAATGACATTTGTTAATCTATTGATTTATTTGTCAATTTATTTACTTGAGGGGAATATTATGCACAAGAAAAGCCTAGTAAAGCACTGGTGATTCTGCCAGTCCCGGCTGAAGATTTCGCCAGCTTTCAGCAAAAATATTGGCATAATATTTCCAACTGGACTGAGTTATTCTGAAATTGTTCTTCCTGCACATTTTAATTTTATTAAACTTATAAAATTAATATTTATTGAGAATCTCAGCATATTAGGTATTTCACATTAATTGTTTCAATCGTCATTACCACAGTTTTATGAGGTAAGTACAATTATTATCTCCAGTTTACAAATGAGGAAACTGAGTTACAGAAAATCTAGTAAATTATACACAATCAGTCAATTGTTCAGTCAATAGTGGCAGTGGTAGATTTCAAAGAAGGCAATTTTGTTCCAAAACTCAAGCTCTTAATTGCTACCTTCTAAAGCTTACCCAAAAGGCAGTTTTTTTCTCACATGCTTTTTTATCACAAGTCAGTCTTAACAACCATGAGTGATGCCCCAATTATATTTTAATATTATACTGTTCTTTGACATAAAATCCACTAATGTCTAGTCTAGACCCTGGGCTTCACGGCTCTAGAGAAAACAGCCTGAGTTGTTTAGAAAGAAGTAAACCTGCCCTGTGGCAACACATTTAAACTCTTGCCCAGAACAGCTTAACCTTGAGCAGCCCCAGGATCACGTGGCTCCTTGGCAAGGAGCTTTCAGGCAGGGATTCGACAGTAACTGGAATTGAAGCTGCTTATAATTATCTGCATCATTTTTAGCTTTCAAATTGAATTCCACTGAAACTGCCTAGTGAAACTAGGGCATTTATTATGTGTCTGTAGCAAAAGAAATGGCTCTGAAGAAAGCTTCACCATATTCATGATCATATTGAGCTGCACTGAGTATGCAGAGCAAACATCAACCCTGTCGGCTCACAACATGACCAGCAGCAATTCATAAACACAGAGCACTCCTGGAAATCTTGGTCCTTACTGGAAAAGTCCAGAGAATAAAGATTAAAATCATGACAAGGGAAGGGAGAGTGGTCTGGTAAGACATTTATGGTTTGCTTTTTTAGACTATTTTGTTAGTATTTTAGAAGGAGCATGTGTCCATGTATTACTTGCACGATTAAAATTTTAATTTTCAAAGGACTCAGTGCATTCATTACTTCATCAAACATTGATTGGTTATTTAATGTGTCAGGCATTCTGCTGGTCATTGGTGATTTGACAGTGGATAAAATTAAAACAATGGCTCATCTCATGCATCACAGTCAAGAGACTAACATAAAGTACCTTGAAAACCACAACCAGCCTGTTGGGGTTCAAATTTCACCTCAGCAGTTATTAGATGTGAGGCATTGCTCAAGATATATATTGTCCATTCCTCAGTGTCCTCATCTAAAATACTATGATTGCAATAATAGTACCTATTTCATAGGGTGGTATTAAAAGTTATATGATGTCAATATAAGTAAAGGGCTTAGACTAGTGTTTGGTGATTGGTAAAATTCATATTAGTTTTGTTACAACTAGCTACATGGATAATGCTTTCCATCAGATCTTTTTCTATTTGTATAAACCATGGCACTGATATAGATGAATATAGTATATTATATGATCATATCAAAATGGATATTTTCATAGCTCTGAAATGAAAAACATAGACAGTGAAATTTATAAAATGAAGGTTAGGACATAAACAAAAGACTTTTTCTTTTTTCTTTTTTTCCAATAGGTAAGAACACAGACTCTGAACACTAATTACCTGGGTAGAATCGCAGCTCCATCCCTTCCTGTCCCTGTAGACTTGTGTGAGTTAGCTTTTCCCTGTTTTGTAATTTTTAATCTGCAATTAATAATGGTGTTTATCTCATAGAATTGATATGAAGATTGAGATATGTCACCTGGGTATTTGTACACTGCCCTGTAATCAGAAAGGCCCCACTCTT
This sequence comes from Colobus angolensis palliatus, assembly GCF_000951035.1. Lineage (NCBI taxonomy): Eukaryota > Metazoa > Chordata > Mammalia > Primates > Cercopithecidae > Colobus > Colobus angolensis. Next base: position 15,978,117 of record NW_012113141.1, on the reverse strand, counting down.
AGTTTAATGCTCTGACATCACCATGTTAAAATTCTTAATAATTTTTGAACAAACAGCTTTGCATGATTTTTCACTGGATTGACCTTACTAATTATGCAGCCAGTCATCATGAGAATTAAATGAGCTAATATATGTAAAGACTTAGAACAGTGCCTGGCACAGAAAATGCTATGTAAATATTAACCACTATATTATTATATTCCTTTATTTAGATACCAGGAGTTCTTATTTCAAGTGATTATGTAAATGCAAGATTTTTCTTTTCACTAGAGTAAGAAAAATATTTGTTTTTTGTATGAAATTTAAACAATTACTTAGCTGAGCATTAAACATGACATACCACCTGCTATGAAATGCCATAATTATGATGAATATGCTAGCTTTATAATAGACCTTGGCCACAAAACTCTTGAGTATGACTATACAACAGTCCAGAGTCAGACGGAGTGGGAAGAAAAGATTCAACACTTCCTGGGCATCTACTATGTACAAAACAACACAATGGTCATCTCATCAAGTCCTTTCAGTTCTCCTCCAAATTATAACTCTACTTTTGTAGATCATGAAACTAAAACTCAAGGCATTTAATACAGCCCAGTCAACATCACAAAACAAAGCATGAAAGTTAAAATCCAGGTCTAACTACAATGTCTCCATTTCCAATGTCATAGACTGTCCACCTAAAATACTGAGTATAAGAGTGGCATATTTGTGAGTCCATCATTACATATGTATGTATACACAGTGCTCAGAAATATCAAGGAAGACATGATCCCAGGAATTTTTTTTATCCTGTCAACATTCTTCTGAGGAAAGGAGCTACATAAAATGCAGTAGGCATCAGAACCCACAGTCCTGGAGGCAGAGCGATCTCTTAGGCAAAAAAACTCTGGTAATGTCTGCTGTTGTTCTGTTAAGAGTAGGTAGTTAGGCAGGCATGAGCAAGGCAGGAGAGGGGCTCCCAGCCTAAGAATGTCAGGTGATCATCAGGTGATGGTCAGGCAGTTGTCACACTGTCTTTCTAAAATAATAATTGGTTTAAGCCAGTTTCAGGGAAAAGCAGTCTCCCAATAGATAGGAAATACCTGAAACAGTGATCAGTCACTTCCTGATAAGATCTCAGGAGTTACATGTGCGGGCTCAAGCATGAGCACTAAGAGGCAAAATGGCAGAGTTTAACTGGTATATGACCTTCCTCTTAGAACGTTTGGCTGGTAAGGGAAAAAGGCCTCAAGTGAGCACGTGTACAACTTCAGTAAACACACTGTGCATGTGGCCCCTTCCAAGCGCTGGCAGGCCACTGTGCATGTGGGCAGCCGCTCAAAGGGAGAATCAGGGGAGAAGTAATGCAACCCACCAAATCGTGCAACATACAAAACCCAAGAGAAAGGTCAAACAGTGTACTTGACTCTCTCAAGTTGCCCACTTGGTTCTCTTCCAAGTGTACTTTACTTCCTTTCATTCCTGCTCTAAAACTTTTTAATAAATCTCCACTCCTGCTCTAAAACTTGCCTCAGTCTCTCACTCTGCCTTATGCCCCCTTGGTCAAATTCTTTCTTCTAAGGATCAAGAATTGAGGTAGTGTTGCAGACGCATACAATTTACCTCTGCTAATAGTTCTATGATTCTAAGAAGTGTTCAAGTCTGTGAAAAGAATTTCAGAGAGTAAAAAAGAAAGAGGGAGAAAATGTCCACAAGGGAAGAAAAGTCAGAAAAAGATGAGAAAAAAGCAGAGAGATTCATTTTTCTATTTCTTCATTTTTGCATGAATGATTTTGTGTGTAGAAGTGTCAGTACCACAAAGAGCACAGTCTGAAATTGATTCTAAAAACAAACAAAAAACTCCCCAAAACTTTCAACCACCCCACGCAAACTCAAATGAAACTAATTTTGGTCCAGGTGTAGTGGTGCACACCTTTAATCCCAATAGTTTAGGAGGCTGAGGCTTGAGCCCAGGAGTCTGAGACCAGCCTGGGCAACATGGTGAAACCCCCTTCTCTATGAAAAGCACAAAAAATATCCCGGTGTGGTGGTGCACACCTGTAGTCCCAGCTACTAGCAAAGCTGAGGTGAGAGGATAGCTTGAGCCTGAGGTTGTAGTGAACTGAGATCATGCCACTGCACCACAGCCTGGGTGAAACAATGAGACTCTTCTTAAAAAAAAAAAAAAGAAAGAAAGAAAAAGAAAGAAAGAAAGAAAAATAATTTTGAAGAAAATAATGAAAATAATGGGAAAAATTGTATTTAAATTACAAAATACATGCTCCAAATTAAAATAGTTCAGATATCTAAGAAAACTAAGAGGACTGATTGAAGTTTTCTCTGTCTCAAAGTGACCTAGAGACCAACAAATGCATTAACTCCCCCTAAAAGCAACTCTAAACTACAAAAGAAAAAAAATGTTCAAAGAAAAAAATCAAAATTCAGAGTCCTCTACTAGAAAATAACAAATAGAGGCTGGGTGCCATGGCTCAGGCCTATAATCCAGCACTTTGGGAGGTCAAGGAGGGCAGATAAGTTGAGGTCAGGAGTTCAAGACCAGCCTAGCCAATATGGCAAAACTCTGTCTCTACTAAAAATGCAAAAATTACCCGGAAGTGGTGGGACACACCTGTAATCCCAACTACTCAGGAGGCTGAGGCAGAAGAGTTGCTTGAACCTGGGAGGTGAAGGTTACGGTGAGCCAAGATTGCGCCACTGCACTCCAGGCTGGGTAACAGAGGGAGACTCCATCTCGGAAAAAACAACAAAAAAACACAAATAGAAATGGCAGACCAAAATATATTCACCTTTTTCTGTGATCTAGGAACATGAATAAGAGGGTAGCTGGGGGCAGTCCCCTGATGTGCCTTCACCTTTAGAGTGACAAAGAATTCAAATACCCTTAGCAGGAAAATATGTTAATCTTCCTTAAGGCAATACAAACAGATGTTTCAATCTTTTTATCAACATAATATGTGGTGGATTATGATTATTAATGAAGAGAGTTGTTCAATTTTGATATTATGATAGTTTTTTTAAGCATGTGAACAAAAGGGCTGGGAATTTTTTCTGTTGATTCCTGTAATAAGTCCCTCTTCTGCATAGTGTGGCTGGCCTTGCATCAATTAAACTCTTTCTTTACTGCAATGCTATTGTTTTTTCTTGTTGATTTTAAGCAAAATAAAGACATTTTGTTTCTGTTATTGAATGAGAATACACCTCCCTGATTCCTATATGATATTTTTTTCTAGCTCTGTGTGGAATTACAGAAAGATCATGTGAATATTTTTATATTTGGATGGATTCAAAGAATTTGTCACCCTTTTAGGATGGCTCTTGCCTAGTTATGTAGATACAAAATATGATCTCTGCTTATTTGTGAGTGAAGTAAGGTACATCCCAGATAGAGTACTAGAACTGAAGCTGCCTTTGCAAAAATTATAATAGTGAGAAAATTATGACAGTGGGGGAGATCTGATCTAGCCAAGTCCCCTCCTCTTGAGCCTTCAAACTGCTTTTAATTATTCCTTGGCTGCTTAAGCCAAGCCAGTTTTGGGAGGCATTTACTTTACAGTTTAAAATGATAGTAGCCTTTCCCCAAAACTCAACCACTTTTGTAAAGCTAATGAGAGACCACCAGGCTAGGCGGATAGAGGGGGCTGAATTCTGCTAAGGTGTAGACATAAAGAATTGCCAATCACTATTCAAGAGATCAAAAGATGTGCAGTTTCCCCGATTACTCCTGCAGACAGCATCACTATTATTGAACCTAAGATTGGCCTTTTGAAATGACTTTACGGATTCTTTGCATGTCTGACACCTGGCTTCACCTGGACTCACCAACTGCTCCTGTGGCCTCACCAGATGCTATTCAGCACACAGGAGGATCATCTCCCACAATCCTATGACTGCACCCCCAACCAATCAGCAACAAACATCCATTGCCTAGCCACTCCCATCACTTCCCCAAAACAACCTTTGAAAAACCCCAAGGTCACCTGGTGGGGTGGCTCACACCTGTAATCCCAGCACTTTGGGAGGCCGAGGAGAGGGGATCACCTGAGGTCAGGAGTTCAAGAGCAGCCAGGTCAACATGGAGAAACCCCGTCTCTACAAACATACAGAAATTAGCCAGGCATGATGGCGGGTGCCTGTAATCCCAGCTACTCAGGGAACTGGGGAGGGAGAATCGCTTGAACCCAGGAGGCGGAGGTTGTAGTGAGCTGAGATCGCACCATTGCACTCCAGCCTGGGCGACAGAGTGAGACTCCGTCATAAATAAATAAATAAATAAATAAAACCCCCAACCTAGAAGCCTTTGAGGAGATATAATTCTCTCTCCCCTATGGCATGGCCAGCCTCCATGTCAATTAAACTCTTTCTTTACTGCAACTATGTGTAATTTTGTTTGTGCAGTGGGCAGGAGAACCCACCAGGTGGTGAAAGAATTCACTACTGCAGGTGGGGTTGGAGAACAAAACGGGACTTCATCTGAGAGATCTGAGACTTTGCATCCAACACAACATTTTCACCTTACCTGAATGCACTTCCCTGGAAACTGATGCTCCCGATGTTACCAGATATAAAGTGCTGGATGAACCATCCTTCTAGTAAATTCAAATGAGTGATAGACAATAAGGCTCATTCCTTGCTGGGATCATAAAGGGGACTATATTCAATTACTTATTAAAAGTCCAGAGAAGATGATACTTAAGCCATGTTTAAGTGTCAGTATAAAGGCAAATGTGACTCTCGGGGAAAGCTAACAAGTAAATGAGAGACTAAAAAAATAGGCCGGATGAACTAAGACTTTGGGTTTTTAGTTAGGGATTCTAAACTCTCTCTTTGACAACTAAGAGCCATTGTTGTTTTCGAACAAAAATGAGGCAATATGAAAAAAGATATAGTGTGAAAAGTTTATGTAGTAATATGTAGGAAGAGATTAATAGGCAAGAATGTCAACTAAATGGCATTTGATAACTAATTCCATGTTGAATTCTCCTGTCTCTTTATTTTCCTGGTATGCATATCTGTCACAATTCCAACCCGAATGAATCTAAATACTTGCTTTCTCTAATTTTGCCATACAGAGTCCCAGTTTACACATATTGCCTTGATACTCCTGGTTCGCACTCTTTCACTTTCAAAAGTACCCTCATTTGGACAAGAAATCTTATGGCCACCCTGATGTTGCCCAGCCTCTCTGTTGAACATCTTGTATGCTGGACTCATTCAATCATTCTCCTAAACCCGCCTTTTATTGCTGAGGTTCCAAGGTTCAGTGTTGAACCCCAGGCTCATCCTCTCCTGGCTCTATGTTCTTTCCCTCTGATCATTTGAATTCATGACACTGGCTTAAATTTTCACCTACTTAAAGATACTTCACATATTTATATTTTTAGCATAGGCCTCTCCTTTGAGCTCCAGACCTAACCTTCTAGTTGGTATCGTCACATGGATCCCAACTGCAAAGTCATCTCAAACACAACCTGTCTGAAAGCCCAATGAAGATTTATAGCTGAGGCTACCCTTCCATCCCCAAACCCCCAAACTTTGGATTGTCTCCAGTGTGCTCTCTCTTGGTAGACCTCATACCACTCATTCTGCACTCAAGCCAGAATCAAGGACTTATCTTGACCTATCACTTTCCTTCATTCCCACATCTGATCTCTCAGCAATCTATGTCACCTTAATTCCAAATACAGTAAGTCTTCACTTAATGTCATCAATAGGTTCTTAGAAAGTGCCACTTTAAGCAAAATACTGCATAATGAAAACAATTTTACCAGAGAATAATTGATATAAACAAGAGTTAAGTTCCTACTGCCTATTTCTGGTCACAAAAATATCACACAATTTTAAATAAAGACCTCTACTATTAACCATTGAAATACATGTGAGCTATACATACACTTAAGAAAGATTAATCTAAAAAGTAAGATCATTATTTACCCAATTATTGAAGTTCAGAGTCAAGGGAGGCTGCAGCCTGTCCCAGCAGCTCAGGGTGCAAGGTGGGGCCAGCCCTGGACAAGACGCCAGCCATCCCATCTCAGGGTACACTCATTCATATGTACCCACACTCACTCACACTCCAGCAATTGACCTAATGCATAGATCTTTGGGATGTGGGAGGAAACAGCAATACCTGAGAAAACTCATGAAGGGCTGGGCGTGGCAGCTCACACCTGTAATCCCAACGCTTTGGGAGGCCAAGGCAGGTGGGTCACCTGAGGTCAGGAGTCTGAGGCCAGCCTGGCCAACATGGTAAAACCCCATCTCTACTAAAAATACACAAAATTGGCCAGGTGTGGTGGTGCATGCCTGTAATCCCAGCTACTAGGGAGGCTGAGGCAGGATGATTGCTTGAACCTGGGTGGCGAAGGTTGCAGTGAACCGAGATCGTGCCACTGTACTCCAGCCCAGGAGACAGAGTGAGTCTCCATCTCAAAAACAAACAAACCAAGAAACAAAAAAAAAATGCAGATTTGAGGGGAACATGCAAACTCCACACAGGCAGGGGCCCAGGCCTGGAATTGTTTTGTTTTGATTTGTTTTGTTTTTTCCTTGTCAACAGTCTAACAAAATGACAGCATTTGAGGACCTGCTGTAGCATTCCTCCTTACATCTCCTCCCCACCACCATGATCACCCAAGCCGCTGTAATTAGTCATGAATGAATGCAGAAAGCGCATTACTACTCTCTACATTGACATTAGCCCCTAAAATCTTCTGTTTGCCATAGGGCCACATATTTCTTTTTTGTTTGTTTGTTTTACTATAAATCTGATCATGTCTATCACTCAGGTGCATTTTCAAACAAATCAATAACCCCATTTTCCTTCAAATCAATATAAAAAGATGCCCCCTTCCTCCTCTCCGGCCTCCTCTGATGCCACCCCTCTCCTGTGCTCCGGCCACATGGCCTGTTCTCCATTCTCCTGATGGCCTCAGCTCCTTCTCACCTGGCACGCTTTGCACTTTCTGTCCCCACTGCCTAAAATATTTCTTTCCTAGTACCCTCGCCTACTTGAGGCCTGCTTCTTTCTGGCTCAGCTTAGTCTTCATTGTCTCAGGAAAATCATCTTCATAATTTGGGCTTTCTTAAAAAAGCAAATCTACAACTTAGGGAGACAACTGAAATTTTGCTGATATTAGAGATCAGTAAGGAAAAAACCTAGAATGAAAACAGAAGAGTTCAGGCCTGAAACTTGAGAAACATGACCATTTAAACACAGGATGGATAGGGAGATAGAGACAGTGAAGAGAGTAGGGGAAGCCAAAAAACAAAGTCCTCATTCATTTAATTAATCAAAACTTTGCCTGTGATAAATAGATGTTAGCATATCTTCACATTATTTTTGACTGCTGCCTAATTATCTCCCACTTGCTCTTGTGGAGGAATCACACGTGTGACACTGGAGTATTCCTAATTCTGGTTCATCTCTCCGTAATCAGCTATTTCACCACCTGTGAAGTATCATTTACCTCATTTTACAAAGGATGAAATACAGAGGAGAGAAGTTGAGCCATGTGTGTGAGGTCACAGAGTCAATGACAGGGTCAAGATTGGAACTCAGAAGCCAGAGCTGTCCAACTTGAAGTCCAAGCACTGCACCCTGTTCAGCAGAGCTTCCAAAGAATGGCAGCCTCTAATCCACTGCTCCCTGTAGCTTCAGATTGGCAAAAAATGACAAATCCAGGCTAGATCAAAGACTCTGAAGGCAATCTGCTCCTTGACGGGGAGTCAAAGATGCTAGGGTTAGCCAGGTTCTGAAATGACCTTAATCCATATTTAGCTAAAAACAGACCACATACTCTGGGCTTTTCAGGTCCATTAACATATTTCAACTAACGAGACTAATACTACCCAGGGTAAGGTCCCAGCCAGAGATTTATTCTCCTGTAATAACTGGAGCTTACTGAAAGTGACATAACTAAGAAAGAGACACAGGAGTCACAGTGTTGCAGCTGTTTTAAGGCCATAGTACACTGAAGCATGATGGGTTTTCCAGGCACTGGTGAGGACCTTAGGGTGTGGGAGGAGGAGTTGTTTGCATAGACTGGCAACACATGGCGGAAGCAGGCTAGGGTCCCAAGCTTATTGTCACAGCTGCCTTCCACCTAAAGGGGAAAGCTGGAACTTGGGCTTATTGCCTCCCAGAGGTGGACTTACTGTGCAGAGAATGGAGCCCAGGCTTCAGGGTTCATCCCTTGTTCAACCCTCTAAGGAGGATGAGAGTTGTTGGGCAATGCAGAGGATTGCAGGTGGAGAGGAGATGCCAGGTTGCAATCAGGAAACTCTCTATGCAAACATGTTTCAATGCATTGCCTAAAAAGAACACAAAAGGGGGACCTGGATCTCCCAGTCTCTGCTAACTTTGGTGAATTCTCTCTGCTTGTAAATTTGTGTTTTGTTTTTCTTAAAGAGAGCCAAAAAAAAAAGTATAAACTTTAGGATCTACAGGAGACGATACCCGTTTTGTGAGTCCTGGAGATTATGACCTTAGGTTTCTTTTTATATATGTCCCTTAAATCCATTGCTAGACAGGTAAGCTAGGGAAGGAAGATACTGCCTGAAATAACATGGTGGTCATCAAGGAATCTTCCTACAGGTTTCAAAAAGAGCAGGTACTCTCTCAAAATCTCTGCAACCATACTTGTTCATTTGGGTGTAGAAAAATGATATAGGACTGAATAATATGCATGACTGAGCTAATTAATAATGACAAGTATTGGCTGGGCGTGCTGGCTCACGCCTGTAATCCCAGCACTTTGGGAGGCCGAGGCAGGTGGATCATCTGAGGTCAGGAGATCGAGACCATCCTGGCTAACACATTGAAATCCCATCTCTACTGAAAATACAAAAAATTAGCCAGGCGTGGTGGTGGGCGCCTGTAGTCCCAGTTACTCAGGAGGCTGAGGCAGGAGAATGGTGTGAACTCAGGAGGCGGAGCTTGCAGGAAGCCAGTGAGCCGAGATCGCGGCACTGCACTCCAGCCTGGGAGACAGAGTGAGACCCTGTCTCAAAAAAAAAAAAAAGACAAGTATTACCAAATCTCTGATAATTTACTGTGCAATGTGGACAAAAATGTGTTTGTGTGCGATTAAGCTGCACGTATTTGTACACGTTTGTGTTGATGTGTGTTTCTGCTTCATTTATGGGGTGACTACTGAAGAGAATATTGATCTGTGAGGGAGAGATAGAACAAAAACAGAGATGTGAAAGAAGGCAAAGAGACAAAGAGAGGGAGACTCGATGAGTAGTGGGAAATGAGAGTGGGAAGAAATGATGGATAGAGGGAGTGAGAGTGGGGTGAAAGAAGGCAAGGAGTTCAGGTGACACAGGGTTTTCTAATCATCAGAATCAAGGTCGGTCATCTTGACCCCTTTAAGAAATAAGGTTATTAATTTTTTTAAAAAAGTCTTATAGTGGTCTAAACAAAGTGATTCTCTGTAAAGTACTCTCTCTTCTTGTCACTTGGGCTCCAAATGGGAGTGGAGGAGCATGCCGTATGTTGCAGCTTTTTTATTCTCATTTCACATTTTTGATGAATGTGTCTCAGAGGGGCCATTTCTGCCAATGGCAAAGTTTCTTTATGTTTTGGAATGTGCCTTCTAGCAGTCACACAAAATCTCACCCTGCAAATTGCTGGGGAGCTTTGGAACTTTGAAGTAAAGTAACCATAATTGGTAGTAAGTTCAGGTAGCACAATTAAACTGAAGAACCAGGAAAATAAAGTACTAGAAAGTTGTTCTGTGTTCAACTGAAGGAAATCATTACTTTTAAAAAATTGTGCATTGCCCCAAAGCACCTTAGTACTGGGACTAGTCTTCAAATATCTCAGCTTCACAGTTACTTTGTTATTCCTGATTATTACTGTTATTATTATTATTACCATCATAAATGGCTGACTAGTCCAAGTTACCTTCATTTTTGCTTATTACTGAAACTCTCTAATTGCTCCTTCATATTTATAGGATGGTGGACTTTCAATTTGCAACATACAATATTTGGATCAAACAATACACATCTCTGATTCTACTTACACCAATACCTAATAGCATCATGGTGATTACAGGTGACGATGGTGGTGATAATGGAAGATAAAGAAGAATGAGGAGAAGGCCCTCTGATTGATTTCTTGAGCATTTACCAAATTTAACAGCAGTTCCCAGATGGGAAGTAGCATACCTCAGCCTTAAATTCATACCCTTCAGGATCTGTGGCTCTCACCAATATCATGAGGCTAAACTCCCACCAGAAAATAGAGGCAATCTATGATGTAAAGGTAGACAATTCCCAAACTGATACTCCTTTCCCACTACTGAAAGGGACCAGGACAGCAGGGACCAGGGCTGCAAAACAACTCCCGAACTAACTTAGGCAAACAATTCCAGGAATCTAGAAAGCAGAATAGACCGGGTGAGCAGACCGGGAAAACAAGCCCTACCCCTACCCTACCCCTACCCTGCAAGCCCCTGATAAACGTCATCAGTGTTTCAAAATGTAAACCGCCCTACCCCTACCCTACCCCTACCCTGCAAGCCCCTGATAAACGTCATCAGTGTTTCAAAATGTAACCAAAATACCAGAAATGGCAGGAACTGATCATAATCAGCCAAATCACCTTGTTCAAATGTCAGCCAATCCTAAGTCTGATGTGTACAAAATCCCCTATGACTCTGTACCTGTTTACCCCTGACTATAAAAATGCTGTCTGGAGCCCAGTTAAGAAACTTTCCCGCTCGTCTCATGACTAGTGAGGAAGTTCCAGGTTCGAACCTGTAATAAAGATCCTTGCCGCTTGGCTTTGACTCCGGACTCTGGTGGTCTTCTCTGGGGAATAAGTGGTCTGGGCATAACACTACTTGTGAAAGCATCCTTTTTTGTTCATCCTTAGGTCACCAGAGCCCTCGAGATAATCTGGCACATGAAAGGTACTCAGTCCTTGTTTCCTGAATGAATTATTCAATGGATGGAACAGCTGCTGATGGAGGCTCAGAACGCTTCTCAGTCTCTACACACAGCATGGAAACCTGGTCCTAAATATCAAGTTACAGATCTCACCTGTTTTCTCTGGCCATTCCTAATAATAGACACATCGGGATATTATATTAAGATTACAGTGTCTGATATTTTCAAATTGGGGTAAATTTGGCCTGTATCTAGCAGGAACAATTCCAATCTAATAATATGCAGACTTAAGACTCATAGGGGAATATGCAGGCTTGACTCATCAAGGGGAAGGCCAAATACTTATTTCTTGTGGAAATCTCACTGGTTACAAAATACATTAAAAATATAGAATCTGAGAGGGTAATAAAATCAGATTTCCCAAGAATAAAGCATACTAGCCACATTCAGTATCATTTAAGAGTAGTTATTATCGGCTCTCTGTAGTACTGAGAAAGCCAACTGTATCATAAATAGTTCTGCATTTCCAGAGAACCTAACTAATTTTAGACATTCTATCAGAAGTTCATCTCTGCCTCAAAGGGCTTTGAAAATAAAAGTAAAGGCAAACAGGCAAATAAAAGTTAAAAAGGAGAGGGTGGGGGCAGAGAAGAAGAGGGAAGAGGAGGAGAGAAGAGAAAGGAAGAAAGAAAATAAGTAAGGGATGGAGGGAGGAAGCTGGTTTAATTTTTCACTTCCTTGATATTGAAGAACTGCATTGGTGAGCAAGAAACTGAAGTACAAATTTAGCTCCTGTATTATTTTCATTGATATATTTCTATTGCTTAGCAAATTTCTACAAAAATTTTGGAATGTTGTCAGCTTTGCATCTAAAATTTTCCTCATGCCTGTGGGTGTGTGCATAAATATGTATAAACATGAAGTTATCTGAGATGTTACTGCCAGAAGGGCTCTTGAGAGCTGTTCTTGAGGTGAACAAAGAGTTACTAGCAGAACCATGAAGTCTGCTAATGTTCCTGAATTCTAGCTTCCCAGGTCCAAGTAACTGTTGGGAGCACACACACAACAGGATTCTGACATCCTTGGCAAGGAGTAAGACTTAATACCATTTGGCTGGGGGTGCCCCAGGGCAGGTGGTATACTTTCACCTCCGCTGAAGTCTTTCTCTCTTTAATTTTATTCTCCTCTCCTTTTGTCATTATCCAAGGCCTGTGAGTTAGAAAAAAATTAGCCTTTCCTTCCAGCCAGTAACACTGTGTAAAGCCTTTTGAGCACAGCACTAAAGACTACTTAGAGTCAATGGGTACTTTGGGTGGACTATTCCACTGTTGAGATATCCAAGTCACAGCTGGAAAAACACTTTAACATCAGATCACTAAGCCCTGCTCCTGGTGCTGGAGATATCATCTGCCTCACACCCGAGGCATGAAAGAGCCACATCTGGGCATTGTTTACACTCAGAACCATGGTACTGCCTCAGGGTGGTGCCTGTTTCAGTAAAAAGACAAAAATCTCTGTGTGCCACCTAGAGAAGAGTTGGTTATGAGAATCATCTCACAACTCTCCCAGCTTCCTTTGGGCTTTAGGTTATGTTCTGACCACTTCTGAGTTCAGAGGACTATAGTCCCTCATTTTTGTGTCAGTGTGGGAACCCAAGGTGAGAAGAACGGATGTAGAGGCAGGGGCACTCCGCTGTGGACTCCAGTTAGAAACACAGAACTCTGCTTTTTTCAACTTAAATCAGGTGCTGTTCAAACTCCCAAAGATGGAAAGGGGGTTTATGTAGAATCACTGTTGCATTAAAGTTTTTCGATGATGTGCAAGTACCCTACTACACTCTGTATATGTAATGTATCATGCATTTATTAAAGTCATCTCACAAATGTTTATTACCATATCCAAGTATAAAAATGAATCAACACATGGCTGGAGTACGAAGAATAAGGAGTTCTATTTTCAGATTACCTCTGGAAAAGCAAACTGAGCAACAGGAAGCCATGATGGGATTTAACAGTGCAGGATAAGGGGTCAGAATTGGGATAGAAGTCAGATCTGCAGTTTGTAAAGAACTCTAGCCATGGTGGGAAGATGATTCAAGGGATTAACTATATGGCAATATCAAAATAGAAATTATTTAACATTTGTCCAGAAAATTATAAATGGTAACTTGGGCTATGGTGCTGGAAATGGAGATGAAAGTGAAATGGATGGATCTGAGAGACAGAAAATCAATTTTTTAAAATGCAAATAAGGGAAAGAGTAGTGTCAGAGGGAAGGCTGAGGATTTCAGACTATGGAACCTGATGGGAATAGGGTCTCACTCCAAGAAGCATACCTGGAAAACAACCAGGTTAAATGGGATAATTAACATTTTAGTTGTGAACAAGTTGAATTTAATTTTCCATTCAGACAGTCAAGGGAAGGAGTTATGAACATCCATATCTCTCTAGAGAGTTTTGAGCTATAATAAAGGTTTGAAGACTTGCTCACATAGATGATAAAGAATAGCACCAAGGAAGAGAATACAGAGTAATTTACGAAGGGTGTCTGAGAGCATAAGCAGAGGCTCTCCAGGAAGTGTTGGCTTAGAAGAAAAGGCTCAGCTTGCAAATGGATCTGTAAAGAAGTAGTAGCCATTGGGAGGCAGAGGCCGGCGGATCACCTGAGGTCGGGAGTTTGAGACCAGCCTGACCAGCCTGGTGAAACACTGTCTCTACCAAAAATACAAAAATTAGCTGGTCATAATGGCACATGCCTATAATCTCAGCTACTCTGAAGGCTGAGGCAGGAGAATTGCTTGAACCTGGGAGGTGTAGGTTGCAGTGAGCCGAGATCATACCACTGAACTCCAGCCTGGGTGACAGAATGAGACTGACTCAAAGGAAAAAAAAATGAAGTAGTAGCTAGATAGCTGGAGCAAAGCTAGTAGAGTGGATGTCCAGGGAAAAAAAAGTCACCACAGAGAGGGTGGGTTCAATGGGTAAAATACTGTTGAGATTTCATGTGAAATAAGCACTCAGAAATGTTCTTTGCAGTCTGTGATGTGGAGGTGCACTGAAGTTACTGAATTGATAGGTCAAGGAATCTAAGCAGAATAAAGAAAGAAATGAAAATGTTAAGGTTGCTGGTCTGGTATTAAAAAAAAAAAAAGGATCAAAGGACTAGAGATGCTTAAGAAGGTTAATAAAAGATCAAGGTAGGTATTACTGAATCAACCAGTCATGAAGAGACAAAGTTTTCTGAGAGCACAGCAATGGAATTAGTATAGGGTTGAGGATTAGATCCAAAGTGTGATCATGAAAGTGGGTGGATGTGATGAAGTGGAAGAAAAAATTATTGGAGATGAGACTGTCAAGGTCATGTGTAGAACTGGGATAATAGCAACATTTTAAGAAAAGATGGTGTCTATGAAAATTTGTTGATGATAATCAACAGACTAGGATGAATTGTGACATATTGTATCTCAAAGAATAACACTATTGTTCAAGAACTGAAGAAGTAGGTGCTATACGAAGGGCTTGAGTAATCAGCAGGATATCAAACCTACTTTCAGAACCTGAGGAACAAAAGGGGAACATAGAAATCAGCCTTCTCTGAAGAAGGTCAACAAGGTGCCGTCAGGTTTCAGGAAAGGGATGGAGCAAACAATCGCAACAATGGCTGGAAATGAAAATAGAAAGATATTCATCAAACATGGAGCTGAATTCCACACATCATGGTGGAAAACTGAAAAAACGGAAATAATGGACATCATCATGAGAAGGCAGAGAATATGGATCATGAGCTGTAGAGTATTGATGAAAAGAAAGATGAGATACTAACACTTTGTTAGTTAGCATTCAGTGACAAAAATTAGAATGAGAGACCTTGTTGTGGTGATCTTTGTGGTCTCTTCAACTCGGGGCTGTGATTCTTTTGTCAATGAGTTCTGGCCTCACTAATGACTAGTTACTGGACCATCATGGAGTGAAAGCTGGAGGGTGCCAGTGCATGCTGTGGGACCAGGGATGACAGTGACCCCAGAGACTATTGCTCATACTCAGCCATCATGTGCCTCATTGAGAAGCTGAGAAGTTATGGAACATAGTCCATCAAATTTTATGAGTTCATGGACCCCCCCTGAAGATTCTCCATCCGTAAGCCTCAACTTAATTACCATGGTCTGCATTATTAAGACTAAACCCCAAATTGCTTAACTTTGTTGCTAATATGATAACTTTAAATAGCTTGTGCCTAGTGGGCTTGGGACACATTCCCGGAAATAATTCATCTGGATGAAACCAATCTTCCTTTCTATTAATTAAGAAATGCCTTTTCCCCAATAATTAAAAGACAATCTTCATTAGCAAATTGTTACTAATCTACCATGATGAAAAACAATCTCGGGAGTGTGTGTCTCAAATGTTTCACAGCTTACTAGATTTATTGGCAGGATATCTACTTTTAAATCAGCTAGTACTAAAGATGGACATGATGAAACTCATGGAGGAGAAAAGGTGGTGCAGAGAGTAATGACAGAAATTGTATGGCAGTATAATTTAAACTATTTATTAGTTCAAAGTTTGAATCAGCCCCAGTACAACTGTCACCACAGCGTAATGATATATGTATTATGGCCAGACAAATTCCTTTTAGAAGCGTGGGGGTAAAGGTATAAGAGAAAAGCAGATTTGAGCACATTAAATATTAAATTGTAAGCCTGGGGCTTCCTTACTCCCACCATATGAAAAACCTTCCCCAAAGAGCAGACATACCATGAGTCAGCATAATAAGGCTGCCCAGTTCGTTGATCCAAGCTTCCCATAAACCTGACATTCAACTGTGGTCAGTGACCTAACAGGTCAATTGGCTTGGGTGTGTTTCTCGAATCAGGCAGTGCCCCTTGCCATTGGTTTTTCAAACTCCAGATATAATTTGAGAATTGAAGGCTTGCTATAAATGTATCCATTATTGATGGGCAACATGAAGCAAGTGGAAGGTTGGCTGTAACCTCAAGTGTCTTCTTACAAACCTGACGTTTCTAGTGTTTGTGCTAATATCGTTTTCTAGTGTTTGCAACAGTGCTCATGTCCTCCCTTGACAAGAACACATCTCCCCAAAGCTGCAAACACTTGATGAGCTGTTGACATTGTTGAAGGTCTCACTGAGCTCAGGGCACACTGTGTTTTCAAAAAGGTCAATGAATATTATCTTTTTTACTCCATGTTGATTGATGCCAAGGCTTGGTGATCCTAGAATTATCCTTCCTCTTTTGCTAACTCCTTCGGTTTGGATATGTGCTTATGAGGCTCTTGTTAGAAAAAGATACCCAGATAGGTTATAGCTCTCCCTCACATCCCCTCTCTTCACAGTCCTTTTCAGGTCTACGTTCTCTGCACACCCTGGTGATTTTGTTTGTCTCATACAAAAATTAGAATTCTAATTGACTTACGCAATTAAATCCCAGGAAACCTCAATGGCAGATGAATTCAGACAACCTCAGCCCCTGGTTAGACTCAAGCTCTGACTCCTGTGGTCCATGTCATAACAGAGGTTCCTCTGGAAAAACTGTCTGTCGCCATTGACTGACTCTATAAGGACCTTGGTTCAGTTCATTTATCTCTTTGAGACTCAGTTTTCAATGGGAATAATTATTCATTTTTGCTCAGAGACTGCTAGTTACCTATCCAATATTATTCAGCCTTCTTTCTTGGTAAGAGAACATGGTTTTTTATTTGCAATGGCAATAAGTACATCTAATTATCTAAGAGATTACAGATAGAAGTCATGAAATGGACTTCAAGAAAGGCTCCTTTTACCACATGTTGTCTTTTCCTTCTTCCTACCTGGAATACAGTTTCATTGGCTGGGGCTCTAGTAACTGTCTTGTAACTTTGAGGATGGAAGCCTCATGCTAGGGAGGGCAAGGTATACAGTTAAAAGAAGCATGTGGCCTCAAAGTCTTTATAGAGCCTTTATACATGCTGTTGACTCTTACCTCAGGTTCTAATTATTTGAGGGTGAGAAGTACTTCTACCCTGCCTAAGGTTTTTTGGCCAAGTCATGAGGATCTAAATGTTATGCTCCCTCCCAGTGATGGAGAGGGGCTTAAACCTGGGAGTTCATGTGAAAACACTAGTGCAGTAGCCGGGCACTGGCACTTGGCACATGTCCATTCCCTTGCTCTGTGGCTTCAGCCTGGCTCTTCTGAATTGTCTATGTGGCTGTTTGAACTATGACTGACTGTCTGTGCCTGCTACTGAGTGCTGAAGTTGTTTCCTGTGTGGTTTTGAGACAAATGTCTTGATAATTTCAAGGACTGTTTTGTGTCTAAGCATCTTTTAGAGGATAGAATACCCCAGGCCTTCCATTAATTATAAATACAATTTGTGAAGTGGCTCATGTGAATTCATGATTCAAAAAAAAGAGTCTGTTTGAGCCTTGCTGATGGCTTTAAAAGTTTTCTAAAGCAGAATGTGATTACACCTGATGGACAAATAGCCCAAAGCCTGCAGGGCACTTCTTGCACCCTACCCACACCCTACTTCGTGAGTTGTTTTATATTCACACATAAAAGGCACTTTAAAAACACAATAAAAGATATGAAAGAAAAGAAAAGAGACAGCCAGGACAGCACACAATATGAATCTATTACTTTAGAAAAAGAACTATTCACGTACAGCAAACATGACATCAATATTGCCAACAATTGCAGGGGCATTTGGCTTTGGGCTCTCTTTCCAGGCTTCTTTTAATCAGGGCATTGGGAGGAAGAGATGCTTGTCCTCAAAACCTTCCGTGACAACTGGGTCCCCACCCCCAGCAGCCGGGAAACAGCTTCACCCCTGATGAGGCATCTGTAGATCTGAGTTTGTTAGTTCAAAGGCATGAAGCTCTAATGACCCAAGGGTCCCTGTTTAATGCATTTATTTGGAGCATCTGTTCTTGTTCCTTATTCCAAACATTTGATTAGTGCTTGCGTTTTGTGTTGGGTAGCAACCCAACCACAGCAGACCAACCTAGACCACCTCAGCAGACCACTGGGGCTTTTACAGTCATGCATACATCAATACGCCACACACATGGTCTTAGCTCTGGCTACACACTTATCATCATTGAACACCTGCCCAGCACCACACAGGCATGCATGTGCACACACACACAAACACATGCACACAAATATACCAGAGGACCAATAATAGAAAGGCACATAATAATTTTAGTAGCCCTATGAATTGGCACAGTAATAGGGAGGTAAATAAAATAAAATTACTCAAAAGATATGCCTTTATATATACATATTTGTGTATGTATTTAATATCACATATGCAATATTACTTATGTATACTTGTTACAATATATTATAGACATTCTATATATTTAATACGCTGTTTATATATCTACATGTGTACATTATATTAAAATATATATGTGTGAGTAAGGCTGTATATTCAGGGACTGGGGAGAAGGCTGTTTTCCTCAAAAGAATTCAATCTCCAAGAGAGAGGACCTGAGTCAGTTTGTGTGTTGGTTTGCTGTAACTACTATATCCTAGCTCCTGAAACAATGCCTAGGATATAGTAAGGGCTCAATGAGAAACTGTCAGATGAGAGAATGAGTAAATATTTAAGAAAGAACCTTCAGCAATTAGCATATGGTCTGGTATACAGGAAATGCTCAGTAAATATTGGTAAAAGGAGTTAATGTATGCATGCATGATTTAGGGAAAGTAGATTCTTACCTCTCACTACATACAGATTAACATATTAACAGTAAATCCATCCAACTTACATAAATAACTTAGAAAAAATAGGATAGGTTCTAAAAACGGAAGAGGGAGGATATTGAAAATAAAAGAGGGAGGACATAAAAAAACAAGATAGCTTAGCCTGCGCAGTTTTCATACTAAGAAAACTACAGACCATTCTCTGTCCAAGTAAAATAAAATTAAACTGATAAGAAGTGAACCGCAAACAAAATATATTATTAATAAATTGACAGATAAAGAACGGAGAGCACGCTACAAGAAACGCAAACAGGTAGAAAAAAATAACAGGAACGCAAGAGATAATTGGGTAAAGATCCTGAACAGAAATCTCAGTACTGTTCCATGTAAAATTTATTTTTATCTGAAGTTTAGCTGTGAAGAGAGGGTTGGTCGTCAAAATTACTCTGAAATTTATTCGAACACTGCAATTATCTGGCTATTAGCACTGCCACTTTACATTAATGTCTTTAATTTCACTTGCAAAAGCAATTTTAATGTCCACCAAAGTTTCCTGAGAAAACTTAGCATTTCACCAAATCTATGCATTAGACATTTCACTAACAGCATGACTACAGAGATTCAGCTTTCAAGTGTTGCAATAAATTGTGAATTTAGGGGGCCAAATGTTTTAACGCTATGAGGAAAACATTGATAATGAAAAAATAGCAAATCTGGAGGTAGTTGGGCAATTTATTTTATCTATTGATTGCAGTAGTCACTTTCTTTCTTTTTTTTTTTTTTTTTTTTGAGATGGAGTCTGGCTCTGTCGCCCGGACTGGAGTGCAGTGGCCGGATCTCAGCTCACTGCAAGCTCCGCCTCCCAGGTTTACGCCATTCTCCTGCCTCAGCCTCCCGAGTAGCTGGGACTACAGGCGCCCGCCACCTCGCCCGGCTAGTTTTTTGTATTTTTTGGTAGAGACGGGGTTTCACCGTGTTAGCCAGGATGGTCTCGATCTCCTGACCTCGTGATCCGCCCGTCTCGGCCTCCCAAAGTGCTGGGATTACAGGCTTGAGCCACCGCACCCAGCTCTTTATTTCTTTTCTTTTCTTTTTTTCTGAGACGGAGTTTCATTCTTGTTGCCCAGGCTGGAGTGCAGTGGCCCGGTCTTGGCTCACTGCAATCTCCACCTCCCAGGTTCAAGTGATTCTCTTGCCTCAGCCTCCGCAGTAGCTGGGATTACAGGCACCTGCCACCAAGCCCAGCTCAGTTTTGTATTTTTAGTAGACAGAGGGTTTCACCATGTTGGCCAGACTGGTCTTGAACTCCTGACCTCAGGCAATTCGCCCACCTCAGCCTCCCAAAGTGTTGGGATTACAGGCATGAGTCACTGCTCCCGGCCATCACTTTATTTCGAATAGTGTCCTCCTTTAGCAGCTGTGGGCATCTTATATGACCAGTGCTACCAGTTCCAACAGTCCAGTAATAACAGAAGTAAAGGCAACCATTGGAGGATGAGCGGGATTGATGGCATTGCCATTACTAGAGTCACTCATGGTAAATAAGATATGGCAAATTTATCTCTGACCCTATTAAAACAACTACTGATTTTTTTTTTCTTTAGAATGCTCTTCTTTATTTATTTTCCTTTGTTTTGTTGGAGACAGAGTCTCGCTCACTCGCTCGCTCTGTCACCCAGGCTGGAGTGCATTGGCATGAGCTTGGCTCACTGCAACCTCCACCACCCATGTTCAAGCTATTCTCCTGCCTCAGCCTCCTGAGTAGCTAGGACTATAGGCACCTACCACTATACCCAGCTAATTTTTTGTATTTTTAGTAGAGATGGGGTTTCACCATGTGGCCCCGAACACCTGACCTCAAATAATCAAATGTCCTCCCAAAGTGCTGGAATTATAGGTATGAGCCACTGTAATGTTTTAGTGTGTGTAAAAGTTTAAAAAAAAATTTGCAGCGACATCTATACTACTATAATTGCATTTGGGACTATCACATAGAAAGTCCAGACATGTACTTCTCCAGACTTTTGATGATTTTCTGTGAAATATTTTTAACAATGGAAGAAAATATCTAGACAATGCACTTGCTACTGTTTGGGATTATTCTAAAATATAACCTTGATACATGATTGTTTCATTTGCAATGTTTATTTCTTTCCTTATGTCTCCGGTAATAAATCCACTCCCAGATTTCAAAGATTGCTTGAGCTCAGAATAATGAAATCAGTGAATTTATACTATCTAGAACAAGCCATTAATGTTTGAAATTCCATTGTCAAAGAGTCAACAATTATGGCCTCATCATTCCCATTTAGCATTTCCCAGCTTTATTTAAAAATAAAAACTGTAAAGCCTATTTATTCTCTTCCGCTTCAAAATGGCATAGCTAACATAAACTTCCCATGTGAAAAATGATTGAAAAAAGTATATTTTAATACTTTTATCAAGGTTTAATTCATAAAATAAACTGCACACATTTAAAATGCAAAAATTAATACATTTTAGTGTAAATATACATCCATGAAATCATAAATCTCAATCACAATAATGAATGTATGCCTCACCCAAAAAGTTTCGAAGTATTCCTGTTTAATCCCTCCCTCCCCGACTTCCACAGTACTCCTTCCCTGGCAACCACTAACTTCTTTTCTATTATAAATTAGTTTGCATTTTTTAGTATTTTCTCTAAATGGAGTCAATTAGTACATACTCTTTTTTTCTTCTTCTGGCTTTTATAATGTTACATAACAATTTTGAGATTCACAATTCTGAAAAGAAGTGGTATGAACATCTTGTCTGAATCCTGATCTTAAGGAACAAACTTCTAATCTTAACTAAAAAGTATATTAGTTGTAGACTTTTCATAAATGCCATTTACTGAGAAAGTTACCTGCCATTCCTACACTCCCGAGATTTTTTTGTTTTTTATCAGGAATGAATGTTGGATGTTGTTAAATGAGTTTTCTCATTTGAAATGGTTATGTTGTGTTTTAGTTAGTACATATACTGAATTACAATGATTAATTTTCAAATGTTAATTCACTTTTGTGTCTCTAAGATAAATGCTTGTTTGATTATGATGCAATATACTGTTTTATATAAAGTGTGGCTGGATTTAATTTTTAAAATAATTAAGGACTTTTGAATTTATGTTCACGGAAAATATTGGTTCATGTTTTTATTTTCTTGTAAAGTCTCTCTCTGGCTTTGGAATCTGTTTGGACGAACGGAGGCAAGATGGTGCACTTCCGGGTTCTTCACCACCAACTTTTCCCGTGCGCGCGAAAATGCAGCCGGCGCCCGGGAAGGTGCAGATCAACCGGGCATGTGCCAGGTGACGTCAATCCGAAGAGACCAAGATTTACCTGGTCGCACCTGCGGAACGCCCCCGACACGCCCGTGCCCCGCCTATTGCCCTCCCACTCCTAGAAAAGCCGCTCTCGGCCAGAGTCCCACGTGGCCTTCCTCAGTCCTCCACACCTGTCGGGATGTCGGGACTGCAGGAACTCCATCCCAGAGCCCCACCGGGGGACTCTGCCGGCCTCCTTTGCCCCAGGCCAACAGACCTCTCCCTATTCACCTTCTTCCTTGAAGCTAGGTGACCAAAAATAAACTTGCAGTTTTGCTCCTACACTTGCCTACCCGCTGGTTCTTTTTGTGCACGTTCCGGTGGTCTTAGAAAAACAAATCAGAATCGAGGTAATGCTTGACCTTAGAATTAGTTAGATAATATTTCCTTCTTTAAATATCCTGGAAGAGCTTGTGTACAATCAGGTTTTCTTTTGTTTCGTTTCTTTTAAATGATTGGCAGACTTCAAAAGTGAACCATGTGAGCTTAGAGGGATTTTTTTTTCTTTCTGTGTGTGTGTAAGCTACTTAGCACCATATTCAATTTCTTTTCTAGATATCTATTATGTTATCTATTTTTCCATGAACGAACTCTAGTAGTTTGTATCTTCAAGGTCTTTGTCCATTTCATCAAAGTTGTCAAATTCTTTGACATAACGTTTTTCATAATAGTTCCTGTTGTCTTTTCAATGCCTATAGAATGCAGTAATTTTACATCCTTCATTTGTAATGTAGAGTTGTGATGGGGTTTTTTTCCCTGTCACACTTTCTTGGACAAGTGTTAGCCTGTATTTCCCCAGGGTGAATGTAGTCTAACAGCTAGCCCATGATTAGCACAGCAAGTTAAACAATTTGCAGCTTTGTCTTTCCACAAAGGACATTGTTTTCTAATTTGCACAAAGCCATCACCACTGGCTACCAACAAACTTATTCCTTCAAGATATCTCAGATTAAAGTACAAACTGATTCATAATTACTTGAAAATAATATTGACATCCAAGAAAAAGAAAATCAGCCACTCAAAGTAAGGTACTTGACTGGCACTCCCTGTATCTCAAACATTGATATATATTCTTGACATCAAAATGGAAAACAAAACAAAACCCCTTCCCTGATGGAGCTGACCTAGACAGAAGAGAGAGAGAGAGATGACAAACAATATACACAAAATAAATAAATGTTATATAGAATGTGATCAGTGCTATGTAAAAAAATAAGGAGCCAGAGAGAGTGAAAGAGCAAAGTAAGAGGATTTCAAAGTAGGCATCGAAGGCTTTTCTAAGGTTGGTCTTGGTTAGTTTTACCAAGAAGGTGGCAACTGAATTAAAACCTGAAAGAGATAAGAAAGTAGGAATTGAGACATACGAGTGTGTGGGGAAACCTGCCTGGCATGTTGGAATGAGAGCTTGGAGGCCAGCGTGACAAGGGAAAGAGAGTCAGAGAGGAGAGAGAAGAGAGCCACAGAGGTTGGCAAGGTGAGGGCAGGGCAGATCTTGAGACCCTACATCATGACCTGGCTGAAGTTTTAAAGGATCTTTTATTTTCCAAATTTGAGGGGGTTGTTATAAAATAGAGATGTGAGGCATGATATGACAGATAAGAGGGGGTATGTCTTAATGTTTTAGATCCTCCTTCTCCTCCATGACTGCTGATGGAGAAGCAACCTTTCTTACCAGCAGCTTCCAGTCCCTTGCTGGACAGGTACCAGGAAGGGTCGAGATGCAATGACAGAGGCTTAGACCTGGGCAAATGGCTGAGACAGGTGGACTGCAGCAAAAGAGAATGGGAAATGAGGGCTAGAGAACTAAAGATTTGGGAAGGGGAAGAAGAGGAGTGGTTCTTTAGGAAAAGATATGTAGAGAAAATTACCCTATAAAGTTTCACTATGATTTGATATGATTTCCATTCTCAGGACATTCAAAAAAACCTAAAGTGGACACCTATGTAATTGTTTAATGCTTTTCTATTTTCAAATTTGGTATTTATTTGATGCAACCATATTAAAATGTACTCTGAGGCATTCCAGCATGTGGAGGTTACAACCAAAAAAATAAATAAATAAAAAAAGAAAAGAAAAGTTAAAGATCACCAAAGTTCTTGTAATATAGGTGACAGGGATTATGTAAAGATTTTTCAATATATTGCTCAACTTTTTCGTCTGTTGCCAGTGCAGTTATTTATTTTAACTTGTGTAGTTAAAAAAAAAATCTTTCTCAGCTGAAAAGTAATACATGAACTTGTTTAAAAACTTAAAATTGCACCTGCCTTCTGCATTAGATGCTCTCCCCAGAGGCAAACAGTTTCAACAGTTTCCTGAATATCCTTCAAAAAAGTACTTTTAGATGTTAGTTAGAACTCTATGAGAGTCCCTTTTCTTTAGGTTAAAAATGTCAAATATCAGTAATTTCATAGAGTGCAAACTAATACAAGGTCATATGTGTCTTTATTAAAATGAATGAGAAAATTTTACAAAGATGTCCTGACATCCTGTTTGTGTGTGTTTAGTCCTATATCTACATCTCTTTGATATAATTCCAAATAGGTAGATATAGATTTCTATTATGCTTGCTAATAGTCACATAATATTCTGTTTTATGGACACATGATAATTGATCTAGTTCCCAGTGATGAGCTTTTAAATTGTTTCTGAGATTTTGTTCTTTCAAACAATATTGTAATCAGCATTACTGCTATCAAGACATGTAAATAGATATGTAGGATAAATAGATATGTAGAAGTAAAATTGCTTGGTTAATTTCTTGTAGCTTTTACTAAATTTGTCTAAAGGATATCTTACTCCCCTTCCCAGAGTAGATGAGGGTATCTGTATCTCCACATTCTTCCAATCCTGTGAATAACTGTCAATTGGACGAAGGAAAATTCATGTCTAATTATTCCAATGTTCCACACCTGAAAAAAAGAAGCACGCATTTTTCATGCGTGATTGCATAATCTGTTTCACGTACTTAAAAATATCCTACTGCTTTTATTGATACTTTGATTTTCTATTTTAAGTATATTTCTATGAATTTAGAAAATTAATGCTTATTTGTTGCAAAGATGTTTACTGTAGGTTGTCATTTTTTCTTTTGCTTTTTAATGCCATTTTTAACTGTAGAATATTTTTAAATGTAACAATTTTATCATTTATTTTTCATTAAGAAAGTATACAAATCATTTTATTTTGTCTTCATGTACTTTCATTGTACTACTCCTAACACAAAAATCCTTGATCCATTTGGAATTTATTCTGATATATAAGAAATAAGAGTGTATATCATTTTAAATGAAAAAACCCATTTTATTTATTTTATATAACAGTTAAGGCAAATAAAACTTTCTCAGTAAAATAAACTGCCTACTACTGATTTAGACAACAATTTGCTTTCAGAGTCAATATAAAATTGTTTAGTTTTTAAAAACTTCAGAAATTGTACCAATAACATGTTTTTGGTGGGAGATACATATGACACTTTACAAAAAAATATCAATAGGCAAACCTCTATGTTACCTGAAGATTCAGCCACCAAGGAAGGTTTCTTTCCATGGAGAAGAATTATTTCCTATAATGTTTATCTTTCACATATCATTTATTACATTGCTGTATAAATTTCCCTTTCTCTTTAACAGATTCTAAAATCCTTGCAAAAAGAATCATATTTTATTTACCTTGATATCAACAGAAAAAAGTTATGCAATACAGGAAAACAATTAATATATAATGAAATAACTAATAATGAGACTTTCCAATAGGCATGTTTAACAATGTTCATTCATTTATTAATTATTTGTGCTGTGCACACATTTAGAATAAATCTAAGGTGACTATATAATAATACTATTGCTTTATGCCTTAAGCATATCTGTGTGTCTGGAGTAATTTTGTTTTCAGAGATTACACATTGCATGATGTAGGGATAGAATAACTGCTATTTCTGAATTATTTTTAACCCAAGGTTCATATTCCTGCTCATTTTATTGGAAAATGACACCAAGCTATATTCAGAAGACTGAACACTACACAGTCAGTGAGCACACAACCCTCTTTATTTTGAAATGATTTGCATGGAATCTTAAGTACCTGCCAAAAAGCCTGCAATGAGAGATAAAATTCTTGAGAATAATAAAATGTGTTTTAAATCCTCTCATTCAGCACAGCTCCTTCAACCTTCATTTAAGAGGAAAAGGGGTCATGTCCAGCCTATCACCATGATATGCTCACCTATAGTTGCATCCCATGCAGCCCCAGGAAACAATGGTATGTCTAGCTCCATTCACAAGCCCCGAAAAACTGCACAAATAATATAGTGCTCTTGTCTAACTGCTCAGTGCAGCTTACTTTTCAGTTACAAATTTTGGCTGCTACAGAGTCTTGTTAAAAGAAAAGACACCCACAGTAGTACCTAATCTCTGGCTCTGCACCCCCCTGCCACCTAGAAGTGTATGTGTGTGGCATTTCTAAAAGCTGAAGCTTCTAGTCCTCTTGTTTCTGTGATTGTGGACTGTCGCTCAGTAAATCCTATTTATCTCAACTTGATGAGGACCTCGCTCTTACGGCACAGCTCATCGCCACTTTATTTATTCCTTGCATCTATTCCAAACCGTTGCCCTTCCTCTGCTGCTTTCCCCCTCTGTTCCCATTACTTTCACTCTTGGCAGGATCATGGTGATCCACCTGCACCACCTTTTTTTTTTTTTTTTTAAACCTGAACTAGTTGTATGAGAATGGATCCCTTTTCTCATCTTCCAAAGATGTGTCTTACCAACATAATTCCTTTTCATCTCTGAGGTCTTAGAAGAAGAAATGTCCTCTCTGCAGAATCAAGTTCTTCCATTTTCTCTTGGGACTTGTTAGTCAAATGCAGAATCTGCAGCCCCTCAATCTGCATTTCCACAGGCTCTCCAGGGAGTTTGCATTCAATCACATTTGAAGAACAAAAGCCTCAACTTCTCTTCTTTGAGCCCTCCACTAAAATTTACAAAGATGACAGCATCATCTCTAACATACCTTGCTTCTATCCTGGTAGCTTCTCTATTTATCACCTACTCACTCCACTGTTCAGTTTGTAAATACACAACTTCTGTTTTTCTTTACTTACTGATTCCATAAGACCTTCCTGCCTCATTCAGCACTCTTAACTATTCCTGGAAATCTGGACAGTTACCAGTGTCTTTCTGCCAAGAGGTCTGAAACATGTAAGTTTCAGCTCTAACAAGCCACTTGTTAAAATCATCACTAATTGAGCTTTGGTAAGTCTCATGAACTATGATAATAAAAGATACTTTACTGCCCAACATGCTATTTAGCAGAAATATTTATTCATGTTCTTTCTGTCCCTCCTGTGCCCTTCAAATACCATTGGCATGTCCAGCCTGATTTGGTTACTTAAAATATCCACTCCAACCCTACAGAAACATTTTGGGGGCTGTATTAGTTATTTGTTGCTGCATAAGTAACCCCAAACTAAGCAGCTTAAAACAACACATTCATTATCTCACGCACATTTGAAAGGTCCGAAATCCTGGAGCAGATGAACTGAGTGGCTGTGGCTCAAAATCTCTCATGACATTGATGTGGACAGGAGGAAGAGAAATTCTAGGCAGACAGAGGCGGGTCCCTGGCAAAGGAGCAAAAAACCTGAGACTAGCTCAAAGTGAGAATTTACATCCCTGTTTTCCTGCTTGAATGTTGCCCTTTCCAAAACCACCCATGGCCTGCCCCACTCCCCATCCTGTACCTATAAAAACCCCAGGCTCAGCCAGCAGACAGAAGAAAAGCAGCTAGATGTTGGAGGCTACAATTGGGGAGAGGAGAGAAGCAGCTTGACTTCAGAGGAAAAACGTGAGGGCCTAACTTCTGAGACAAATCCATCTGGAGATGGCCAGTCTTCAGGGGAAGATTATCTTCCCACCTCGTCCGTCCCATCCCCTTTTCAGCTCCCCTTCCTGCTGAGAGCCACTTTCATTGGCAATAAAATCACCCTCATTTACCATCCTTCAATTCATTCGTGTGACCTCAGTTCTCCTAGATGCTGGATAAGGGCTCGGGAGCCAAGAGTGTGGATACAAAAAGGCTGTCACACTGACCCTTTACCCTCACTGGCGGAAGGCAGCTGCCTCTCGGGCTTCATGGGTTGCAGGCACCCCCTCCAGGTGCTGCTGCATGGCCCGCAATGGAGAGTTCACTCCTGCTGGCACCCAAAAGCGCTCATCCTGGCTCCTGCACCAACTCACCTACTCACCTGCATGCTTCCTCCCACCAGGGGCAGATCACAGCAGTTCCAGGTGAATGAAATTCAACCTTGCTGGCGCCAAAGCGGCTGGCTAGTTCTGGTGCCTCTGCACTCCAGTTCCCACCTCACTCACTTGTGTGCTTCCTCCTACAAGGAGTCGAGAACTGTGGGTTGAGTAAATGAGGCACCCCCTGTGCGAGTCCTGTGAAGAGGTCAGGGAAATGTCCTGCTTCAATGTTGCAGTTCAAATGTCAACTGGGATGCAGTCATCTGAAGGCTTGACTGGGACTGAGCAGGTTTGTTTACCTTGGAACTACTGATATTTGGGGATGAATCATATTTTGTGTGTGTGTGTATATATATATATATATA